>NW_025763519.1:2087768-2783691 GCF_020726555.1 Boeremia exigua
GTGGCGTTGCGGCGGAGGAGTGAGTGGGGTAGCTTGTGAGTGCGATTCAGTATGGAAGGAAGGCGCTGATGCTGTGCAGGGATGAGGTGAGGGCTGCGTTTGCGAAGAGCAAGGGGCTTGCAGACTGGCATCCGAGACAACGAGAGGCGTATGCGGTATGTACAGTGTGGCGAGGGGTAGTACGTTAACGAGCTGATGAGAGTAGGAGCACGGCACTACAGATGGACCGCAGCCGCCGACTCGGGTGCTCAAGACGTCGAAGGAGCAGGAGGCTGCGACGTATATGTGCGTATGCACCCCTCTCCATGAGCTGACTAACATACCACCAGTGCCGGCCCGCTGCCCGGCCTTGTCGATCTGCTCAAGCGCTCAAACAGCCGCTGGAGCGCTGTTCTGGGCGGTAAAAGCCCCGTCATGTAAGTATATCTCTGTGATCACAAATGCAGCCATCGAGTCCTCTCACAGAGACAGGGATTCTGCTTACTGACCAAATTATCAGTAACGTATCTCAACGCAGTGAGATCCGCGAGGCTGCAGGCGAAAACGCAGTGCATATGATTCCAGACGCCGGGCACCTCGTAAGTCTGGGTCGCGTTGAGGTATCGCGTGCTTACCGCAGTAGATTCCTATGACGCATCCATTTGAACTCGGTGCGTGCTTTCCATGCCCTACTTGTTGGCCAAGCTAATGGCTGCAGCACGTCTTATTGAGGGGGAGTTGCTCAAGATCAGCAGACGGGGGGTGAGTGAACACAAGCTGTAGGACTGTAGGTCATGTATGGGGGGTCATCGTCAGACCACTCTCTCGTCAAGCGCGCGTCTAGTCGTCAGAGCTGCCTCTTACCGGTGAGACTGCGGTGAGACGAGCCCAACGGTGGACTTGTCGCGTCATTTATAGTTTCGTGATGGGGAGAGTGGTAGGGGCGTGTATCGAAAGGGAAGGAGACATCATTGCATTTTTCGTAATCGGAATAGTACGCGAGCCTGAGTACTGCGCATCTTCCACTGTCACGCTCTGTGAAGGTGAGATTTGTTAGCATTGAGTCCGAGACCTACATCCAAAACGTATGAACTAAGTACAAAATACATTACCATAGTCTCACGTCCCTCCAATGGCCTGAGATGAATATGTCCTGCGTGCAGAATCCTTTCCGGGAAGCGCCGGGAGCGGGGCCAAATTGCGGAGATATCTGGGGCCGCAACCGAGCTTAGCCTGAAACCGTTAGCGGGGTGGAAGGACAGTGGCTCTTTAACGACGGAGCTGGCTCGGTCGCTGCGGAGGTTTTGCGCTTCATCTCACCTCAAGCCGAAGCACTGTGATTCCAGCGTTCTAGATATGTCACCACAAGACCCAGAAGCGTCGTCCGTGCCGGAACACGGACCGCAGGAGGTACCTGAGGAAACCCGAGGGACGCTGAAGCGCAAGCGTGCCAAATACGCGTCGCGGGCGTGTCATTATTGCCAGCGACGCAAGATAAAGGTATGCGATTCCCGGCATCAGCCACGGTTATTTCTGTTTGGGACGTTGACTGAGATTCGTGTTAAGTGTGACGGCGCCGATCCGTGCCGTCCATGCCTCCATCGCGACCAGCCATGCCATAGGCCAGATGGGGAAGCGGAGAGTTCGAAGAATGGCCAGATGCCTGATAGCAGTGCATCTGAGTAAGTCAAGATGCAAGACCTCTTAATTGAGCACTAGTTTAACATCCTAGCCAGTCCAATGATCAGCTTTTTGCTGCGCCGGCTCGTGCAACTGGAAGAGCGTATGGAGCGCCCGGATGCTAACAACGTTGATCCTCAGCTCGAAAAGTCCCTTGAGCATCCTCCAAAACAGCTGGAAAGTCCGCAAGCTTCACACTCACCAACAGCTTCGCAGTCGAAACGCATGCGAGAGAGCCAGGGAGTCATGTGGGAAGATGGGTCGCCATTTGCCGGGGAGACGTCTGTGCGATACAGCCTGGAGCTGATGGAGGATCGACTGAATAGATTGGGTGTGAATCGTCTCGAGAATGCTTCCAGTCCGCCACCGACTCAGACCTTGACACCTGCTATACGACCAAGCACGCCGGACAGGACAAGCCTCGCATCGCGGGGGGGCTGGAGAAGTACCGGGAATATGCGACAGCTGTTGGATTCGCACGGTCTTGTTTTCCAACTAGACGAATGGAAGTCCCAACTCGAGACCTATTTCGCAGAGGTGCATCCACTGTATCCATTTCTGTTCGCGCCATCTACCTGGGACACCTTCAACGAGCTGTGGGCGGCCTACGCCTCAAACACGCCCATGCCGATAAGCGCGAACCAAGATCTGGAGCTCCAGCTCGCCATCCTCTTCCTCTGTCTCGCAACAGGCAGATGCACTACGGCCAACCGCAAGCAAAACGAAGCACGGCATAGCGCAGGGTGGAGCTTGTACTGCGTCGCCAATGAGCTGATTGGGGACGTTCTGAATCTATGCGGGAGTTCCAACGCCCCAACATTACAGCTTCAAACTCTTCTTACAATAGTGCGTCCAAGTACCTCCCAAAGTCCAGATTCTAGCGAACTAACGTTTTGCATAGGTCGTCTACTTGTTCCGTTTAGACGCCAATGAAAGAGCGCAAAATGTGCTTGCTCTGGTAGTCTCGCACGCACATACACTTGGAATCAACAGAGGCTCTATATCAGCGAAAGTGACCGCCTTCGAGGATGAAATGTTTCGCAGGATCTGGTGGTGCATCTACGTCATCGACAAACGCTTATGCCTTGAGACTGGTCGTCCTTTCCTGATCATGGACATGAACACCGACGCAGCTTTACCGTCTGACGTCGATGATGTCTGGATGTCGGAACAGAAAAACTCAGCCAGACATATAGCAAACGTGAGTACCACGCCCGGCGAGGTCGATCCCTCGCCAATAGCGTACTTGAAGGCCATGATCGGTTACTCGCGCATCTCCAGCAAGGTATGGGAGGCTGTATATGCAGCGCCAGTCGCGAAACAACCACTGAGCGACGTGCTTCGCGAATATGTGGAAATCTCTCTAGATCAGTGGCGCCAGGCTCTGCCCACCGCACTCATTTGGACCTATTCAGAATCGCATGGCCTTTCGGACAACCCTCCACGGGATCGCCAGCGCTTCTTACTCCACTTAGTAAGTGGATATCAATTACTTTGCTTCGCATGAACTGATCCCTACGTAGAGGTACAACTATATGAAATTGATGATTCGAAAGCCTTCCTTACAACGGGGTGCGGTCGATCTCGAACGAAACATCACCTCTATCGCAATTGCGGACCTTATTATCTCAGAATTTCTGCGCTGGCATGAAGACTTGAAAGTCCTCACGTTCCCCTACGTCAGGTATCTGCTCGGTGCGACCATAGCTTCTTTGAGCATCATCATCAGCGAGCCTTCGCTATATGACGCTCACATATCATTGGTTGTCTCCGCCGCCGAGTTATTGAAGACATCCTGCTATGAGAGTTGGGTTTCTGGGAAAACAACGCGGACAACTGCCCGCGTATACAGCGTTGTACAGTCTATGCGACACCTAGACCGAAGTCCTAGCTCGGCCCGAGTCACGAATCAGAACCAAATGCACTCCATGCAGACCCGAGGGGCTCCGAGGACCGCTCATCCACACGATAACAGCATCAAACACGGCTGGGTACCGGGGGAAATTTCTGCGGCAAACCCACTGGTCTCCCCAGTCTCGTCTGGCCAGCCAGTCCAGGAGCAAGCGCTGTTGGCCGAGTACGGAATGCCCGCGGAGTTCATTTGGCCGGATCTGAACATGGATGAGTTCGACTTCGAGGCTTCTCTGCGTGGCAGGGATTTGGTTGAGGTGCCGGCAGATACGTGGTTGGATGGCTTGTCGTTCACACCAGTGATTCCACTTTCGCACGCGTCGTAACAAACAATACTACGAGTCGTTTTCGGCATCATTCGTCTTTGCAAACTGCAGAAATTTTGAAACGCATCGGTACTGGATTATCGAATATACACTCTACATTCCGTCTCGATCGCCTCATTCATGACTTGATCACCATACATCCGACGAATACAGCCATCTTGGTTGGGCTTCTATATATGTTCGCGCCACAAGATCACAACTTCGAGCGACGTTGACTCGTAATCTTCAAAGCTATTGCTTCTGCGACTGCCTTATCCTCCTTCACTGGTAGGCGCCGACGCAACACCTTTCCCGATGGGCTGCGGCAGTCTGTGAGCAAGTGAAATCATTCAACAGCGGGAGAAGCCAACGTACTTTCTTGGTATGGCATCGAGAACGTGGATGCCGCCAACCAGGCGTTTGTAATGAGCGACACGCTTCTCAACGTACTCCCGGAGTGTCTCGATCAGCGCGGCATGCGAGTCTCGCGCCCAATCCGTCGTGATGTAGCCAACAGGATACTCCGTCCCTTCCTCCTCAACGGTCACTCCGCATACAGCGGCATCTGTAACGTCCGGATGTGTCAAGAGCAGGGCTTCCAGCTCGGCTGGAGCGACCTGGTTGCTAGAAGGCTATTAGCTTATGCGTTGACAAGGGGTCGAGTCACGCACCCTTTCACCTTGATGAGCTCCTTTAGTCGATCAACTAGGTAGACGAAACCTTGATCATCCACATACCCCACGTCTCCAGTTGGAAAGAAGCCGTCGCGAAAGCCGTCTTCTGTCGTTGCGCTGTGTTGCACGTAGCCGCGCATTATATTTGGACCGCGAATCCACAGCTCTCCCGGCGTGCCTCTTTCGACGTCTGAGCTTGAATCAATACTATTCTTATACGAATGTTTGATGACATACCTGCGCCCTGGGCATCGACTACACGCATTTGCATGTTCGGAAGTAGTCGGCCTACCGTGCCACGGATGTGGGTTTCGTCTTCACGCTGGGAGATGATAGATGGACTCGCCTCAGTACATCCGTACCATTGCGTAAGGACGCAGCCCATGCGTTTACTCAGTTCGTCGGCCAGCTCTGGTTTCAGCGGAGCAGCAGCGTTCATGAGGCATCTGACCGACGAGAAATCGGCGTTTGCTGTCAAGGGGCTGCGCAGTATCGCCATCGCTATGGGCGGTACCACGTTCACGTGTGTCACCTTGTCTCTACGGATTGACTCCAGCATCTTCGGGAGGTCGAAGGATCGAAAGACTACGATCGGGGCGCCGTGGCAGAGGTACTGAATGCAGAACCCACCGAGTCCGAGGATGTGGAAGAACGGGACGACAAGCGTGAAGACGGTGTCTGGTTGATACATACTATCGAGGCAGCGGCCTTGTTGCGTGACGTTTGCGACGACGTTTCCGTGCGTCAGTTGCACGCCTTTTACCAGGCCTGATGTTCCCGAGCTGAAGCAAATCAAGGCTACATCTGACGCGACTTGCTTCGGGCTACGATGGTATCTTTGGAAGTATGAGGCGTACTCGTCACGAGCGAGGATGTCCAACACGGAATATGAGGGGTGGACTTGGTGTTTCCCATCAAGAACGTGCAGCTTTGGTGTGAAGAGTCCATCTATCAGACCCAGTGCCTTCTCCAAGCTGTCGAGGAGCTCTGACTGCACCAACACATATTTTGGCTTCGCCAATGTTAACGTATGACATAGCTCCTACATGACAATCAGCGCATTACGGACCTCATCCTGATTGATCTGCATACCTCGGCTGTGTAGGCAGGATTGAAGGCAGAAACGACAGCGCCCGCGGCCAGCAGACCATGTATAATGATCGGATAGTATGTCTGCGAGCTAGGTCAGTACTGCCCACACGCAATTGATGCTAGAAAACATACCGTATTGTAGGAGAGGTACGCAACAACATCGCCAGGAGCAATGTTCAAGTCCTTCTGCAGGAAGCCAGCGAAAAGGCGAATTTTGTCTCTTAAGCTTCCGTATGTGTAAACAACTTGTCCAGAGTATCCATCAATGATCGCAGGCTTGCTTGGAACATCGCCTTTTAAGTTGTGGTCCAGCACGAGTGAAGTTATATCCACATCAGGAATCGTGAATCCTGCGTTGTATGGAGATTCGTATAACATGATGTGATCTTGAGCCTTTTCCCAAGCAAAACGCACAGTCGGTTTGAGTAAAGAACATCACGCCACACCATCAGTGCGTATTTCTAGTACTACAATTTGCGCAATGAACGGCTACCCCGGGCTGACTAGATCGATGAGCCGGGGTTGACTATCGACGGCTGCGGGGTCAGAATCTGGGGTTCCGTCTTGTTCCAGTCAGCGGAAATACGTTCCACTGAACCCGTCCACGATCACGACTCCGAAGCCAAAAAAGTGCACGTCCCGTCCATGCACGTTCCCCCCCACACACACAACTCCACCTGCGCATGATATTAAAATCAAAGAGTTGGCTCTGCAAAGCAAGAAAGTAACACTGTTCTCATACCACATCTCACTATGCCGCAGATTTCAGGTCGAACCGCTCTTATCACCGGTGTCAATGGCATCTCGGGGCATGCGATTGTCGAGCACCTCATTCGTCAGCCTAGATCCGAATGGGCAAAAATCGTGGTCACATCCCGCAAGCCGCTGCCGCTCCATTGGCTCGACGACCGAGTGGAGTTCTTCCCGCTCGATCTTCTTTGGCCCGAGGAGAAGATCGTTGCTGCGATGAAACCATACTGCTCGGAGGTCACCCATGCATTCTTCACATCCTACGTGCACACCGACGATTTCCCGCTGCTGCCAAAGTACAACATCCCACTCTGGGAGAACTTTCTGTCCGCTTTGGAAACGGTTGCAGGCACCTCGCTTCAGAGAGTATGCCTTCAGACGGGAGGAAAACACTACGGAGCGCATCTTGGCGTGCCCACCCGGGTTCCATACGAGGAAGATAGCCCTCGTTATGATGATAAAGGCGAAAACTTCTACTACGTCCAGGAAAACTTTTTGTTCAAACGGCAAAAAGAGGCAGCAGCCAGAGGCCACAACTGGCATTACAGTATCATCAGGTGAGCGAGTCATGCACCATATATAGTACCAATCACTGACAGCAGCAGACCTAATGGCATCGTTGGCTTCACGCCCGCCGCCAACGGTATGTCCGAAGCCATCACAATGGCCTTGTACTTCCTGATCAGCAGAGAGCTTGGCCAGAAGGCTGAGTTCCCCGGTAATGACTACTTCTACAACTGCGTGGACGACTGCTCCAGCGCAAAGGGTATCGCCGACATCTCAGTGTGGGCGATGACCGAAGAGCACACCAAGGACGAAGCATTCAACTACGTCAACGGCGACACCTATGTCTGGAAACACCATTGGCCGCGCATCGCCGCCTACTTTGGCGCAGAGGTACGTGACTCTTACATTCACCACGCAACAGCGATGCTTACTTGACACCAGCCGGGTTCCCCGGTCGAGAGCGCAGAGTCCTTAAAGGGCGGCACAGCCATGAAGCACACCTTCATGATGAGCGACTGGGCCTCAGACAAGCGCGCGGTCTGGGACGCCGTCGTCGACAAGTACGGCGGCAAGAAAGAAGCGTTCGACTGGGGCACGTGGAAGTTCTTCGACTGGACCACGGGAAAGAATTGGCGTAAGTACAATACCCGTTCTCGCACGCATGTTACTGAGCAACCCCACAGCGACGCTGAGTTCCATGTCCAAGGCACGCAAGTTCGGCTACCAGGGCTACATTGACACGTATGACTGCTACGTCGAAACCTTCCGAGCTGTAAGTTCCTTCTAATAACCTTCGTCGACCTCATAAAGCTGATGTATTATTTAGTTTGAGAATGTCGGGGCCCTTCCTCTTCCTGTTCGGTCGTGAGAATGGATACAGCACATCGGCTGTGCAGTGAATAAGAGATTTGACATTAAGAACAAACCAATGGGATGCTCATCTAAAGCTTCGTATCTGAATCTTCGCGATATCAATTCTATGATTCAACATACCTCGTGCATGATTGCAGCTCTCGTGAACTTCATAACGCATTGACATGCCATTCCATGTTGACAAATTTGAACGGTTCGCGTCAGTGCGGCATTTTACGTGTATTCAATTCTCGTTTCAGAGTTATCCGCACTCAAACTATGAGATCTGTTAGCAACAACACTGAGGTACAAGTGCGCCGTTTTTTAACCAGAAAGGGACCTTACGTCGTGTTAGACAGACCACATTAGGTAAATCACACCGCAGATTCGGGTAATATACCCAGATTTCGGGTATCTTACATGGTTTAGCGGTGGTTTTTACCCAAAACGATCTTTCTTCTGTGTAAAAGACACTGAAGTGCGGTGTTAAAACACTGGATTGTGGTGTTTTTTGCACGATTTTGTACCGCAGTGCAAGCCATTGCTTTTTCGTGCTGATAGGGGGAATGTCGGAACTTATGACCTACTGATAGCGAGCAGTTGAAGACAACTTAATGAATGAACTTCATTGTCATGGGTAATTCTACCCTGTTGCATGTTGTCGTGGGGTGTCATGGCAATTGTGCTACTTAGGTCGAGGGTGTCCTATCGTAATTTCGAGCTATCGTATCGTAGCAAACAAGCTGCAAAATTATACCTGGCTTGAGTGCATAAACCTTGATAAGGAAAGAGTACCGATGAGATTTGCAGGCACCTATCGTTCTTGCCTTGTGCTGCGTCTTGCTACCTAGCGGCTGGTCAGACATGCCTGCAACCCATGCAGCCGCCTCCTTTTGAGCATACCCTGTCATGGAACTCAGAACATCAACATCAAATGACTCGTTCTGAATACGTGTACCGAGGTTTTGATGGAAACACTGCACTCCGACACGTCGCTTACCTGAGTTCCACTGGGAAGGTGCTGACCGTCACGTGGTGGAGCGAACGGAATGTGCGGAATGCTCGGCCGCCGCTGATGATGTCGCGAAATCGATTTGTAGTTGATATGCATCTCGGTCTCGTATGACATACTATACAGCTTTCATACAATTGCTGCGTTAATCAGATCAACGTGCGCATTTCAAACTCGATAATTACCATGGACGAACTACAGACGCTGCTTTTCATCGATAACAAAGTCAGTTGAACGAGAGCATATCTTGGAATTGTATTCTGACTTGACTAAAAGTTTGCGGAGTCATCTGAGAAGCAATTACATACTCTAAAGAACCCGTTCGATGACTCGATCGTCACTGATCAGGTCCATCTTGCAGGCCCGGGGGATGTTGACCGCGCAGTGGCCGGAGCAAATGCTGCATTGAAATCCGGACCATGGAGGGATTTCACCGGAGTCCAGAGGGCTCGCTGTCTGAACAAGTTCTCAGACTTCGTTGAGAGGGACGCTGCGCGCCTTGCACGCATAGAATCAATTGCGACAGGGCGGCCAATTGGCGGAATACAGTTCTTCGATATCCCGCATATGATCGAGACAATCAGATGTAAGCATGAAGCGAAATGGGAATCTTCAAAAGCTGATGTTGACGTCGCATCCAGATTATGCAGGGTGGGCTGATAAGATCGCTGGCGAGTCGTTCATCGATGACGATGGCTTGTACAAAATCGTGCAATACGAGCCCATTGGCGTATGCGCCGGTATCGCGTCCTGGAATGCTACTTTTATGTACGTGGCGTGGAAGATCGCGCCAGCTCTCGCAGCTGGTAATACTGTAAGCTGGCACTCATACCAAAACACTGCTTGCGTTCCACTGACCGGGCCCAAAGTTCATTTTCAAAAGCTCAGAGAAGTCACCTTTCGGTGCTTTGGCTCTGGGCCCTTTGTTTGTCGAAGCAGGCTTCCCTCCGGGTGTCGTCCAGATACTGAGTGGCGCTGGGGCTGCAGGAGCCGCGCTGGCGTCGCATCCTAAGATTTCAAAGATCAGTTTCACGGGATCGGCGGCGGTTGGGAGGAAAGTGCAGGAGGCAGCAACGCGGAGCAATCTCAAGCGCGTTACACTTGAGCTGGGAGGGAAGTCCCCGGCTATCGTCTTTCCCGATGCACCGATGGATATCGCGGTTGGGAGGTGAGTTGACATATGACTGTTTTACGACATCTTCTGATCTTTCTTATAGTGTCGGTGGCGGTTTCCTCGCCAATTCTGGTCAAATTTGCGTCGGTAAGTAGAGCAGTCTCAGTTATAGAGATACTACTGACCATTACATTAGCTGCTTCGAGGGTCTTAGTCCATGCATCAATTGCATCAGACTTTGTAGCGCAGCTCAAGTCTATCTTTGAAGCGGCCAGCGCGAAATTGGGTGGTAATCCGCTAGAACTAGAGACTGATCACGGACCTGTTGCAGATCGTGAGCAATACAACCGCATCATGGCCTACATCGAACAGGGAAAGAAAGACGCCGAGCTAATCACTGGCGGCGGTCGCTCAGGACAAAAAGGGTGCTTTATACAACCAACCCTCTTCTTGAACCCCGCGAAGAACAGCTCAATCTGGCGGGAAGAAATCTTTGGTCCAGTGCTCTGCGTCATGACTTTCGAGACAGAAGATGAGGCTGTTCAATTAGCAAACGACACAGATTACGGTCTGGCATCATGCATCTACACCACGGATGTCACTCGAGCTCTGCGTTTAGCTGGCAAGCTTGAGAGTGGCAGTGTTTCGGTGAACACACCACATCTACCGAGCAGAAATACTCCGCTTGGTGGTAAGAAACAGTCCGGCTATGGAAAGGAGCTGGGCAAGCATGGGCTCATGTCGTACTTGGAGGCGAAGACCATTCACATCAAGTATGTCTTCACTTCTCCGCGAAGGGACAATTTGCTAACATATGACCAGCATGAAAGTGCCATCACGTTTGTAATGGCAATAGGTGGGATAGTAATCCATCCGCCGACGACTAGATAGATGCCTACCATGATTCAAGCAGAAGGTGGAGACAAAGCGAATCGTTATCTGTGCTATGTACGCTTTTGTTTCTGCTATTTCCTGTTTGGTTACACTCGGAGGTTACTGATAACATTTAATCGAGATATCGCGGACGAATTATTACACTGCCTGTAGATGTAAAGCTGCTCTTCGGGGGCTCTAAGAAAATCGATTCAACTGCTTGGTTCAGTCACCGAGAATATTCTCAATTATTCGTTGACCTCAAGTCTTACGTGAATATAGACTGAGACCGACTCTCACATGTTCCCGTCCTCGATATCTTGACTAGGCTCTCGTTCGTTCTGGTCAAATCGGGGAAGCGGAGCCAAGGTATCGTACGCGTCGCAAGTTCCAGGCCCACGATGAGAGGCCATGTGACACCGTTCTCGGGAAACCTGGGGTACCCCACAGCCCAAAGCGTTCCGCTCATTGCGGGGAAACGCCCTAGCTTCGCGTCTCAAACCAAGCCATGATGGAAACGTAGCTGAAATATGGAATTTGATAGCAGTTCATTCCGCATTACCGTATCTCTCGGACGAGAATCGGATTATCCAAGTGAGCTCCGAACAGCATAAGTTAATCAAGTGAGCCTTTGGAGATCATCATCATTCACAGTTGAAGTTTTTTACGACAACAGACACTATGAAGCCCGAGGTCGATCATTTTGAAGAAGTTCAACGCAAGGTGACGGTCGTCGCTGTCCCCAAAGATGTCATCACTGAGGCTGGCATCATACTGGATGCATCAGGGGGACTTGTCGATGGGATGAAGGTTTCCAAAGATGGACAAGTAAGTGCAACATGCAATCGCATGGCTCTATCTCAGATATCCTAACGCTTTGGGCAGACTATCTTGATTCCGCAGCCAACAATGTTGGATTCCGACTCACTGAACTGGTCATGGACTCGCAAACACTTGATTCTTTTCACAATTGCTTTTGGTGCCTTGACTGCCGATTTTACTTCGGCGTCTGGAACTACAACGATTGTGCTTCAGGGTATGTGTCCTTAGCATTAGAACAAGTCGGGGCTGACAAGACTCAGGCGTGGAATGGCACATGAGTCCAAACAGCGTGAATCATGCTGGTAATCTTAATGTACTTATGATGTAAGTCACCATGAACACCAGGATTGTTTATATACCAACATTACTCAGGGGTCTCGGAGGTATGATCTGGGTTCCTATGACCCGCGTTTGGGGTCGAGCTCCTGTCCTCTTTTGGACGACCTTTATCGGACTTTTCTTCAGCATTGGATCCGCCGTCACAAGTGATTGGCTTACATTCTACGCAATGAGAGCGACAATGGGTCTCTTCCTTACTGCGCCGCAAACGATCTCGATCGCTTTTCTCAAGGACATGTTTTTCTTCCACGAGAGAGCCAAAAAGATCGGCGTTTGGTCAACCCTTTACATCTCCTCTCCATACATAGGCCCATGCTTCGCAAACTTTCTGGTAGACGCCACTGGGAACTGGAAACATGTGTTCTGGCTGAACTCTGGTGTCATAGCACTGCAACTCATCTTCATCGTTGCTTTCATCGATGAAACATATTTCAGAAGGGATATTCCAAGTGGAGACCAGCCACGAAGAGTGAAAGGATTTCTCGGAAGACTTTCTCGAGTACTTGGAATATGGCAGATCCGTGTTCACAACGACTACTTTGAGCCATTCTTCCGTTCATGGCGTATCTTCGCCACAGTAGTCACTCGACCAGCGTTGGTTTTGGTGCTGATCCATTAGTAAGAGCTCTCTTTTCATGGCTGATAAACTACGCTAATATGTCCTCCTTACAGCCTTCTCGTCTTTGCCTGGGCCGTCGGTATCAACATCACAGTAGTTGTTCTCTTTTCAACACCGGCTGCATTTGGGGGCTACGGTTACTCAAGCAAGTCCCTCGGTCTTCTTTACTTGACCCCCATTGTCGCAGTCTTCATCGGAGAAGCCTTCGGTCACTTCTTTAATGAATGGATTGCACGACGCTACATCGGTCGGCATAAGGGGGTCTATGAAGCCGAAGCTCGCCTTCCGACCATTTACATTGCTTTAGTATTCATGGTCGCTGGCCTGGTACTGATTGGACAAAGTCTGGAAAAGCTTCTGCCTGTCGTTGCAGTCGTTTTTGGCTGGGGACTCATGACATTTGGCATAATGCTGAGCAGCGTTGCAGTCACTGCATATGCGTTGGATGCTTATCCGACAGTACCTGCAGAGGTGGGTGGTTGGATCAACTTTATGCGAGTAGCTGGTGGTTTCAGTGTCGGTTATTTCCAGCAGCCTTGGGGCGATCGCGTGGGGTTCGCTACTAGTTTTGGGACTCAAGCTGCGATCGTTGCTTTCAGTGGGGTGTTTGTCGTGGCGGCGCATGTATACGGTCATCGACTGCGGGCTCGATTTGGTCAGATCGAGTGAGCAATGGTCCTCACAGGCGGATCTTGACGTGGAGATACCTAGGCACTTCCTAAGTTCACTGGTACCAATCTATTCTCAACCGAAGTTGTTTTTCTAGTTTCATTCACGCCCACCATCAGATTACAGCATTTTGAATCCAAACACGCTCGTCGTGGCGCACCAAAACAATCACAAGGGCTGAGAACTCTGAGCCTATATAACCAACTAGGTGCATTGTTCTCGTGAACGAAATTTTCACCAAGGCTGCCCTTACAGAATTCTCCGAACAGAATGATGCCAGGACTCTTTTTTGGTGATTAGGATATGTGTATGACACCATCTATGCAGGCTCCTCGACGACTATAAGATAATATCGTGCGTGACCGGCTGATATAAGTGTAGAAGACCAAAGTTTGCTGTCAATATTAAGACGGAGGATTGCCAAAGACTCTCTACATAATTCTAACACTACAACTTGGCAGCACTCTTTTGGATCTCTTCGTAGATCTTGATTGCTCTTCGAGCACTGAGGTCAAGCATGATTTCCTCGCTTCCTCCAGGCACAGTGATCGCCTTCACGTCTCTCCAGATACGCTCTACCCGCTCACCCCTTCCACCTCGTGTAAGTCCTAAGCCTCCCATCATTTGTACAGCATCTCTCACAACGAGCTCGAGTACAATGCCAGAATGAGCCTTAATTTGGGCAGTGGTGCCTGCGAGGAGAAAATCTGCCTCAGTTGGGGAAAGATTTTGAAGCTGGAAGATGAGGCTTTCAAGCCAAGCACCGAGTGCTTCAACCTGGCGACTCATGTTCGCAACTTTATATCGTATGACTGGATGGTCGATGAGACGCTTCCCGAACGTTTCTCGAGTCAGTGCAAAAGATATTGAATCCTCTAGGCAGACCCGAGAGCATCGCATAGATTGCATCGCAATAAATAGTCTCTCGTGGTTGAAGTTGGACATGATGTACTTGAGACCCTGGCCTCGCTCGCCTACGACCATATCGAGAGGGACGTACACATCGTCGAAGTCAACGAAAGCCGTGCCTGCAGAGTTCGAGCCAGACATTACCATGTGTCGCGTTGACAAGCCTTTGGATCGTTTGGCGACTATGAGAGTGAACGAGCCAGAGACCTCCTTTACGAGAGTCAAGAAGTACGTCGCGTACATGCCGCCGGTGATCCACTTCTTCTGGCCGTTTACGATGAACGCCTTCCCGTCAGGGCAGACTACTGCCTCCGTTTGTAGACCTCGTACGTCACTTCCAGCCTCAGGCTCCGTGATAGCGAGTGCTAGTCGAGCCTTCCCGGAAAGAACGTCGTCCAAAATCGCGTCTTTCAGCGACTTGGAGCCAAACTTCATGATCGCTGGAGTACAAAGTGTCGCGCCGCCGAGAAGTCCATTTTCTAAACCAATGCCACCGACACGACCAAACTCGTCGTGGAGAATGAAATCGTGGAAGCCATCCCATTCTCCCGGATCGATATTTCCGATAATTGGATACCGTTTCGCTAGAGTCGGATCTATACTTTTCCCTGATGCTGTTGGTAGGAGAATCCCAGCTCGAGCAGCTTCCTGGTATACGCTATCAGGGATGTTCGCGGTTACTTCCCACTCGCTCACATGGGGTATGATTTTCTGCTTGAGTCAATTTCCACTCTCATTCAACGCTGCGAGCAAAATTGTCAACAAACAAATGTCAGAAGGCGAGCGGACCAAGCTGACTCCCTTCCTCCCAATTTGTTCGCCATTCAATATTTGTTTGTACCCAGTTCTGGCTGTGGGACATGCTGTGGGACATAGCACTTACGTTTTCCATCCATGTGCGTAAGGCCTTGCGCAACCTTCGATGCGAGTCATTATAATAAGGACTTGGTGCGCCAGCAGCCCAGGAGTTCTCAGCGTATGGGATTCGGGATCCAAATGTCCATTGATCAGGCTCTTTATTCGACTTTGATGACATAGCTTGGAATAATGACTTCTGTTGGAGATCGATTGAAAAGTGAAGTATGAGAAGTCTGCAAGACTACGTTTCTAGGTATGTTAGTAGCTGAGTAGCGTAGGATTAAGACGATCAACTCGGTCATTACCTAAATGTTGACTACGACCCCAGCTTTCCGAGCTTCCCCATAGCTGACGTTCACACTTCCTTGATCGAACACTAGGTCAAACATCGTGCGGGGGCGGAACACACGGAAGGCTCTAGATTTGGCGTATTTGCGGAACGTGCGGAACCAACCACCACAGTGACTGCCAAGAGCTGAGTATAAGTGAACTTGACTTGAGACTAGGAGATTACATTGGAATAAACGGGATATTAAGCACCATGCTACTCGCCAACTTGTTCGTCTATGTCCGGGAATATGCACCGTGGCTGATCCTCAGCTTCATCGCAGTGTACCTCGTCAACAATAAATTCTGTCAGGGGATAAATCATATACCAGGTCCATGGCTCGCGGGATTCAGTGATGTTTGGAGGCTTCTCCTTGTCTGGGGCAGAAGACCCGAAGTCGCGCACCGATTGCTCCATGCTAAATATGGGCCGCTTGTCAGAATCGGACCTCGAACAGTTATCGTGGGCGATCCAAATGCCATAAAGACCATATACGCCCTCAATGCAGGGTTCGTAAAAGTAATATCGACTGCTGTTCTTGACAGACCCCACTGGACTGACCGAACAACAGTCAGGATTCTACCCAGTCCAGATGACGGTAGCGAACGGTCGTGAACTCCACAGCATGTTCAACACTACAGATGAAGTCTTCCATGCCAAGCTTCGACGCGCAGTGTCAAACGCTTACGCAATGAGTACACTTGTCAAGTTTGAGCCTTTGGTGGACTCGACTACCGAAGCATTTGTGAAGCAACTGAAGCAACGTTTTGCTGATCGGCAGGACGACTCGGGGATTTGCGATCTCGGCACATGGCTTCAGTATTACGCTTTCGACGTCATAGGTACGTTTGAAATCTGCGAGGATATTGTGAAAGGAACCTGACGTTTTAGGGGAGCTCACATTTTCTGCAAGAATCGGATTTGTAGATCGTGGACTTGATGTAGACAGCATCATTGGAGACTTGGAATGGCTTTTGAACTATGTTGCGGTTGTAAGTCAACTCCATGCAGATACGAATCATTCAATCCTTAACCAAATGAACAGGTGGGACAGATTCCGTGGCTGGATCGACTCCTTTTGAAGAACCCTGTGCGGATGCTCTTCAGCAAGTATAATCTCTTCAAAGCAACAAGCTCGGTCGCAGTTTTCGCAAGACAGAGAATGTCGGAGAGGCAAATGAAACCCGCCGAGGACAGTACATTGTCATCGAAGGACTTCCTGTCGCGATTTATGGATGCGAACAAAAAGGACCCTACTTTCATCAGCAAGGACCGCGTCCTAGCCCTAACAGTAGCGAATTGTTTTGCTGGAAGCGATACTACAGCTATCACGCTTCGCGCAGTGTTCTATTATCTCCTCAAAAACCCTAAAAGCATGGAAAAGTTGTTGGCAGAAATCAGCGAATTCGAGGGGTTGGTGTCCTGGGAGCAAAGCCGCGATCTTCCGTATCTGAGCTCAGTCATCAAAGAAGCCTTGCGGATTCATCCCGCGGTGGGTCTTCCTCTTGAGCGAATAGTACCTGCTGGTGGGATCTCAGTGTGCGACACTTTCATTCCCGGCGGAACTATCATAGGCTGTTCGGCGTGGGTCGTACACAAGGACCAGAGAGTTTTCGGGGAAGATGCCGATCAGTGGAGGCCAGAACGCTGGCTAGAAGGGGGGGCCGAGAAACAGTCTTTGATGAACAGCATGTTGTTTTCTTTTGGCGCAGGGTCAAGAACTTGCATTGGAAAGAACATTAGCCTGTTAGAGATGCACAAACTTGTGCCAACTCTGCTCAAGACATTCAAGGTAAGCTCTAAGGACCATCAAATTGCAAGCCGCTGCTAAAATTTACAAAAAAGCTTGAACTGGTAGGCTCCGAACAATCCTGGACATTGCACAACGCCTGGTTTGTGAAACAAAATGATTTTCGGGTACGACTCAAAGAACTAAGACAATAAGGAATACGTGTTCGGGTTTCGAACAAAGATTTTCGTTGAAGGGGTGACGGGTTCTGCCGAGGTCTAGGCTGGATTCGGTCTATGTCGACTAGCATACTTTGGATTTTCGCAGGACATAAGATGGAGACGGAACGCATGTTCCTCGCAGTAACGTGTTTGCGGCAATTATTGTGTCAGGATATAATTTATTAACGTGAATGAATCTTCCATCAACAGCCTATCTCCCGTATAGTCCAGAGGCTAGGATATTCCGCTTTCACTTCTCACAATCTGAAGCACCGGAAAGACCCGGGTTCGATTCCCGGTACGGGAAATGCCATTCGTTTTGCTGTTTCGCATTTTTTTTGGTGGTAGTGGAGTGTGGCGGAGTGGGGGAGAGGGGGGTTCGGCCTCGGAGGAGGCCTATCACCCGCAGGATCTCCAGGGTCCAAAAGACCGAACCTGCCTATCGCCATTATGTACACTGTATGGATCTCGACGCTCGTACACGTTCTTGATCGGTTATCTCGTCGGATCACGTATCTGTCACTAAGCACGTCCTTTCATCAAAGTACATGTTTGCGCCATCAGATATGCTTTTTGCCTAGGTATCTCTCTGACAAAGCTTGTCTATCTGCTCGACACGCTTGAAAAAGTTACTTGTGATGTTCGTCCCTCAAACCGGTATTTCCAGCCACCAACCTGTCATCTTACACCCCCATCCCCATGAAAACCTGGAAACCAGCAAATCCAAAATGAGACCGAAGTCGGCCAATTACATACATCGGAACATGTGCCAACGCCAGAACGAAAGTCGGGAAACTCGGAAATTGGGTATTGCGCAAGAGCGAGCTGCATGGCCAAGGCCGCAAAGGATCAATCTGCAGGCGCCTGTGCATCACCCACAACCGCTGTACGCCTGTGATGCGCCGGCGCACCGATAAGCCTGGCCGTAATTGTTGATACAGCGAAATGAGTCTGGGGTGTGTCAGCGCTGAGCGTTGGTAAGTGCAATTTCGGTCGAGCGCGAAGGCGAAATTCACAATCTTGTGCAACGTTGTTCAGGCACCAACAATGTTGTCTGTACATCGGCCACGGGTGGCTGTGCATCTTCAAATCAAGCCACATACCTAGGGACCCCTGCGCGAGTCGATCGTATCCCCATGTCACATGCTACATCTGCAACGTGCATGCTCGCCTGAATCCGGAAGGAGGCGGACTCAGTTGGTGTGAATCGCGCCTGATCCTTCGCAGATGTGACATTTCAGCGTGCCGTCTCGTTTGCAGCCGGTGCAGTTCTTGCCAGTGCCGTTGCATTCGTCGCACTTGATCGTGCCGAGGCCGTGACAGGTTGGGCATTCCTTCATGGTGGGATGTAGTGTATGATTCCAAAAATGTGACCGGATTGACTAAGTGATAGAAAGGAAATTGTAGAGAGCAATTGCTGGTCAACAGCTGCGGGTGAAGTAAGTGAAAAATGAGTGACTCAAGCAAGGGAAGTGGACGATTAAAACAAGAAGGACGTCCAAGTGATGATGCAGCTGTTTCGAAACAACAACGCAACTCTCAATCTGACAGGGTCTTTATATAATCTCCCGTCGATGCGCACAGGTCCGATCCGCTCGCTACCGTTCTCAATCCTGCTTGCGAATACGATAGTGAAGCGTGTCTGTTGGCCACACTCAGCCACAGGATCAGGCTGCTCCAACAAGAGCTCACGGCTCGCATAGCGGGTTCAACACGAGAAAACCACTCACCGCGTGAATCCAAGGAGATGGTAGGTCCAGCTTGGCGGGATGATAGTGTCTACGCAGGTCCCGCTTCATCTTATGCATTTGGACCGAGCGCATACAAGCCGCTCTCTACGAAGCAGCACTCGACGCTTGATGCTGTCAAACGAGTGCGTAAAAACGCCTGATAAGCTTGGCTGCTCGACCTTCTCAAACAGCTCAGCGGCACACGGCACCGCCACAACCGGGATCCACTGTGTACGCTTGCTCTTGTCTGCCGTGCCCTAGCCCATCCGCATCATCATCACGGCAAGGAACGTCAAACCGCTGGAGCTCATTTCCAGTCTTCTAGTGCGTTTCTCATTGTTCCCCACAGGCGAATCACGTTGATGATCCGGGTCCTGCCCGGGTTAATGCCTGAGCCGAGCGAACTTCCCCTCTTGAACAACATTCAAAACCTGGCAAGCTTCCTGCTCGAGAGGCGGGAAGTGGACGCCTAGGCAGGGCGATGTGAGCAAGCCAGTCTCATTGCCCTTTTGCGGCACGTTCTTTGATGGCTGGATGTGAACAGGTCCACGCGACATGTTGCCTAGTATCAAATATTAGAGCAGGCGCACACGTGGAAGCTGCAAGGACGTTGGCATGGCAGGACCCGAGATGGTGGGTAGGGCTGATCTGTGGTTGGGCAAAGGCTGATGTTAGCGCATGCTTCGGGACATAAAGACGGTCGACTCAGCATTAATTCGACGGCGGGCAGGCGCCCTGTTTCAGGCAGCAACAAATGAGTACAGCAGACAGCCTCAGCCCCCGTACGACGTGCGACGACATGGAGCAGAAAACTTGATGCGACTGCTGGTGTAGCATTGGACCTATCGATATTCGTACCCGTCGCACTCTGAAACGGGACTCCTTCTCAGTAGGAGCAAGCCACTTGTGTAATCCGGTGCTGCTCTGCACAGCCTCAAATCCTCCCGCCGCTAGAGCTTACACATCCCGTATGCAATTTGCAAGCAAAACTGACGAACCTCAGTTTGTGTCGACAGTCAGCAACCAGCTATGTTGTGCAAAAGGACGACCCCCGCTGTCATGAGTGCAGGGTCAGGCGCATGGTCTTTCACAAGTTAGACCTTATTTCAAGATCAGATCAGCCCTAACCAAATGAGCGAGATGACGCGGGCACCTGCGTCTTTCGCGGTACACCAGGCATCAGGAGGCAATGTACGCGGCCTAAGGCAGACACATACAATGGTCGACCTCTTTCGGTTTTCGATAATCTTAGGGTCGTCAAAGTGACCGTTTAGGACGCTTGCGTAGCGGTACGCGTCACTTTCGCAAACCTCGCAAGTGAGTTACGGCATTTCGCGTGGTTGCAGAACATATGTGCCGTGCTGGAGTGAGATATGTCAGTTGAGCTGTGCTTCCAGCCGTGCCAATATTCACAGCTTGTAGTGTGCGCTTCGTTCGTGCGCTATGTTCGCAGAGGTAGAAATCGAATCCCTTGCAAGGCAAAATGATAAAAGGGTGACAAGGCTGAAATAGATCTGACATTGGTAGGGTTGGCTTGTAACCCAGGATACCACCTACCTTTCGATTATACTTTCTTGAGAGTTGAGACGCGTTGTAACACGCCTCAGAGGGACGGATACGACCTTGACGGTTCGACTGATTCATGATGTAAATGGCGTCTGCCGGTCGAAGAATGGCAGCGGTAGAATTAACCACCGATTCCAGAAACAGTAACCCGGCCCAAGAGCATCGTCGGCGCCAATAGGTGGGATAGTCGGTCGCGTGCCGTGCGTTGAGAATCGCGCCGAATCAACTGGGCAGAGGTCGCATGTGCTTCGTGGATTGAAGAGTACATACCAACGCGAGCTTGTTGATGATTCCATGTAGTCGAAGTTGGTTTGCATTGGAAAGAAAGTGGACAACTGAATGGATTTGCAGTTGAGCAATGGCTGCAGCTCGGCGGCGTGTCGTGTTCATGGCGCGTTCACGCGTTGCCCCACACCTCACTACACCCACTTCGTACACCTAGGTATACCTACTGTATACATACCTAAACTCATCCTCTCCGTTCCATTTAGAGTTAGTCCCATCGTCCCGACTCACGATGTATGTCTTGCGATCTCAATCAATGGTGGCCTCAAACAATGTCTGCAGCGCGACCGCGATACCTCTTCGCGTGTCGCTGCGATTATGTCAATCATCAGCAAGCATGATCATACTATCCCAATAGTGATTTGTGAACTGAGATGTCAAAATCGAAGTTGACCCATATCTTTACAAGCCGGTGAGACTGGCGCGGGGAACCAAGCCTGCGATGCACTAGGTAAGAACGAAGACGCACCGAGACTTGACCTCCACCCCCGCATGCCTTGCCTTGGCCAACTCCACCTCGTCCTTGCATCTCGCTTTTCAACCCAGCTCCCCTCAACAGCAGGATACACGTACTTGCCTATGCGATGATGGAGTTGTATGTAATAGCTGGGAGACATTCAGATGCGCGAAACATGAGCTGCTGCTTCCTCTCCAAGCGGGTTTTGCCACCGGCAGTGACTGCTTGAAGCAGCCTTGTCAAGTACCTAATGCCTTGGCCGACTCTTGTCAACTCAACACACAGCCTTAGGACAAGACGACGAACCCGCTTGGCCCCTCAGGCAGCCTGGGTACAACAAGGTTATTCCTGCGCCAACGCGTGCGAAAGGCGCTTCGATCACCGATGTCACCTTGAATGATGCGCTTTGCTGACTGGAAATCGGCGTCGCCGTCGGAGTTTATGGAAAAGATGCTCATAAGATTGGCGCTGCAACATGAGGGACATACCAGGCTGTTGGGCGCAGATGCATTTCCAAATGCACTCTATGCAGCAGATCACAGCGAGTATTTAGATGGCGGATCTGCCCACCACTGTGCGCTTGTCGCACGTCCTTTCTTCGCTCCGTTCTGTGAACTTTGAGTGAGCTTGACATCCGAAGCCTTGCACCATGGCAGACCCAAGCGTTGGCAAGCCAGAGGGTGGTGTGCACCATAACGACATCAATGAAGCTCGCCGTTCGTCAGTCGCGAGTGTCAATCTGAACAAAAACATCGATGCGAAGTATGTCTTAAATATATACCTTATCCAATACTTTCTAACGATGGTTAAAGGGTGTCCAATCCTTTGGTTGGCGTTCCCCATGAGACGCTGATGCGCGATGTAGAAGACTTTGCACGTGAACACGACTTAGAAGATATTGTCGATCATCTCAAAAAGGGCGCTCTAGTCGCTCAAGATCCCAATGGGTACGACAATATCGCGATGCTGGTTGAAGAAGATAGGCAGCATCTTCGATTTGAGCAAGAGCACAAGTGGAAGCATCCCTTCCAGCTGTACGTTACGATCATTGTATGCTCCATCGGTGCTGCAGTACAGGGTTGGTAAGTGGTCGTTAAATTCACCAGTCAATAAACCTGCTGACAGTGTCTAGGGATCAGACTGGATCCAACGGAGCTAATCTTTCGTTCCCGGTCGAGTTCGGTATCGGCGAAGGCGACACAGAAGGCAGTCCCAACCGTTGGACTCACAACCTGCTTGTTGGCCTCGTCAATGCTGGCCCATACATAGGAAGCGCGTTCATCGGCTGCTGGGTCAGTGACCCTTGCAACTACTATTTCGGCCGTCGTGGAACTATCTTTATCTCCGCTGTCTTCTGTGTGCTCACTCCCATTGGTGGAGCACTTGCACAAACCTGGGAACAGTTACTCATCACTCGTATACTCATGTAAGCACGCTTTCTCAGCAGTTGTATAAGGACTAACGATGGTAGGGGTATTGGTATGGGACTGAAAGGATCAACAGTGCCTATCTTTGCTGCTGAGAATTCTCCCGCCCGGATTCGAGGAGCCCTTGTTATGAGTTGGTAAGCAGATGCCCAAGGGCTAACAGAGCTCACGTCGATTGATACTTTTAGGCAAATGTGGACTGCATTTGGCATCTTCTTGGGCTACTGTGCCAACCTGGCCGTGTATCGGGTGCCTGTGATCGCATGGCGACTTCAGATAGGCTCAGCTTTCATTCCAGCGGTGGTCAGTAATCTGCTCGAGACCGTTGACCCTCGGTACTGACGATCCCAGCCATTGACCATAGGAATCTTCTTCTGTCCAGAGGTATGTGAAAATGCCCTATTATCACTGCGAAAGTGTACTGATCTATTTGAAGTCGCCTAGATGGTTGATCAAGAAGAACCGCTATCGCAAAGCTTGGGAATCGCTACTGCGGCTCCGGTTCAGCCCTGTGCAAGCAGCCCGTGATCTCTACTACATCCATGCTCAGCTCCAAGTCGAGGCCCAGATCATTGGCAAGTCAAACTACTTCCAGCGCTGCATTGAGCTTTTCACAATTCCTCGAGTCCGTCGTGCGACTCTGGCCTCATTCGTCGTCATGATTGCACAGCAGATGTGCGGAAGTACGTATCTTCCTCTCTTCTAAGATGACATCCTGTAAAGAATAAGCACTGATCAAATCAGTCAACATCATCGCCTTCTACTCCAGCACCATCTTCAGACAAGCAGGTGCCTCAGAGCGTGAAGCACTCATCGCCTCATTTGGGTTCGGACTCGTCAATTTCGTCTTCGCCTGGCCCGCCATCTGGACTATCGACACATTTGGACGTCGGAGCCTGCTTCTCTTCACATTCCCACAGATGGCATGGTCACTGCTAGCAACTGGACTCTGCTTCCTGATCCCGCAGAGCAGCCCAGCCCACCTCGGCCTCATTGCTATGTTCATCTACATCTTTGCCGCATTCTACTCGCCGGGCGAGGGGCCCGTACCGTTCACATACAGCGCAGAATGTTTCCCTCTGACCCATCGCGAAGTCGGCATGGTAAGCTCATTTGTACTCCAACGCAACGATGTTAGATCGCTGACACCTGTAGGGATGGGCGGTCGCAACGTGCCTCTTCTGGGCTGCCGTTCTCTCTATTACCTTCCCACTCATGCTATACGCCCTCACACCACTCGGTGCGATTTGCTTCTACGCCGGCCTGAACATTGTCGCATTCTGCATGATCTTCCTATGGCTACCGGAGACGTAAATCTACCCATTCGACTCACATGAATACAAACTAACAGTGCACAGCAAGCAACGAACGCTCGAGGAGCTGGACTACATTTTCGGTGTGCCCACGCGCAGGTTTATCGCATACAACTTCCGCGTTGCACTACCTTGGTGGTGGAAGCGCTGGGTCTTGTTCGATAAGTCTGCCACGCTGGCGCCGCTGTACACGTTTGATGGGGTTGAGGGCCACTATCAGACGGGATACAGCGTTGAGACAAGGAGGGAGACGAGTATCGAGAAGCCAGAGACCATAGCGCGGGAATTGTGATGTTGATACGCGTAACAGGGATTTGAGATTGTAGAAAGATGTCACCAAGGAGCATTTTGGCTTATATTGGCCATGCGACATTGGTGTTTAGTGATGAGGTGGTCAGGTTAGGTCAGGGATTCTGATAAGTCTGCTCTACACCGATACAACTAAGTTAGAGACCATGAGCTATCATGCTCTTTTGTTTGGAATTCATACTATTGGCAACGCAACAAGTCACTTCACAACATGCGAACAGTAGTATCAGAAATAGGGAGCGTGAGCCATTTCGACTATGGTAAAGGCTATACAAGAACTGAACAACACCAACTTTTTCCTAATCATCCATCAACATTCTCGGCATATCGCAGATTTAACCGCGGAAAGCGCGGGAGTGGCGGCGAGCCTTAGCGCTGGAAGAGCCAGCAGCCTTCTCCAACCAGGAGACGAAAGTCTCGAGGGTGAAGGTCTCGGGGAGGGCACCAGCGCTGCCAGATGAAGGAGCAGCGGAGGCAGTAGGGGTGGCGTTATCCTGGGCAGCGACGGAGGTGGCGGCGGGCGCGGCCGATGTGGCGGGTGTGGCCGAGGTGGCAGGGGCAGCCGAGGTGGCAGGGGCAGCAGCAGAAGAGTTGCTGGAGCCGGAGTCGGAGCCGGAGCTGGCACCGCTGAACAGAGCGGGGCCGGGGATCTTGTAGCTGGACAGATCGCCGCTGTAGATGTTGACCTTGATACCAGGGTCGGTGGGGGTGTAGAGCTTGTCAGCGGTCACACCGGCGGGAGACTCAGTGCCGGAGCCAGTAACCTCCAAGTTAATGCCTGGGAAGCGTTAGTTTGAGTCAAAGCGTAGAGATTGGGGTGAGACTTACACATGGGGTAGTTCTGGGCGCCGTTGGCATCGCCAGCAGAGTGGAGGGCGATGATCTCGTGGCGGAGAACATACTGGCCGGGAGCAATGGAGCTCGGGACGGTGACGGCCCAGGTGAGGTTGTTGTTGATGAGCTTGGTGGCAGCCCACTCGCCGCCCTCGTAGCCGGCCTCGTCGATCTTGAAGAACTTCAAGTCAGCGGCCTTAGCGGAAGTGGCATCCTCGACCTTGGCCATGTAGTCAATGACGGGGCCAACGTGGGACTCGGGCCAGGTGTTCCAGGTAAGGTCGACGGTTCCTCCAGCAGCGACCTTAGCGACCTTAGCACCAGGGGTGGCGTCCTTGTGGCAGGCAATCTTGTTGACCTCAGTGTACATGGTGGGGTCGACGAAACCGTTGTCGAGGCAGTCGGCGCAGCCCCACTGGATGACCTCAGGGGCGGGGTTCTGGAACTGGAACGAGGGGTCGTAGGCCTCGAACTCAGTGCCATCGACCTTGAGGTCCGAAAGGTGACCGTGGGCGTTGACGGAGGCGGCAACAGCGCCGAGGATGGCAGCGACCTGGATCTTGGAAGGCATTGTTGATGATTTGGTAACTGAAGAGTTGGTTGGGTTGGAAAGAATGAGTAAGCTTCGAGATCAACGAAGGTGTAAGAGAATGGTATCCGCTTCAATCGATGAAGGGTAGTGAGTGTGAAAAGAATGAACTGTCGAAATGACTGAATGAGTGTGATGAGGAAATAGTACTGGCGGGCAGGAAGTCACCTTTATATCCAACAGAATAGGTTCGCGAAACAATGTGGATAAACACTAGCCTGGACCTACAGCTGTCAAACGACCAGGTACAGCTACGGAACGGGAACGAATCCGTCACCAAAAGCTTGATTGCAACAAGCGTTCAGGGGGAGTGCTAGTACGTGGGATTGAATCCTTTCCGTCGCTTGTTTCAGGCAATGGAACGAACGGCAAAGCACGGCAGACATGTGTTCCTGATCAACGCAGGCCTCGTCAAGTCGAAACACCTCTTCCAAGCGCCGGAAAGATACACTGCGGTGAGTGGAAATGATGGTACTTCTAGCATGCTTACTGCACGGCACTGCTTTCCGGAGATCGGCATTGGACATTGAATTTGCGTCGCTGTTGGTTGCAGACGCCATCTCATCTTCCCTTTGATGAATCGTGGAGAAAGGAGTTCAGAACAGACCAGAAGTGGATAAGTCGAGTGGACGTTGCTGCCGGTAGCGCCAAATGCCTGTAACCGAGGCTCACCGGCCCATACTGGTGAGGCCCACGCGTCGCACTGTGCTCACAACCAGACTCCATTTTTCCAACAGCGCAGAAACGCATGAACACCTGGCGGTACCTTCATTTACTTGCTGCAGCTTACCCGCATCGTTGACGTCTTTCCGGCGGCAACGCTAGTTTGGCCTCGCTCAGACGCGTCGTACTCGCCTTGTTTCACCAGGCCCCAGTGTGTGGGTCAGGACATTTCGACAACATCGAATGTTCGCGCGCGCTCACGAAGGCACGCCGATTCTGTAGCTACCATGGCATGGAACGCGAGATCGGATGTCCATTAGCTCGGATTGTGCTCTCGCCCCCATCGATAGGACATCTGCATGGTAAGCAGCCATCGCCCTCACAAAGCGACTCCTTCAAGTCCGGATCTCGAACGCCGACAATACACAGTACATAGCAATCCATCACCCCTACAACCTCCTGGTACCCACAGGTCATGTAGCGCGCGGCTCGAAACAAGCAATGGGAACGTCTCCTAGCGCGATTCATGCTGTGCACTGACTCTCGGCGCGTTGGCTCCGGATAAACGAGTCGAATGTTGCTATCTGCGCATACCTACGCACTGTTTGTCGTTACAGACTGGGTAATAAGCCGTATTGATTGGAGGAGTGCAGTGCGGTGCATCGGGTCTCAAAGAAGGTTTTTCATGTTGATCTTGAACCTCCTGCGGAGCCGCAAGACTACGACCGCGACTCAATACACAGTAGACGGAGAAGATCTCTGCCCTTCTAGGTAGGCATCTCCGTGAAACACGATATACATATGTAGTCACACTAGTGGGCTCTGATCGCGAAGCTCGATCGAGGGCGTATCAACCTCACCATCGATGCGACTCCCAGCGCTTGCAAAGAACACGAGTTGAAGGTCAATTCGTAACCATACCATATTCATGGCACAACGGCGAGAGAGCAGTACGTCTAGCTAATATCCAGCCATCTTCTTTGCTTCTCAGCGCCACATCACGGGTGAACCAATCCACTCATACTATTCAGACAAAACCGCAGCCTCCCCGACGGAGCTCCGAAATTCCTCGGAAGGATTTGCGCACCTCCTATCACCGGGAAAGCCGCAGGCTTGATCGTGTACGACTGTTGTAGACAGGACATTACTCAGATGCCAACAACTCACAATAACTAGCCGTACAAAGAGAACGGTCCGGCATTGATTGCATGGATGCGTGTTTGAAAACAGGCGGGAGTCATGTCCTGGTTCTAGGATGCATTCGAAAGCGCCGAAGTGCTTCACATAGACTGACTAGTCATCCGTATGCAAGTATAAAAGTGGCCCGCAGACCGACCAAACAACCAGCATTCAGTATCAACAGAAACCCAGAGAAAGTCAAGCCATGCGCATCTGCGATGAATCCTTTGGATTCGTTCAAAGATTTGGAGACTCGGCAGCAGCCATACTTTTAGGTCATGATGTCCACCGAGAGTACTTTGTACTAGGCGAGTGGACAGTCATTCAGGCACCGTCTTTGCTTTCGAGAGATTGCACAGAATAGTAGACTCATACTACGGCAGCCACACCCCCATCACAGGACCTGCAGAGACGCTTGCGAGCAAACAGGACCACAAACATGTTTTGTTGCTGCGGTACTTCGTACACCGAAGTGCAGACAATAGAGACCTATACTACCGCAGCCATACTTTCAGCACAGGTCTTGCAGCGACGCTGCTTTTGGTTGAAGAGAAGGACAGTCATCAGCCAGGATCGAACTTTCTTGAGAGTAAACAGGTGCACATAGACGCTTTGCTGCTTTAGGTTTCGTTCAGGCGCCTGAGTGCAAAAAATGGAGACTCTGACTGCTGCAACCAGACTTTCAGCACAAAATTTGAACCGACCCGGCTTTTGATCAGGCAGAAGGACAGACATGACGTATTCTTTCGCTTCTTTGAGAGCAAACAGATCCACGTATATGTTTTGTTGCTGCGGATTTCTTTCAGGCGGAAAAGTGCAGAGAGCAGAGACAGGTGGGTTTAAGTGCGCGGCAGGAGTGGCTTATATGCCCGGGTAGAGGGGTGGTCACATACTTCCAAAAGCCACAACCAAGGGTTTGCCCATATAGCAGCAGAAGGCACCTTTGATGTGCATGCCGCAATTGCAGCACAGACAAAACACATTCGTTCAACAGATTATGATTTGAGAACAGACCATACGATTGATGTCAGCGAATTGACAGCCCAGCAAGAACAGCAGCACCACATCGCGGGTCGTTTCCGGTATTTGGTACATCGAATCGGGGCAAAAAAGCCAAAGACCCCTCCATGAATGAGGTCGCCTGTCTTTTGAGAAACATCCCATAATGTCGCCTATCTTTCGAGAGCCAGGCCGCGAGGGCACTGGAGAACAGAAGAGCAACACCACATGCGAGCGCAGCATGCAATTTTTAGAAGCAGTGAATAAGGGCACAAGAAGCACAAAGACTTCCCGTCTCCATCACCGTTTTCCAGGGAGATTTCATGACGGTCGTGCCCTGTGGCAGAGAGCAGAAACACCACATTAATTCGGCCATCATCCATTTTCAGAGCGGCAAATCAGGCAGAAAGACACAGAACGTCCTCTCCATGGAACTGCCAGTATTACTTCTTGGTCCACGTGGCATGTTCAGCGCAGAGAGCTTCCCAGACATCATCATGGTGCACGTTTCTTTTAGAATAGAGAGACAAGAGTAAGAGGCAAGACCTTGAACAAGTTCAAGTTTTGGCGTGCCGTCGAGAGAGAAACAGAGCCGGAGCATGTGTCACCCGACATGCGATTTCTGGAAGCAATGTGACAATGGACCAAGTCGATTCCCACCCGCGCTCTCATGAATAGACTTTTCAGGAACTTTGGAGCATGGGGGAGTGAGGTGATCGTATTGTAGCTGTTGCCAGAGAAGAACAAAACATGCAAAGACTCTTCGAGCATTTTGGGAGCAGAGGAGAAGACAGATGTGGAAGTGTGCACACACGTTTTTGAGTGAGGGAGCGAAGGCAGACATGTACGTCTTGTTGTCATTTTGCGAGGGAAGAAGAGAAGCTATGCTGGCGTTCAGAGCGTCTTTCAGTTGTGCTTTCGAGCAGAGGTGACGAGGAACATGTCCGCTTGGAATCATTCGTTGGTGCAGAAAGGAGAGAAGCAAGCCATGGATACACTTTCGAAGGGTTTACGCTGAGGATCGGAGATTGGTGTTTTGTTCAGGAGCAGATAGTAGCGGAGGGTAAATAGCCAGACACGTCGAGGAGGGCGTGCTACTGTTTGGAAAGCAGAAGAGAAGGGGCATGTGCTTGCATCCAATTCTTTCTCGGAGGAAGCAGAGAAGTAATCAGTTACACGTCGTTGCAATCGTACAAGAGAAGAAGGGATGTCAGATTTCATATTAACAGCATGTCCTCAGGGACAGAACAGAAGACAGATACCATTCGGGCTCCACTTGAGTATTTGACGTAGGTGCTGAGAAGGAGAAGATGGCCAGCAAGGCAGAAGTAGAAGAAAGAAGCTTCGTATGATCCCACTATATAGTAGTTCCGAGAGCGCAGAAAACCAAAGAACGTCTGCCGTTCATTGTAAGGAGAGACAGGGAAAGCAGACGTAGTTTGAACAAGCTGTTCTTCAGAAAACATGGCTTGATACCTGGAATACTTTGGTGGTGGTGGGCAGAGCAGAGATTTTGTGTACAAGTAGACTCAAGGATTCAGGCGATCGGTGAGATGCAGATATACAACATAATTGAGCAAGACAGCGCATCCAGACATGATGGGAGGTTCAAGAGATCTTCAGAGCAGATGAGGTAGGTCGCAGGTTGACTTCACCGCTCCATCTATGCGAACGGAGACCATTTATAGAATGGAGTCATCGTCTCGATGCGACGCTCGTTTACGGCGATCGATGGCGGGAGAAGAAAAAGGCAAGCTGCCGGACGAGAGCACATGAGATCCACGTGACTGTCTTACAGACGAGGACAGAGGAAGAACATGCTATCTGATGCTATGAGGTTTGGAGCACAGTAGAAAAAGTGTCTGATAGAGAGAAGCAAGCCAGAGCCGCGAGAAACACTCATGCGTGGTAAGGATTTAGGTGACTGTCTGAACACAGACTTGCACACCGTTTGTAGTTTTCGGAGGCAGAAATTCAAAATGACGTAGTTTGCGAGCGGCTTGGTTTCAAAAATGAGGTTTTCGGTTGATGAGGTGACGGCACTCACTTCCAGGCATAGTCAGCCCAATTGTCGATTTCGGTAGCTGTGGAACGATTTCATGACAGGGACGAAGAAGAGCAAAGGAGCAGGAAACATGACTCCAAGACTATTCGGATTGCGCTTAGACCGGTAATTTTGGGAAGCAGCATTGAGACCAGTCATGTAAACTGAGACCAGTTTTTGAAGATCAAGAGAGACGACTTTATGGATGATTAAAGTAATGGGTGATTTGTGATTTTGAGGAATGATCGATTTCGCAGATATGAGCGTTGGGTGTTGTGGATTGAGGAAAGGTGGCGCAGAACATCAGGATTTCGATGGCTGCGTTTTGCGCGCACAGAAAGCTCCAGACATGGCAGCAGCTTTCGCCGCAATTTTGCAAGTAGCGAGTACTTGTGACGATATGAAGTGCAGAAATAGTCGAGATGCACACAAACAATCAAATGAAGGTTGCATTAACAGCAGATTAGTCGCAAAACTCATGTAGATACTAGCTTGACCAGCATCTGCTACATCTGGTGAGGTCGAGGCACGCTATTCATACACGTGAGTGTAGCAACAGGCGCCGGAGACATGATGAAGGAGAGAGAAATATCGGTCGTGAGGTCAGATCAGGATGGTCGCGAACATGCGTTGTTGCGCGGCATGTCTTTTCGTGGGATTGTTTGAGCAAGTGAGAAATCGCTGAATGACTGATGACAGAAAAAGAAGTTCCCGGACCATGTCGGAGAGGTTTGATGATTCTGGAGGGCAGACAAGACTGAGCATGATGAAGAAAGAGAATGTCGATAGTAACTTTCGAGGCAGACAAGGTCGAATACATCGACGTGGTAGCGGTTAATTTGGCGTATGGAATGCAAGTCATTTCTTATTTTGGGAGCGAACAGAAGACATAGACATGAATCCGATCATTTTAGTAAATGCACTGGAAGTAGGTTTGCAGATGTAGAGGAGGTGTTGAGGAGTTATCTGTCAATTGAGCCGGAGGTCATGCCGCAGGGCTGAAGGGCGCTAGCCGAGTCATGCAGTTCCAGACAATCGCAGCTCGAAACTTTGCCGCACCGCATCGCCATGCCACCAAATGTGCGACTCCCCGCGGTCAAATTTCGATCGCTACTATTACCGCCCCTCCGCGCACATCTAACAACGCTACACGACTCTGCACGCCCAGGATGCGCTTCAGTCTCGCCGCACCGCATCACGGCGGCGCCATGCGTTGTCCAGCGCCGCTCGCTGTATCTCTATAAGACGGCCACCGCAAAGACAGCGCTGGGCATGCACAAAGTCCTAGATTTTGAACTCTACACACCAGCGCCACCCAGCGCATCGAAACACACAGTCAACCTGGTGGAGAGCCCTGAAAGGCTAACGGTGGTTGAAAAGGACGTCTCGCTGCAAACACTCTACGATGATCACGTCTCGCCTGGAAATTTCCTCTATATGGCGGTACCGCTTGACAAGAAAGTTGCCGGAAGCTTCGACTTGATGCGCGAGAGAGACATCCCGTCCACGGCCCGGTTATACACCGTCACCGGATACAAGCGCGTCTTTGAGGGCAAGAAGCGTGCCGAAAAGTTCAGCAAGTGGCTCACGCCGCATGAGCACCACGGTCCTCTCAAAACCATACACTTAACTCTCTCAAGCCCGGCGGCATACCAAAAGCTGGTCTTGAGCCGCGCGTACCAGTTCATTGGAAACGGCTCGCCAGTCGAGGTTTGTATTCGTTGGAGTCCGCCAGCAAATTCGAAGACGACGAGAGGGACGGATCCAGACCTCCCGGCATACATGGACGAGCATTTCCCGCATCTGCGGCCAGATTTCATCCTGAAGAGCATGCCTGAGGGGACAGTGTATGTCGTCCAGCCTGTCAGCGACGGACGGTGCCTCCAGTGGGTGATGGGCAACCAAGCGGTTCACCAGGACAAAAACCTCACAAATAGGTTGCTCAAGGTCAAGGGGGCAGTGGAGAAGTCGTTGGATGATAACCAGATGGCGAGAAATTACCTCGAACGGCAAAAGAAGCGGCAGGGGCTGCCTTACACGAAGGTGCCCAAGGCTTTGCCTGGGGAGGTCAAGTTGGAGAAGACTGGTGAGAAGGGCCCCTTGACGCTGGAAAAGAGCGGCAGTTGGTCGCGAAAATCGGTTCCTGGCACTCAACCGGTTAAGAAATCTGGAACTACGACGGACTGGACGAATCGCACGCAATTGAGCATCGTCAGAAAAGTGCAGGCGTTCGACCCGCAGGACTCGTTAGGGAAGGGGAAGAAGAGAGCGAAGTTCAATTGGCAAACAAGGGGAAAGACAAGTTAGTGGTGTATTTGATGAAGCAGTGGCGTGCAGTAGCACAGTGTACATTACAACATACTCCTAATCCCGAATGCAGACATGTGAAAGTGGGTCTACCAAACGGAGGGAACCTGCATCCAACAAACTTGAGCCTCAATTGCACCAGAAGCTGCACCAGAACCTGCCTTTTGTAGGCCACGGTGCCATTGGACAGCTGCGCCGCCTGTTCAGCATGTACAGACGGCACGGCGCTGGTCTGTTCGTTGTGGCTTGAAGTTCGTCATCGTTTGGGCACCAACTTTACCAATCCCGGCAGAAGTTGGTCCGCCGCGTCTGACATACATCTCGTTTCCTCGATCCCCGTGTACATAAACACCTCAACCCGTGCGCACGCGGCTGCCTGCATGCTGTCCACGAGCGTCTCCTAACTGCCACCCACGCACTCGCCGCGCATTGCTACCGCCGCCGCCGCCCTGCCCTGCGCCCGTCGTCCGCGCACCTCCGCTCGTTCGCAGCCCCCCTTCTCACCCCGCGCACGCCCACGGCCTCGCCCACGTCCGCCTCCCACCGGCCTCAATGAACGCCGCGCGCCAAGCGTGCCGGCCAAAGCACCAGATCCTCGTCCTGAAATGCTATCCCAAGTACAACAAGACGCAGACCGACGTGCGCGCCAACTCGTCCGAGCTCCAGTACCTCCTCTACTACGCCTCGACGCGCCGCAGTAAGCTCACAAAGGTCACCGACTTCCTCGACAAGCGCGCGACCAGCGATGTGTGGAAGGCGCGCACCGGCAATGTGCAGGTCACTCTGCAGATTGTGACGGCGCTGATCGAGAAGTGCCCGCGCGACTTGCCCCTATACCAGCGCGCCGTGCTGAGCATCCTGAAGACGATTCTGAAGAGCAGCGATGTGGGCATGGTCGAGGAGACGCTGCCGGCGTTCGAGGCGCTGTGCCGGCACCAGGAGCCCGCCAGCCTGGCCGATGCCGAGTACGTGCACCAGTACGAGGAGATTGTGCAGCTGTACGCCGGCTTTGCGGCGAAGGAGCAGGTCGTTGAGAAGGGCGCCCAGAGCTGGCCTGTGATGCTGCGGTTCAGGAAGGTGGGGCTGCAGGCGCTCAAGGCGGTCGCGCAGAGCGAGAGTCTGGCCAGCGGGACGGGCAGGCAGCTGAACATTATTCTTCCGGTTATCTTGGAGAATGTTCATGGCGACAGCGGCGCGTATCTGACGCGCTTGGAATCGAGGGAGAAGGACACCGAGGCGCACGACAAGGAGCTCGCGCTCAGCCGGAGGAAGAGCGTGTCTGCGGCTGCGAGAACGAGCACGAATGAGAAGGAAGAGGGCGGCGATGCAGCCGCGGCCTCAGGGACGACTGAAGACGCGGACAAGCTGGCAGAGGAGAAGGTTGGCGCGCTGGCGCTGCAGGCTCTTAGGAACATCTTTCAGGGCGTCAACCGCGGACAGCTGCGTCTTGCGACGTCGGTCGTGCTCAAGTTCATCGGCACGCATGCCAACGGGCAACCCGGTTCGGCCGAGGGCTGGGCAACGAAGCTCATGGCCATTATCTGCACATGGGCACCTGTGCAGGATCGATACGCAATCCTGGTCGCCATCGTCGAAGCGCTTGTGCGTAGCCCCATCGTCGAAGGGGACATCGAGCGACAGCTGGTGCTGGCAACGACCATTGACTATCTATTGAGCTCCACCATCAACTTCATCGGACTCAGCGTCATGGACGTGCTAGTCGGGCTCATCTCGCACACACTGTTGATTCTCCAGCTTGGTGGAAAAGGATCGAACATACTGCCTCACCAGCAGCAGACCACATCGGTGCTGTCGGAGAAGAGCGTCGAAGGGCAGAGCTCTGCCGACAGTGTGGGCGTCGTTATGGAGGTCACCAAGGAGCCATCGCAATCAAGGGTACAACTGCTCCACACCGTACGCAAATGTATGGCTGATCTGGCCACGCACGTTTACTACACCGACCAGATTTCGGACATGGTCGAAGCCATTCTGAGTCGGCTGAAGCCCTCTCCATCAGCTACAACGACCGCAGAAGCGATAGAGAACCCGGAGGAGGCGATTGATGCAGTTGCTGCCTCAGTTAGCCTGCGAGAGAAGAAGCACGTTGACAAATTCTTCTCCTTCGAGACTGCACGCATAACAGCGCTCGAGTCTGTCACTGATATTATCAAGACAGCAAACGCCCGCCGACCCGACGGCTCCTCGGCCTCAGTAGCGCGCAGTAGAATTGGCGTAAATGTGTGGAAAGGCACGCAATGGCTTCTTCGTGATCCTAGTGGGACCGTCAGGAAGGCGTACGTGGATGCGTTGGTCACGTGGCTGACCAAGGAGAAGACAAAGCAAGATTTGAGAATCCTGGATCACTACCGCAGGAAAGACAGCGACCATAGCAAGGGTGGCCGAAGCAAGCGTGCGGTATCGAACGCGTCACAAAGGGAGAAGTCACCAAAGGTTGCGAGCAATAGCTTCTTATCGCTCCTGCATTTGGCTGTGTACGAGAATGCGCTGCAGTTTGTCGACTCGGAGGCGGACTACCTGCTTCTGCACCTCCTCCTTGCTACACTGGTCGAGCGACTGGGAGTCAATGCTGCGCGAAGCGGATTGCCGATGGTCATGCGTCTGCAGGAAGATATCGCCACTGTTGAAGAGCCTGCCGCGAAAGTCCGAATTGGCAGTCTCGTGCACGGTTATCTGTGGTCTCTCAGCATGACTTTCGATTTCGAAACCTCGGCCATTGGCCGCACAGTCCACAACGAGATCACACGGCGTAACAGCCATGGCCTGTGGCTGAAGAGCATCCGCGTTCCTCCCATGCCAGTCGACCGCATCGATACTCCGCACCCGAGTATCTCGCAGCTGCCAGCGTCGATTGTGCAGTCCGAGTCACTACTGCCATTCGACAACCGCGACGCCCTCGTGGACAAGATCTCGGAAGGCTACTCGACGTCCCTTTACTCACCTCCCTCGTCTCCACCCGGCTCACCTGGCCGCTCGATGTCAGCATCTTCCTACTCTGGCCTCCCGGTCATCCACCAGCCAACCATCGAGACCAACAATATCCTTTCCACGCCTACCATCCCGTTCAAGGTCCGCGAGGATCTTCTTGCAGACTGGACACGTGATCTGTGCCTCGCAAGCAATACCAAGGGCGCATACAGCACCTCTGTCTCCGGCAGCAGAAGCGGGACGCTACACACAGGGAACCGCAACAACTACCTTGGTGTCCGCATACCCAACGGCGAATTGGACAGCAACGGTAACTCACCGACTCACAGTCCACGAAGAGCGCATTCGCGCCCACCGAGTCTAGCATACGGCCTTGTCGGGCGCCTGTCATCGCCGCAAAGGCGGCGAAGCCCAAGCGAGCACAGAACCAACAGCAACGACACGCCGCGGAGCCGATCATCCCTCCGCAGCTCCGTGCGCGTCGACGACCTCAAGCGCGCCCTGAGCGGCTCCGCCAACGCCCCCCGTACAAGCTACAGCATGCGCCCCGCCACACGCCGCGACGAGGACGAGGAAACCGACTCCCTCGTCAGCGCCCACTCCCTCAGCGACGCCTCCTTCACCACCACCCACGAAGCCCTGGCCCGCGAGCGCGCCGCCCGCGCCGCCCCAACCGACGACCCCGGCACCCCCGCCGCGACCCTCACGCCCCGCCCTGCGACCTCCCAGACAGAGTCCTCGACGTCCAGCAACCAGTACTTCTCCCGCGCCGACGTGCCGCCCGTGCCCGCCATCCCCGCTGATTTCCACGGGCACACCTCGACGCCATCGACTGCCGGTGTCGGCGATGCGCCGGAAACTAACGGCGTGGCGAAGAGCCGGAGCGTGAAGAGCGGGGTTAGTAGGGGACGGAGTGGGAACCGGCAGCACCGGGGCAGCGAGGCGGGGAAGCTCGCGCAGCCGATTACGGTGGATGATTTGCTAGGGGATATTGGGTTGGATGACGATGAGGAGGTGGACGGGGAGGGGCTGGGGAAGGCGCCGTATTGAGGGCTGGCAAGGGTGCCGCGTTACTTTCGTGTTTAGATTTGTAAGGGTGGTTTGGTGAGCGGGTTGTGGGGGATCGAGGTTAGCGAGAGAGGAGGTGTATTACTAATTCGTCTACCGTGTCTGCATACCCGCCTGGCCGCTCGACTCGTGATGTGGAGTGTAGATGATGCCGTGCTCATGTGCGTCGTGCGTTTGCACCACGTGATGTGCACGAGGTGCGTGCGGTGCCGCTGGGCAGGTATATAAGCTCCTCCTGCGCTCCGTCGACGCTCTTCTGTACACACACTCTCTCTTTTCTTCGTATCGAAAGCAACCAGACAGCGGTTCATGTCTGTGGCCTTCTCTGCGCTTGCAATCTGCCCATGCTCTCAGGTTCTAAAAACACAAACCCTTAAAGTAGGCAAGGATGTCTGCTTCTCTCTGCCTCTCTTCTCTGTCTCCCTGGCTCTGGTTCTCTATCCCTCTGTTTGACATTCATCCCGATATGTTTGGATGTCTGCACGCTTCTCCGAAAGTTTTGAAATTTTGGAAGGAGACTTTATGTCTGCGGCTGTGTCTTTCTGGAAAAAAAAAAACAGAAAGATCGCAGCAACATGTGTCTGCGGTGCTTCTGTCTAGCGCATTCTCTGCGCTCTAAACCGACAGATGGCCGCTACCATGTCTGCGGCCTTCTCTCCAGAGACCGCACACAAATTGATGATGTCTGCGGTGCTCCTGCCTGCTGCACTCTCTGCATCCCAAAGGAACTGACACATTGTTTATGTCTGCGACTCTCTCTTTGAAGTCGTCATACCCAATAACGATGTCTGCGGCGCTTCTGCCTGCCGCCCTCTCTGCATTCCAAACCAGGCTTCCCATGTTCACATGTGTTCTGCTCTCTTTCTGCACCAGAATGTTGTACGACGACTTCTGCCGCGCTTCTGCCGGCCCAGTGATTGCTCACTCTCCGCATTTTGAAAATAGCAGTCATGGAAGAACAGATCTATGTTGCTCTCTCGAAAACCCTCAATTGCAGTATCAATGGGGGAGCTGTCTGGGTTTCTGGATGCCCTCGAGTATCCAAATACTAAAGGCTATTAGACATGGTCCGATGTCTGTGTTTTGCTCCTTCTGCGGCTGGTGGCGTATTTGTCGCCGCCCCAACTTCTCGAAAGATTCCCGTATGGTTGCAGCTCCCTCTGGGTCTGTTTGCCGCTGCCTTTGTTTTACAAAAACAACAGCAGTAAGATCATTTCTACCGCTCCTTTTCTCTGCTTGGACATCTTTCTTTATGTTTCAACCATCTATACAACAGACACATGTCTGCGGCTTCTTCTGCCTTCTCAAACAGGATCTTGTGCGAACTGATGGCTGGGACTCCCTTTCTGTCTCTCCTTCTGATGTTCTGCTACTGAAGATTTCAACGAACTTACTAAAGTAATGATGTTCGTGGCTCGATATGTTTCTCTACTTGAGGTTTTGCTCGCGCGGCACGTTCCAAAGCGGATTCAGCCACGGTCATGTCTGTGGCTCCCTCTGCCTTGGTTTCTGCCGCGGTAATGCTTAAGATGTTCCCGCAAAAGATCAACTGTTGTGGTTCTTTTCATCTCCTCATACCCTACTCTAAATTTTTGCATCTTCTTTTGACTCTCCAAAACTCAACCCTTGGGTTAACATGTCTGCGTCTCTCTTTCGGTGTCTGCACACCGCTTAATGTTAAAATAGATCATGACAGACATAATGTCTGCGGCTTTCTCTGCTTGGGATTTTGCACGGCTGTCTAAATTCCACGAGCCTTCTTAACAGAAATCGATGTATTTGTGCCTTTTCTGCTGCTTTGAAAAGATTTCAACGGGCAATCCATGTCTGCAGCGCTCTCTGCCTACGCACCTGTTCACTCCAAATCCTCAGCTTTCACACCCTATCACGAGTTTCTGCGCCTCTTCTAAACGATATTCAACAAAATCTATGTTTGCGTTTTCTTCTGCCTGAGTATCTGCTCACTCAAAACCTTAATCTCCCGATCTACTTCGATTTCCCGCGTCTCTCTCCGACTCTCCAGAGTCCACCAGGTTCACCCTATGTCTGCGCCCTTTTCTGCTAGGGTATTCGTTTACTCTGAGTCTCTGACCCGACACTCTACTACGACACTCTGCGCGTCCCTCCGAATCTTGAAAAAGACCTTCGTAACTCCCATGTTTGCGCCTTTCTCCGCTGGGTTTCTTCCCATTCTGAAGTCCTGACCTGACACTCTACTGCAAAATTTCACACCTTCCTCCGACTCTCCAAAATAACAGGTCATGCAGGCGATGTATGTGCCTTTGTCCGCTCGGATCAATAAACCTGCTTCAATCCCCAGTTCTTACTCTGACATGAGTATCTGCGCCTGCCTGTGCGGTCCTAAAAAGGTACATGGCCGAATCCATGTCTTCTGCTCGCTTTGTTGGAGTAAACTTATCTCCCTCAGACTCTCCAAAGGCTTTCTCAGTTACTCCCATGTTTGTGCCTCTCTGTCTCGATAACTGCGTATTCACCTTGCCCAACACCTAAAGATGAACATGAACTATGATGTCCACGACCTTTTCTGTCTCCGTCAACCCTTCTATCGGCCTTCCTCTTCTCTTCACAGCTCCGTGAGTCTTTTCCGAAGGTCTGAACGAGGTTACATGACTATGCTACTCGGCTCCGGAAAACCGACAGGAATGGTTCTATGGGTGTTTTTTCCTGCTCTTTGGGACAAATCAGTCGTCTTTCACGGGTAGAATATTGCCTATTCTCTGGATTTCTTTGTAAAGATGGGAAAAACCACCTATTTGCTCTGCAAGTTCTCAGAATGTCGTCTCGTGGGTGGTCGTTCCTTGACCTTACAAATTGTGATGCTAACGCTGCATGGGTGACTTTTTCTGCTATCAAAGCGAATGTATGCACTGTTACTCTGTTCTCTAAAATGCTCGCAGGGACAGACCATGGCAATGCTCTTCTTGCCCTCGGAGAAATCTGCCAGAAAATCACGAGTAGTTTGTTTCTGCACTCCAGAGAGTGACATGAGGACACAACTTCTAGCCCTTGTCTGCGATCCAAAATATGGGGCACCAGGTATGGATGTCTGCCGCGTTCCTGCACTTGAAATGGTGGTGGAAACTCACGAAACCATGTTTGCTCCTCCTATTCTCGTAGGGAAGACCCTGAAGAAGATGGATACCTATCTGCTTTTGTACCTGAAACACTCCTGTCATGTTAATACCTGCCATCTTCTCTGCCCTTCGAAAGATAGCTTTTTCGCAGTATATCTGGTCCTTTTTTTTTTGCCTTGAATCGACACCAGAAAGCGAGTATGTCTGTCTCACTTCTGCACTGAACCGATCACAACTGTAACACATGCTTCTCTGCTTTCCAACTTTCTGTGAACACGTACATGTCCGCTGCCTTCTTTCTGCTTCGTGAAAAATCTGATCTCGAAACAGATAATGTGCCTGATCTCTGGAGCAGCGCGGCATTCACAAGATCTACTGCACAGTTTATACAGATCACTAACATGAGTGAAAACACCGGGATGGAGGCCGAGAAATTCTGCTACTCTGACCTTAGGAGATAGGGGAGCTACGTGCCGAGTTTATCGCTGCAACTGTCAATAAGCTTCGACTCTTCCTGAACTGCTGTTAAGATCGATTCTGTCAGAGCGCTTAGCAAAGTCATCACAGCCGATACATGTCTTCTGGTCACTAAAGATGAATTTTTACAATCGCATGTCTGTATTTAGTCTGCCAACCGAATCTCACGGCCACTAATCATTTACCAACCTTTGTACACCACTGCTAAAAAAACAAGTCGCTGTTTCATGACTTGGCTTCTTTTTCAATCCCCGATTCTCAACTCTGCCGCGGCTCCTTCATTCTTCCGACCTATCTATCAAGTTTCTCAATATCTTATAGTCGAGGAAAGAAAACAGGCAATTCTCTCTTGCCCCACGATAGGAATCACCCGATCTCATGACAGTATCCATCAGATCTGCTTGAAGAGATGTAACCACACTAAAACTTTCTGCATCTCTGCGCCTCGAACTCATCTCACGGCCTGATTCTCACTCGAACTTTCGAGGTACACCTTTGTTATTTTCACCTTGCGCTGCCAAACAATAACAGCATGCGATCTATGGCTTCTTCTTGGCCTAGATACAGAGCTACTGTCTAGCGAGGACTGACTACTCCGGTCTGCTTTCTCATTCTGCCGGTGTACATGAATGTCTGAAATACCTCTGTTTCAGCTAGTAGAAATCATTCTGGCGACTTCTCCATCTTATTTACTGTAATCTGGCCAATCCAAAAGCAATTCAAGATGAGCAATGGTACAGCTAGGCTATTCGTCAGGTCTGATTACCGAGCAGGACGTAGCATGTCCAGTTTGTTCTCTTGGTTTGTAGAGTGCTGACGGCTTCTTGGTCCTTTATTCTGGACTCACGTGGCTGGGCTCAACGCCTGTCGCCTTTTTCGAGTCATTAAAGTAGACGGTCATCTTCCTCGTGTCTTCTTCTGCTTCTACCGCTCCCTAAAATCGGCCCAATTATAGCTCTGTTCTCCCACTAAACCTATTTGAAGTCTAAATTCATCAACCTTGATGAACATGACAGAAAAAGCCGACCTTTCTCAACCATGTCTCCCGCATAACAACACATCTCTCACATCACAAAAGCACCGCTGATCCCTTTATGCTCCGTTCTGCTAAGTTTCCACAAGCTGCTGGTACCACATCACGTTCCTCTTATGCCGTGGCCCCCAGAGAAAGACTCGCAACTGCTTGCACCTATAAAATCAAAGAAAACACAGATGCTATCTGACAGTTTTTTGGATCCCCAGAAGCCCGGCAACGAAAACAAGTACATGAATGTCAATGTGTTGTCGGTAGTCCTGCGTCTCTTTACTCAATCACCATTGTGGTACCCGGAATTCTGGAGTTGTACATCTTGGTCCGAAATAAACACTTGGCAAAGCGCATGTCTGCTTCAAACAGATCTTCAGCATGCCTACAGCAGTTGTTCGCTGTGATTCCCTCTATAATAATGGAGAAAAGCCTCTTTGCTCAAAAGATACCAGCCTTCTCTGAAACCAGAACCCTGATCACCTCTTGTCTATCTCAAAACAAACGTGGCAGCAGTTGAATGGCTTGTGTCCACCATGCTGCCCTCCCTTATCAAGATGGACTTCTTTCCTGCTCGAGAAACTGGATGTAAACAGTTTCATGACTGTTGAAAGCGAACAGTTGCCTTCGCATGGAGTGTGGTGTTGATGTTGGTGCTCGAAATGCAGACAAGACGTGCCCATCCGTTCTAGAAATGAACAGTCGGATGATCCATGTGGTGCCTGAACGAAAGATTGAAAAGCACTCGATGTCAATTCACGTCTCGTGCTCTCGATTACAGTCAAGTCGAAAATCACGAAAAAAAGGACTGGGTATTCCCCTCATGGGAGCACGTGTCGTGAAAGCTGCATCTATCCACATACGCGATCCAACCCCACTTTACCGTGAATGTATATTCCTACCTGGAATTTTCTTAATTCAAAGCAATGACGAAGCCCAATATGAGTGGGTCCCTCGTTGGATGTTGCGGTGGCTAGAGTACCCGCATGGCGCTGGCCATCAGGGTACTACGCACCACGCGCAGCACTCGCACCTCCCATCTCGAGACCTCAAGAACGCCTCAACACACACCATCAACCTTGTCGTGAGAGAAACATTGATGTATGTTCATATTACTTTTTGCTGCCTGACATTTGGTATTATGAACTTACACTGACGGCTCGATGATTCACAGCACCCCATCATGTCCCACGAAAGCGTCTGGTACTCGCGCCCCCGCACCTACGGCAAAGGTTCGCGAAGCTGGTACGCCTCCTTCCCCATTCATCATTCTATCTTCTCGAACTTATCGCTCGAGCCCTTAACGCTGCGAATAAAACCAGCACTGACGTCCCCAGTGTCGTGACCGGCGAGCGCAAGCATGCTGGTCTGATCCGTAAATATGGACTCAACATGAGCCGACAGGCTTTCCGAGAGAAGGCTGCCGATATCGGTTTCATCAAGGTAAGTGCCGCGGACAGGGGAATGAGAGGCGGGCTGACTGGTTTCAGTACCGTTAGATGGGCGCAAGGGCGATGTGTGCGGAATAGAGATCGAAGGGAAAAGTTGATTGATATCTATCTAAGGGAAAGGCAAGACTAGCTGTAACGACTGATGTATTCCGATGTAGCCGGTACTCAATGAAGCGCTTCCGCCATACGATATCCAATGCTGTGTCAATTTACCTTGTATCCGTGTTTACCAGGATAGCATACAATCCTTCTTAGTTAAAGAACGGAAGAAGTAGGCAATTGTTGATTGATGCAACGCTCAAAACGTAGCTGAGTTCACGGACTGAAGCTCGTTCTTGAGATCAGCGGCAGTGCGGAATGGACGCAGTGGGCCATGAGGGTTGATTATGCCAACGGGAGCTTTGTTGATGTCAACTGTTCTCGGTGTGACATGCGCATCCTCACTCTGGTCAATCTGAGCGATAGATTTGACACTAGCAAAGTTTCCGTGGACGGCGCTGGGTTCTTCGTACAGTTTGAAGAACGGCAGGCCATACCTTGCGTATCGTGCTGCACTCAAGGGTCGAGTAGGTGGGTGCTTCCCGGTGACAGCCTCGTAATAAATCGAGTTGAGAATCTGGACATTGAATACAGTCGTGAGATTTGACTGCCATTCAGTGCCCAAGTAGTCGGGCTCAATGCACTGTTTTGTTGCGCCGCCTGTGGCGATGCTCATCTCTCGATGCTGCTTCTTGTTTACTTTACCTCCACCTCGAAGCCTTAATGTCAGGTATATGGTTTGTTGGTTGCAAACATTGTAATCTGATAGAGTCTTGTAATCATCGAGTCTCTTCCCACTAAATGTGAGGATCTGCTCATGTGGAGGGAATTTTGTCCTCTTGTAGAGGAGATTCTTTACTTGTTTGATAACTTCATCATACTTTACCGTGATGCTAAACTTCCCCGGATATGGCGTGTCCATGATGATTTGAAAATGTTTATCATCTGTGTTCCGATCTGTGTTCGGAGGGGTATAGGGAGTGATCTCGAATTGGATGCCACCGGCTGTATCAATGCCAGTAACTTGAGATTCCAAAGAGTATCCACTGCCGAACGGCATTGCAACGAACTGCTTCACCCTTCCAGGAGACTCAGCGATGCCATCAAGCCACCGTTGTCCAGGAACGATAATGTAATCTTGAAGTGAGGTATCACGGCCTACGCCACTATCTCGATTCACCGTAGCCATCTTTGTACGTCGCCTCAGTGTCGTCGCCATACCCTCCATTGCGGGCTCGCCAGAAATTACGTTAACACCGCCAACGTAGATCTTTATCATGTAGTTCTGAGAATAACTACAGGAGAAATTCATCCACATGGCCTCAGACTCTATTCTCGGTCAGTTCTCTTTTAGACATGAACACAGAGATGTGGGAGCTTACGATACATGGGAAAGAAAATGCCGCCCTTGGCAGCCATGTCTGAGCGCATCTTGGAGGCATATTGAGATACCGGCGTCAGCGGAAATTTGCCAAAGTCAGGCGGAAGATTCGATATGTGTTGGTTGTCTGGCACGCGAACTGTACGATGGAAGGAGATGTATAGATCATCATTGACGAGTACGTCATCGCCGTGTAGCTGAACGCTCAACGACTCAGCCATGGGAGATTGTTGAAAGCGGTCAATGTATGTGGGTAGATGGTGGATGTGAACTGGAAAGATTGAGGGTGGGTTGGGTTCAAATAGGTTGCAGAGCAAATGAACGCACGTGCGCCCAGCGCAAGCAAGTGCAGGGGCGAGTGACTGCGAACAAACCGAGTGTGACTTCCACAAGCAAGAAACAACTAACGTAAAACTCCACAGTAAGCTACGAGCGCATGATTGTATGGCAGCCTCTGATTCGACACATGGTGTGCCTCCATACGCGTACTCGTCTGTCCTGCTACCACATAGGTACGGAGGCTGTATCGACCACTCTAATTATTATTGATTTGCTAGTATGTTCGAAAGGTATAGTAGCCCCTGAGTAAAACATCTACATTACTCCACGCTATGCAAAGAACTGATCGCCGAAGTCTAGTTGTCTGAGAACAAGTACCGTCTGCTTATTCAAATTAACCCCTTCCGTCCCTCTCTAACCAACTGCAAGCTCGTCTGGCAGTCCCCACAATACCCTTTCACCCACTCCTGCACATTCTTGTCTTTCTTCTTTGTTCCATCGAGGATCGAGCCGACCTTGGCGCACCTCTGTGTCTCGTCGAACAGCCAGTGCTCGTATTCTGCCTCTACGACTTCCTGCTCGATACGATTGACAACGCGCAGCGCAACAAGCAGGTCGTGGCGCTGAGAGCCGAGGTTGCGGCGTGTGCGCTCGAGACGTTGTGTGCTGTGGGTAGTCGGGTCGTACAGGGTGTTTGGTAGCGACATGGAGGCGGGGTCGAGGAGGTGTGTGAATGTTTGGTGGCTGTTGTGAATCAGTAAAGCAAGACACAGGAGAAGCAATCGACATACCATCTGTTGTCTACGATGCTATCAGTGGGCAGCGCAAGCTCGATGCTGGTATCATTGGAATTGGCGAAAGCTTGAGCAATGTCGCGGAGATAGACTGAGCGCGACATGCTTGTTGATGGCCCGACACCAAGGCGTGACATGTATCTTGCGGCATTGCGCTCGCTCCACCACGACCAGCTGTCTTTAGAGGTCAAGAAGAAGTTTGCGCCTCCGCTGGCAAGCAGCAGCACGACCAGCAGCTTATGGGCGGACACGACGTTACCGATGCCAGTGAAAGTGGCAAGCACCCAGCTCATGACCGTTGAAAGGATGCTGATGATGACATTACCCACAAACTGTGCGATGAAGGAGCCTGTCGTGATTGGTCGTAACTTGAATTTTCGGGGGCGGTTCGGCGGTGGAATGTCATCTGCGTTGACCTGCACAGCCTGAGTCTGAACACCGATCTGACCAAAGATGCTGGTAACCTTGCCAGTGCTTCGATTATTCCCCAGACGAGCAACCTGATCATTGACAACGTCTACGAGATCCTGCGCTTCAAGTTCTAGGTCCTGCAGACCCTGACGCTCAATGAGCTTCTTCACAATCCGCGGATTGCGCTTCCAGTCAATCTTGGTATGAACGGCAAGCTTACACCGTGCCTTAGAAACGTGTGTGATGACAATCTTGCTAAGAAGCACAAAACGCTCGTGTCCTGGCAGGTACCATGGAGTCTTCCTATCTGACACCACGTAGCAAAGATGATCGTTCATGACTTCAATAACTTGGTAGTCATTGATGATCACACTGGCACCGTTTTTGCCAGCAATCTCATATTCAAAATCGCGGCGTTGGCGGGTCTTGTCAGTTGTTGTCCAAGGTCCCTGGACGACGCGTTTCGCCAGGCGTTCCCTGTACAGCAGCTGAAAAACGGCGCTCTTATCTCCAAACAGGATGTGGAATAGAGCCTTCGCACTGATTTCGTAATCCTTCTCGACTGCGACTTGCATCATACCAGCAGGAGCGAATACAACAGGCTGCGATGGCAACTTGAACTTGGTTGTGTTTTTTCGCTCAACACCCGATGGACCAAATAGGTTTCCATCAATGCGCAGACTAGTCTTGATATTCTTTCCTCCATAGCCAGGATCCATAGGTGTGTCCGGTGAGATCTCCTCCCATCCTTCCTCGCCCATTGAGTGATGGGTTTCGTCTGTTTCCATCTTGATCAGTGACTTGATGACATCCTCTAGCTCATACTCGTTAGAGGTGGCGTTGCGCACAAGGTAATTGAGTCGTCGCTGCAACAGCTTGAGAGGCTCGAGGAACGTCTTGACAGTGATTCTAGTGGCTCCATCTTCTCTGGCGCCAATCTTGAAATGAAGAAAGAGGAAGTCGCAATCCTTGCCGGGTGCCGCCGTGACTTCGTCAATCTGACCCATAACGATGCCTGTGACAAGCACAAGGCCGAGATGGTTGCTGTAGAAGTATATGTCCTTAGTTGTGACATAGACGCGGCCTGGAAATTCCTGTTGCTCAGTCGGATTCCAGACAGCACGGAACACCAACACAAGTTTTTCAGACCGTGGTACTGTAGGAAACAGGATTCTGAACTGCGCATCTTGCAATCTTAATGCTGCAGGGTAATAGTTGGGGAACTCCCCCTCCGAGGTCGACGGTCGGCTCATGGACCCACCGAGACTAATCGTCTTTCGATGGCCAGGGGCTGCAGGTGTTGTACCTGCAGATGTCTCCTGGGCCGTAGTTGTCTCTAAATTGATGTCGAACGGCTCACCAGGAGGCGAATTGACAGGGCTCGGTGGCCCAGACATGCTGCGATCGCGTGAACCAGACTCGTCTGGCTTCCCAATCTTGTGCACATAGCCCCAGTTGACAGAGCCCCACAGATTGGCCATAAGACCACCCGGCATGTTACCAGACTTGCCAATGCCCAGTCCCCGCTCGCCGCTGACAGCAACAGCAGCTTTGCTGAGATTTGTAGGCGCTGGGGGATTCGCAAGAGTGCTTGGCGATAGACTTGTGTATGGAAGTGTCTGTCCCATAACGAGTCGTGTGTCTGGCAGGCCTGGTGCAGGTGCAGCAATCTGCCCTACTTGTACAATATTGTGGCTAGCGGAAGCAAGACTGGCAGATATGAGACTAGCAATACCGCCAGATGCTGAAGAAGGATTGCTTCCGCTGAGTTGTGGCCCTGCCGTGGTTCTGCGTGACAGATCAAGTTTCTCCATGATCCTGGCAGCATGATCTCGTCGGCCCACGTCGGGCTCTCTGTCAAAGCCAGTAGCTCGGCGTGAAATGTCCATACTAGCACCACGCGGGGTCTCGCCTCCTGGTACCCCAAGCGATGTTTCGGCTCGATCAATGCCCGTCATGTCATCACTCGGATGTGAAGCATGGCCTTCGGAAGTTTTCGCAGCAAACTCAGGCGCGACTGGTGGGCTAATTGAAAACGCAGCATCGACGGCGCCCTGAACCGGAGTCTCTTTAGATGTGTCCTCCAGAGCTTTTCGTTTGGCAACCTCGAACGCAGAGATCCATTCTGTGATATCGCCTTGCGTCTCAGCCTGGAGCAGGATGGTTGTGTCCTTCGTTTTGACTTCGAAGCAGAACCTGCGTTCTTCCTGGAATGCTGGACGAATACCGCAGAGCAGCACACCGATTTTCTCGGACTCCTCGACCGCGCCAGAGCGTGTGCCCTGTGTAAGCCAGCCAAAGATTCCATTCTTAACAAAGAACCATCTCCTGACCCAATATGTTCTCGCAGGCTTCCCCGTTATAGTGCGCTGGAATAGCCAGCCCTGCTTCTCTGCCTTTTCATTCCCTATATCGGGCTTTGCGGGCGACTGAAGGTTGGCAGAAGTTGGACCGGGGGTACCCAGATAGGCGACGGTCGACGCTGCGTACGTGTCCAGATCTCGAGATGGTCTGGCGCTCGATTCGGCAGCTTGCTCGACCTGCTGTCTGGCGAGGTGCAGCTCTCGCTTGAAGACACGCTCACCGTTTTCCATCTCCTTACTCCAGCCCCGTACTCGCTCGATATCTGTGTTGCCAAGTACAAAAGGCTTGTTTGGTGCATCCTGTGCCGTCTTCATGTCGCGCCACTGCTCGTGTATGACCTTGACGAGGACCTTATCCAGCGTCAGTCGCACTTGCGGGGCCAAGACGCAGAAGTTCATGCTCGCTTGCAAGTATGCGCGCCGAGCCTCGTGCACCTGGAAGGCGTCCTCTCGCAGCGACGACGCCTCTTTGGATTTGACTTGGCTGGCATAGCGGGCGATAGCGCCGTCGAATGTCCGTTGCGTCAGGTCGAGGTTCTTGCGCGCCTCCTTCAAGACGCGAAGATCGTTGTTCAGGAAGGCTCTTAATGGCTCGCACACACTTGTCTCTGCCCGTTTTAAGCTTCGACACGTGCTGTTCCAGTACTCGCGTGCCCCTTCGCCGAAACGCTTGAGGGCCAGCACGGTGTAATCGTGGTCAAGAATGGCTTCAGACAGCTGCAGCGGCGGGTGCGAGGCCTGCACATATGTGTCGACCACGCTCTGGAGCGTGGTGAGCTCGGAGGCAAGCCTCGATGTTGCGCGGACGAACGAGTCGAGCCATCGTTCTACGAGCTCGATTTGGTCGCCGAAGTGCACGGCGGTTGCACGAAATGTAGGTGAGTCGAGGGCGGCTTCTTTGATCACAACAGGACTGCGCTATAGTGAGTGTTTGGTCATCGTGTGTGTTGGTCCAACGTACATCAGCGCCAGCGGCTTCGAGACGGGCTCGAGAGTGGGCTGCTGTGCCTCCTTCTCCGCCATTACGTTGATTTATCCCGGAATGCCGGATCAGAAGGGGTATAACAACAAAAGTCAAAATGAACAAGGAGGGAGGTTATAATACATGACAACAAGTGCAAGTGAGCTGAGGGACTCCCGGCGCGGTTGCTGTTCACTGCTCGGGCATGTTCGTATTAGCCCGTATCAAACCCGACGCCCCTACGTCAACCGGCGAACGGACCCTGGCCCACTTTTAAACTTCAATCTTGGCGCGCCATTCCTCTGCGAATTTTTGAGGCAGGCGCAACACACACCACACGACACCCAAAATGCCTCGCAAATCCTCGGCAAGTAAGCGCGAGCTGAATGGCGACTCGGTTGTCGCAGAAAATCGCCCGCAGAAGAAGGTGAAGCTGCTCGACCACACCGACGACGAGGGCTCCGATGTAGAGACCGGCACAGGCTTCAAAGTGAACGAGGAATATGCACGCCGCTTCGAGCACAACCACAAGCGCGCAGAGCAGCATAGGCGTGAGTGTAACTTGTTCGAGTAACTCCAATTACGCTAACGTTGCTCAGTCGAAGAGAAGTATGGCAAGGGCAGGGCCTTCCAGAATGAAGACGAGGATTCGGAGGACTCAGAAGAGGGTGTTGAGGAAGACGACAATGCCGAGCTACTCAACGAAGCACTGGACGACGAGGTCATGGCCACACTGAACGCTCTTCGCTCGAAAGATCCCCGCATCTACAACAAAGACGTCAAGTTCTACACCGAAGTTGAAGAGACTGGCGAGGGCGATGACGGAGCTAAGAAAGAGGCATCAATGACACTGAGGCAGTTCCACACCAAGAACCTGCTGGAGGGGAGGATACCAGGCGAAACTGAGGACGATGCGCCGCCCAGGACATATGCACAGGAGCAAGAGGAGATCAGGAAGAGCCTCGTCGATGCTGCGGCCGACGACGGGGACGATGACTTCCTAGTAGCCAAGCCCAAACCTGTTTCATCGAAAAAGGATCGCAAGAAGATCACACAAGAAGACGTCCTCCAAGCCGAGCGAGACCCCGAGCTTTTCCTGTCGAATTACATGGAGTCTCGCGCATGGAAGCCCGCCGACAAGACCAAGTTCCAGCCCCTCGAATCCGACGACGATGAAGAGGACGCCGCCATCGACGAGTACGAACATGCCTACAACACCTACTTCGAAGACACTACTGGCACCAATGAAAAACTCACCACCTACGCCCGTGACGCTGTCGCAGCCACAACTGTTCGTCGCGATGAAGGCAACAACAGGAAGAAGGCGCGAGATGCTGCTAGGGCGAAACGCGAAGAGGAAAGGAAAGAGCGTGAGGGAGACCTAGCTCGTTTGCGCAAACTCAAGGTTGAGGAGATGGAGGCCAAGGTTCAGCAGATTCGCAAGATTGGAGGCCTGAGCGGTCGAGATTTCAAGATGGACGAATGGAAAGACGTCCTCGAGGCAGAGTGGTCCGACGACCAGTGGGATCGAGAGATGGAGAAGCGCTTTGGCGAATCTTACTACAACGAGGCTGATGCTGGATCGGAGAGCGACGATGCCGCATCGAGCAAAAAGAGCAAGAAGCCCAAGAAGCCCAAGTTTGACGACGATATTGACATTAAGGACTTGATCCCCGACTTCAAGGATGATGACGAGGACGAGCGACCCACACTGTCCTCAGACGACGAAGAAGACGAGGATGCCATGGACGTAGACGCACAAGAGTCTGCCACAAAGCCGAAATCGTCCAAGAAGCTCAAGCAAGAAAAGGCCGACGCCAAAGCCGCCGCCCGCCGCGACCGCCGCCTGATCGAGAACCTCGTCAACGAGAACCTCAAATACGAAACTGCGCTCGCAGCCAAACCCTCCAAAACCCCCGCCAGGTTCCGTTACCGCGAAACCTCTCCCACAACCTTCGGTCTCACGGCCCGCGATATCCTCCTCGCAGATGACAAGCAGCTCAACGAGTTCGCCGGCCTCAAGAAACTCGCCTCCTTCCGCGACGCAGACAAGAAGAAAAAGGACAAGAAACACCTTAGCAAGAAAGCGCGCCTGCGGCAGTGGCGACAGGAGACCTTTGGCGATGCCGAGGGACCCAAGGGCGGGTTTGAGACGCTGCTGGGCGATGAGCAGCCGTCCGCACCGGTGCAGCATAGGAAGCGCAGGGTGGAGGAGACGGAGAGCGGGATTGTGGAAGAGGAGAAGAAGAAGAAGCGCAGGAGTCGGAAGAAGAAGAGCGCCGAGGACGAGATTTGAGTGTAGATACCATGTTTGCGAATAAAGACTACTTCGATCAAACGCCTGGTGTATGGACAGTGCGCAGTTTATCGTTATACATTAATCGGTATATGCTTTTCTCCTAATGCAGCACGCGCGCAACTTTGCGCTGGCGTGCGCGATGCCATTCTCATTCCAACCTCATACCAACATCGTCGGGACGCTTTCTTGCCCATATTCGGAACAACCAAATATACACTGTACCCCGAACACACCAGCCTCACACCCACACCCTTCTTTCTACCCCAAGTCCACCTCACATCGGCGTCGCCCGACCCCGGCACCCCCGACACCAAGGCGCCGCATCCAGACCCAGCGCGCCGGTTCGGCCCAAGTCCCGCCGCCGACGCTCGGCAGCACTTCAGCGCCGGCGCTCGGCTACACTTCTGCACCGCGTTTACAGCTCGTATGCGACACCAACTTTCGCCCAGAGAAGAAGATACGGTTGCGCGCGTTTTTGGCATCGTTTTCGAGGGCGCAAGGCATGCGGGGTTCGGCATGCGGGGGTCGGGAGTTCGGCTGGACGGGTTAGCGGTGGGTTAGGGTTCGCGTGGTGTGGCTTACGGGAGGGTATTTTCCGGCGCTGGAGGCCGTGGGGATGTGGGGTTGGCGAGCGGGCTTTGGGTGCTTGTGACCGCGGCGGAGATCGAGAGTGTGTGATGCTTTGCAGGCTGTGCAGTGGTTGTTGCGTACGCAGGGTCTGGAAGGATTGCTCTGCGCGCTGCTGGAGGTGGTTCTGAGATCAATTTTGTGCTGGATATGCTGCTCCGCGGCTCTCAGGAAACCGTGCTGCTCATCTCTCTCAGAAGAAATTTGTCTCTGACCAGCAGGATTCGAAGAGCGGTGACATGGGTCGGAACACGCTGTCCTTCCTCGTCACATGGCACAACGCTGTCGGGCTCGTCGCGGCAGGTTTCGTGTTCTCGAAGCGCCAGCCATATGTCTCCGACTTCTTCCCACGGACGAGGCCAGTATGACTCCCTCTCCCGCTTGTCGACATGCTCAATGCGCCGATCGAGTGCACCAACGAGCGCTTCGCGGAGGTCAGGCGGACTTTGAGAGACTCCAGCTGCGTTGCGTGGAACGCGCGCCCTTGTATGTACTCTGCGATTCGCACGACCTTGTTCTCGGCGTTGGAAGGCGCGACCCATGGACAGTATCGCACGAGATCATCGCGCAGTGTGATGTCGACGATTCCATGAGGTAGGACTTCCTCAAGTTTGGCTGCGAAGTTCGGGTACCACCCCAACAGCATCGTCATGGGCACTTCTACCTTCGTTAAGCGGGGCATGAACTTGAGCATAGTCAAAGTGCCCTGCACGGCCGGAAACCGGACGCTAGCAAGAGGATACTCGGTGGTGGATATCGAGCCTGGGCCAAGCCGTAGAATGAAGTGGCATTCTTCCAGTGTATCTCTGACGGGGAACAACGCCGTATTGAGTTCGTCGAGGCCCAGGTAAGGGGATAGCGAGGGACCGGTAGAAGTGGCAGCGTTGAATACGAATTCGTGTTCGTAGTGGAGATACTTGAGCTTGGGTGTTGCCGAGAGCAGCTCGCCCAGTGTAGCTCTGCTGATGTTTGTTCTGAATAAAGTCAATGAGGTTAGTGTATTGCTCCGTGGTGGTTTCGAATCGTTCCACTGGAAGCGCCATGGTTGTGACATGGAGCATTCAAATTTGGTAATTGTTGACGAATAGAAAATCGGTCGCAGTAGATTGAGGTCCATGTAAGCAACGCCTATGGTTATGAGACTCTTGTCGCCCAGAGTGACCCCATGTAGCTTCGGGAATAGGTAATCCGTCCTTTTTAGTAGTTGTGGTAAAAATAACGAGTAGCGCAAGAAGCCGTCGCCGAGTTCCAAATAACGCACCTCCGTAAGGCGCGTCAATACGAGCGTAGCTAGGGCATCTGCGCACCGTCCTCGGAACTGCGGCTGCGACTGTTGCATATCATCATCCACAAACTGGTAGAACATGTTCGAGGCGAATATGAGTTGTGCTCTGGTAAGAATTGGACAAGCGTCAAGTCCCCAAAGTTTGGCATTCCGGCTGTCCTCCCCTGGCCAGGGATTGCATTTATTCCAGCATAACTGCGCGCCCGACAATCTGATTGAGGCTACGTGCAAGCTCAAACTTGGTCGCTCCAAGAAGGTACGAAGGAGTAAGGCGAGTTTTCGTGCGCACGATGCTGATCCAGTGGGTGCGAATCTGAGGTTTCGATACAGGCGAGGGATCGCTTCTTTGCTGGAGGAGTGACAAGTATGCGCTAGAGCATGGAGTTCCTTTTTAGAGACATAGTCGAATACGTAATTGAGTATGCTCGGAGGTAGGTCCAGTAGGCGTGCCATGGGTTCTTGCGGCGTGGGTGTAGCCAGCTGAAGGTCTGCGGTTTTTTGCCTCAAACCAACGGTTTGGACAACGATGAAGTCACACTCCAAAGTCGGCGATGTCGAAGAGAAACAGTTCCCCAGGCTTCGAGGAACTAGGGCATAAGCTATGCGCCGGGTCAGCAGAGTTCGAGACTGCCACTAGACGCCCAACACATGCATTGGCGCCGCTAAAGCACCTCGAACCAGCACCCGGGCTGCTCAGAAGGTTTATCGCTGGCCTCCTGCGGATTCAAACTTAACTCCCGCGACAAGATTGTCGTTGAAGTATCTTTGGCAGCTTCATCATGCGATTGGCTGTGGCGGACAGTCAAGTAATCCCCGGGCAAGCGATGTGGGGTACCGCGGCACTGCGGGTGGTGTATACCCGTTCCACGTGTTCGGTGGTGGTCGCGTCATGACTAGCTATACTCCACGATCGGCCAACATGAGAAGGGCCTGACTCAGCCTTACGGGCAAACATCTTGTAGTTGAAGAACAGAAATACTCCGTAACGCCAAAAGTTGATATTGCTTTTCGGAACCTAGTCTGCCGCTAGTGACAAAAAGATCAAAGATTTGTATAGGTAGGTAAAAAGGCTCCTAGGAAGAGTCTGCTGCGCAGGAATGCTTCAGGAATCCTGCAGGATCGCGCTGATGGTCGTGGATGAACGAATGGAGTAAGGGCGTTTGTGACACATGATATGCAGTTCAGCAATGCCGAACTAGATGAGAGCGCAGTCCAAGGAGATGATACTGTGACGCCAGTCCCAATGGAATTTCATCCCGCTCACCCCTGCAAAGGCGCTCCGATCGCTCGCCCTGAGAAGGCCCGAACCTAACTTCCTTGACTAGATCTCGATGTTCAGACTTCTTCCAGCGGAGCAGCATTGGAAAGACCAAGGCTCCGATAATTGATTTGTTGCTGCACGTAGTTGCAAAGTCGGAGATTTGTCCATCAAACCAACTCAATGAAGGATCTGCAGGTTGCCAGACGGAAAGACTTTCTAGAGCTGGAGTATGATCGAGCAGTGCCAGGGTTGCGTGGTAGGCATAAGCCAGGTCCATTCGTGCGTTACTTGTGTACCTTGCTTCAGCTTGGGACTGAGGCAACGTGAGACCTCGAGGGAGGTTCGATGTGTCCAGCTTATAAGATAATTGCGCATGTGTGAGATCAATCCGAAGGGAGAGATGGCGCAAATAGGGTGGAGGTAGTGGGTAAATTTCAGCAGTGATTGAACACTCGCTGTCACCCGTCAAGAAAGTTATCGGGACCTCTAAGGTATGCAAGTGTTCAAAGCTGGTGAGGTCGAGGTAGCCAAACTGTCGGGGCCCAATTCTCGGTTGTTCGAAAGCAAATTTCACAGAATCGAAATACTCGACCGCGAACACGAGTACTTGTAACGTGCTTTTGCAGGCACTCAACGAGGTGCTCCAGGCATCGAGATCGATCCACCTCTCTGGCGCAATCTGCCGGTCGTGGCAGTCGTACGCAATGTCCCATGTAAAGGATGTGAGCTGAGGAGCGCAAGTGAAGAGTGGACGAACAGCGAGGGCACAAGATGTAGAATGTCTGATTACAAGCCTGGTGATGGTGGTCGTCCGCACATGAGAGACAAGCAGTCGATTTGGCCAATGCACCGCCCCACCTGGAGGTACGGTTCTGGACATCCCCGCTTGCATATCTGTCACTGAAAATTCCAACTTGTCAAGTCCAGGTAGATTCATGACTTGATCGAGATAAACAGAGCCTCTTTCGTTTGGATACGGTAATCCTGAGCTTCTATCAACATTGCAAGATGCTGCCTTGATGCAAGCCAGCCGTTCTAGTAGAGCTGCCGACGGATGGCGTTGGTTCCACGTTCTTTCCGCGTTAAGATTTCGAAGCACTGTACGGAGACGATCCATGGTCGAATATGTGAAGTCTGCAATTTCAAGCTGTTGCAACGCAGGTAGTACCAGCACGATCAGAGTTGCATATGCCGAATACTCTCGTTGCATGATGGCGTCCCTTAGAAAGTCTCCGCCCGCTATCAAGGGCTCCCTGTCAAGAGCGGTCATAGCAAGCTGATACAGCGCTTCATCATTGAAGTGTCTGTCCAGAGGAAGCCAGCGTTGGCCCTCTTTAACCCCATCTTCAGATGACGGTCCAAGGCTCAGTCTCTCAACTCGCGCCGCGCGCCGGGCGTCGCTCAGAATATTAAGACAAAACCTGTCAATACGCGGCAACTTATCGCCGGGACGTATGGCCAAGTCAATCTCTCGATAGAGGTATGGTGCAGCCAGAATATTTAGGCTTTTGTTGACCAGAGAGAGGGTGTACAGGTCATGTTGTGCCAAGTAAAACGTGATCGACTCAACCAGCTCAGTCGGCAGGTGAGAGAAGGCAACCATGGCGGACTACTGAAAGATATATGCGATAATGGTGCATATTGGGTTGAAAGACGAGTTTGAACAAAGCCCAGTGCGGCCTGCTTGCCTAACACTATGGATGACATGTTAGAAGTAACCAGGTGGGGCGCGTGCCGCGGCACCGGTCCAATCACCACGTCAAGCTCACGTCTAAGGTCGCGCATGCTGTCACGCTCTTACTTCGTACTCAGTCCCGTTCGGGCAACGGCATCGTAGATCGTGGTTGATCATTTACTTGGGGCTATTACTTTTAGGCTCCTGTTGGATCGACGAAACGTCATCGCTCGTTTCGCCCTCGATCAACAATTACTCCAATCGCGCAAAATAACAAAACTCATTAGGAGCATGGCGAGCGGCTTCGCACACGCATAGATATATCATCTGGCATGTCTAACCGTACAGTCGGGCCTACCTTACTTGCCGCCCATGTAACCGATAAAAAATCAGCAGAGGAATGATCACTTGCGGAATGAGAACTACAGCAACACCAATCTGCCTTGAAGTGTTCTCCAAGCCAAGCATAATGTGAGTCTCTCACTCCACAGACCCTCTCCGTTCAAGCATTACATACACATGGTTTGCCGCATCGCATAGCTTGCAAGCGTATTCGAAGACATATGGGTCGTTTCATCAACAAGACTGTCGCAAGTTTCATGTGCTCCAAGTTAGGAGGATCCAGTATTCCAGGTGAGGATGGCACCACAATGGCGGTGACTCGTGCCGCATTGGAGCAAGGGATGACAGGTCATGCTCCAGCACATGAAGCCCAATGCACCACTCAAATGGACTCGTAACAGTTTTGTCCTGACTTCTGATTCGGACCTTTGGAAATTTTGAGGGGTCTCACGTCGTGCAAATGTTACAACCCCACAGCGCCCGGGAACGTGCAATGCTCAAAGTGGCAACCAACTATTCCTGGTAACGATGTGGTATAGCATCATCGATGTCAGGCGTGGGCTAGCTGCTGACCAGGACTTGCAAAATAGAGATGTGGCCAAAGATGAAGATGGGTCTGCAAGTGAGGTTTATTTAGCTTACTTGGATTTGCCTGCCAAGCTCCCCGCATCAAGCAGCAACCCCGGTGAGGATCACGAAAGATCTTGCTTTGATTGGCCACGGCTACGCCTGTCCCCTACCGTCTTGTAGACAACGGCTCCCTTCATCGATAAGCGCAACGGTTACTGATATCCTGATCTGGTTGTGATGATGCTTCCGCGGTGACTCCGTGCAAATGGTGTTATTCTTGCAGAGATCGTCGCTGACAATGCCATGTTGTAGGGACCCAGGGACACCACGCGATGCTGTCAGAGCCGCAAACGGATGTCCATTACAGCACCGCTGTCGTAATGCGTCAAGCATAGCTTAACACTGACGTCCAACTACCGAGCAGCATGCGGATCTGCCGCTCCATGGACACCAGCGTGTGCGAATGCGAGTCTGAGTGTAGGGGGTGGTTGTTCTCCAAGGGTGGACTGTTGTAGCAGTGACAGCTCACCGTTAGATCGAGCGGCTGCCCCGTGCGTCGAGTATCAAGCAAGTGCAATCAGAATACCATATTTCGCTTAAGCTTAGCTCCGTTCTCCATCAAACACCTGGACAACGAGCGGTCTGGCGCGTCTCCGTCTAACAATCTCCATTTCTCTTAACGTTGTCTTGACGACAACGACGACGCTCCTTCAACCTGCTGCTACTGAGTAGCCCCACAGTCCTTTCCATCCACACTCCAGAATCATTCACTCCTTTGTTGTTAGTCGCCGAAGGTGCGCTTGACCCAACTCGACGATCACCGCTTTCGTCGAAGCAGTCAGTAAGTTAGCTTCTCTCCACTCCGCGATGAGGTCTTCTATTTCAATCGGCCGCTGTGCTTCCGGTAGATCTCATAGGAATAGAGTTGACATTCGTAGTATTTATATCGCCTCCAACGCTCAGTGACGAAGAACAGTATCACATCACAATCATCTCTTCTGAGTTCTCAATAATGCACTCTTCTACCCTTCTCACTTCCATACTTGCAGCTAGCGCTCTTGCTTTACCACAGGTTCAGCTCGAGAAGCGTCAACAAGGTACCGTAACCCGCACTGTCACGGTCACCGTCTTTGTGACCCCTGGAGCTACTTCCAGTCGTCCGGCCTTTACTCCCCCCGTTCGTCCATCGACTACTTCTTCCACTCGGCCTCCAACCACTCCTCCGTCCTTCACTCCTCCTACTCGCCCAAGCAATGTAGCTGGAAATCCTCCTTCATTTACTCCTCCCACTCGGCCCCATCTGCGTCTTCATCCTCGGCAGTAGTCGGTAACCCTCTCCCAGGGAATCCAGGTCCTTCCAACGTGCCTCCACCGGCCAATGGTGCTCCAGTCGACCCAGGACATACTCCCGGTCCCCAACAAGCTTTCCTGACTGTTAACAGCGGGCTTGCATACCGCAATTCTATTCTCTTTCATCACAATCAAGCTCGTGCCAATCACGGATCTCAACCCCTGGTCTGGAACGAGACTGTTGCGGCGACTGCGAAGATCACCGCCGACACTTGTATCTTTGAGCACTCTGTACCTGATAATGTTCGACAAGGCCAGAACCTTTACACTGTGTCTGGCGACTATTTCAACGTCACAGCTGCTATCACCGAGAGTTGGTACAAGGGAGAGTTCCCGTTCATGCGAAACTATTACGGTGCGACCGATATCCCCTCCAACGTCTTTGGCCAGGTCGGCCATCTCACGCAGGTCGTCTGGAATGGCACCACCAGTGTCGGTTGCTACTCCCTAGACTGTGGCAACAGGATGGTTGTCTTTGGCGAGAGACAATCCAGCATGAACAAATACACAGTATGCAACTACTGGCCCGCGGGCAACGTTCGCACCCAGTACGCTCTCAACGTTGGACGTCCTCGCAGCAACACTGACCTTGGAAACTATGCCGACTGAGCGCGGCCCACGCTAACGCTATGATGTAATTGTACGATTCATTTGTATGATTGAGTATTTTATGTCCCTCTACGGGAGTTACCGGGCATGGCGATATCAGACGATACCTACCTACTTCCTTCTACGGCCCCCTTTTTCTTTGCCGAGTGCTACGAGATCCTTGTTCCTGTTGTAATTTGGTCAGGAAGCAAACAAGCGAGCGTCACCTTCTTTCAAAGTGCTAACGGCTGTACGATATACAGCCTTTACGAATTTCACGTACAAAGTAATAGTCGTTCAATCAAAACTTTTCTTCTTTCACGCACACCTTGGTTTCTAAACTATAGCTGACTCAGTCGTTAACAATCTTTTGACAACTGCCGCACAGTAATACCCACAGTTGCTTCTTTACGCGTACCACTCGCCCCAACGAAGGCTTGCAACGACGACTTCCACTGTTCAACCATGTCATATGCTCCCCAGCCCAGTCTCACGCAAGACGGCGCAGCAATGTGCAAACTTTTGATTACGCGGCCTTGGCCCCCATCTAGGAATCTAGTAATACCAACCCCGCTCCGTGAATAACATACACGTACCCAAACACCCCCAACCCCACCGCACCCCTCACCCAGCTCCCACGCTCAACTCTCAGATATCATCCAAATCCTCTTCCTCCTGCTTCTTCCCATTCGCATCCAGCGCATCCATCCTCACGTCGCGCGCACGCCCGTTCCCGTTGTCGAGCCCGCTCTGCGCCATCGCGCGGCGGCCCGATTCACTCGTCTCCAGGAACTCGCGCAGCCGCTCCTTGCCGATGTCGAGGGCCTGGGCGGACGCGGCGTTGGCCATGCTGGCCATGGGGCCCCACAGGTTGAGCGTGTAGGTTACGTAGGCGCCGATGGCGGCGAGGATGAGGAAGATGAAGTAGACGGGGTTGCGGAGGACTGCGGGGGGTTAGTGGTCTGTGGTGTAATGATAAGGTGGGTGGGGGGACGTACCGGCGATGATCTCGTTCCAGCCGAGGGCGAGCAGTAGCCCGTAGAAGTAGAGGGGGACTTGGGTCATGCCGCCGATGGCGCTGCGTTTAGCTTCGACGTAGACGCCGTCGGCGGTCTTCTTGAAGCGCACGAGGAGGTCGGATTGCTTTGTGTCGGAGAGGATTACCATCTCGTCGTCTAGGGTCTTGCCTTCGTCATCGTCGAGGCCGCCGATAGGGGCCAGGTCTTCCTCGTCGGCTGGGGACACGGAGGCAGGCGCTTCGCCGATCCAGGCATCGAGGGGCGGTGGTGACGACGTCTTAGAGAGCTTGAAGCGCGCAAGCAGCGGAATGACCGTTATTGTCGACTCGCGGGCCTTGGTGTAGATGCCCTCGATATCGTCGGTGGGCCGCCATATTCTCGGGACGCCCTGCTCGTCGTATCGGAACTTGTCTTCGAAGTTCTCCCTCAACTTCAGCAGGATGTTGCCCTCCATGACCTCCTCGTCGATCTTCGCACGAAGAACACCCCAGGACTTGCGTCGCAGCCTCCACAGACCAACGTCAACCTCCTCGGGGCTAGCGTCGAAGCTTTGTGCGCGGTCTGTGAAGCGCTTCTCGGCGCTCGACACTGTGTCTGTGAAGATAGCCCATACACGGTCCCAGAGGTCCTTTTCGGTGGCTGGCTTTTCGCCGTGTTCGGGGGCGCCGGATCCACCTCGTCCAGAGCCGAGTTTGTTGAATTCGAGACCGATGGACTCGTCCAAGCGAGTCCTTACCCAGCGTTCTATCCGTGTGGCCAGCCGCCTCATCTCCTCTTTGCGCAGACGCCCTGACACCTCGTCCAGCTCTTTGCGGTACAGAACAAGCTGATGTGTGGCATCGCTCCAGGACGCGCCTTCAATGGCGATCGCTTTCGCGTCATCCTCAAATTTGGCCAGGGCCTTCTTCTTCTCCGAGTCCACGATTTGCGCAAAGTCGTATGAGCCACCCTTCTTCTGTCCAAGCTTTACCGATGTGGCAACAGCGTTGCTGAACTCGTCGATACCCGATTTGTGTGCGGCACTGATCTGCTTCTGGCTGAGTGCCTTCAAGCGTGTGTCGACCTTGCCCTCCAATTCCGCCAACTTCCTCTTGTAGACGCCCTTGTGGTAGCGACTTGCGTTTGTGTCGAAGTCTTTGAAGACTAGAGTCCTTGCAGCATTCATAATAGGTCCAAGATCCGGGATGATCGAGGGTTGTCCTATCCTGGCATCGTCCGCCTGCCTATCCTCGAGTGGCGTGATCTTCTCGTCGAAAACCACAAGAACCTCTCTCGCAATCTCATCGCACCTGAACTGAGCAAGAAGCTCTTGTTGTGTGGGCAGATCAAGATCTTTGTTATGCACAATCTGATCCCAGATGCCCTCGGCGTATGCGGGGAAGCCGTCTGCGGGGATTCGGCGATGGTATTGGGGAAGGAAGATAGGCAGCTCTGCCTCATCGAGAAGGCCGCTCTTCTTCGGGTCGTTGTACCCTTCCCGGAAGCGGAGGCTCAGCTTGTTGACTGCTTCATCAAACTTCTCTGGCTGGAGGATTTTGTGGGGTAAAGCGACGAATGCGAAGTCGAAGTAGTCCTCGATGCGCGAGTTCTCGAGGCCGGCGGGCTTCGATATGGCGGACCACAATTTCGAGAGGTCTTGAATTAGGGTATTCTGGAGATTCTTCAGGGGTGTTGTGCCAAGGTGGTCACGAATGACGAAGAACAGGAGGGATTTGGGAATGGTCCTGTAGCGCGTCAGCATGAAATCCAATTTCCAACATGTCTTGCACATACTTGCTGTCCTTGACGAACAACTGCAAGTTGACCTCGAAGACGGTCTTCAAGAGACCCATGTTCGCCCCCTGGTACAGTCCGACCTGGTGCTCCCAGATGTTGACGATCAGAACCTCACTTGTCGCAAGCGCAAAGAGGGCACTCTTGCGCTCAAAGTCCTGGTCCTCTCCTCGCTCACGACCGTCTGTGCCTTCCACATCCATGACCAGAATGTTTTCCGCCATGCCCGAGCCGCCCGCTTCGCGCTTATTCTTGCTCATCCATATCCCCTTCGTTGTCTGGCGGCGCTCCTGCTCTGACATGACGCCGAACTGTGTGCCGAAGAGGGCGTTGAGCAGAGTCGACTTGCCCGTGGACTGCGAACCGAATACGGCGATAAGATGGTAGTTGAAGCCAGCTGGAATAATGTGCTCGATGTTGAGGTATTGTCCGACATTTGTACTGGATTGCGCAGGCTTGTCAGCTGTCCTGCCTCTCGTTCATGAAGGCTGTCCGGTTGTACACACTTGAAGACCTTGTCCTCGTCGACGACCTGGACGCCATGGCTATACGCCTCCTTGCCGGCATCCTCCCCAACATTTGCGAAATGGGCGTTCATCATCATGCCTGGAGCCGTGGGGTGTCGAACATTGCTAGGCCGGGTGCCGTTGACCTTGAGAGTATCGGAGGCCATGATTGAGTGGCACAGCCGCGGGCAGCTGCACGTGTGCGGGAAGAATAACTTGGTGGTAAGGAGAAAGGTGGCCGTTGATGTCACAGGGCAAGGGGATGTTAAGGGTGCAGGCCGATGATTCGCTGCTAGGATGCTCGCTTAGGCGGACAGGGCTACGTGCTCCGTTCAGATGACGGTCTAGAGCATCACTTGCTTGTTTGTTTGCGGGATGCAAGTCAAAATAGGGTACAGTTGCCGCACGCGACTGCTGTATGGAAGTCATCACGCCGGATCTGCATCAGCTGTTGCATGGTGCAAGATCGTGTGAGACACAGTGGAAGCTGCGAACCTAGTGCCGTTGCCAAGAAAACGTGGAGCGACAGCCCTGTCGATACGCTAGATCAGGTCAGTCTGGCAGCCCCAGCCCCAGCATCTGTGACCTTTGGCTCGTTTGCAGGTTGTGATCTGGATCGCGCCATATATACACATTGATTCGTCTATCGTCTACTCGTAGTTGTGGATTGTGTCATTCGTCTACATCAGATATCCTACCGCCGCCACGTGTCTTCTTGCTTCGTGCCTGGCGGGAGATAGCTTGAAACCATTTCAGGCCTCTTGAAGCCTCCGTCGTCGTCTCTCTTGTCGTCTCTTGCTGCTGGGTACGCGCCCGTGCCAGCAGACATAGTCGCTGGGCTTGCAGTGAAGGTCGGTCTGGACTTCACGTCTGTAACCAGGGGGAGCAGTGTGCCTTGGCTCTTCGATTGTAGTGCTCTTGCGCGCTTGTCCGCCTTGGCTGCATCCGACGTCCTATCGTAGAGGTACAGGCCAATAAAAGTGAGCACGAATCCGAACCCTTGCGTGCTGGTCAAGGGTTTCTTGAACCAGACGACAGCAAAGACGATAACGAATACGCGCTTGATCAAACTGGCAACGGAGTATGTGACTGGTGAGACCATAGAAAGCAGAATGAAAGCCACGATGTTCTGGCCGAAATGGAACGTTCCGTTGAACACGAATTCAAGAAACAATCGGCCATGGTCATAAGCGCCCGGTTTCTCAGACAGCTCGATTGAAGCATCGTGCAGGAAGTCGCCTATCAGCGTAAACCCTTCAGACCACAACCAGATAGGGACGGTGAACAGGAACGCCAGGCCAGACGAGTAGCAGAGCAAGTTGAGCTTGTCGGGTTTTGTGAACTTGGTCGGCGCTAATCCTTCCTTCTCAGCGGATGCAGCGTCGTTAAAGATCTGTTTGGACACGATGTTTTGCGTGACAAAGACGATAGCGCTCGCAAAGGCCATGACAAGTCCGAGAAAGTTGGCGTTGAAGTCGGCCGAACACGCCAGGATGACACCGAGAGTGAGTGGGATCAGCGACAGGTACGTAGGTATCGAGTAGGAGATGCCAAAGAAGAATCGATAGGCAAAGACTGTCATGAGGGGCGACAGTCCTTTGATGGTATGTACCAACGACACTGGTATTCTTGATGTCGCATCTGCACTCAAAATGTGACCGCCGATCATGAATGCGGTCAGGGGCAGAGTTGTGACGATGATCTCTCTGTGTGGCCGGCGAATGCCGTACTTCAGGAATGGCATTGTTTGCTTCATGCGCGGGTATTTCTTGGCCAGAGCAGCCAATATTATGCACCACCCCGACACGAAGGCGAATTGGACAGTCGTGAGAGTAATCGGCTTCGGGAGTGCCGTGAGGATGGTCTTTGAAGACATATTCGTGAAGATGGAAGTCAGATACCAGACACCGCAGAGCAACTGCGTCCGTCAGCAAGCTAGCCACCCGGCGCTTTACTCCAGACTTACGACAAGCTTCGGGGAGAGAGGCGCCTTTAGCGCATCGGCAATTTCATGCGCATTCTGGCTGACGCTGCCTTTCCGTGTCCTGATTGTCTTGAAAGCCTCGCTCAGACTCTTCTGTCTGCCGTGTCTGTTCGAGGGTCCTGGGTTGGAGTGGCTCGCAAACCCCACTCTTGCTTCTTTCCGAGGCTGCCAGCGATCAGGAGGTCGAGCGTAGCCATTCGTGTGCGCGCCGGGGTTGGGGCTGGCGGTGCGAGAAGAGGTCAGGCCAAATGGCTCCTCCTCATGGGTGGGAAGCAAGTCCGGCTCGAAGGCGGGGAACTTGAACGTGGAGTGCGGCGCGGCATCATGCGCCTCGGCGGAGGACATTGATGCTGAGGTGCAGGAGTCGTGGTCTCGTATATTCAGTAATTAGGCCATTGGTGCGGCGGGCTGATCCGTATCTGCTGGCGCGTTCCGTGCAAGGTCCTCTTCGTAGACGTTCGGGTCGTACACCAACAGCCGAGCGCTGAGATCTTAGGTGGGCAGATGTCGCGGCGCCTGCGCGAAAAGGTCTCTGGTGTTGAGTACAAGTTTCACTGGCGCCGTTGCTAGACGCATCATCAACGCGTCCAAATGCAGTTCGGATCTACTAGTTTGGCTCAGGGATACAATGCCAGCCACCAGCTTAGTAACAGCGTGCAGACAGCCACAAAGCTCAAGTTCACCGATGAGCGCCACCGATTCGTGATTCTGGATCGCGGTAAACCATGCGCGCTCCTTCACAATGCCTCGCAGCGGTGTCGTTGCTGTTCCTGCAGCTGTGCCCACCATGTCATTGCTCCACTTCGACCCCACTCGAACACAGACCCCTGCTCTCCTTCAGCAGCACATGGGAAGTTCTTGGGCCTTTCCAGATAGGCACACGAGGTATGCAGGAGGCGACTTTAAGTTGCATCGATTGCTGATAACTTGGAAGAGGCCACCTGGGGTGCAGATCCTCTCGAATTGAACGGGGGATTCAGGAACGTGAAATATGACCCTCAAGCATCATACCGGAGTTCTCTGCCTACGAACGGTACTGCACATTGGAACATCACAACTGCAAAGACCCTCAGTAGCACGACTTCTGCCAATGCCACTCTCAGTGTTGGTTATTCCAATGTCGATTGGGAGTTCCTTAAGGTAGTCTATGGATGGGCTTCGGTTCAATACCAGGTTTGGGCGCGTGGAGAGTTGATCGTTGGCGGAAACGAAACTCAGCACGTGATTCTTCACACCGATGCTATATTAGAATATTGGATCGACGACACACATTCGTTCGGTGGCGATCTATACAGCTTTCGGAACGCTCCGCCTGTTTTACATCTAGGTCCAGGACATCACCGCATCGACCTTCGACTTGTGCGTGATGTCAGAGCCTTTGGAGGTATTCTCGAACCGACCATAGACGTCGTTGTGGGCGTCGAACAAGTGTCTGGAACTCTGGAACTGGCAAAGCCTGGCATCCTCTTGTCAGACGTAATCGATGGCCGTCTTGCAACGCCACATGGCTCTGTGAACCTCCGCAATAGCGGTGCCGAAGACATCGAGGTTACTGGAATCTATGCTGCAAATGTTAGCACCAATGTTAGCACACTGTTTCCTCTGTTGAGGTTGGGCATGGATAGCCAGATACTGGTGGCACGGGGTGGTGATCTGACGACCGAACAGGAACATGCTCACAACATCGTAATTGTGGCAGGCCAGACCAGACCTGTGGCTTTCCACATTACACTCCCTTCCCACAACGCTACGTCTGTAACCTACAGCATAGCATTCAAAGAGCTTAGCAGCAGCAAATCATCAAGCCTTGCAGTCACTCAACATCTTAAACACGTATCTGCCTACGACCCTCACAAAGTCACCTTCATGCATCCTGGCGGAATGGTTTCTTATGCCATGCTTCGCCCCCCTGCAAAGAATGCGACTTGCCGCGACAAACAGGCAAAGTTACCAGTGTTCCTAGCGCTACACGGAGCAGGGCTGGAAGCCGACAACCCCATGGTGACCGGAGCTCTAGATGCAGTTTCCGACCTCTGTGCTTGGACTGTCTTTCCCACAGGTGTGACACCCTGGTCTGCAGACGACTGGCACAATTGGGGCTTCGCCGACGTTGAAGCTGCAATCGACGCCATACCTGCATGGATATCATTTGGCAACTGGACGGGCCCAGATGTCGACACGAATCGATGGATCGTATCTGGACACTCGAATGGTGGTCAGGGTACGTGGTATGCAGTTACCCACCGGTCGGATAAGGTGCTTGCCGCAATACCTGTATCTTGTTACACGAGTATTCAGAAGTACGTACCCTATGAGCTGTGGCAGCCTGTCGATCCAAGGCGTGCATCAATCATTAGTGCATCGCTCAACAGCTACCGACATGAGATGCTTATCGCCAACGCTCGCGGGATTCCAATCCAGCAGCAGCACGGGGAGATTGACGACAATGTGCCAGCCTATCACTCTCGTTTCCTAGCCCAGCAATTACAATTTGCGGGAGTGAATACAAGCTACAATGAGGTGCCGGATCATAGCCACTGGTGGGACGGCGTCATGGTAACACCAGAGTTGATCGCATTCTATCACAATCAAACGAGGAACGAGGAAGAGCTGCCTCGTAAATTGGAGGAGTTCAGCATTGTCGTAGGTGACCCTGGCGACACAAGCAGCAAAGGCGGCGTCAAAGTGACGCACCTAGAAGACCCTGGACAGTATGGCAGAGTGCATGTGCAAGGCCGAACAGTCAAAACATCGAACGTCTTGACCATTGAGTTCGGTCCTCCATTCTGGAAAGATCACGTTATGATAGACGGACAATCACTCGACATGACGAGTGTTGCGGCAGACACTGACGCCTCTGTCAGCGTTCGCTTGGCCAACAATGTTTGGTCTATAGAGACTGCAAGTGCAGCAGCGATTTCATCCAGCAGAAACGGTCGTCAGTTGGGCTCCATGACAGCCATCTTACGCTCACACGGTCCGTTAATAATTCAACATCCAGGTTCTGGCAACACTTCGGACCTCGCCCTACAGGTATCGCGCAACCTGCACCAGTATTTCCGCGCCGACACCATCATATGGAAAGACAACATGGAAGTTGCTTCCCCAAGCCCCACTGGCAATTTCATCAGCCTCGTTATCGGTAACACTGTCGTGGGCGCTGATCCGGACTTCCCTTTACAAGCGTCTGCATCCGGAATCTCTCTGCGTGACAGTTGCGGGCGAGAGCAACAATACGATGAAGCGCGTGGCGCGGCGTGGCTTCAACCATTGACAGGCGAAAGACTGGAGCTAGTAATATGGGGAGCTGATGACGAAGGTCTGCGACAGGCTGCAAGACTGGTGCCCATGCTCACAGGTGTGGGTCAGCCGGACTTTGTGGTACTGAGTGAAGAGGCAAAGTGGAAGGGTGTTGAGGGCACTCTAGCTCTAGGCTTCTTCGATTCGCAGTGGAAGATCACTGCGTCTAGTTTCATAACTTAGGTTCCGCAATTGTCGGCTGGCGACAGTAGCTAGCACTTTTCAACTTCACTTTCACTAAATGGCCAAGGCTTGCCGCGTCTGTGTTGTTTGCAAGCCGGTGACGCGCCCACGCAGCTGCCCTTCCCACGCCGTCTCTGCCAATCGCAGCTATCGTCACCTCGCTTCCTTCCCCACACTCCACCTTTGCCTTCTACTTCGACTCTCAATCGCGGTGCAGCTTCTCCCTGCACCCACATTCCCTTCGTCGTTTCCACCGCGTTGCTACTCAACAGAAACCGATAATTTAGTTGCTTCTCCTGCGTTTCTTCTCTACTTCTCCATCTACTTGGCCATATACGTCGCCAACGGAGTATCGAGCAGCCGTGTCTTGCATATTATCTTCGCATCTGCCCAGTCACGTCGAATTACACGCATCTCTCTGATCTCTTTCATCTACCTGCACCTCGCTGCCAGCAAGTATGGCCTTCAATATAACTTCAGACGGCTCTCCCACACCCCGCAAAGGTCCCACTCGGCTCAACATGCCTCCTGGTGATCTGAGAGTCGATACTTCACCCGAGGTACTGCGCCAGTACAATGGCAATGGCCAGAACTTCTTCCCATTCAAACTTCATCCTTCCTCTGGCTCGTCGTTGACATCCAGTCTGCAGGGTCTGAAGCGGCCGCTTGGTACCTCTACCATGAGCAATGTCGGTATGCCCTCAATGCAGCTTCAGCAGCAGCCGCATCTCGGTGGCTTCAAGGTCAGTCACCACTCATCTTCCTGGTTTATCACATTTTACGCTATCAAAGAATCTAACCAGGGCACAGAACAAGGGCGATCACTATCAAGACAAGTCTGTCATGGACTCACTTCTGCAGCGTCTGAACGAGCGGTCTTCACCCGACGACCCTTACAAGTCCTCTTCTAGTAGCTCTGTTCCGATCACCCCGGCTTCCGACAACTACGCAAGCACACCACCCACCATGACGTCCTCTGACTCCTCTGTTCTTGTCAATGCAGCCGAGCTACAGAAGATCAGGAACGAACTACAGGCGGCTAAGGACGAGATCAACCGTATGAATCAGGAGTCACACAGCCATCATGTCGCCAGGTCTACAATGGAGCACCTTAGCCAGTCGTCCGACACCGACTACAGTTTTGTCGGTGACGTTTCGGAGCAAACACTTACACAGTTGCAGCACAACTTCAACGCTTCGACTCGCCCCCAAGATAGCTGGTCCAACGACTCCATTCGCCCGTCATATAACACGAATAACAGCTTCGGGTCTCAATACCAGAGCCAAGCACATACGCAAACCCGGCCACCGGTCCCCATTGGTCAGCCTGTAGTGCGACGAGCCAACAGTTACCTCAACGAGCCGACCCATTTCCCTCTTGACCAGGGCTTCCGTGGCGGCGGAATCAACGCTGGTATTGGCAGTTTCATCGGCAATGGAATGGGCGCGGGTTTCGCTACCGGCTACAACAACAGCATGAGCAACCCACCGAGCCGTCCTGAATCCGCATTTGATTCTACCTACAGCCAGTATGGAGGATCAACTATGCAGTCTGCCAATTATTCTATGCCAATCGGGAGTGGTAGTGGAAGCAGACTGTCTCCGGTTGCCAACGAGTTCGATTTGTCCACCGGCATGGGCCCGTCACCGTGGAACTCTCAGGTAAGCGAGATGTGAGACATCGTGCTGACATCCACTAACGTTCACAGGCACCAAGCGAGAGTGGAGGTTCGCAGTACATGCCTCCTGTTGAACCATTGAACTACCGGCGATTGTTGGATCGCAACATGAGCTGCAACTGGAAGTACATTGTAGACAAGATCATCTGCAACAACGACCAGCAAGCGTCTATCTTCCTTCAACAGAAGCTCAAGGTTGGCACACCAGACCAGAAATATGAGATCGTCGAAGCTATCATCGCTCAAGCCTACTCACTGATGATCAACCGCTTCGGCAACTTCTTGGTCCAGCGCTGCTTTGAACATGGCACACCAGATCAGATCATCGCCATTGCCCAAGCGATACGTGGTAACACACTCGCTCTCAGTATGGATGCTTTCGGATGTCATGTCATCCAGAAGGCCTTCGACTGCGTACCTGAAGAGTACAAGGCCACTATGGTTCACGAACTGCTGCGTCGCATTCCAGAGACCGTGATCCACCGCTATGCTTGCCACGTCTGGCAGAAGCTGTTCGAGCTGCGCTGGAGTGACTCTCCTCCTCAAATCATGCGCTATGTCAACGAAGCACTCCGAGGAATGTGGCACGAAGTCGCTTTAGGTGAAACCGGCAGTCTCGTCGTTCAGAACATCTTCGAGAATTGTCTGGAAGAAGACAAGGTACGCAATATCACTTCCCTCTATGACGATCGTTGCTTACCAGTCACAGCGTCCTTGCATCAACGAGGTTCTTGCTAGTATCGATGTAATCGCTCACGGCCAATTCGGCAACTGGTGCATCCAACACATCTGCGAGCATGGTGCTCCCACCGATCGCAGCCGCGCCATTGACCACATCCTCCGTTTCGCAACAGAGTACAGTATGGACCAATACGCTTCGAAGGTCATTGAGAAGTGTCTGAAGATTGGCAACACCGAGTTCCTGGACAGGTATCTGGAGCGTGTCTGCGAAGGTCGCCCTGATCGTCCGCGCATGCCTTTGATCGACAGTAAGTGTCAACGCAGACGTCTGCTTGTATCTTAATGCTGACTTTCCTGCAGTTGCTGGCGATCAGTTCGGTAATTACCTTATTCAGTACATTTTGACCAATAGCAGCGTGCAACACCGCGATGTTGTTGGTAGTCATATTCGCAAACATATGGTGTCGCTCCGCGGCTCCAAGTATGGCTCGCGCGTGGCCATGCTGTGTTGCAACCCAGCTGTCACCACCCGCCCCGGCCCCCCAGCCGGCATGGTTTCTCGTTTCAACAACCCCGTTGCTCGTACCGCCACCTTTCCAGGCGCCTTTCGTTAAAAGTCATGTCTGACAAGACCATCTGGTTCCAACATACACCGTTGGGTATTATGACCACAAATGCACTCGTTCCCGTTGTCGATCTCGTCAGTGAGATATTCCCAAGCTACAGTCCATGTCGAGGAAAATTGTCGCATTGATTGGGATAACACGCAAACCCATTTCCTAGTGTTGGACGGATCAACATCGCTTCTCAAGACATGTCTAGCCCACATATCTCCTTTCTTGTTTATCTCGGTATCTTTTTCCTGGGTTGGCTGAGCAGTTTATTGGCAGGACGCTCGACGGGGACAATGTCGAGTACTGAAGCTGGATTATCGTGCATCTCAAAGCTACTCAAAATAGTACCGCTGCGACATAGTTACGCGACGGCATGAAATGGTCGTGAGCATTCCTCCAAAATATAAGCTTTTGTGCTTCGCTCTTGTGTCCTAGTACTGGCAACGTTTTAACGCGTCTCGATGGTATTTCCGCGGCATTCTCAACAGTCTCGTCGGTCTTGAATTTTCATTGTCGCACGATGCCTACGACATGCTGACTGATGTTGACGACCGACTTCGCTGCGAGGCTCGGGAATCGGTGGCAATTCGGAAACGTTCGGAATTCGAACGGAGAGCCATTTGCAACTCGACAATTGCACGGAGAGCAGAATTGATAACGACAAGTGATATGAGATCAAAATTTACGAGCAGATTTTGCTGTGACGGACGTGCCCGCGTTATGTGAGATGCTGGTCGAGGAGCGGCCAGCGGCAGCGCTAGAGATGCCGTAACGGCCTCAACGTATGATCCGAATAATTTGCGACGCACGAGACAGATCCGTTGGTGCCGTTCTGGGCTTTGCTGACTGCTCGGCCTTTTCGGCGGCAGGACTAACGAGCAGGTCCCAGACCGCGGATGCTTGCGCATGTGTTTGTGATGTTGGTGACCCAGAATTATGAGGTCACGCATTGCTGCTTCAACAGAGCTGCTGTACGTAGATACACTGCATTGCAAGGAGCAAACAAGAAGAGGCGACTATCACAGGCCGTCCAGTTGGCTATGGGGAGCGGAGAAAGAAGGATCTGGCGCGCCCTCGATCAGGGCACGGTGGTTCGATGCGCTGCCTGACAGATGGCGGCGGCAGTGGCAGGGCCTGCCGGAAGGCGCGCTAAGTTGCCGGACAGTCGGCGACGTCACCATGGAGTAAGTTTGAGCGCAGCATTATCTTTTTATAAGCATTGCGTGCGCCCGTTCTCCACTGCTGGACTCATACCATAACTCACTCAACTTTCTGTGTGCTGCATATCTACCCACGCCTTCCTCGCCAGACACGAACGCTACATTCGATTTCGAGTTCAGAAGAAGCTTAACGCAAGATGAAGGTCCTCACGCCAGAGCAGGAGCAGGCGCATTACAAGTGAGTCTGTGTGTGGCAGATCTTTAGAGAAACTGCTAATCAGTCGAAGTGCCTCAGTTAAGGGCGGATCAATCGGTGGTATAATCGGTGGAGTAGTTGGAACCGCAGCTGTGGTTGGCGCGAGCAGAAGATACGCATCCTTCAGAGCGCTCACCCTGCCCTTCCGCGTCTTCCTCGTCACATCCTCAGCAACATTCATTGGTATGTGGTACCCCATAGGTCAACGAAAGCTGCGTCCTCGTACTGATACGTCACAGCTGTTATCGCCGCAGACCGCGCCTCCGCGCAATACGACATTGATAACAACCCCGAAAAGAAAGCCGAAATCGAGCGCGAGCGCAATCGTGCAGCGCTCCTCGAACAAAATAAGACCATCTTCGAGCGCTCCAAGGCCTGGGCCACCGAGAACCGCTACCCCCTCCTGTTCGGCTTCTGGGTCGCCTCCATGGCCGGCTCGTGGACAATGGTCAACCGTAACCCATACCTCAGCGGCTCGCAGAAGCTTGTCCAGGCGCGTATGTATGCGCAAGGCGGCACGCTGGCCGCGCTGCTTGGCAGCTTTGCGATTGAGGGCGCCGACGCAGCCAAGGGCCAGGGCAGGTGGGAGACAATCAAGGTGCTCGACCCGAACGACCCAACACACAAGCACATCATCGAGAAGCGCATCCACCACGAGCGATATGCCGGCGAGGACCAGTGGAGAGGTACGTTCAGATCACGCGATGCTTTGTCACGCTGCACACCGTCCAACGCGACACCAGTATGACCAAGTGCTGACACACGATTACAGAAATGGTCGAGGCCGAAGAGGAGCGTCTGAAGGAGCGCAATGCCCACATCGAGGCCAAGCGCGAGCACCCCGAGAAGAAGTCGAAGCAGGAGTCGGCTCAGAATGAGAAGAAGGCGGAGAAGGACAACTCTGGCGCCAAGGCGTAAACCTGTGCTTTTTGAATACTCTCATTCAGACTTCCACTCCTGTCACACCTGACAGCCCTCAACTTTAATCAGGCGAGACGTCGTGATCGAAGCAACACCAGCTTCGCGGCGGACGACTTGACCTATTATTTTCCGGCGTTTGGCGACTGCACGCACGTACGACTTGTTGTACCAGTAGTTTTTGGAAAAGCGGCTATGGCTTTGGCTTGGTATATATCGACACCAGCGTGGATCTGCGATCCAAGCTAAATTGAATGTTATGACTTCTACAATGAACCCCTCTGCATGCTAAATCTACCTTCATTTCCGTTGAACGATTGTAGAGGAACACGTCCTCACAAATGCCAGCACGAGTTCTTTGTCATGCCGCGCTGCACTATGGGAGGAAAAGCTTGTGTGAACATCAATTTAGCGTACCCCGGATTGCGGGTCTGCGAAAGGTAGACTAGTTAGGGTATGTCATGACGTCGGCAACACAGCAGAGTCATGAACGTCACATGAAGTAGCGATTCACTGTCCCATAGACTCTGATTATCTGTAGATTCCCTACCAAACAGCCCGCAAGAAAACGAACAGAAGCCGTCTCGAACAGAACACACCCTGAACAGAACAAACCAAACCAACCACCACCTCGCGGCCCTCGCAATCCAACCCAGCCCCAACCCTCCACCATGCCAGACAAAACCCCCCAAACATACACCTCCATCAAAACCCACCTGCTAGCAACCACCTCCCTCGCCCTTCCCCCATCCAAACCCCTCTCTCCCTCTCTAACCCCCCAAATCGCCGCCCTCTCCCTGCACCCCGCCCTAGAATCCGCCCTGCACATCCTCAACCACGACCTGCCCTCAGCCCATTTCCTCGTGCGCCACATGCAGGCCCCGCCCGCAGTGGAGGGCATGCTGCTGCACGGCATCCTGCACCGGTGTGAGGGCGATATGGGCAATGCGCGAGCGTGGTTCGGGGATGTGGGGGATATTTGTGGGGGGTGGGTGCCGAAGAAGAGGGGCGAGGGGGAGAGGCTGGAGGAGGGGGTTAGGGAGAAGTGTGCAGGACCGGGGGAGGGCGGGTTATTGGAGTGGGTTTATGGGGAGGGGGAGGGGGGGATGGAGTTGATTGATGGGGTTGAGGCGTGGAGGAAGGGGGGGAGGAAGGGGGGTGAAGAGGGGGAGTTGGTTGAGAGGATCAGGGCGGAGTTGGGGAGGGTGTTGGAGTGGTGTGAGAGGAAGTTTGGGACGCAGGCGTGGGTGGATGCGAGGGAGGCATGGGTGAAGAATAGTGAGGAGGTGCAGAAGATGAGCAATGATATGGTTAGTGGGGGGAAGGGGTTCCGGGAGTTCTGAGGTGGGAAGTCCCGAGGGGATAGGCGCATGAATGGTGATCTTGTAGGAGACCAAGAAACTCAGAAGTTATCAAGAGCACGGCGCGTGGTCAGAGAGTACGGAGATGCCATTATGACAATTGGATATACGCTGCATTGTATTGGCACAGCAGCATAGTTACATTACCGCCCTCAACTAAAAGAAAAAGACCCATCAACATGCAGGAAACCAAGACACAGACCTCTAGGCCGGCTCGACCAGCACAGCCAAGCGCCTGCAATGGAAGCAGTAACGGACAGCAGATGTTGAAAGAGGGTAATCGACCAAATGAGACATCCTGGACGCCGTGAAACTTGACATGACTCGTAGACATTTGCACATGACAGGCGTATCTGGTCGTCAACGCAGCGCACTGCGGTGGTACGCGCTATCGGGTGCGTGAGACGCAAGCGCAGTACGTCGTGTGGCGCACATGTGTATTCGTCTAGCAGCATCCCTTCTTCTGCTCTGCGTCGGCCGACTTGCTGATCTCGAGAACCTTGCGCTCACCGACGAGGACGTTCGGGCCGCCCTCGCCCTGGTCGAGTGCCTTGCTGGAGACAATGCGGTAGATTTCTGTGTGTGTCAGTTCTGATCTCATATCGCTTTCTGTATTTGTTCTCATGCTAGCACGAAGCGGCGCAGTATGAGGGGTAGCGGGGAACGAAAGTGGCGGTGTGCTCGTATCTGCAAGAAGTGACAACCGCGCCACCTGTTCTCATGCCAGCTGTGTTTGTCCACCATGGCGCTATACAGAAGGGATTCTGGGGAAAACTGGGGAAGTTTGGAGAGCCGGGGCGCGTACCTGTGAGAATGTTCTGGAAGGCAAGCTCGACGTTGCTGGCGTCCAAGGCAGACGTCTCGATGAAAGACAGGTTGTTCTCGCCTGTAAGGGACGGTGTTAGCAGCCATACAAAACCATACAAGGCCGTGGCGCGAATCAGGGGCACCTACTCGCAAACTGCTTGGCCTCCTCGGTGGGCACTGCCCGCAGATGCCTCAAATCGCTCTTGTTTCCGACCAGCATGATGACGATGTTCGAGTCGGCGTGGTCGCGCAGCTCCTTCAGCCACCTTGTGACGTTCTCGTAGGTCTGGTGCTTGCTGATGTCGTAGACCAGCAGCGCGCCAACAGCGCCGCGGTAGTAAGCCGATGTGATGGCGCGGTAGCGCTCCTGGCCGGCTGTGTCCCAAATCTGCGCCTTGATCGTCTTGGCGTCCACCTGGATGGACCGGGTCGCAAACTCGACGCCGATGGTCGACTTGGAGTCGAGGTTGAACTCGTTGCGGGTGAATCTGCTCAACAGGTTGGATTTACCGACACCTGAGTCTCCGATGAGAACCACTGCTGGGCATTAGCGGGGCAACACACACAGCGGTGGGGCGTGTACCCTTGAAGAGGAACTGCGTCTGTCAGTACGGGCGTCCAGCGGCGCACACGTCGCACAGGGGACTCACGTCATATTCGTCGTTCGCCATGGCTGCGGCGGGCGGGGGGAAGGGGGAGTGCGCTGTGGGGAAGGGCGCTCGAAAGTTGGCGCTAGGCGAGTTGCTGTGGAAGCCGGCGATGTGCTGTGGTACGGGCGGGGGAGGCGGTCACAGTGCCTTGACGCAGTTGGTGAGTGGTGATTTGGCTGCCTCCTGCCTCGACAAAGCAATGCGTGGAGACGCTGCGGCAGGTGCCAAGACGCGCTAAGCTTCGTGCCAGCCTAGTCTACCTCAGAGCAGCTGGAGCTCTCCCGTTGCGGCATCGGGGCGATCTTCTAACTCGACTGTTTCAGTCGCTCGAACGGTCACTTGTGCGACGCGCAGACGGGTCGCTGTCGCTTTCGGCTCCTCCAGGCGAGCGTTGGGCGCTGCAGAGGCGCTCAACGTCACCAGTTGAAGGTTCAACTTCTAGCCAATCAACATGTCTGCCCTACACGACTTGCGCGAAGTTGTGTCCAAAGGGCACGACCTCGTCCAAGACTACGACACTGACAATGTGTCTGTGACTTCTACAGACGACGCAGAAGGTGGTGAATACAATACGGACTGTATTATAGCCGAGGATAGTACAAAGAAGCATTGCTACCTGATAAGCTGGACTGACTATCCACTAAACGAGTAAGCCTTCGAGTCTCGTACAGACGTCCCAGAACTGACGGAGAAATCAGATGTAAGATTTCTTGAGTCGTCTGACCTGACTACAGTGGGCTCAATGCGCCCATTTTCTACGCCCTGATGATATATATTGACCAACATTAGGCACATGGGAACCTCCTGCAAATTTGGATGGTACTAATCTCATTGCAACGTGGGAGCAGCTCAAGCAGGAGCTTGGAAAGGAAGCCCTTCAACGCGAAATCGACAAGAACATAAAGGCTTACGAGGAGGCACGAGAAAAAGCAGATGCCGTCAAAGAACTTAGACTTGCAAAGCGTGAGAAGCTACGCCGACAACTGCAGCGACGGAGCCGTACAGTCGTCCCTGATAGTGACAGCAGCGACGACGAGCGCTTGGCCTCAAGACGAGCAGCATCTTCTTTGTTTGTAGGGGATTGCAGGCCATCCATCTCGCCTTCGAGAGTAAACAAGCCCGCACCCACACGACAATCTCCTGTCGAGCGTAGACCACCTCTACAGCAGTCTTCCTCTGAAGAGGATACTCCTTCAGATTCAGAGAAGCTCAATGATGTGCCATTGAGCGGAGAGCGGAGAAAGGAAGCTCCATCTGATGAACGTCGGAGCGCAGTCGAAAAGTCGAAGGACAGCCCCAGGCTGCCAACGAAGAAGCTGGGGGTTGTTGCACCCGCTACGAAGCTGAAGGCATCGTTGGGCCGCGAGAAGCTGAAGCAGCATTCGAAGTCATCCACGATATCTACAGAGGGTCACGTCGTGACTGGAAGATCTCTCACCTCCAAAACTACAAACGGCGCGCCCTCCAAAACGACCGTGAATCGTGCTATCAGAACTGCACCGCCAAAGCAGACTTCGCGCGCGATCAATTTCATCGATCAGCCTTTGGAGAAACAAAGGAGGGAGTTTTCGACCTCACAGCAGTACCGCAAACTAAAGTACAGAGGTCTTGCAAATAAAAAATCTCGTACTGAGGGCATACCTGACTTCAGCGCACTTACCTTTATGAATGGACCGCCTCCTACGTTACCAAGAGCGGTAGCGTCACGACCAACTGACAATCTTTACGGACGCCGTGAGACAGCAGGCCGTCGCATTCAAGACACAGATCAAGACGACCAACGACGTCGCGGGCTTACAGACGAGCCAACCCCTCTCGCGGATTGGGAGATCCATAAGGTGCCAATGATTTGCTTTCATTGGTACAGTTCAACATGTCCTTATGGCCAACAGGACTGTAAATTCATGCATCGAACGGTCGACCCACAAGGAAAACCATATATGATGGGTGATTACGAAGGACGAGTACCCCAAAAGTACCGAAGACCGCCTATCACATGCTCGTTCTGGTACCATGGACGGCGCTGTAAGAAAACTGCAGAACAGTGTTTGTATGCACACGAAGACACAGGGTGGGCAGAGCTCAATGGAGCCCCAGTCCGATTCGAACATATGCCTCCCGAGTCGGCTGTTCCAGCCGCGCGAGATGGCCCATCCTGGCTCATGCCCAAGCATCAAGATCCCCCTATCACATGTTTGTTCTGGCTGAGAGATCCTCGCGGATGCAATAAGTCGGAGGGAGATTGCAAATACGCTCACTGGAATACCGGTTGGGCGCATCCGAAGTCGGACCCCAAGGTCCCAGCAGAACGAATAAGCCCTGAACAGTTGCCACGTGACCAGTCCCACAGAAGTTCACTCGATACCTCAAAGCCTGCATCTCAGAACGTTGCACCAATCGACAACAAGTCGCTAACATGTTACTTCTGGCTAAATGGTCCAGGGGGTTGCGCAAAATCTGCGGCAAACTGCAGCTTCGCACACAATAACACTGGATGGATCAAGCCTTTTGGGCAAGGGAACCATCCGAAGCCCGAGCGCATCGATCCAAGAAGGATGCCTCAATTCCGTAAATATGGTAGGTGTCTTCTGAGTCATGTTCGTCCCGTTACACCCGACCATGTGGCCTTTGCAAAAGAGCACAGCCAGAGAAGATATCAACGAGAAGGCTATAGATCTCCAGCTGACTTCATGTACAGACCCAACAGAGGCATCTCAGATCCAGAAGGGCCTAAGTAAACCCTCTACACAAACGGTGTCCTCACGTTCCGTCGACGACAACCACGACCGCTCGCCCACAGATATATCAAGCGATGTGGTTCAGGTTTTCGATCGGCAACACGTGCGCAGCCCACTTGCGTTGCAGGTTGCCTCACACGAAGAGACAGCGACCGCTATAACACCATCATCTCAGCTCAGAAGCAGAATCGAGAGGTTTTGGAATCTAGACATTGTTGAGATGTTCAACTCCGGTGTACCAGGCGATAACAGTACGCTGGAGAGACATGCAATGATGCTGTACCACCCCGAGGAACATGAAGAAGAAATCGAGCTGATTACGCGTTGGCTATTGATGCATGGTGTCAAAGTCGCTAACCTTTGGTATGACGGGGCATGGGGTCAGTTTCGAGAAGATGTGGCTGAGTACAAGTCTGGCGTCATAATTGTATGTTCAGTGACGAGGTAGCTTTCACGTACTAACACTAGCAGGTGCATCCAGATTTCGACCACTACATCGACCTTCCTGGTTTTGGTGACGTGCTCAAGGAGCGGGTACGTGTGTGGTCTGTTGGACTGCAACCACCAGCTTCGTTCGACAATGGTGTTGATCAAACTCCACCTGAGCTGCAACATGATCGCATCGGCGTATTCCCTCATGGTGGCTTCATTTACATCACCGACGATGTCTTCGAGAAAGAGCCGCAGCTAGCACTACGTATCACCAAGCTCTTCTTCGCCAAAATCGAGCAGTTGCGCAGCCGGGATGGACCTGTCTCGTGGTGGCAAGAGGTAGATGACGCGTGCTTACTATGGCGACTTTGCGTTCGCCCTGAATTGATGGAGTATCTGTACGAAGCATGTGCAGAGAATGCGGAAGAGCTAGCAGCGGGAAATCCTGACCATCTATGGCGAGTTTATTCGAATCCTCTGGTACCTGTTGCCTTTGCTGACTGTTCTTATAGTCGCTTCGAGCTGTATCAGCTGCTCACCTCAACAAACTACATTGAGCAAGATCACCCTGCCGAACCGCTCAGCCCTGTCCAAGACAAATACCCCATACTCTCCGAACGTCGTGAGATAGCCGAAGACCCAACCCTCGACTATTTCAACCGCCGAGCTCATAGCCGGGAAGACGCAAACACCCACATGATTGGATACTATGCAGCTATGCAGGCTACCGACATGCGACGCGCCTACCGCCAGTTTTACGTTGTGCATACGGAACCTGAAGCGGCGTGCGCGCAGCAGTGGAAGGCGAGCATACACAACATCGCTGATGTCATAACGCCAGAGCAGTGTTGCAACGAATTTAGCAAAGCAAGCAAAGACAGCTTGTTTGACTTCCTGGACTGGGCCATGGGACCAAAGGAGGGTACTGAGCAGGATGGGCTTGAAGAGGGGGAATTGGGCGATGCGCCTATGGAGTTTTCGCCTACGAAAGAGATACATGAAGTTGAGCACACGGCCTACTAGCTAGGACATTATCATGAATATGGGATCTGTTCCAGGCGTTCGTGCTGTTGTGCAGTGCAGAGGAGTTGCAAGTCCTATAGAGATACCCCAAAGCCTTTTGGCAGCGTAGTCAATAATCACAGCACCATGACCCCTATTACATGATCCGATGAACCCGCAATCTTTCACAATGACCAGCGTCGTGGCTATCTCTCCTCAGTCATACTCCATGATAGGTAAACAGATACGAAGTCCCCCCATCCGACAAATCGCCGCACTCCGGCCCCAGCCCAGCGGCGCCTCGGATGACGCACTGGCTTTCCCACTTTCTCGGTGACATCGCCAATTTGACAACGGCGCCGTATCGTGCCCAATCACTTCTTAGACCCTCATCTTATCTTGGCTGACATCTCTTACACCCTGACAAGCTGCACCCGTCCGTCCCCGATGCTATCGAAGCTTTGATGCGCACCCTGCATGCGTCTCGCAGCGCCCTACTGTAGGGACCGTAGGATCTGTACATAGGGTCTGGTTACACGCCATTGTCGCGTGCGCACGGCGTTAAGCGTCGTTTGCATGGTCCAGCGTGGCGAGCGACCAATCTCGAACCTGCGCGGCGCACTCCACATCGGGGCTTCAGCGGCGCGCCGCTGATTCAGACGCGGCCGGCACGCGAGCTGCGAGCGCATCGCACGGGTTCCCCGCAGCACGGGCACGGGCACGGGCGCGGTGGCTTTTCGTCGCGCTGTGGGTAAGTGGGTGGTACTTAGGGCGCGCGGGTCCCACGTGCGGAGGGTGCTTTGTCGCTCTTTCGTTCTTGACGCTGCGTGTGTTGGATTTTACGTTTTTGGTATCGGTGTCTTAGCGCGCCACGGGTCCGCTAGTGACGACAACATTGTTCGACAAGAGATATTGGAAATTTGAAAGAGTCATACTCGAGAAGAGATATGGAGGGCAAGAGGAGTGCCAGTATCACCCAGACGGGGGCGGGGCGCAAGGGCTCGGTTGCCAGCGCGAGTAAGGATGCCAGTGCGGATGCGGCGCTCGCGAAGATGGGGTATGCGAGTGAGCTGCCTAGGAATCTGAGTATGTTGAGTGTGCTGGGACTGTGAGTCTATCCTTCCTGATGCAGCGGCTGCGCAGGGCAGAACTGGAGACAAGAAGTGTGACTAACGGTGCTCAGCTCCTTCGCTATTATGGCCGTTCCCTTCGGTCTATCGACGACTATGTACATCACCCTCACCGACGGCCAATCGGTCACCATTCTCTGGGGCTGGTGCCTTGTCTCCCTCATCTCGCTCTGCATCGCGGCCTCGCTGGCCGAAATCTGCGCCGTGTATCCCACCGCGGGCGGCGTGTACTACTGGTCCGCAATGCTGTCGACGCGCGAATGGGCGCCCATCACCTCGTGGGTGACAGGCTGGCTGACCCTGGTCGGTAACTGGACGGTCACGCTGAGCATCAATTTCAGCGGCGGGCAGCTGATTCTCAGCGCTATCACGCTGTGGAACGAAGACTTTGTGCCCAACCAGTGGCAGACGGTGCTTATGTTCTGGGCTGTTATGTTGATCTGTATGGCGGTTAATGTGTTCGCGGCGAAGTATCTCGATCTTATTAACAAGATCTGTATTTACTGGACCGCGAGCAGTGTAATTATCATTATGATTACGCTGTTGACTATGGCGGATGTCAAGCGCGATGCGGACTTTGTGTTCACGCACTACGATGCGAGTGCAAGTGGCTGGTGAGTAAGATTGAATCTATCAGCAGACAAAGCTAACACCTTTCAGGCCAGCTGGGTGGGCGTTCTTCGTCGGGCTGTTGCAGGGCGCGTACGTGCTTACTGGATACGGCATGGTGGCATCGATGTGCGAGGAAGTGCAGAACCCCGAGCGCGAAGTTCCCAAGGCCATCGTCCTCTCCGTTGCCGCCGCTGGCGTGACCGGTGTGATTTATCTCATCCCGATCCTCTTCGTCTTGCCCGACGTACAGCTCCTTCTTGAAGTCGCCAACGGACAGCCGATCGGTCTCCTTTTCAAGACTGTCACCGGCTCAGCTGCTGGAGGTTTCGGACTGCTCTTCCTGATCCTGGGCATCTTGTTCTTTGCCGGAATCGGCGCGCTCACGGCGGCGTCGAGGTGCACATACGCCTTCGCTCGCGACGGCGCAATTCCTGGATCCAGGCTGTGGAAGAGGGTTTCGAAGAGATACGACATACCGCTCGCCGCGCTCGGGCTGTCCACCGGCGTCGACTGCCTGCTTGGGCTCATCTTCTTCGGCTCATCTGCGGCATTCAACTCGTTCACCGGCGTCGCCACAATCTGTCTTTCTGCTAGCTACGGCATGCCGATCCTGATTTCTGTCATCCGTGGTCGCCAGGCGGTCAAGAACTCGTCGTTCTCGCTCGGCCGCTTTGGGTATGCAATCAACGTTGCCATGGTCGTTTGGATCTGCCTTGCTCTGGTGCTGTTCTGCATGCCTGTCAGTCTGCCAGTCGCGGCGGAGACGATGAACTACGCCAGTGTGGTGTTTGCTGGATTTGCGCTTATCAGTTTGGTCTGGTACCTGATTCGAGGAAGGAAAGACTTCACAGGCCCACCGGTGCCGCAGGATGTTGCTCCTGGCGAGGAGATTGCTGTTGCTGGTTTGGCAGTGACGGACAGTCAGCATGAGAGAAACGGAGACGTAGAGGCCAAAGGCGAGAAGCTGTAGGTTTTTGTAATATGCGAGGTGCCAAATAGTTTTAATTAACGTCGTTAACACCATTAATCCAACTTGTCGAGCATTTCGTGCTGAATCTTGACTATATTTAGTCATTGTGATTTATCTCGTCATGCATCGGCTTCTTGATATAATTAACAATAATGACTTACCCTGGTGTGGGGCGATATAAAGTCTTGGTGAATGAGGCTCCGCGCGGTACCTCAACGCGCTAGTGGCCACCAGCGACGCGGTTCGTCAAACGACAGTTCGGTCCGACGCGACAACTCGTCATTGCGTAGACGCGACGCTCGTCTGCCTCTGATGGCTCTGAGGTAAGTTCGTGCATTCCCTCTCACTACTTTTGTCATATCGACGCTGTCCGAGTGACGGCGAAACTCACTGATTCTCGTTGTTTGTGCTGCAGCTACTAACAATCACAGCAACAAGAGCAGGGTCTCAGAAGTCGTGGATCTGACCTACTCCGAATCTGACAGCGATGATGGTAGCGTTGGCCCCTCACATATTGCCGCCATGACCGCAGCGGCTGCAGCGCGAATTCCACCCACTGCAAGCTCGAGTAGACCATCGGCGGTCCCGGCCTCTGGGCGCATCGCTCCTACCTCGAATGGCCACGCCAACACACAACACACGAAGCAAAGAACCTACGATCGGTTAAAAGAAGTGGAGCACGACCTAAAGAGGAGGAAGCTATCAGCAGCTACCCCACAACGTGGTGAGGGTCCAAGAACGCAGCTATTGGCGCACGGCACCAAGAAACAAGATGTCAGGCGTGGTGCGAGCACTGCTACACCAGCAAGGAGTACTCCAAAGACATTTCACAACTCAAATCTGGGTGTGAAACTCAGTACAATGAAAGGGGTACCGTCAGTACATTACATGAACTCAGCGCTGAAGCCCTTGGGTACTTTTGCCTATGACCACATTCCTGCGCCAGCTGCTCGCCCATTCCTTATGAGCAATACACCACAAAACGACACAGTTACAGGCGTTCCTAGTCCCAGTCCGAGTTCTCGCGCAATGCCACGTAAGAGCGTCATACCCATATTCGTCGATTCAGATACAGAGGATGACATGATCGAGCATGTTCAGCAGCCGTTACCTTGTGTGAAAGAGTCTACAGCTGCGGTACCAGTGCGTCAGTTACCACTATCGTTTCGACCGCCAAGAGTTGCAGGTTCTGATGATGAAAGTGGTGGAGACAGTGTGATCTCCGATATTCCACAACGACGGCCAGTATCCCAGCAAGTATCGACACGCGAAACATCGATACAACCAACATCATCACGACCGACTCCGACACCAGCTCCAGACCTGGACCACCGTCCGCCGCAGGTGGCCAGTGCTACTGAGAGATTCGATCATCTGCTCATCTTCCTGAAAGAGGTGAAAAAACTGAAATGGACAGATATCACAAAAGAATTCACGAAGGATATTCCGGGGCGGACGTACAGCCAACTACAGTCACGTTACTCGACAACAATTAACAAGCGTGACCGTACGCAAGACCCACCAACACTGAGCCTCCCACCTAGATTCGCAGCAGAAGCTACGATTAACTGGAAATCTGTGCATGCAAATACCGAAGGGCCTAGAGTACGCAACGAGGTTACTAACTTAAGCGCAAGCAGAGGGCCACGCGATATTACTGCGGATAGGGCACGTCCTGTACAGCAGATCAGGGATGACGACTCTGGAACTGATTCGGGGCGCCAAAGACAGAGGACGCGCCGTGCTCCTCCTGTGAACTACAAATTACCAAAGTTAAAACCCGTAGGAAACGGATTTGAAGAAGACGTCAAAGAGAATGTCAGTCGGAGCCACAGTCCAAGCATGGCAGCATCCACGCGCTCAGCGTCGCCAACCGACAGGACTGTTGTAACACCGGGCGCAGGGCTTGCAACCTTTTTCAGGCCTTTAAGAGTGGACATCCACGAGAACGCAAGACTTGGTTTGAGCGTGCAGAAAGGTTTACGAAATGGCCGGCCAAAGAGTATGCCGTACTTGTCTTCGGCCCAACGTTCTGCAATGCGCAATGATTCCCAAGAGCATATATGGGTCCAGCAAAGCACACAGGACTGGCAAGGCACTGTTTTGCACGTGGACTTCAGTTCAGCTGAGCTAGAAATAGTAGAAAAGATCGTTGCGGATCTGATCAGACCGTCGGGACGTCAGATTCGACATAATACGTACCAGAGGCATCTACGGGCAGCTCTCAGGAATGCTTCGTCACCAAAGCTGCAAATGCTAGCTTATGAGATAGGGCGACACCTTCGAGCTCGTGATTCTCAGAGTATAGCTGCTTTCCTTGAAGATGCTGCTACAGGCATGGTGTCGGATAAACCGCGTGTACAGCGCCTCGCGCTCATCAGGAAGAGCACGAGGCTGAGCAGTATCCAGGATAACCCTTCGGTATCGTCCATTGTTCGTAGCCGTGAGCTTGGTCTACGAGCAAAAAGAGGCTGGCAAACCGCGTCGACACCTTTGACGTATCGATTGAAGAACCAGCTAATAGATACCATGGGACCCGAATCCACCTGGACTGGAGCATCGAGCGACATCCACACTGTTGCCTGGTCTCCTAATGGGCAATATTTCGCGGCAGGCGCCGTTGCGGTTACCGATTCAGACTCTATGCAGTACAATCGACCGAACGTGCTTATGTACGGTGATACTGTGAATGGTCACATCCACGAGCTTGGAGAACATTGTGAAGCGCGCCCCAGGACAGAAGCTGGTGCTAATTCAACACATGCTATGTATGTGTCGCAAGATCCCAAGCTCTATACGACCGTCAGTTCTGTGGCCTTCTCGCCATCCGGAGACTTAATGTACTCTGCTGGCTACGACAAGACTGTCTGCATTTGGAGCGTGACAGGTGGCTCTAGACAGCCACAAATGGCGCGCCAGCTACAGCACTGTGCACCTGTAGACGTTCTTGCAGTAAATCCACGCTTCGACGGGATTTTTGCCACTGCGACGAGAGGAACGGTCGAAAACTCGATCAAGCTTGTCTTCTTTGACGAGGACACTGTCCATGAAGAAAGTTGGGAACATGATGTCACAGATTTTGCCTCTGCGAAGGCTTTGAGCCGTCCCGATCTCAACATGTCTGCGACCGCTCTCAAGTTTGATCCAACTGGTACACTTCTGCTTGCAGGATTTGGTGCCAACATGCGCGAAGACAATCATATGCACACGTCAGGTGACATCTGTCTATGGGATGTGAACACTCAGGCGGCTCTAGTAGTCCATGGCTCCAGCCGCAACGTCTTCGACGTGACCTTCAATCCAACGCCGAGATATCAAGGACTCTTTGCTGTGGGATGTGTTGCAAATGGTCATGTCAACAGAGGGACTCGCTCAGTGGTGCGCTTCTACTCTAGATCTGTGCAGGTTTCGAAGGACGACGTCAAGTTTACATGTCCGTTGGAGCTCGAGTGTAAGGCATTTGACATGAACGACATTGTTTGGTGGTAAGTGCTAACCCAAACTGCAATGTAAACCAACCTAACACTGAACAGTCCCCACGACGAGAAACTATTTGCAGCAGGGTGCACTGATGGCCGTTCCTACGTCTGGGATCTCCGCAGGCCAGACCAAGTACTCTACACCCTGAGTCATGGGAGCTCGCTGATGCCCTTGCAAGACGGCGTGCCTCACGAGCGAACAGATACTGGAGTTCGCTTCCTCTCGTGGGGCCAGAACGCAAGGAGACTATACTCAGGCTCATCAGATGGCGTCGTCAAGGTCTGGGACGTTGCTCAATCCCAAGAAGATGTCTTTGTGAAAGATTTGATCACGGTCAAATCCGGGATTATGTCCGGCGCTTTCACTGAAGACTACAGTAAATTGATAATTGGTGAAGTCAATGGTACTGCGAATCTACTCGAAGTCGGTAGAGATGACATCGCGCTGAAAGATGCCGACAAGTTTACATACCAGCCTTATCTGGGCAGAGACGACGAGGAAGTTGCTACTGATAAAAGCACTTATACCTTACCTTCCAACACTGCTGCCGCAGAAGCACGCACCTGGCTCGACACGAATCAACTACGACTGGCGCCGCTAAGCGGCCTTCCTAGACAACAAGTCATTCAAGGATTCAACTATCAAGGACCATTCGATAGAGCCGAAGATGCCCAGCTTCTCCGCAACCAAGCCGATGTCTTCCAGCGCAGCATGGCAATGCCCCACGATCCACAGTGTACTGTTCAATCCTGCAAAGCCAGCCTTAACACCACTACCTTCGAAGAAACCGGTGACTCCGGGCGCAGCAACGACCGCATTCCCGACGAACTCCGGCAACAATGGCTGAACGAAGCCCCGCGCTCCATACTCGGCAGAACGCACTGCACCCTTTGCTCCCGTCCCGCCATCCCCTCACCAGATGCAGGAGACATCGCCCTCTGCGAGCGCTGCTCATTCACCTGTTTCCGCTGTCATGCCGCGAGCCCCCTCACCGCATCCACAACGCTCAAATGCGACGCCTGCGGCGGCGTCTGGGACAAAGGCGCCCTAGGATATGAGTGCATACAGCAACCCCAGCGTCCCCTCGCGCTCGACGTGCCCCCGCTGAAACGGTTTGGCAAGGACGCGTACCTGGATAGGCTGGAGGATGTGGATGCTGCGTTTGGCGACGAGGTGAATGCACTCTCGGATTACTATTTTGGACTTGCGATTGTCAGGGCTGTGAGCCCGCCACTGTAGCTACGCGGAGGCAGAGTTGTAACTGTAGGATGCAATAGCACGCGTTGGCGAACAGACAGCAGCAGACAGCAGCAGACAGCAGCAGACAGCAGCAGACAGCACAGTAGCACACAGACTAGATACTCTTGCACACACATGATACCCGAATACAAGCACCCTACACACACCGCACCTTACACTCTCAAACCGCCCGTAGTAGCCTTCTATCCGCCCTGGCCCCCCAAACCCCCTTCGCACCCCCTGCATGCCAGCTGTGTCTCACGCCGCTGTCGCAGCAACATGATCTACCGGCCTGACACCTACCTGCCTGGCTGGCTGACACCTGCCAGCGCCACTCCGAGGGGCAGCTGCAGCGGTGCCGTGCAGCTGCGTTGTTGTGTCGCAGCAGGGCGAGGGGGCGCCCTTGCGTGAGGTCGTGCACGCGCAACGCAACGGTCGCTGTTGCACTCCGAGGACGGGCGGCGACGGCGTTGCGCGCAAGCCAGGGACGGACGAGCGAGCGGGTGAGTTGTGAGAGTTGTGCTCGTGGTGCGCGCATACGGGTGCGGTTCCCGTGTCTCATTTGGCGTCTCCTATTTACGACTCACGATGCACGATCAACGGTTCATGGCTCACGGTTCTCTATTTACTAGTGATTATTGATTATTGACTGTTTACTATTTACCCGCACAGCACAGCACAACACACAGCACATCGCGTCCGGCACAACGCACCCGCCCGTGTATGCACCCTGCGGATCCCCCGCCTCATCAAACAACGTCCGTTTCAGCGGCGAGTTGCCGCTATGGAGCCGGGCGCGCGGGCTCGAACGACAGCGGAGCGCTGCGACGTGTTACACATTGGGTGGCAAGATTAATGGCGCATCTGGACGGGGCGGGGCGGGGCGTGGGAGATGGGAGTGGAATGAGGAGGTGATGTAATGGGGTGGAGACGGACACGTGTGGAATGTGGATGGAGAGATGCGATGTTGTGCACGATGGTCATTGCGGTGACTATCTTGATTTGATGAGCATCGGCGCGCTTTGTGACGTGTGCGGCCCTGTGTGGCCGTGTTGCCGTATCGTTGTTTTATGTTCGCCAGAGTGTTCTTCGTGTGCTTGTGCATGTCCTCATGCTTCTCTATGCGAGTGTGGGCAGATCGGTCAGCAGCGTGATCACGGGATATGTCGACCGGTCGTCGTCCGACAGCGGCGCGTTACCAGGGCGATCGACTACGATCGCATAAACACCAGCTGCGGCTGCAGCTTCGGCCTCTGCAGATAAAGTCAGCAATTGAGTTTGATGACGATGCGTGAACTGCGGGGTTCGGTAATCAAATGCTTTTGGTAAACAAGGGCCTGGCTTGGCCGATGTTTCGAATTAGAATTGCACGCGGGCAAGGGATGCTGGTGCAGATGTGTCCTCAATGAAGGAGCACAGCGTGGGGTGTAGGGCTGTGAGGATCGACCGGATGCTGGCGGTCTTGGATAGATTGGATGCTATCGTACCTTTCACGTTGTCCGTCAAGAAGCTGACTGTCTTCACATCGGCCCCCATCTCGCGGCAGATCTTCTCATACGAGGCTTTCTCAAGCTTTGGGCCTGCGTTCACCGTGTCGTAATGCGCCGAGAACAATGGCTTGACATCTTTAGTTGTCACACCATCCTCGACGTATGAGAAGAACTGGAGCTGAGCTTGCACGCTACCAGAGGAGAAGATGGCGAGTGTACGTCCCGAGGCCTTCCATGATGTGAGCGTAGGGACAACGTCGGCGAAGAGCGGAGTCTTCAAGTCTCCCTCCGAGAATCCGGTCTTCCAAAGGTGTCCTGCGTATTGTTAGTTTCGTCGGTGGGTTTGCGTGGTTTTCTGTGCTGATCTCGTAGTGGAGACGGATTAGGCAATCTGACGCAAGATGTGTCAACTCGAACATGGCAAGCAGCCGTACACAGCCAGAGTCCTCGCAGATAGTGAGCACCGCCAGCTGACGACTAGGCGAGCACCAACATGGTCCGCTGCTACGAAGATAGCAGCAGCTATGATGCTATCTGTGGCAATCCCGGACCGAATCAGTAGTCCTCGATCGCCCGATTACGTTGGAGGACCGCGACATCGCAGTTGAAGATCCCCCAATGGTTCCGAGGCTGTGTACGACAGCGACCAGAACGGACATGCCAACATGTTGCACAGGACTCAACGGCTCTAGTCACCCACCTTGAAGCTGCTTCAGGTACACGGCTTTAACATCTCGTCGTGTCAAATCCTCCACGTGAGCAAGGAGAGAATCGGCGTCCTGCTTAGCCTCCGCCGGGAACCCCGCAATGAGGGTTTGGAAGTCCGAGTCGGACCACGAGTCGCGTGCTAGTCTCCTGAGGCGATCAAGGGCATACGGATACTGCGGCTATCGTGAGCTGCGAGTGGCAGAAAGGGGAGCTTCACCCCAGCAACGTGCGTCGCGTGACAAACGACGGAAACGTCCAAGATCACCCAGAGGTGGCTGGTCCAGTATGGGGAAGAGCAGTCAGAGTACGCGAAAGGAAATCCGAGTGGCTTGGGAAACTGCCGAAAAACACCACTGGCATGGAAGCGCGGGCCGCTATGATCTCGACTGGTCTTTGTTGTTGACGATCTTGACCAAGCGTTCCAAACGCGGGGTTGGCGTGCCCTCGAGACGAGAAAGGAAAGCGTGAAGTCTGACAGCGGAACAAAGGAAATCTTACCATTACATCCTTGACAAAGGAGATACTCGCGATAGTGCCCTCTGCGGCGAGAAAGTAGAATGGTTAGCCTGGTTCTGAGTAACGTTGCGGACGCTGGACGCAATTGAGACTCGTGGATGGCTGGGGCGACCGTGGCGTGAGCAAAAGTCTGGGGTAACAGCTGGGCGGGGACAGCGAAACAGCGTGAGTAACAGCTCTGTGCGCTCTGCAACAACCCGAGGGTCGGCCAGACCGCCACAGCGAGGCTGTCTGCATCGCGGGGCTGCAAAGGCTGGTTGCAGCGGTTCTCGCCCCAGCAAAGGACTCGAGCAGCTGCAGTTACTCACCAATGTCAAGTAGCACGACCTCAGACGACATCCAGCGTGCAGGATCGAGAATTGCGGCAGCCATGTTGTTGGTGGTTATTATTGATTGTGGAGCGGTGAATGGCGGTGAAGCGAATATGCTGTAAAACGATGAAGCCCTCGCCGATGTTGTGTGTCTGGCAGGAGCGCTGGTTGGTGCACTTGCCTGAGACACGATATGTCAAAACAGAGCGGTGTACGCTCGACGAGATTGGTGGTGTATAGCAATTCAACAAATAATAGGCGAATCAGGCGTTGTTCCGCATACATGTGTTGCTGTGTAAGAAAATTTTCACGAATTGGGGGTCAGATGCACGCTACAGATGTGACATGAACTGGCTGTGCGAACAGGGTGCCAGTGCGCGATCTCCGTTCCAAGGTTGTCTTCCTTGCTGCGATCACACGGCTATAAGAATTTGATATCATTAAGTAGGTACTCACCGACTGAATGATGCCACCATGGTGAAGCTGGTATCATGTGTTGTCAAAACTGAGTGATGTGTCTGTGAGTACCCTGCTTCAGAGTAAACTGCCCAGTTTCTGCACATCAACGGATGGCATCCGTAGACCCATGAGCGAGATACCCACATGCCGTAGACATGCCGTGGGATCAGGGCCCGCTTTGAAGTAAATGCACAGATTCCCATAGGTGCAGGAGCTGGAAATAGCAGGACGAGGGTGTGTTGTCTGTGGGGGATGCTGCTATCGCTCCACACCGCCGCGAGGGAGCTCAGGAACAGGTACAGAGTGGTGGGTCACGGCAAATATGGCTGCATACAACCTGCAGTAGCGGTGCTGCAGCTGTACAGCACGCCTACGAGATGGCAAATCGTGTGCTCTGGTGTGCTGCTCTACTGCAAGCCAGCGAGTAGAGTGCAGCGCAAGCTTACGTCCCGGGCCTGGGCAACTGTACAGAGCCATGGTACTGGTCAGCAAGTCCGGCTTCGGAAAACAAACAGCAGAAAGCGGCAGGTGAGATGGAAAGGCGTGCGATGTGTTGCGCGAGGCTGCGTACACCGACATTCGTTTCATCTCCGTCGAGACTCACAGGAGCAGCCAGTGTGCAGAAGCCACGATGCTCCGGACGCGCGCCTGGCGAGGTCCAGGACGCATGAGCTTCCCCAGACGAGTCGTTTGGCGCGGCCGCCCGCCGACATGCCTGAACGAACCTGAGGGAACACACAAGCGCACCAAAGCAACCCGAGCGCTAGGACTGCAGCGGTGGTTGAAACAGTTGTCATGCTCAATTGGGGCGAGGGTCTGGAGAGCACCCCTGAGTCGTGCGTGCAGCGAGCAGAGGTCGGCTGCATGCAGCGTGTCGCGATAACAGCAATCAATGAAGTGCTGGCAGCCTCGCTGAAGTGGCAAGCATCGCGATAACGCAATGATAACGGTTTCCAGAGTTGAGGCAGAGGCGCTCGTGAGGGTGTCGGGGGCCGATCAGGGCCCAATTAGAGGACAGGTGGCATTCGTCTGTCGTGCGAGCATCGATCATGAGAGGTCGTCAGCCGGCGCCTGCTTTGGCCATTCGCCAGGCTGTGCCCGGGATGCAGGCGGCTAGACTCGTCGAGCTGCTGGCACACGCACAGCAGCGACCGTGTGAAGCAGGGAGGCTGTTTCAGAGCGTGCTCGTCGTCCGGCGGCGTCATAATGCTCGCAGCCTCGTCATGAGGAGCGGGGCGGGCTCGAAACAAGGGCCTCGCAATTGACTGATTGCACGCCATCTCCGACGCAGCCGGGGCCTTGAGGTTGGCATTGTCCTGTCGACCCGACAGTGACGAAGCTCGCTGGCGAGTGCGCACGGAAGCAGATCGAAGGCCCTCGAAGCCGGCCAGCAGCCACTGAGGACGCAGCCAACGCGCAGCCAGAAAGTTGGCAGTGCCCCGGCCAGCCTGTCCTGAACCCTGACGGACGACCAGCGGCGAATGAGCTATCGTCGATCCGGCCTGGCGCCGTGCTGCCAATGCATCACGCAGCACTCGCCGCTAGCTGCTCTCGACTGGCGCAGGTTAAACTGGGCCTGGCCATGCCGTTGTGGGTGACACCGCCAGCCTGAGTCCGTGGGCCGCCCATATATCGGCGGATAGCCTGCCTCGATCCAGCTCCCCTTTACCCATCACCACCATGTTAATCGTACCTATGTCGTCCTGAGACACCACCACCACCACCATCACCCACTCTGCTCGTTGTTGCCCGCACGCCCAACCCTACATCCTCTCTCCGCACCTACCTCTGTCCGCTGCTGCCTCGTCCGAACGTCGCATTCCACTCGTTCCTTCCGCAACCGCTCAGCTGCACGACAACAACCGCAACATCCCTACCTCGCCCTCAGGCGACAGTCCTCCTCTCCCACGCTCCACGCTGCGCTGCCCGTCCATCTAGCCGGCCATCTACCTGCCGCCGCAGTCCTTGATTTGATGTAACATAGAGAGTCCACTGTCTGGCGATCTTCCGATACGTACCGACAGCGCCTCTGGCACCACCACACATCCTCTCAAGACCGCGCCTCCTCTCCGCTTCGCAGACCAGACGTTCGACATCCGTCAAGCCCGAACATCTTCTCCGCCGAAAACCGCTCAGCACTCACACCCCCGAGACCGCTGCTAGCTTCCGAGTCCGTGCACCTGACTCACCCTTCAATCGCGTCATCAGACAATACCTACTGTCTGCCTGGACCGGCTCCCACGTATAACGAATCTCCTCCTTTACGCAGCGACCTCATCCTCCTTCCGTTCTCGCTTTCCTGGACTCCTAGTCCGCCAGCTCTGTTCCGTCTCCCAGCCTGTTGAACCAGGCCTCCATACCAATTAATATCGCCAGATGCACATTACAATCTCTTAGCACTTTCCTTGTTTGTTGCCGTCGACGGGCTCTTTGTGCATACCCTCGACTACTCGCGTTACTTCCATTTTCTGTCGCAGCGAATACTACAGCCTATAACATTACGACATCTTCGGCGGTCCTTATCCCGTTCTGCCCCGAGCGAACTGCGACACATCTTATTGCTATCTCTTACGAAGCTTCCGGTCATACAAAAGTTCGATAGAGTATCGTCTTTGGATTAGCGGCCGTTGATCCGTTGATCCCCCAAAACTTCCTTTATCTGGTTGTTTCATCTGTTCACGTGACGGCTCCCACCGTCACCCTCACCTGCTGCGCTTAGCTACGAGTACACTCCTCCGTGTTCCTCCTGCTTCGCTTCCTGAATCTTTCCCCATCCTTCCTCATGGATTGCATGCGTGATCAGCTCCAGGCAGGTGTTGTACTCCATGGCCGATACGAAACCGTTTTCTGCCCTCAACCAGGGCTCCTTTGGCATGGTCTTCCAGGCCAAGGACCTCGTCACCGATGAACTTGTTGCCATCAAGGTTGTCACCAAGCCCTCCGCTGCTGTAAACTGCCCGTCTGCATTCGCTGTCGACGAGCGTTCTGAAGAGCTTGGCGTCCACCTTCGCCTTGGTAGCCACCCCAACGTTGTCAACCTTCTTCAGTCTTTCGAGACTGAGAACCACATCTATTTGGTGTTGGAGTACTGCTCCAATGGCGACCTTTACGAGGCCATTCGCTTTGACAAGGGTCCTCTGGAGACCGAGCATGTTCGCGACTTCATGATGCAGCTGGTGGGCGCCGTTGAGTTCATCCACTCCAAGGGCGTCCAGCACCGCGACATCAAGCCCGAGAACATTTTCCTTTGCCAGGATGGCTCGATGAAGCTTGGCGACTTTGGTCTTGCTACTTTTGATGCCTGGTCTTGGGAGATTGCTGTTGGCAGTGACCGTTACATGGCTCCTGAGCAGTATGATCCCACCAATGCTGGCTACTCCACTGCGAAAGCCGACATCTGGGCTATTGGCATCTGCATGCTCAACGTGCTGTTCCAGCGCAACCCCTTCGCTGTCCCAGCGTCTTCGGATCCTCTCTACGCCGACTTCGTTTTCGACCGCCAGAGCCTGTTCGATGTCTTCCCCAACATGTCCCAGGATACCTATGAGGTTCTCAGGCACTGCTTGGCTATCGACCCAGAGAAGCGTGACATCAATGCCGTCAAGGACGCCCTTGCCCGCGCCATCACCTTCACTACCGATGACGAGGCTCTCGACGAGTTCTGCACCGAGGAGCAGCGCGAGCCGTTTGCTGTTGGCGCCAACCGCGAACCCCTCCGCACCCCCTCTATCAGCACTCCATCGCTTGATAAGGGTGGCTCGTTCCCGTGGGCTAAGGCTCTCGCCATGTCTCCACCGCAGCACTTCCGTCAGCTCTCGGTCATTCCCGACACTGAGATCTACTCTGACGACCTGTTCCCGGCTTCTGATTACGCTGTCAAGCCCGAGCATGCCTCAGCCGTATCTTTTGTGGACTCTGGTTTGGGCTTATCTTTCAAGTCGATTGACGTCACCGAACGCAGTGAGCGCGAGCCAATCAACTTCACGCGCTCCAAGCCGATGCCTATCTCTGGCTCCCTCCCAGCCAAGCCCTTCAACAGCATGTCATCCGTCTTCGGTAAGAAGCGTGATGTGTTTTCGAAGAGCTGGAGCGACCTGTGGGAGGAGGAGGACGATGACGCGCAGTTCATCGCTGAGCTTGAGAACAACTTCCACAGCTTCAAGGCCGAGAAGCCAGCGAAGCAGGTTGTCTCAGAGGCCGGCTCCGGCGTCTCCACTCCTCGGGGTGGTTTGTCGGAGGTCAAGAACCCTGCCACTGTTCACAACAGCAGGGGTCGCTCGCCGATAAAGCGCCGAGAGGTTGACCACGTCAGCGAGAACACCGGCTTCATCTTCGAAGAGGATCAAACCTCGGCGCATGCACGCAACTCGCCCTCAAAGAAGATGCACGGCGCGGACAAGTGGGCTGCGCTCGGAGATCGTCGCCGTGGCCAACCATCGCCGACCAAGGAGTTTGCGCCTATGACTCCTTCCAGGTCCACCAAGTCGCCCAAGCAACCTCAGCCATCCCCGCCTTCTGCTCGGAAGCGGAGCCGGACTGGCACGTGGAGACGACCGATCAATTGGGGTCCCAGCCAGCACGAGAATATTCCCAAGGTCCCTGACATTCCCAAGGTTCCTGCTGTGGACAACAAATACAAGAGCATGGAATGGCGCCATTACAACAATCCACCCCTTATCGTGGACGACGACATTGGCGACCTTGAGTGGGTGTGGTAGGCAATTGCCGCCACTTGTAGTCTTGACACTTCATCATCCCTTTTTCTTTTTTGTTTTGAAATACGTTTTTGGAAAACAACATTATCGTCCTAGGACATTCAACACTCCACCTGAGCCAATTAACACCACAACAACAATACCCGGCCAGTTTGTAACTCTGTAGATACCATTTCCTCCGCTCTACTCTTGTACTCTTCTCCCTTCACACCACTCACCATCATGTCCTCTCGACCCTATCTTGTCGCTTGGTATCTTTCCTTTGTTACCTGGGTGTTTTGTATCGCATTGGCATCAGCTGGTGGATGACGCAGACTGTACTGAATTGCGATTCGACAGACTGTACGACGGAGCGATTAGCATAGCATTGGGAAGGCGTTTTGTTTGTATTGCTTCACTTCTTCATAGGGATGATTAGCTAGTCAAGACTCGTATCCGTCGGAGATCTCGCATTCCCCTGGGCATGCGACAGATCCGGGATTTACCCACTCAAACCTCGTCTTCAAACCTCCCGCGTGATGTTCTACCTTTGCTTTCCTGCAGGCTTCATCGAGGGAAGGCGCGACCCGCCTGGCGCCCCGCGTGACGTCTGCCACGACTCGGTTTCAGCCGCCGCGTAGGCTTGTGGCTCTACTGGACGGAAGTACACTGCACGACACATGATGATCGGCGAAGAGGTCATCGCTGTTATCAGATAGCCGCTGCATGCGACGATTTGGGAAGGTGTAGCTGGGAGCGTGGCCGCCTTAGCACGATGACGATGCAGCGCTGGGTGCCGAGGGCCGATCGCGAGGTGAGTGCAACACCACATTTTGTGAACGAGGTAGATATATCCAAAAGAACAAGCTCTACATATCACAGTCTACAGTTTTCGTGTACAGTCTTGGGATTTGATGGTTCTGTGGTATTTGTGGATTTTCCACTCTCAATCGAGAGAGTCCAGCTCACAGCTGCTCACAAAGCGGCCCTCATACCCAGGTCCTCCGTTTCGCAACAAAGAGAGCTGAGCGCTGATCGCGGGCCGTTGATTGCAGGACCACTGCTAGCGGACAAGGCATCGCCTGATAACACCGCGCAGGGAGGTTAGGGACCGCGTCACTTGTCTCTCTGGCCGCTTCACCGCTGCGCCTGCAACTGCAGTCACAACGGTGATCGTGATCGTGATCGCAATTGTGGGGAGTCGTGGTGCGATAGTGTGTAGGTTCCACTCGATATGTCCGGTGTGCGCTGCGAGTGACACTCGCTGGTACCGCGATTGCCCTGGCTCGAGAGGTGGCTTCGGTGACAGGATGGATCGCTGGGGTCTGGTAGAGGATGGGCGGCGATGTGCCGTGCCATAATGAAACGAGACTTTGTGGGTGCAGGTATCTCGTGTTGAGCGAGAGGGGTGCTGTGCTGTCGTGTCTCTTCCACGTTTGTCATGGTTGGGTGGATGTTGTAGGTATGGTAGCTGCTTCAACATCCAGACAATTGTAAATGGTAAGACGGCTTGTACTATGCGAGCGAGTAGTATTTCAATAATCGAGGGTCAAATTTCACTCATTCTGTTTACACATCAATGCCCTACAGGAAATCAAATTATTCATACACCCGAATCAGGCCCAGAGTTATGTTTGTAAACAACACAGAAGACGAGGGGCATACATCCTATTCCCACGAACGTAGTATCCAGCTTGGGTTTACAAATGTAGGAAAGACACAGACAGCGCCCAGTCAGTCTGAGGCGTTCCGCCCAGCTACTACACCAACCATTCATGCGGTGTTAGTCAGAGACGTATGTGGAAGGCGGAGCGCCAGAGCAAGATCATCGGTGTCAACATTTCGTAAGTGTCGTAGTGTAGTCTAGTAAATGTTACTATCCACAATACAACAACGACCAGTCTCGTAGAACTGAGTTGCTGTTACTACTGGTGATTGGTTACACATATCTGACTTGACAGCCGCGACAGTCTAGGAGACATCTTAGAGTGCACACACGTGGAGCCCAGCTACATACAATACTTAAAACACGTTAGTACCACGGGTTAATGTAACTAATTCATATGCGTACCATGGTCGCAGTACGTCCGCGTATTTTGACCATTAAAGTGCAAGAACCTAGGAAATCACGTAGAGCGCATTAGATGTAGGTACATCCAATACACTACCACAGCATAACCACACCCGCCATCTCACGCCTCCCCAATATCCCAGAACCTCTCCCTGCCCTCGATCCGCACTTCTAAGAACGCCTAATTCCTTCTTACCACGCAGAGACGTACTCAATGTCTCTGATTGACTATACGCCTCTAGTTGCCGTGTTGTGAGGTAAAAGCATGTGAACAATTAATTGTAGAGTTTCTTTTCCGTTAATACCGTAGTACATACCTCATTTGCATCACTCAACACGCCCCGCTTTTATAGTGATCTGTACAAATCAGCAACGAATTTATATTCTGTACGCCATCCCGTACCTAGTCCACGACACCGAAGCGTCTATTCCCTAGCGGAGCGGCGCACGTGGAGAACGTCAGTGAATACTCGTAGATTCTAGGATACCGCCCATGACAATAATGATTTGACATACAATGGCCAAGTCTGCATGATGCAGATGCGTACCACGGTACTTCAGTAACTAGACGATAGCTCTGCAACCACACACTAGTCCCCACGTTTTCGCCATGTAGGACGTTAACCCGAAAACCGCAAGCCATGTGTCCCGCGCTGGTTAGCATCTTTTACCGCGTCTCTGTTGTGGAGGCTGGGTGGTGTGTGTATTGTACCAAGCAATGGTGACGTTGAGGCCACTCCGCAGCTTCCACAAACACTTCTGTACCTAGGTGACCACATCTGTGCAGGCCGGTACCGCACTCAAGCACTCGCGCCGTCTGCCTTTTGCTGCTTCCATTCTAGACACCCCGCTGTCCACCGAGACCTACGTGTCCGCTCGAGATCCATGCACATGTGTAACTAACCTACATACTTCGATACCAAGGAAACGACTATAATCGTCGATGACACAGACTAGCCTGCACGATGGAGATGCGTACCACGGTACCTGGGCAACCAGTGCAGTAGCACCGTGAACAGTGAATCCCCACGTTCCTGCCATGCGGGACGTGGAACCAGACACTGCAACCCAGACACTGCAACCCAGACACTGCAACCCAGACACTGCAACCCAGACACTGCAACCCAGATTCTGTGAGCCCGATACTGCACTCCAACCCCCCCAAAACCCCAAAACCCCTCACGCCCCTCTATCCTACTCTGTAGTATCTAGAGACCAACACACCCCACGCCGCCCCGTCCTCACCACGCGGCGCGCACGCCTCGCGTCTGCGCGGTATATACCGGGCGTACTAGACTACTGCGAAAAGCGGGGTGGGGTGGGTGTATCACGGCGGCGTGGGCTCTAGGCAGCGACTCGTGGTGCGCTGGCCGAGCGAGCGCAACACGACGAACTCAGAGTTTTTCTGCGGGGGTGGGGCGGTGGGGGGGTGGAAAAGCTTTCAAAGCAGCGTGTAGACTTGGAAGGATACGCCGGGCCGGGGTGCGGGGTGCGGCGAGCATGGTGTTTTGAGCAGGAAACTGGGGTTCGGGGGTGGGATGGAGAGGGGCGCAGAGAGGGATGTGGGAGCTGGAACTGCGTTTGAGTAGAGGATGTGGACGGCGAGATAACCATGCGGATATATGTGCTGTGTAGTGAGGACGCGGGCGTGCAGTGCGCAGCTCATCTCGCATCTCACGTCTCACGTCTCACATCTCACGTCTCACATCTGGCCACAGGACCAAGTATCGTTATCTTTTTTGATTTGAGAAAACAGTATCTTATCTTGAACAGCAGATGGAAAGCCAGTATATACACAGTGAAAACGATGGTGGAAACCCCAGCACACAGAAACGATACCAGCATCCGTGAAACCCCGGTTGCTGAGCGCAAGACATGACGTGTCGAAAGCTCGTTGCTTTCTTCTTCTCGCGTTACATTCCCGTCCCTTCCCTCCTCGGGTTCCACGGTACTTCAAGCGGCTACGGGCGCAGCTGAAGCGACTGTCGAGGGGACGGTGGTATTTGACGGCGCCAGTGCCTCGGATGTTGGGATCAGGAGGGCGGGGAAAGACGAGCCTGCGTCTGGGGCCGCTGGGGCTGGGGCTGGTGTTGGTGTTGGTGTTGACGCTGGCGCGGAGGTGACGGGTGGAACTGGGGCCGACGACGCCGCTGGAGTAGACGATGCCGCCGGCGTGGACGATGGCACCAGAGTAGCCGATGACGACGGCACCACACTCGCAAACGCGCCATACAAGTTCATCCGGTTGGAGCCGCCGCAGAACTCCGCCGGCGCGCCGGAGCACGTGAAATCACACCCGCTCGCACTGCCGTCGCCGGCGACGAGGCGGGATCCGTGTTCCAGCGCGTTGCCGCAGTAGCACTCTGCGTCTTGTTAGCAGCAGCCTTCAACACCTCGACCATGGATGAAACTTACCCGACCCGTACTCAACGCCCGCGAGCCCGAAGCCCTGCGCCGCACACGCGGCCGTGCACTTCGCCACGTTCAGACCCCCCTCGTAGCCGGCCTTGACGGGGAGCGCGCGCTGCGCGGTGGAGTCTGTGTAGCAGCCGAGCGAGGGGAAGCCGGGGGTGCCGGGGTTAGTGGTGGGCGGGTTGCCGGAGAGGGTTTCGTAGACGGTGATGCGCTGGGAGCCGCCGCAGGCCTCGCCGGGCCAGCCGGAGCAGGGCATGGAGCAGTCGGCATCGCGGGTCAGGACGGGCTTGTTGAGTTCGAAGCCGCAGTAGCACTGGGGCCTAGGTGTTAGTAAGAGGGGGATTGATGGTTTGGAAGACGTACCTCGCGGCCCCATTCTGTGCCGGCGACATTGAAGCCTTGCTCGAGGCACCACCGCGAGCAGAGGCCGCCGGTCATTTCAACATCGCTGGTTGCGGCGCGTTTCAGGGCGCGGTTGCCAACGCGGTCGATGTAGCAGCCTTTGTACTCCCAAGTGTAGGGGAGATCAGGTGCGGTTTCAAGAGAGATGGCAGCCAAAGGAATGGATGCGCAGAAAGGCAGCGGCGCAAGGATCGTGACGAGGAAAGAATGTTTATTGAACATTGCGAACAGTTAAGGATAGTAAACTCTGTTGTTGATACTCGTCGTCGGTCTAAACATGGATGTCGAGATGGCTCTATTATATGACTCCAGCTTTCTTTGTCGTGAGCTGGAACCCCGGTGTTGACTGAAAGTAATCATTTCCACAATTTGAGTTCCCAGATCTTCGTGCAGACTACGCTATCGAAAAGAGTACATTTTGAAGACAGGGCTGGCGGAAGACTACTCGGGGTCGCAAGCGGCGCGATCTGATTCGATCACCAACGTCTCGGCTCGATGAAGCTAGCGCGCAAGCCACAAACGCAGGAGAAAGGGAACAGCCGTCGAACTCAAACACGCCTCGCGTGGATATTTTGAGCGTCACAGGCTTACCTCTCCCAGGTACCAAGTCCTAGCTTCTACTAACAAAGCAGGGAGTGCTCCGATTGGGAAGGGCCCAAGAAAGCGGCCAAGGCAGTGTAAAGTAAGTTGCATTGGTCCAGGGAGACTCGGTGCCTGGTGGCGCAGGTAGTTGTATCGTTTGGTTTCGACTACAGCGTGTTGGGAGGCCGCTTCAGCGACCTCATGCTAGAGTCTGGCAACGGGCTCCGCGGGCCAATGACGATCCGTGCCAATGCGCATCGAGGCGCATGCTGAAAACACATTATGTATATGCGGTCTAGTCCCGCCGGAAATCATCTGTAAGTTGCTGTTTGTGCTTTGTGGTTATCTGGATTGATTGAATTCCAGATAAGCCCCCAATAGCTTTGTGTATCGACGCCTGTGCAGAAGCTGCAAGGTGCTATTGTTTCATGCGGTCAAGAGCTGGCTTTTTGGATTTAGATGAAATCCTTGATAGGCACTCGTCTGGCTCCTTTGTACGTAGTGCTTTTGCGCGGTCTGGATTCGAACGGCGATAATCCAACGGCGATAATCGAGAAGCGATAGCTCGTGTGGTGGCGCACTGTAGACGGACCTGCGCGCCGTCCTACCTTGACAACACACTGTTGTTCTCAGGTATCTTTGATGGCTTCAAGCTCCTCTGGTCTGCCACCGCCAACCATGTGCGTTCCGTCGCCATTTCCGTCAAACCAGCGGCTGCTTCTGTGCCAGCTCGGGAGGTTCTCGGGATCTTCGTCTTCATTCTTACAGCCGCGTCTGCACCCACCGCCCTGTCGCCAGCTGGTGCTTGCCCACTTCATACAACGAGCATACTCTGCGCATCGACCAGCTCTTCGCTTTTTACTGGTGGAAAACTCCATCAGTGTCTGGCGAGGCGAGAGTCGTCGCAGGGTGATGATGGAATGCGCGCAGAAGTCGGGTATTGGAACAGGCAGGTGGGTGAGTGCCAGGGCAGTCGTTTCTAGCGACTCCAGAGTGTAGAGCAGCTCGTCGGTCGAGGCGGTGAGGAACGGCTGCTGTGGCTTTAACAGGGTGATTGAAGACAGAGACGACGCCTTTCGACGTGCTAGCTTCTTCTGTGCAGGGTCTAACCCAGCGGTCTGAGGCCGTTCAGCTTCCACATCTGAGACAACTGGGGTGACAGCTCTCGCGAACGCGTCGTCCATCTCTTCGAGAGCACCGATAGCTGGGCCATCAATCTCCCATTCGAGGACTTCCTTGTTGCAGTCTGACATGCCCATGTAGACGAGATCCTTGAGCTCCATGAGCAATTCAAAGATCATACGCTGTGGTACTGGGCGCTGGTCGAAGAGGATCTGGATAGCTGGAAGAAACTTGCGCGCTATCTCTCCGCCAGTATAGAGGTTCTTTCCAAGCGAGAAGGGCGCGTTGTCTGCCATCTGCAGCTCCACCTTTGACATCTGGCGACTGATGCCAGCAGCCAGGTGCCGGATTTGGACAAGCGGGTTCTGCGTGAGGGAGGCTTGTAGTGTCGGAGACAGATCTGCGTGTGTCAGCAAAGCGTGTTGCCGCGATTGAAAAGGTAGGCGTACCAGTGAATGAGACCTCGCCCGCGAGCATGACTAAGGCTTCGGCGAGCTCCTTCTCCTTCTCGCGCAGCTCGCGTCTCTGCGCCTGCATGCTCCGCCATGGCACGACGAAGCTGATGCTCTTCCCGCCCACATCCACAGTCTTCCCATCGTCGAGCTCTGAGGTTGTTTCGATTACGTTGGTCTTGCCATACTTCTTGCCCTTTGATCGTACGTCATCTTGGTGGTACTGAAGCGTCAGGTAGAAGTCGTTCTTATCGCGCGTGTTCCGGAGGTTTTTCCAAACGCCTGGGCTTCCGTTAGCATCGTCGCATCGAAAAGTGGCTTATCTGCTTACCAACAAGGGCTTTGGCGGAGAATATCTGCTGGGCGGGCATGTTGACGCGTCGCGTTGGATGCGCTCACATTGCAAGTACGGGTACACAAGCTGGACGCGTTGCGCGGACCGGCGCGGTGTTGAAAGCGAGGTCTTGAGGCTTGAGCGCAGAGGTGGAGCTTTGATGAGCCGTGCGTGAACTGGAATCCACCCTTGTTTACTTTAGCTTGTTTACGGGGCCGAGGTGGGGTGCGCGCTGGCAACACCACGACGTCACTCTGCAGCACGCTTGAGTCTGACAGCAACGCAGATGCTTCATGAGCCGAGTGCATTCCGACCTGTTATCCAAATCTATACATACAGTGTCCTCTTGCCGTACACCGTCCGTCCTTCTAGGCCTCAATCGACCCAGGGTATGCTGATGCGCCAAAGAACACCGACCCATGCATCGCTACAATGAAGCGAACAACAAAGAACCTAAATCTGACCCAAGACCGTGCAGTGCTTACATCAGGCCCTGCATGCCGTTCGAGGCGTACGCCATGGGCTTGATGTTGGGATGCGGTACGGCGTCGAACTGCGTGTACTTGAGCTTGTACTCGGGGCCAATCTTGATGAAAGCGCCCTTGTTGCTAGTGCTGTCGCAGTAGTTTGGTGCTGAAAACACAGTAATACAGCGCCCGTCGTGCTCGACCTCGTAGCCCTCCATGCGGACCTCGTGCGATCGGATGATAGCCTCTAGTCCGTTTCTCTCGCAGAAACGCTTGGTGATGTCGGGGCCAAATTGGAGACCAACACCGCGCTTACTGGGTCCACGTCCGGGCGCGGTCTGTGGGTCGGTCCAGAGCATCTCCATCATCAAGCCAGACTGGCCAGGCTGCCTCTGCTTGAAACGGTCAAGCTTCCTGACGTCATCCAGCGTGATGTTGTCGTCTGAGAACAGGCCGCCGTGGAGGACAAAGTACTTCTTGCCAATGAGTGTTGCGAGGGGCAACAGCGAGAAGGACTCGGAGAACAGCTTGAAGATGCGTTCGGTGTACTTGGCTTTGCATTCGCCCTCGAAGCCGTACATGCGGTTCATGTCGTCGGTCTCGTGGTTTCCGCGGTTGAGGAAGAACTTGTTGGGGTACAGCCACTTGTAGGCGTATAGGAGAAGGGCAATCTCAGTAGACCAGGATCCGCGGTCGACAAAGTCGCCGTTGAAGAGGAACGAGTGCTTCTCTGAAGGCTTGCCGGCGAGCTTGAAGATGTTCATGAGATCGAAGAATTGACCTGCGAAGTCAGTGCCTGCGTGCAAGATGGACTGCTGTCCACTTACCATGTGTATCACCGCAGACGGTGATCTCGGTGCCCTCCTCGACATCGTGCTCGATCATTGTCGGCTCGCTCCTCGAAATGGCCATGACTGCGAGGATGATCTTGTAGGCGTACTTCTTAGCAAGCTTCTTACCGGTCTTGAAGCGCTCAGTCATGTCCTCGATGAAGTCGAGTGTCATCTTGTCGCCCAGCTCGGCGCCGTCGTAGCCACTCTCCAGGATCATGTTCTCGACATCGAGCCCTTCGGCGACCGAGGGCGCATCGTCGACCTCGATGGCCTTCAGGAAGGCGTCGCGCTTGATGATCTTCTCGCACTCGACCATGCGCAGCCTCGCGTTGGCGTCATTGGGGGCTTTCTTGATGACAATCTTCCAGTCCCGCAGAGCGTCGCGGTGCTTGAGGATGAGGGTGTTGGCCGAGGCGCGGCGGTAGTAGGCCTTGACGTTGTTCGGGTCGATGGCGATGGCCTTGTCGGCGTCGGCGACGGCGAACCCGTAGGCCTCGACCTTGATATTGGCCTGCAGAGCGAGTGAGCATGTGGTCGTGTGCGGCGGGCAGGCAGCCTACCTGGGCGCGATTGGTGTAGAACGAGGGCTCCTGGTCGTACGCCTCAATGGCCTTTGTGTAGAACTCGAGGGCCGTCGGCCAGTCGTGCGCCTTGAAGGCGTCATTGCCCTTGTTCTTGAGCGCGACAGCGTCTTCCTTGGCGCCCATGGTGGTCGATTTTGTGCGGGCGGGGGTCGGCGGGCACGATGGGGGCAGGCACGGGCGGCGACAGGACGAGCGGGCAGAAGGCGCAGTGCGGACGGGTGCCTTCCAGAGAGCGAGTGACGCGCAGCAAATATTCGTAGCTACCAGCGCCTCATCCCGCACCCTAGCGACTTCGAGCACTGGCAGTCCCCGCCGTCTCGCCTCGCCTTGCCACTGGTGCATCAGCCAGCGGGTGATCCCAGCACGCGTCGCCCTCCCGCAGCATGCCTCCCAAGAAGGGCCGCGCGACCACCAAAAAGGTGGACAAGTACAAGTACGTGGACAGCGTAGGCACAGAGGTCAGCCCGCCGCCGCCATCCAGCAGCAGCCGATATGCAGGTCGGAGTAGCCCTCTGTCAGCAAAGCGTACGCCGGTCAAGCAGCCTCGCGCGCGCAGTGCGTCGTGGGCCGAGGAGCAGGCGGGCCCAGCAGACCCCCGCGGGATCCCAAAGCTCTCTAATCGCCCGCCCTCCAATCCGGATCAGCCCTGCCAAGACTCGGAGAGCTCGTCCCAGTGGCAGCAGAGCACCCTCACCAATAGTCTCTTCCCACCCACCAAAGCCGACGACGACCCTGACGAAAACGAGGGCGCACAACCGCGGTTCGCCTTGAGTATTCCAATACCGCCGCCCACGCACCAAACAGCCCACCGAACAGACTCTCCTGTCTCAGAACCTCTGCCCCGAACACACTCGCCTTTCGCTGTCGCACTCAAAACAGACTCACCTGTCGTCCCGCGCAAAGCAGATTCTCGCCGCCAAACAAACTCGTCTGTCCCGCGCAAAGACTCGCCTGTCCCACTCAGCGCAAAATCCTTTCTCGCAACAGACTCACCTCTCGCCTCGCCCGCCCGGCCCTCAAAGCGCCCACCCCCAAAGCGCCCACCCCGCCCATCATCCACCCACCTCCCCTCCGACCCCCCAATCTACCACCCACCCTCGCCCAACATGCCCTCCATGATCCCCGGCGGCGCCTTCGTCCCCCCCAACCAACAACGCAACCTGCGCGCCTGCATGGTGTGCTCCATCGTGCGCACCTCCTCGCAATTCATGTCCTCCGGCTGCCCCAACTGCGAAGAATTCCTCGAGCTCACCGGCAGCACCGAGAACATCAACGACTGCACGTCGCAGGTCTTCGAGGGCCTGATTACGGTGGCCGACACGAGCAAGAGCTGGGTTGCAAGGTACCAGAGGCTGGAGGGGTACGTGTCGGGCGTGTATGCGACGCAGGTCGAGGGCATCCTGCCCGACGAGATAATATCAGCGGTCGAGGCTGCGGGAGTCAATTATGTGCCCCGCGATGGGAGTGAGGACCAGATCGTTCCCAAGGAGTAGCTTGGCTTGGCGGACGGAGATTCAAAGAAGAAGAAGAAAAGGAATAGGAGGAGGAAGAAGAAGCAGCAAGAAGTCTATGAGGAGTAGGGTGTGTTGATACGGGGACGAAACTGGGCATTGTTTGATTCTTAGCCATGGAGTTTGGGAACAGGGGATCGCATGGAAAAAGATGTATTCTAGATCAGGTGCTGAATTCAGGAGTCGAAACTCCCGTGTCTCCGCGCAGATTGTCCTGTCCGAAACACGATCACTCACCACGGCTGATGGATTGACTAATTGCTGTCTCGCTTTGACTTGGCGCATCGAGAGGAATGTGCATATCAACAGGAATGGCACCAGCCTCGTTCGGCCAAGCAGGCTGCAGCGCCAGCTCGGATATGTATTCTCCATTACAACGTCACTCTCTACCCTCGCTTTAACTTTTCTAATACTCTAGCGGCCGTTACTTGCAACTATGAGTTCGCTGTTGCTTCCAACATCACCACCCAACACGTTACCGCCTCTTCTGCGACTTGCAACTGAGTTGCACTTGGCGATCATCTCGTTTCTCCCAGGATTCAAGGACGCCCAAGACGAACATGATCTGGCACTTCTCCAACTCCGCCGGACAAATCGCTACTTTCGCAGCCTTGTACCTGCGCCTGCCCACGACGATCTTCTCTCCCTCGAGCTAGCCTTGTCCAGTCACTCAGTATACGCGTGTAAATTCTGTCTTTGTCTCCGGCCAAAGACCAAGTTTGCTTCAGCTATGCTCAAAGGCAAGACCAGAGCCTACGGGACAGCCCGGAACAAGAGATTCTGCGCAGAGTGCGGATTCGATACCACGGTGGTCGGGCTGAGCCAGCGGTATTGCCCTGGCGCAAGAGCGTGTGTGGACGGAATTGATTGGCTGTGGTGCAAGAGATGCAAGTTCGTGAAGAAACAGGAAGAGGCAAATTCGCAGTGTGCTGGGCTGTGCAGGGCGTGCTATCGCACACGGGGATGTAGATGCAGCCTGCAATGCGGTCGGCAACTTCAATCTACGACTCCGCTATACCCAGGGGCTGTAGGATCACCGCGACATATGCTACCGGGAGCGAGCTCGGGGCGCGTCCGCTTACACGCTAGCGATACAGAGAGCGATGAGGATGATGGGAATGACGTTGATGATTTTTGGGAAGAACAGTTGTGGCTTGCGCAGCGGGACGACGATGATTGGCGTTCAGTGTAGCGACTGTCTGATACATACGAATAAAGCAGGTTTCATATCATCGTCATCATTGTCGTTGTGAAGCAAAATCTCACTGCTTGAATGGACAAGTGCTCCAAGCAGGGCCGAGTAGTGACATCAGTTCTGTGTGCATATCTCGGCACAGTGTCAGTGGAATGGCCACCATAGTGAATGCTGGCGTATGCTCAATCTTTTCTGTGCGCCGTTCCAGCTTTTTGTTATCACGAGGGCGTTGCATACGAGGACTCAAGTAAAGGTTCAATAAATGGAAGGCCAAGCAAGCAACAAAACCCACAGTAGCAGCCATCTTACATCATCCCCCTCTCATCCATAACATTCGGTCCTGTGTCCTTGATGATGAACTCCCGCCGCGTGCTCGGCGTACTCTTCTTCCTCACCAGCCGCTTCCCGATATACCCCTTCTCACCCCACAGTCGAAACGGGTCGACGAGCGCCGCAAGCACACTGCGCTTGTTCGCCTCCTTCTCCAGCCGCACCAGCTCCAGCTCGTGATCAGTAAGATCCCAGAACCTCGTCTCTGCATCACGGCCCCGCACCAAACCCCACAGATCCAACGGATCGAACACCGTCACCGGCCACGGGCGATCGTCGTCCCACCCCGGCCCCTGCCGCTCCGTCACCCCGTCTCTGGCCAGAAACGTGCCGTGCGCCGCCGGCAGCCGCTTACCGGGGTGCCACGCATTGAGCAGCGCCGTGTTGAGCAGCATCAGCACGGCCTCGAAGACCCAGAAATACGCCTCGGAGCGGTACACACTCGACTCCCACCCGAGCACGTACTCGGCGAGCCGGTACGCGCAGCGCGCCGTCACGAGCCCCGCCGACACACACAGCACAGTGAGCACGACGCGCGTCTGCGCCTTCAGCACGCCTGCGCGCGTCGCCCGCCGTGCGAAGACGCCCGCCACGCCCCCGAAGCTGGCGAATAGGGCGACTTGCAGCGCCAGCGACGCGGTGACCATGTCTGCGCCTGCCTGTCGCTGTTTCGCTGTTAGACTGCTGTTGGCCATGCGCCAGGCGCCGTTGCCGATGAGGACTTCGCATACGGCGTCGAGGCCGACGAAGGTCGTGGCCACGCGGCCGGGGTGCAGTGGGAGGAGGTAGGGCGTGTAGTACAGCAGGCGCGCGAGGATGAGGTAGTTGATGAGGGCGTAGACGGGGGGGCCGGACATGAGGAGCACGGTTGAGGCGATTAGCAGGCCGAGGTCGGTGGGGTGGTGGGCGCCGGCGAGGCGCAGGGCGAAGCCGGCGGTCATGAGGAGCGCGGCCCAGGGGAGGAGGAGGGTTGTGCGCCAGGATTTGTGTTTGCTGGATGCTGGTTAGCCTGGGGCTTTCGTTGGAGGGAGTGGAGGGATAATGGTGTAGAAGTGGAGCTGCGATTTGTTCTAGGAAGGATGATGGTTGGTGGTGGAGAAGAGATGCTTACATCGTTTGGTATGCGTGCAAGGCACCTGAGAGGGTGAAGAGGATTATGAAGATGATGGGTGCGACTTTGTTGGGTGCGTAGTACCACACACTGCCCGGTGAGTAGTCTCCCATGCCCATCTTGATGGACTGAGGATGTCGAATATAGCAGCCAAGATCAACGAAAGGGAACCGCAGTCTTGTAAGACAAGATACTGAAGTAAAGAAGTGAGTTAACCTCGTCTGTTCGTATCCATTCGTGGTGTATCTGCAGTATTTAAATACCCATCCCCGAACAAAGTGGGAGAGTACGTAGGAAGATCCGACGTCAGTCAGGCTGAACTGTGGTTGAGAAGATGCCTTGTGGAGGCAGTGTTCAGGCATATCAGAAATGATACGAAAACGATGCGAATGTGAACGCGACGATCAGGCTGACAGCTTGAGCAGTAAAGGAAATGCGACATGATTGGCCCTATGGTGTTAGGGACGCCTTGCAGAGGTCAAATGCGACGAATACGATGTGTACTGCGCGTGATTCTAGCCTGAGGAAATTGGAGTATGCGGGAGACGGGTATATCTACTATTCGCTCGCTTTAGCTACTGCAAGGGATATTCACAAGCGACACCAATGAGCAGACAGTGCTGCAGTCCCTTTTGTTGCTCGTGCATTCTGCTCGGGTAACCGTGGGCGATGGTTGGCCATGCTGCGCCACAGGGCAACAGCGTGGGACGCGCTGATCGCGATTTTAGAGCCGACGGTTTTCTTAACTGACCGTTCGCGAAGATGGCCAGCACAAGCGAGACAACGTTTGACCGGTGATATAAGAAGGCTAGAGTCAGTTGAGGTCGGGGGCGTGAAGCAGGGGTCGTTATCGATAAGCGAAGCGAGTAGCTAGGGCCGATCAGCGCCCGCCAAACGGCGACGTTCACTCACCGCGGGATTGAACACGTGAAGCGTGACCGCATCGCCCTCTGTCCAACAACCTTGACGAACCTTTATTTGCTTGACGTGTTTCATGAGCGTGGCTGAAGATGTGGCGCCACCCTTAGGTGCTCAAGAAGATGCCCATAGGCCACAACACGGACCCGCGGTGATGGATGGGCTCTCTAGCTCCAAGGTCACGGGTATGGGCCGATCCGATATTGCGCCCGAACGCTGTGCTGACCAACACAGTCGAGTACCACGACCCGTCTGGCGTGTTTCCATTGATTCAAGAAGACCTGACTGCTCGACTACCCCTTCGCAATCTGCATTGGAAAGCGCCCACAAGGCCCCTGAGATCCATTGAGTCTCTCCATGTGGACCTCGTGCCTAGCAGCGAGTCTGCACAAGATGCAAGCGCCGAGAAAGAGAGACGGCATCAGATACCGGGTCTGCGTCGAACTCCGTACCTGAAAGTGTACCTCTTTCGTTGCGATGATTCAGATGCCTACAAAGGTACAGCGCGCAAACAGCTCCGCGATTGGATGAAAGACCACACTCCGCCAGCCCAGAGCAGCGCAGCCGGTACACAAGAGAACCATGATGCTTACGAATGGATGATAATTCATGTCGTGCTGCCCGGTACCCCTGCAGCCAGCCAACCGCGTGGATCTGGAAGCGCGGCGGCTGGAGAGAAAGAGAAGAGTGCTTCAGTTTTTAAGAGAACGACAACGACGATCCTTGAGAAAATCCGTGCAGACTTCAACATCGCTTCGAAGACTGCACCAGACCGAATTGCGCAGATACGGCTGAAGAAGGAACGCGTGCCCCCACAGATGCTGCCGGCTGCAAGCGCCACATCAACAGCTGCTCCTGAGACCCAGCAGGAACACGATGGTGCTTGGACTGATGTTATAACCAAGTTTAAGACACTCATTCTGTCTTCTTTTGATCTTCGAGTGAGTCAGTACGAAGACGACATCCGCAAGAACGATGCACAACGCTCTCTGCCCGGCTGGAACTTCAACACCTTCTTCGTTTTGAAGGAGGGCCTTGCACGGGGCTTTGAGAGCACAGGTCTTGTCGACGACGCTCTTCTTGGATACGATGAGCTATCGATCGGACTTGATACAGTTCTTCGAGACCAAGCCAATGATGGCAGCGTGTTACAAATGCTGAGTCACTCCGAGGACTTGTATCAGCGAGTGGTCGAAGTATTGGAACAGTCGCAGGGCGACGCCAGTAACAGCGAGGATCATGCGCAATTTCACGACGACAAGCCCATCGACGCCCAGAAGAAAGACTACCGAGGACTCATCCTTGCCAACAACATCTCAATTTTCGAGTTCAGGGTGTATATCTTCGCTCGCCAGATGTCGATTCTCCTCAGGATGGGTAATTCGCAGTCATCTCTTGCGGATCTGGCAAACAAGCTTCAGCCACGGCCAAACGCCAGTGTTGCACAGAAATCAGTTGATGACAGTCAAATCGGGACGAAATCGACCGGACATGTTGCCGATACTGAGGACCTACTCTCGCTCGCTGAGCTTTGTACGCGAGCGCTGAACTTCGTAACGTTTGCGGGACGGCTGTTACGTGAAGATCTGATGAATGGGTAAGACTGCCGCTCATTTGTATGGCATTGCTGACAGTATTTGCAGTGCGAAAGCTCATGACGCTGTTCTACCGGAGCAACTAGTCGATAATCTGGTGCGGTCGTGGACGTTTTCAGCCCTTGACCAAGTGCTGCGCGAGACTTCAACATCGTCGCTGCCATTCACCAGATACGCGAAAGATGCGAGTACCAGCTCGCCTGGTAAAAGCCTCTCATTCAGCGGTCGTGGCAAGGAGCAGAAGACGAGCGTCCCTGAACCGAAGACTATGATACACCCAGCCCGGTCTTCTTCTCGATCGGGCTCGACAGATCCCCCGTACCTTCAACCGAGTACGACTGGCCAAGTAGTATATGAGAATGGCTCATACCAGGACCGACCCGCTCCCAGTCAGCAAGGCGTTATCAACCAATCAAAGAATGGTTTAATGGACCTGGCTGGGCAGAGAGCGCAGTTGATAGGCATACAAAGAAGACTGCTCGAACACGTGGGTAAGGCCATGGGCTGGGCTGTGGGCTGGGCTGCGTTCCTGCCATCCTTGAGCCAAAGTGAAGACTTCACCGAAGTTGACCTCAACGAGGATGAAGAAGATGAAGAGGCGGCAGAAGAAAAATCAGCCACCAAGGAAACAGCGAAATCCGTTGATGCTACATCTGGCATCTCCGCAACAGCTCTCGTCAATGCCCTTTCATCTCTTGATCACTTCCGACAGTTCTACGAAACACTTAGCGACCAGATCTTCCAGCACTACCGTGCTGCCGGCCAAGTGAAGTCTGCCGAAAGCATAACAGGCGATCTGGCGGCTCTTCGATACGAGCTCGGCGACTTCCGGGCGGCGGCTATGTACTTTGGCAGCATGGCAGGCATTACGAATAAGGGCTCGCCGGATGCAAGTCTCTCGCTCTTTGCAAAGAGTAGATGGAACACTGTCGTGGCTACCATGCTGAAGATGTACGCTCGCTGTCTGAAGAAGCTTAACCGCAAGGATGAGTACGTTCGAACGCTTCTCGACCTACTCGCCAGGTCTTCAGCAAGCAGGATCTCCTTCAGCAGTGCCTCGAAACGAGCGAGCGATGACGGCATCTCGAACATGCCGCCGGACTGGCTCAACGACGATAAAGTTGACACTGGTGGCGTGCTAAATGAGCTTGTCAACTACTCGCAACAGCTTCCGTACGATGTATCAGTCCAAATGGCTGATTACTTTACCGATATTGCTGTCGAGCCGTACATTCGACACTACGATGACAAGGATGGCTTCCAGCTCCGTCTACAATTCAGACATATCCTCGAAGACGAGGTCGAGATCCGCGCAGCCAAGATCAGGCTGGTGTCAGCCACCTCAACCACTGCCAAAGATGTCTGGTTAGAGACACCAGAAACAATGACTGTAGAGAAGGGCCTGACTCGTGTATGGCTGGGTTGTAACGTGCGTCGTCCCTTTCCGAGTTGTCTCTACATTACTGACGAAGACAGCTGAACATAACTGGTCCCTACACGGTCGATAAGATCATCCTCGAAGCAAAGCGCATCGCCTTTGTGCACGAGCCGGTCACTAAATCAGAATCCCCCACCCCACTTGGCATCATCGCTTCAGCATCTGTCACATCTTTGAAAGCTGCGAAGAAGGCTCGGGTACAGTGCTTTCCCCGTGCAGGCGCGCTCGATGCACGCGTCTATCTGTCCCACTTTATCCACATCGACAAACCCCGACACATCGAAATCTCATGCTCTGCCGGCGCGAATGAGATCGAACATGCAGAAATACGTCTCAAGTCTGCTTCAGCCGGACTACGTTTGCGGACTGGTGATACCAGTGTGGAGTCGGAAGACGGTGTCATAGAAAACAACGAGAAGCCTGGGGTGATATCGATCAAGGAGATGCCCGCTAACTCCAGTATCACCCTCAAGATACCCTACGACATGGAAACGATCCTCCAAGACCTTACCGTCAAAGCTGAGATCGACTATCACACGGCGAATGGCGAGTTTCAATACATCTCGTCGTTTACCGTTCCCGTCGAGCTGCCGCTGGACGTGAATGTTCACGACCACTTCAAGAGCAAGTCACTCTTCTCGAAATTCAACATCAAGACGGCAAACCAGGTACCGCTAGAGCTCCTCGACGTCGAGCTGGAAGGGTCCGAAGAGTTCGACGTTCACGCGCCCAGACGATCAAAGGAACCCTTGCACGTCTTCCCAAAACAACCAGTAGCAGTCACGTATAAGATCGTGAAGAAAGAGGTCGATGCCGAGAGTGCATCAACCCAGGGCCCCAGTACGGGCAGCTTAGCACTTGCGGTGGAGTATCGCTGCTTGAATGAAGACGTTCTTGATCGTCTGAGAGAACACTTCGCGGCTGCCGTCGTGGACAGTCCGGTCGCTCGCCTCAGCCGACTGTTGATAGCAGTCTTCGTCACTCTAACAGAGCAGAAGGTGATACCGTATCAGTACGAGAAGATTGCCTTGCTAGACAAAGTTGACATGGGTACATTTGAAGAGCTGGACTGGGCAGAGTGTTTGGATAGCCTACCGCAGCCTACACGTGACGAAACGCGGTTGTGGTTGCAAACTTGGCTGAAGGTATGCGCTCTCTGTAGTATCTCTGATTATGACAGCTAACAATGCACAGAACAACAAGATCGTCTACCTCTCAGAGAGCATCCTGGCGACTCCGTCAACTGCCATCGCCCCTGCTTCGCCCTACCCACCACGCCGCATGATTATCACAGTCTCCATCCCGCAAACACACATCCTCCACACTGCTTCACTCGACCTCGTATCCTCCTCTCCCGACGCGGTCTCCTCTTACGACTCAAACATTGCCACTATTGGCCAACCCCTCCACGCAACCCTCCGCATCTCACACACCCGCCGCTGGGCCTCCTCATCCTCCCTCGTCACAGCCGCAAACCTCTCCTCCGCCACCGATCCCATGGACTTTGTCTACACCCTCGACGCCTCGCCTGACCAATGGCTCATCGCCGGCCAGCGCCGCGCACACTTCACCGCTACCGACGGCGAACCCAAGACGTTCCCCATCACGCTGATTCCGCTCAAAGCTGGCCATGCACTGCTGCCCAGCGTGGATATCAGAGCGCGTATCAAGCCGCGGGAGAAGGATGACGAGAAGACTGTTGAAGAAGAGGAGGTTTTGAATTGCGAGACAGATTGTTTGAGTTTTGGGGAGAGCGTGGAGGTTGTGCCAGATGTGAGAAGGAGTACGGTTGGTGTTGGGGATATGAGTTTGGGGAGTCCGAGGAGTGTTGTTTGGCTAGAGGGAGTGGGGCAGTCGGTGTAGATGGATGTTGGATGTTGCTGGTAGATTGTGGCTAATGCAAAAGAGCTTTGAAAACATGTGAATGTGGAAATGTGCCTTTTGTTCCATTCCTTCGCACGCCAACACGTTGGCCTTTGTCGGGACATTGGTCATGAATCTTGGGGCGAATCCCCATGGTGAGCGTACGCCGGCGTTCCTTTCGGTCGACGGCCAGCGATGTTTCACCAGGTGCGGAGGTGAAGGCGTCGCGTCAGTCGCTCTTTCACTTCACCCCGACAAATATTCTAGCGCACGCGCGTCGCAATATTCTGCCTCTTGTCTACCGCAGCTCCAAACTTTGTCAACAACACTACTTTGTACAGGCAACACCACTAGCCCCCACATTGTCAATATTACTCCCCGCAACATGGCGAAGAACGCATCTGCCAGGCTCGATAACCTGCCCAACGAGATTCTCGACGGAATCGCAGCGCAACTGGACCGGTCTACTCTGTATGCACTGACTTTGGTTTGCAAGAAGACCGCCGCCTCGGCGACCATTGCTCTATACAGCACTTACGCCAACGTCGATCCACCTTCTGTCGCCCCATTCAGCCTGTTCTTGCGCACGCTGTGCGAAGTACCCCGATTGGCTGCGCTTGTGACGACGGTCAAAGTTCGCGGTTGGCGCTCCGAGTATGAAGTCGCAAATGGAGTAGCATGGAGGGGCGTCGAACCACTGAAGAACACCGATGAGGTGATGCCACAGCGTAGCAAGCCTATGCTTGCATCGGCCAATAAGTCCCTGAATGCGGCCCAGAATAAATTTGACCTGTTTCACCGTGCTGCCGTACGTGCCGGCCTAGTAAAACCGGGCTCGCACTCGACAGCGCCGCTCAAGTCGACACTGGATCAGGATCGGCTCTTGCGGAATGACGAGGACTTTGTGCGTTTGCTAAAGCACGATGTCGAGGACGCTCACTTCATTTTACTCCTGGCTCTACTTCCTAACTTAGATTGCGTCGGTGTCAGTGGGCTCTCCGTCTATTCGACTCTGGACTGGTACACCTTTCTCTCTCGTTCTAAGGGCGCATTGCAAAAGGTGACGAGCCTGTTCATCCACGGCTCTCAGCCGCGCGAACATGAGCCAATCCTCCAGACGAGTATGCAGGTTTTAGATATCCTTCCTCAGCTCCAGATCCTCTGTATAAGCAACATGAGTGTGCAAGGGCACCGGTACACAGTAGCGTCGCTTCCAACCAAAGCTATTCGCACCCTATGGTTCTCGCGCTGTGCGATCTGCCACCGGCTGCTGGCAAAGATATTTGCCAACCAAAAACCAGAGACCCTTGTCTACCTTCCGCGTCACCGCGAGATACAAACCATACACAGCGCTGCCACCTTGAACGAAAACCAAATCACCACCGCGCTCGGCGAAGCCAAAAACTCCATTCAAAAGCTCTGCCTCTACCCCAATGGCCCCAGCCCCCACCAACGCACGGCCGAATACGCGTCCCTCAAGTATCTCCACATGCCACACATCACCATGCTGCCCCAAAACTCCACTTCTACGGCCCCAGCCGACATCAACAGGGCCCTTCGCTACGCCCTCCCCCCAACACTACAGACCCTGACCCTGCATAGATGCTACATCGACCGCCCAATGGAGCCCATCGTTCAGCAGCTCGTGGAACTCAAAACCGCGGGCCGGCTGCCGCACATCGCGTCCCTCTCGCTAATGTTCGACGAGAGTTTAAGTATCATGGGCTCCGCGGCTTGGGTCATCGTGGTCTTCATTGAGGAGAGGCTGCGGAAGGCCGTGGAGGGGTCTGGGATTGAGCTGCACATTGAGCTGGGGAATTATGGGGGTGCGATTGGGGCTTAGCCGTCGCTGCAAAGAGGGAGATAGTGCAGACTGCTGGGTCTGGCTCGCTTTGTTACGAGCGTCAGCCTGAGATGATAGGTTCCGGTCATTCAAGTGCATGGCATGTTGGGGATTCACTCGACTCTGCGGCTGGTGAGGGAATCAGTGTGCAACGGGGTCTGGGTGATAAGCGGTATTTTGGATGGTTCTTCGGCTTGGATAGCCTTGCGTCTTCTCGAAGGTCGCTTCGATGGAACGGCGCCGGTCAAGATGTTCTCTGTTCACTCTTCGGTCGCGGTGGAAAGCGTCGCGCTGCCGAGTCATCGCTCAGGTGTCTCTTGCACTGGGAGCTTCGCCTGGCGAGATCCTTAATCCCGCCCTGATTTTTTTTTCTTTACTTGCATTTAATAGAGGCTATGACAACCAGCAATACTCAAGTGTGGAGGCCCTCTAAATATTCGTATTCCCACGAGTGATATCTTGTAGGCCCCTCCACGTGGAGGTATAGTAGGGAGGCGAAGGTCGTTAAGGAGTAATAAGCAGACAGGTGTCTGATGTGTCTGCTAGTCTAGTGTATCTAAAAACCACACTACTGCATACTACACCTTTAACATGAAGATTGAGACCGCTGGACGTTTTATGAGTGCGTTTCGAGGTCGGCAATCGTCTGTCGGTGAGAAGGGATGTTTTGGTTGCGAAACCGGGACGTCAGTCTGTGGTGCTGATCTAAAGCATGCGGATCTATCTTGATGTGCTAAGAGATCTGGATCTGGCTGCATTGTGCACTGTTTGTACTGTTTTGCTGGTCTGCGTAGAACTTCCGAGAGGTATTGTACTGAAAATCTGTCAATTCCGATGACCTGTGCACATGTATTCTTTTGGACAACGTTTGATATCACAGGCATGGAAGCTATTTAGGCACATTGTCGATGTCTAGAAAATTTAACGTTCTCGACAAGAGAGTGTGTCACGGGCAGAGAACGCTGTGTTGCAATGGTCTATACAAAAGGAATAGACCTATAATTAGCGGGTAGAATACATGTGCAGATACTGATGACTGTTCTTACCAAGAGCCCTTGTGCAGGGAATAGAATCAGTATTGCAGATCAAATACATGAAGTTATAGATATCGATTCCGCATATGTATTGAATAGCGAGGGATAAGAGCTTCTCGCAGGAAATTATAATCAACGTGCTGCGATTGAGAACAGAAGCGGGAAACAAAGGACCCAACACTATAAGAATGTACTGGGGCAGGTCATGTCGAAGCGGATCTGTACGTTGCCATGCGCGATATGTGCTTATCCAATATTATTTATATGAAAAGAGTTCCATAATTTCTTTGACTTCTGCAGCCTCATCGTCGAGTTGCAAATTACGCTTCAGAGCATCCAGCGCACTGGGAATATTAGAACATCTAAGCATTATAACATCGTCCCAAGCGTCCACGAAATGGCCCGCAACAGTGGGAAATACTTGGAGTTCAGACTGCGTGTAGTCGGGAGCGATTTTCGCAGCTGCAAAGCAGTCCAAAGACAACAGTGCGTAGACGTGGTCACGAACGTCTGCGCATTGGGACTTTTCAAAATTACACAGGAGGGAGGCAAAATCATGAATCGAATCAGATGCTGTTGGAGTGATGTCAATCATTTGCATCCCTCTCAAGATTCGGGCCGCCATAGTCCAAGGCCTTGAATTTGCGTGATATACTGAAAGGCGCTGTGTCTGTTTCATACTGTGACACGAATTTTTGTCCGCCAAAAAAGCCTTTCGAACGCTCCAAAAAAGCTTGTCCCAAAATGGCTCCTCGTCAAGTCCCCATCCGCCTGTGTCGAGGAATTTATAGGAATCAGACAGTGCTTCCATACTCACCACGCGAGACCCGCTTTGGAATGTGAGATGATGTGCTAGAGTGCACTCTTGTACTATCCAGATCCTTGACCAGTATTCCAGGTTGCAGAGGTCGATGATGGGTAAGAGATACTCATTGGAGGTGATTAACCGTTGCTTGCGTTGTCTGTATGGCCGCGCAACGAGGGCCATAACCCTGGGCAGCAAGGGCAATTTGACCTCCTCGTCGTATCTTTCCCACTCGGAAGCAGCTCTCCAGTCAGTATCTGCAAGTTTGCCCATAGCCTTTGTGATGTTCGCGGTGGCGACCCCAAGCCATGCTCGGACTTCCGTTGCTTTGGAGTAGATCTGGCCCATGATCGCCACCTGCTCGCTGCGTTCTTGGAGATCGTCTTGGTTGATGCAAATGGCGTCTATCCAGACCAGGCCTAGGTATCGATCTTCTCGCATCTGGGAAATAAAGTTCCACAGGTTAACACGGACGCGGAACGGCCTGTTGTCGACGAATATGACCTTCGTCGCAGACGGATCACCCCATGTGTAAGACGCGGCGCGATACTTTGGAGCTGGATTTAAGGAAATAACGCTCAAGCAGCAGGAAATGGGGTCATTGGAATGCTTTGAAGGGTTGATTTGAAGCACTCGAGTTGTGCTGGGGCTCAAAGGGTGGTCCTTGTAAATGGCAGACAGTTCGCTTGTTAGGATAGTATTGCTCGAAGGGCCATCGCAAGTTCTTTGCATGTTGGCGACTATAGTGACCGGAAGGGCCGAGGTAGGTGCTCCTGGGCAGTGTCTGAGGGTTCGCTGCACAATATTGGTCTTATAATAGCACTTGAGTCAGCGAACGAGGTTAATGAAGATTGGCAATATAGTAGTGGCAGTGTGGTGTATTGGAAAGGTTAGGAGAGGGGACGGGAAGATAGGGTGAGTAGTGCAGATGTGGCTGAGACTGCTGCAGTGCGACATGTGGAAGGTGCCTGCTTAGATGCAGGCCAAAGCTGTCGCCAAATGTTCCAGAGCTCTAAACGTGTCTGTTTTAAAAATCCGTGTTTAAGACAAAAAGGTACCATCAAGTCGTTATTATTGGAGCGGCAAGTGGGGTTAGTCATAAGTAGGCAGAAGGTGGGAGCCATTTTCGAATCGTTTACTCATGACATGCAGACTCCGCTACTATTTGTGCTATCATAGTCATAGTGTTAAGGAATGACACACGTGAAATATCGCACGCTGCAGCAGCTTACCATCTCCTACAGGAACTGAGCGAAGAGCATACAGGGCAGATCCAAGTCTTAGCATCGAATCAGCGTACTTGTGCTTGGAGAACGGAAAAATTGATTTCAAATTCATGACTTATAGAAACATCGGTAACCCATGACGCCTAACTTTCCACTGCCAGTCGCTAGCAAGCGCCAACTGTGCCCGATACATCCTGTCCTCCTCCGACTGCTCGACCCCCCCAAGACTCCTTCGAGTCAGAACATCCTCATGCTCAACATCGATAAAGTACCGCCGGTCGACCTCACAGGTTACATGTTTCTCATTAGGCAATACTCCGTCATAAAGATAGTCTCTTATATATTTTGCCCCACAAGCTGAGATAGTGGAGACACTGCAATGCCCGACTCCCTTGATCTCCACCAATCGCGAGTCTCGAAAGCGACGTTGCGCTCCTTTTGCGGATGCCAGGGGGCAAATGGGATCAAATGTCATCGATACGATGAGCATGGGCTCTGCCGTCGCAATTTGAGGTGTCAACTGAGGAATATATTCCGTTGTCTTGGGCACCTTCCATTGCTGTCTAACGTAGTAGTCGATATTCTCGGCCGGGCCAAACATGCTGCTATTGACAAGTGAGAGGATTGTTCCCTCAAGGAATTCTTTGCGGTCCTGCGTCCAGTAGTTTGGGCCGCTGTGGGCGTCGTTGTTGAAGACAAAGTCGCTCGAGTTGTCGTCCATTTCGAACGATTCGTGCTGGGCATAGGCTAACCAGGCGTCGGTGGCATTGCCGTTGAGCAGCTTTGCCAGGTTTTGTGCGAGTGCATACCACGTGAGCGGCTTATACACTGTGGAGAGCAGTATTAGTGTGAGAAGAAATTGTGGTATATCCTGGTCTTCACTTACGCGCGGGAAGAACGCCGTTGAAGAAGATGTGCTCGTATGTGAGTTGTCCCCATGCGGTTTTGTTCACATACACGCTCATGGGCTGCTCTTTAAGTCGATCTCCGAGATCCATCACCAACTTGTGCAAATCTTCAGCCCTGTCTCCGAACGATGATAGAGCGCAGTTTTCCTTCTCCTTGATGCAATGGCGAAATATGCCCATAAATGCGTTTTCCGTATCGGTGTAGTGGGTGTTGTCAAAATCGCGGCCGTACCAGTGTTGGGCGTTGGACACACCATCGATAATGACTCGCTTCGATCGCTCGGGAAACAATTGCGCGTACGTCTGACCCAGAGTTGTACCATAACTAGAGGTATGTTTTAGCCGGAGTACGTTGAGACGAATCCATGATACGAACCTGAACCCCCAATAGTACATGTCTGGTTGTCCGATTGCATCCAGGATACTATTCATATCGGCGGCGACTTGAGGGGTGGTAATGTAACCACCCACCTCTCCCATAGTGTCTTTGCAAGCTTGAACGTATCCCTTCGCCCATGCATACATTTCTGGACTGTCACGCAGAACATCCTCAGTGCGCATCTGACCCAGTCTTGCCTTTGTCTCGCTATCAGGATAGCACATTGCACGAGGCACAGATTCACCAACCCCTCGTGGATCAAAAGAGATAAGGTGCAAGCCGTCGCCGACAACCGCTCTCAGCTGCGCCCCACGATGGTATAGCAATGTCATACCACTGCCCCCTGGTCCTCCAGGATTGAGCAAGAGATTCTGCGTCGCGTGCTCTCCACCACGTAGACGAATGACCGGAATGCGGAACGTCTGATCTTTACTCCTCGACAGATCAAATTGATCCATTGGAACGGTAAGGTTGACACATTCGAGTGGATGCCCGCCGACACTGCCACAAGGCTGCCACGACACCTTCTCACCTGAATATTGATGTCCAGAGCCTCCACCTATTGAATTCCACCCCCGGCGTTGTGATAAAATGACAAACACAGCGACTACCCAGGTCTGCCCGAGAGAGTGAGCTTGTCAACATACATCAAAGTATTAGTATCAGGGAGTACTCACGATGAGAATGGCCACTATGGCAGCGAAGATAGGTCGCTTCCATCGACCCGACCAAGGAGCTGTCGGAGGCTTTGGACTCTCCTGGTCATCCAGTCGTTGGTAGCTAGGCGCCATTGCGTCGGTGATTTCAAACAGAAGGCAGTCACGCAAAAGCGAACAATATGATGAGCTCGATTGTGACAAGAATATGCAATGTTAATTCCTATCTAGGTACCATGTCGTAAGCTTTAACTGTCTCCAAAAAATTTATCGTGCAACCTGCCAGGGACACTGCAACTACATACTAACTCTGGTCTATCGGTCCGAAGACGTACCACGGCACGAATCTCACCGTCTACGAGCTGACAGTAGCAACAAACTAGCGGTCAAAAGGATGTTTCTTATCCTAGTGTTACTCCGCTGCAATCTATACCGAATGCAGGAAGTATGACTCAACCACTACATCCGCACAGTCATGCCTAATGTCCTGGGTATAGCAGCGGCAATTGTAGGCGGATGGCCTGGGTTTGCCACCTGTGAGATCTCGTCCTGATATCTATTTCAACCTCCCTTGTGCAGGAGGGAATCTCTCTTGTGAAGGGCAAAAGTCGAATTTCAGTGTGTCGTGCAAACAGTTGATATCTGGCATGTCGACGCTCCGAAAGCTGCAGTAAAGTCAGAGGTCCGACAGTCATGTTAGAGGTCCTACAGTCAGATTAGAGGTGCTACAGTCATGTTACATTTCTTACTAACAAGACTTGCAGCCCAGGCTAATATGTAGTGAGACATACATTGGACGATCCTACTGCTGCGTTTGACGTTGAGGCTCGCATCTCTTGTACTTTCTCTCGCGCTCACATTCTCCTTTTCTGTATACTACTGCATGAGAAGACCCCGTATCCACGTTTGATAGAGGCCAGGATTGGATCTTACGCTGGATGCTTGCTGGTTCTAGCGTGGTTGTTAGACAGGCTCAGAACCATAAGTACTACAGCGTTGAGGATAGACTTTTGAATTAACCATTTCTTGGACCGAGAATCAGGCTTCATTGACAATGAGACCTAGGGTTACGCTATCCATACTATGATAAGAGACAGATATACTCCCCAAGAGTTTCCATAGTAAGTGCAAAGACGGCGGGAGCAGCGGGTACGGGGCTCAGCGATGGCATCATATGCCTCATTGAGCGACACTTGGTCTCCGACATCTACCGATCTGACGTTTGCGGCCCAAGCCAGCCGGGATAGCAAGCATTATCTGTCGAAACTGTACTCTCGAATCGATAGGTCGCGTCATTCGTTTGGACTTTGAACATCGAGACTACCCAACAGCACGCTGATTGCACACACCATTGCTCCAGTTCGGTCTGTATTTCCTTGGGGTTGAATGGACATGCCAAGCACACTAAGTAGACTTGACAGGTTTGGTAGCTGTGTATAGAATGTTAGGCGTGCGTGTGGATTATTCGCATGGGCAATGCTCTCTTACCTTGTCTTGAAACCGGCGTCTCTGTTTCCCCAGATTCCCCTCTGTATTCTTGCCGTTTCCGTAAAGCTTGACAAATCGAGAGAACTCCTCATCCAGGATCTCCTCTGCTGATCTCAGAATCTCATCACGATAACCTTGTACCTCCCACTCCGTCCACTTATCTCTCGAGTCTTCTTCAATCGAGCGAAAGAGATCAACCAGACCTCGTCGACGGGATAGTTGACGTCTGTGCTGAAGGGCAGGTCGGCGTTGAAGATCCGCAGTGTAGTACTGTGTAGCGAGCTCATCGACGCTGTCAAAGCCCAGCTCGCGGATAACCTCAATCGCCTTCTCGATCCGTGTGGCAAGACATCTTGGCGAGTCAATGCTATTCTTGGCCTGTTGTAAATCTTCGTTGTTGATCTGAGGCGCGTGCGTGTGAGGCGATCGATCTCCTTCTGTCGATGATCCGCCTCGATTGTTCTGAGTCGAGCTATTTGAGTCCCCACCAAAGTGGAGATCGAACAGAACTGACGAGGGTGTATTGTAGTAATTTGCCGGTTGCTTTTGCGAAACAATATCTCGATTTGATTCGGCCGTGTCGTTACACGAGTTGGAATCATAGCTCTGAGGTGTCCCTTTGGCCGCAGTGGGGGCGTAAAGCAAGCTTTGTTCCGTGAAATTGCGATTTTCCGAACTCAGGTATTTGCTGTTTCGAGGTCCATCTTGGTGACCGCCGGCCGACCAAGACATGGCATCTGGTGTGCGCAAAATACTATCATCGCAACTCTGGACCATATGAGCTACAGGCTGCCCGGAAAGAGACGTAATGTCGGCATCTAGATTCAACCCCACATCGCTCAGCGCTGACATGGACGCATGAGATGATCCATCCGGTGAATGACCAGATGCGTATAGCAAAGAGTCGTTCGGCGAAGGCCCTGCAGGGTAGGGCCAGAAGTCCATTTCGTTCTGGCATTCTTGTTGTCCAGTCAGCTGTTCTAGTATCTTGAGTTTTTCCCCTACGATTCGCCCTGACTATGATTACTAGAGCTCATGATGGGATATGGAGAACAGACGAACATACGGTGTTTCCGTTGTGCCACTCGGTTCTGTATGCGCTTTCGCAATGTCTGATCGGATATATGGTGCCAATCATCATGGTCGCTCGCCTCGGTTCTTGCACTTCTCTTTCGCGGCATAGTAATGGTTCTCGACGGCGCTTGTTTGATTCCTAGACAGTACTACTGTAGTGACCAAGAGTCCAAGACAATCAAGTAGGTAGCCTGGAGCGTGGCCTCTCTGACTTGCTCTGGCCTGCACCTGACCCGTGATGTGCTTATAGGTGCCCACACTGTCGTGAACACACCGCTAATCCGTTGTAGCAAGGAAGTTGACCGAACTCGTTCAGTGCAAGGGGATACACTTAAGCTAACTAATACTAGAGTCTTAGGTAACTAACTCTATAACAAGTTATAGCCTAAGCAAATTGTTATAACCTTTAAAAATTTACTTAGGTATCTAGTTCTAATATTCTAGGTTACTAGACCTTAATACTATAACATCTCTAGAAAGATAAGTTAAAATAGATTATAAAAGACTCTAGACAAAATAATATAGCAGGTAATTGCCTAGATTTTATAGTAGGTTTTAGCATCTACTAGAAGTATAATTTTAAGAACTAAACTTGTTTACTTTAAGTAAAATAGAATAACCTAGCTAAATAGACCTAAGAATAATTCTATAATTACTTGTTTAGCTTCTAAAGAGGCTTTATTTATAGCTATATCTTGGCTGATCTATAGCTGTATAGTATGTTACCTGGTAGAAATAACTAAAGCCTGTCCGCACGTTGCAGGTATCGATTTTGCTATTATGATGCTTCGGTTGAACACTATGGGTACTGAGACGTATCGGCGCCGTTGATTACGCCGAGTTTTTGTTATGTTGCGTTGTTGCAGGCTAGCTGCGGCCGAAGACAGACGTCAGCAGCCCGTGCTGCCAGACCATTGCGCACACTCTCCTCTACTGCAGGAAGTGCAGGGACCTCCGGAACCACATCTTCGCCAATCTTTCCAGACGGCACAATATCCGGACCGTCCCAAGCACGCAACAGCTAGCCAGCAAAGCCATCTAGTGTGGTTATGGTGTGAGGTATAAGTAACGTAACTGTGACTCGGGAAAACTAATGAGCAACGTCTACTAACTTCTAGAATTACAGGTCTGCATGGAGCAGTCAGTGATTATATCACCGTGTTGGGCAATATCTATTGGCTCACTGCACACGTTTGAAACGTTCGTTAGGATCAGCGGCACCCTTGTCTCCGGTACCCACCTATATTGCTTATGCTTCGCACCACCAGCAGACGCAGATCCTTGAGCAGAATGGAGATTGCATGTACGTGGACGACAGCCGAGCACTGGGGGGAAGGTAGTCCATGGCGTCGGCGAATTGCTCCTGTTCTGGATGTAAATTACAGTTAGCGTCGGAGGAGTGTTTTAGATTGAACTAACAGGTTAGTAGGATTAAAGGCGAGTTAAGTATTAACGCCTGCAAAGGCGCACAAGATTCAACCCACAGCAGATTTTATCACACTGTCTAGCAAATCAGCGCGCGAGCTTCTCTGCTCCACCAGTAGCAATTGAACAACACTTCAAACGGCTGTTGGTTGGTCATTCAAAGCGGTTCGGATCGACCACAAACTCTGCAAGCGTTCCTTAGAGAACGCTATTGAGAAGTCCTGAATCGAGCACATCTTGGTTGCCAGACGCACGCTACAGATGAATAAGACGTTCGAGAAATTTCTAGCGGAAGTCAACGTTGAGTATAAAGTTTCAAGGAGGTGCTACACGCTGCTTCGATTCATGGGCACATCACGGAGCTCACTGAATGTGCCATAGTAGGCATGGAAGACCAGCTGATCAGTCTTTTCAATGCCGTGCTACTGCATTAACGGGAAATTTTGACGTATTTCATCAACTGAGATCGTCTCGTTAGGTTTGATGTGCCGGAGGAAACAAACACTGAGAAGTCAAACAAGGACTTGTGTTCAAAGCTGTGAAAACGGGTCGAGATGAGTGGTTCAAAGGTTCCGATATTCAAGAGATATGTTGCAAATGTATTCTTAACCATCTTTCACTTGCAAAATCCCAGATTGACTTGCTGCGCTGGCTGTGGTGAGCATCAAAGCATGGGAGCTTCAAATGTAAAAACAATCGGTGGTACCTATTATCACCGCAGACCCCCGCAAAGTTCCTCCGGCCATGCTGTTACCCACTATTACGCTCATCAAGGTCGCTCAGCCGAACACTCATGGACCCTTTTTTATCTGATCTTTCACTATAGAGCAAATCTGCCATTCCAGCATCGCGATCCGTGTCAAGAGCATATCAAAACTATACGATCTGATACTACCCTTATACGAGACGAAGCAACATCCCTCGACGGTACCTCATCACTTCAGGGCTTTTTGCCACTCACCGCTGTCATTGTAAAGCGAAATATTGTGGTGATGCATGTCCAACGAAGGTGGAACCTATCTCCATGATATACAGGTGGAAGCTTCGAAGTTGCAGACGGATGGCGTTTTCCTGTCAATACCATCTCATCCTCCAACGCCTACATATCGTTCTTCTTGCAGCCTGGGACTGGAACCTGGGATTTCAAGTCAGTTTTGCGGAACGATGCATTAGGTGGACTAATACATCATCTCGTAAAGATAAGGGTCGTCGAAATCGTGCCAGACATGGCTCCATTGAGCTTGGTAGGTCAGAGACTGACGACCATAGCTGACACTTGTCGCACACTTCTTGTTGTACTTGCACAAATCAGCATTCGCACCAAGGGGTGTTTTGCATAGCAAGCTTTACCGGCCTGGCTTTAGTCTCCCTCTATTCCAGATCTGACCACCATACAGTGAATGGCAAGACCAGCATATCATGTACCATCGAAAGGCGAGAAGCAGACCAAGCGCTTACGTGGCTCACAATCATCTCTTTGTTTTCGTATGATGATCTGTGCATGGATTCTGGAAGTAGCCTCGTTGTAGTTCAATGCCGCAGCCAGTTTCTTTGGATACATTCCCGCATAGCTTGTTAGCTAACAGTCGAAAACTGATTCTACCCCTACTACTCACAGAACAGGGCTTTTTATCACAGTGAAAAGACTGATGGACACGACCCTGCAGTCCCACGTCTATAAAAACTTCATTTGGAGTTCAGGTCGTGGAAAGCTCATGGTCAGCTAGAAAACTTTCACATAACGACCGAAATAATAGCGTCGAGGCGAGCTGAAGCAAGTATGTGCTTGATCAGGAAGAGGAGTACGCTCTGAGATAAACACTAGATTTCACGAGGCGTTTGCGACAGGTGCAAGGCACCGCGGCTTATATGACTACTGTGCACGACTGATTCAGCAGCAGTGACACAGTAAGACCACACTAAATGTACTTTGTAGAAACCCATGACAGCGTAGTGTTAGCTTCGGGATACGCGAAAACTTATCAGTAATATGTTCAATGTTAATTAATCAATCGAGCTGGTCATCCCAGGATGCAAAAGAGCGATAACGCGCTTACCTTAGCATTGACATTGTCGCCAGTAGAAGATATACGCTTAAAATTGATCCTGAATTTTAGACAGATTCGTATCTTTTCTTCGAACATAGAGAAGCTTAGTGGCATGAAGCATGGAAAAAGGGGAGAGAAGCCCTAACAGGCTGTTGCCCCACCCAAAGTCAAGAGAACCATACACCTGTAGGCCAAACAGTGGAAAGATCGCTCCTAGTACAGAGCGAATAATGGTGACTCCAGCTACGCTAGAGGCTGAGTAGTAATTGTGTATATCAATAGGGTATGTGTTGATGCATAGGAAGCTACTCGTGATTACAAATCCTACAATCACAAATCTGAGCAGCGGAGCTATCTAATGTACAGAGTGTTGTGCTGCTCAACTATACACAGATAGGCCGCATGGCAGTAGTGGCCTAGAGTACAACGATACCGGCAAGCAGTACCTAACTCAGGTTTGTTATTGCCGCCATTGTGCTTATCTGCTAAGCGTTCTATCACTCGATGTGACTAGTAATTCGAGATGGTGGCGCTCGCGAGTAAGCCTACATCCATACTAATGTAGCCAGTTCCTGCGACGCTGTCGGAGAAGCCGTAGAGTTTTTTGAAGGCAAAATTGAAGGTTGCAACGAGCAAGTTGAGAGGATCGTAAACGAGCGACAAAAGAAATTATAAGGTTATAGATTGAAGAAAGAGTATAAGCTTCGCTGGCCGGACAAGGGCGCGCTTCCAGTGCTCCTGGGGTACTTCCCCTAAATTGAATTCCGACTTTAGGTCGAGTCGTCTAGTTGTCTGTTGCAATTGAGTAGCCTTCCTTTCTAGCAGGGTTTGAGCATACGTCTCACGTAAGGCTGAAAGGAAAACAGTTATCGGTAGTTCAATAGTGATGAACAGGACCTAGAAGTTCTAAGTAACATATACTTGTCAGAAACCGTATACATAGTTCACAGGAGAGGAGGTGGTATTGCACGAATGTATTGAACAATATCAAGTGGTTGGCTACAGGTTGTATTGGTAGACTGTAGACTGTTCGCTGCCGAGCAGGAACAGGGCGGAGTGCCTCAAGTATATATACTAGGCCCTCCCACCTGTAGCTAACCCCAGCGTCGGCCCATGGGGCTGACAATACTAGTCTGCTCTGCTAAATTCTATAACGAGTATATTTATTAACGCCACCCTAGCGATTCGGAGACGAAATTACCTGCTATAGGTTCTATCATGGGGTCAATGAGGGCTAATTTCAAGCTTAGTTGTTGACGTATGGAAGAAATAGTCTATGAAATCGCTTCACCTACAACTAACAGCCCAGGTGGCCATTGCGGATCAACGGGTGCTGGCAATTGTGGACTTGTAAAGTGACCACAATGTTGTTTAAACATTCCAGTCTGGCACCCTGCTACAAAGTTCGCTCAGAAGAGCGACCCGCATCTTCTCTTGTAGTCATCCTTGCGATCGAACCTCACCCTAAGCCTTGGTTGACGGTTGACGACGTTTTGGTCCAGTTCTGCCAACAGGAGTTATTCCGCGCCGGCTTGGCGGCGGTTCGCGGGCGGTGGCTGCGCGGGGAAGACGAGGAGGCAGCGGCGACGCGGGCGGCGCGCTGCGACCACACCACAACGAATCAAGGCTGCTCGCACCAAACACACGTGACACGGGCGGGCAGGCTGATTTCCTTGCGGTGAGTTGCCGCTAGAGGATTCTCGCGGTGAGTAGACGCTGTTGCAGATAGTCGCTGATAGCAGAGATGGGCACTGGGTACTTCGTACCACTGCTGGCAAGCACGAATTTCTTGTGCTGGCCTATGTGACCCCACCCACACCCACCGTCGCTGCCGTTCTCACTGCGCATCCAGTACCACGAGGCCCGCAGGGAGGTGGCGCTGATGCTCAGAGCTTCCCCGCCGCATACATGCACCGCGCGGATGGTGACATGGCGTTCGTCGCGCAGTCCGACGGCCACAACCTGCTCGAAGCCGCTGTCGACGCCGCTACGTCTACGTCCCCAAGGCTTGCGCCCAGCAAGTCCGCAATCACAACAACTTCGAGACCACGATGCTAACCTTGAAGCTCAAACAGTTGTGTCCGCTGTGGTGCCCGCGCGTCGACGTCCTGCTCCCTGCGCTTGCAGCGAGCGCCGTGCTCTTACAAGGTTCGCGAACAAATACAGCAAGAGCTATGTACCAGGCACAGAAGGCCTCAGTACTTCAATAACAATAATGCACAACATCACCCGGAACTTTCTTGATGCAAAAGAGCGTCAGCTTATGGCAAGAAGGATTTATTGCCTTTTTAACTAAAACATTTACATAAACGAGCGGAACGAACATGTTCATAAAACTTGAACAGCTCTTCTAAGGCTGCTGATCCGAGACTCCAAGACGTGACTGATTCCAGGTTTTGCTCCCAAGAAATGGTGTTGAACGATACCGATCCTAGCGACGATCCACAACATTGCGGTCGACAACATTGCGGTCGACAATGTTGCGGTCAACGACGTTGCGGTCGACAATGTTGCGGTCAACGACGTTGCGGTCAACAACACCGCGCTCGACGACGTTGCGGTCGACAACACCACGGTCAACAACACCGCGGTCGACAACACCACGCTCGACAATGTTGCGGTCGACAACGTTGCGGTCGACAACACCACGGTCAACAACACCGCGCTCGACAATGTTGCGGTCGACAACGTTGCGGTCAACAACACCGCGCTCGACGACGTTGCGGTCGACAACACCACGGTCAACAACACCGCGGTCGACAACACCACGGTCAACAACACCGCGCTCGACAACGTTGCGGTCGACAACGTTGCGGTCGACAACGTTGCGGTCGACAACACCACGGTCAACAACACCGCGCTCGACAATGTTGCGGTCGACGACACCGCGCTCGACGACGTTGCGACGATCCACGACACCACGGTCAACGACGTTGCGGTCAACGACGTTGCGGTCAACGACGTTACGGTCGACAACACCACGGTCAACAACGTTGCGACGATCCACGACACCACGGTCGACGACGTTGCGGTCGACAGCGTTGCGGTCGACAACACCACGGTCGACAACGTTGCGGTCGACAACACCGCGGTCGACGACGTTGCGACGATCCACGACACCACGGTCGACGACGTTGCGGTCGACGACGTTGCGGTCGACAACACCGCGCTCGACAACGTTGCGACGATCCACGACACCACGGTCAACGACGTTGCGGTCAACGACGTTGCGGTCAACGACGTTACGGTCGACAACACCACGGTCAACAACGTTGCGACGATCCACGACACCACGGTCGACGACGTTGCGGTCGACAACGTTGCGGTCGACAATCCTGTTTTATCCCTTGTAAGCTGCCTGTCCATAACTAGGAAATAATGCTAAAACACGTGCAACAAACTTACCCCGCTTCGATCGGCTGGGCGCCAGCCACAGCAATGCAGGCGAGGCCGACTCCAGAAATGAGGTGAGAGAGATGCATAGTTGCGATTGGTTGGTTTGAAAGTTCTTGTTTTGAGGTTGTTGATTTCGAGGTGAGGAATCTTGTAGGCTTGGATTGGAAGTGTTCTTTGGTGTGATGCTACAACGAATACCAGGCCTTTCACCTGTTATATATGGATGCGACTGTGGCATGGCGACCAACATTCTTCTTCGTGAGTGTCGGGAGAATTTCGTAAGTGTCGGGAACATTTCGCAAGTGTCGGGAACATTTCGTGAGTGTCGGGGACCTGGGATGCTCAGTGCTGGAAGACTCTGACTGTGCTTGTTACACATATCATGACTGTATGCCTCTATAACATACTTTGCTAAGGTAGTGTAATGTTAGGAGCCCCTTGCGGTGACTGTACCCGTTAGCTGGAACCTGAGTCAGTCATGTCGGTGAGCGTACTCAGTAGGTGGAAACTGAATTAGTCATGTTGTGCCGGTGTGAGGCCACGATTGCTGCATAACGAGATGAAGGCGTGAGGGGGTCCTCCCAAGTGCTGCTGTTATAGGCCCGTTGTCGCGATTCATTGGGCCGCACACGCTCGACAAGTTGCTCGATCACTAACGCTATGTACTCTCACACACCTGCCTGCCCTTACTTGGATTCGCAGTTGCCTTAAGAATGATAGCAATGTGCCAACATGAACCGCAAAACACCGCGTGTTGTAGATGTCTCAATTCACATATATTGCTGACAGGACTCACGAGGCACAATAGTGCTGGCTCACAACGTTATCAAATCGATTACACAGGGACGTTACATGAGATATTAGATGCTATGGGTTCGTAGTGATCATCCTAAGGTAATGACATTGCTTCTTCTTGTTTCCTCGACGTAGTCTCTTTTGGTGCCCGTGACGACCAACTGTAACGTCCGGCCCCGCGCATTGCCAGAGAACGTAAGCATCTCTCGTTGCTTGACATCAAAAACAGTGTCCTTACTAGCCTTACCATTCACGAGCCACTGTGCTTTCAACGCAACACCCGGATCCCAACGCCCTACGCTGGCTTGCGGCTCCGCGTGTAAACGCTTGTCAGACCGATGAGAGGGGTAAATGTCAATATGAGGTGGTGACTGGCGGGCGAGCGCAGCTTGACGTCCCCCAAATGCCAAAACCTCTTCCCACAAGTTTCCTCTCGATGTACTTCTAGTGTACTCATCTGAGAGCGGCGTTGTTCCTCCGGGGGCATGATGCGCAACCCACTGAAGGAGCAAGTCAAGGTACGTCCATTGCGGCAGCAAATTGTACACACCACCATGTGGCTTTCCCGGGAGCGCTGTCACATTAGCCCATTCTGGCCCTCCCTTTTCAGTGACTCGCATGCGGAACTGCTCAACGCCTTTCTCGAGATAATAGCCATCCATACCGCCCACGTAAACATATATTCTCCCTCGAAGCACTTCTCCCAGGTTGAGTTTGCTGTTCCAATTGCTGAGTATATGATGCGTGAGATCCATAGGTTTCCAGAGCTCCACCACATCCGGATATATCTCTCCTGTAATCTTGTCCCAGGCGGCGAGAGGATACCCGTTGAGACCTTGGGCGCCGAACACGGCAAACCAGACGTCAGTCTGCAGGGCACTACGTCCAGACGTTCCGAATGTGAGCTCCCAATGATTCTCTTCTTCCATGGTAGCCTTGACGCGCTCTACGCCGTCATCGTCAACATTCCGATTTGATGGTATCGGGAGGCCGTTCCGAACATGAACTTCTGTCTGCTCATACAGGTTATTGTCCTGGTGCCGGTGAAAATCGAGACTATCAGGATAGGAAGCGAAGCACGCGCCGTACAGATCTGGCCGAAAGATGACACTGGCAGCGGCCGCCCAGCCCCCGGTAGAACCGCCTTCTTGTATCCGCGCATACGGTTGGGCAATTGTGTTGAACATCATGTCCAGATGGGGCACCAGCTCGTCGTTCAAGGCATCGCCATACGGTCCCAGATTCGGCGAATTCACAGCGTAGGAATCGTCATAGAATGGATTTTCATGGCGAAACATGACGATGATGAGCTTGGGAGTCGGCCGTGCTGGTTTCCCGTCCTGGGCTGGAATTGTGCCGTTGTGCCAAGCTTCTGTGAAGGCTACATCGTGACTCCACCAACTCTCGCCCCCGAGCCAGTGAAATTGAGAGTATACAACGGGATATCGCGTACGCGTGTCCGACGCGTTGTATCCGGCAGGTAAGAGGACCTTGGCGCCGATGTACATGTCTCTGTTCCAGAAGCTGCTCAGGGAGTCGCTTCGGATCTTGACAAATTTGAGCAGCTCGGTGTCTTTGTAATTCCCCTGAGAGCAACCACCAATCTCCGTCCCATCGAAGGCGATTGGTTCAATAGTCTTCTGGAATTGCAGGTTGATAATCTGCGTCGTCCCACGTCGAATCTCGACTTCGCGTATATCAGTACTGAGACTCCCACTCCCTCCGAAGGCGGGACTGCCATCCCCGCACGGAAACCTGACCGTTACTGTAGATCCATCGCTCCGGGTAATCGTTTCGTTGTAGATGTTAAGAAAGGCTTGAAAAAAGTACACGCCTTGGGGAATGTCGTCCAAAGTACGGATCGGCCATCCAAACAGCCCGAGTTCTATATCGTCGACACTCCCGCCTGCGAGTACCACGTCCTGTCCGTAGAAGCCGAAGACGTTCTTGCCGAAGAATCGTGTTGTCGTATGTCCGACTCTGGTCTTGCTGAGGTCATCCTTGGTGTCCCCCAGCAAGAGAAGAACCCTGCCTGATTCCACCGTATTCGATAGTAACCCGGGCGCTGTGGTGATATGAACTGTGATCGTCGGATCAGAGGTAGTAATAAGCCGCGCCCAGGCGTAGATTGCGGCAATGCTACCAATGCAGAAAAACACAGTCATTGCGAGTAGTCGATCACCGAATTTTATCGCCGTTTTCGGTTCGTATGATGGCAACCGCCACCAGGGTGGATACTGAGACATCCAGTGTGAATTCATGTTGAATAACTCAGAGAGACAATATGGGAAAGGAGGTTAGTACCGATCTTTAGAACCGACAAGAAAGCGGAGCCGGAGTAGGAAAATACCTACTTGAGCACCTATCCTGAACATATGCCCGGACTTCGGCTATCCAAATTTGCCGAAAAACGACCGGCTTCTGTGCGTGATTTGCTGTTATGACATGGTTCTATGGCTGACATGCGGTGAGTTAACATCGGCCTTACTCATATCTGACTTTCTACTTATCACCCAAGCATTGGTCCTAGACGCCAGCGCTGGACTACTTATGGAGCATACAATGAATCTTGGTCATTTTTTCAATGCCAGTAGAAGACATGCAAATGCTTGTGCAATTTGCAAGCATGAATTGGAACTACTGAAAAGCTGTACAGATGGCCAGTGTATATCGGCCTCTATAGAACTAACGAGTGTAAAGCAAATGTCGACGATGCGGTCTTCCGAGTCAGGATGCTGTGCTCGCACGCCGTGGTATCTACCCCTCGTTCTCTACCCAATTTCCCATCCTACCTCTTAGCTGGTAGCGTAGACCGCTCTCTCGATGGGCGGGAGGTGAGTTCTCCTAGTTCGCGTTCGAAGAACTCGTTCAGAAACATGTTGATCTGTTCATGCTCCAATAAAAAGCCGTCGTGGCCATCATCGCTGTCGATCGTCTTGAGTTGGGCGTTTGGGATTGCAGCCGATAATCCGCGCTGTTCTTGATAGGTGAACAGGCCATCGTCGAGAATCCCTAGAATGAGGGTTGGTTGCTGGATCATTTCCAATGCCGATTTGCTTGTGCTGGCGCGACCACGCGCGACATCGTGGGAGTCAATTTTGCGAGTGATGGCAATGTAACAGTTCGCATCAAAGCGCTTTGTGAACTTCCCGCCCTGGTAGCGCAAATACGATTGCGCTGCATAGATTGTGTCTGGTTTTGTAGTCTTGTTCGATACGTATTCTCGACTGTCATGCTTCTCATCTGGGGTCCGTGATGCAATCCGATCCGATCGCAGAGAGCGAAGATTTGTGTGCTGTACGCGCTGTTGGTGGTCGATGTTACCGTTCACGTGCCTGGCGTTATTCTCTCGTCTGCCAAACCGATCTTCGAAGCTGTTCCAGGAGCGGTATGTCAACAATGCGTTCATCCTTGCCGCCCCGAGCCCGCATACTGGGGGGTCGTCAAAGTCGTAGTAGCCACCGTTGTACTTAGAATCCGAGAAAATGCTTTGTCGTTGTGCCTCGTTCCATCCTAAACACCAAGCCGAAGACTGAGCACATGATGCAATCGAGACCATCGTGCGTACGTATTGTTTTCCAAAGTAAGCAAATTCTAGGGCATGCATGCCGCCCATGCTTCCACCGACAACAGCGGCGACTTGTTTTACTCCAAGGTCGTCTAGCAGCAATTTGAACAACTTCACATCGTCCCTAATCGTCGTAATTGGAAAATCCGGCCCATAGTAGCCTTTGTTGAGGTCGCCGTCGACTGCAGTCACCGGACTGGCTGAGCCGTATGGGCTCCCCAAGCAATTGATACAGACGACGAAAAACCGGCTTGTGTCAAATGCTGCATCCCCATCGCTGCCTACGAGCGGATTCCACCAGGCTTCTAGATCGGCACTTCCCGTGAAAGCATGACAGACAAGGATGGCGTTGTCGCGGCCGGGTCCCAGTGTTCCGTACGTTTGGTAGGCGACGGGAACATTGAATAGTTTCGTACCGCATTCAAGGGCAAATTCGGGAACGATGGCGATATACTGGTTCAAGACGTACTTGATTAACGGATTCTCAACCTGATCGTGAGATCTGATTCGTTCTGACAGTTGTCAGCCGTAAGTACAAAAGGTGCAGACATTGAGAGACGACGTACTATATCGGCGGTTGCCATCTTTGTCGATGGGCTCCAATCTTCGTGCTGCAGTCATGATTATTTGGCAAGGTCAAGGTTTGTTCATGAACAGAGTTCACAACGTCGTCTAGGATGAATGCTGGGATTAGAAATCCTGGGAAATTCTCAAGTTCCACGCGTGAAGGCTGGTGCTAAGCTTTGAAGTTTATCCATCAATCGCTTCTCAACCCCCCATGAGCTTCGCAGATTGTGTGAATCAGAATGTTTCTGCTCGTTTCCATGACTGTAGAGTTTCAATGTGCATTTCGTCGCCACATACCATTGGGCTGACCAGGTTTCTGAGTCAGAGCCTGACTGTGTCATACAAGCTCGGTGGCTTTTTTTGGACTAGTGCGAGTCATGGAAAATGCCTTTTATGTGGCAGGATCTGGGGATACGGGGTTCAGGACGCCAATACTTCACAATTGAGACCATTTAGATCTAGAATAATTTAGGGACCACTTTACGCTTCTCCGAACTTGCAGATATCGGTCAGTTCCGGTGCTAACGGGCTAAAAATGAAGATATGTGTGGTGACCCCTAGCTCAGCTTCAGGTGCTGGAGCAGCTGTCCAGGTATTCAATTACACACTATCTTTGTGTCATTCAGTTGAAAATATATTGACATTGTGCAGCCAGATCTCGCAAGCTACATCAATCAAGAAGTGCATTCAGTGCAGACGAGGCAGATTAGAAAAGAGCATGCCATCGAAGACATAGACGAGCTTGAGATCGGGAATTTCGATGTCTTCATCAACTATCTGGTAAGACCGCAGCGAACTTTGCTCTTGATCTGCGGCCTAACCTTCGTTGTGTCCAGTTCACGCAGCAGCCAATCGATCAGGAGTGGATTGCGGCACTGAAGTATCTGAATTCAAAATACCTGTTTGGCATCGGTAGTCTGCCGGACTCTGCGTTGGATCTCTGTGCAGCAAATCTGAAGAGGACGGGAACCTCCAATTGCCAGGGCGATGAGCAATTTTCGCCGACTGCAGCGTTACTACCAAATCAGAGCCAAGAGTTCCAGGACGGCGATTATTCTATTCTGGTCGTGCTGTTTGGGCGAACTGCCTCCGCGTTAACACCACTGAAATACCAAGCGGCAGTCAACGATGGCCAAAAAGCCGCGTGGGTCCTTGCACCCGAGTCAAGCTTGAGCCACCGACTGCAAGAAACCGCCGTGTCTGCATTCGAGCAGATTCGGGGTACCGACTACCTGGGATACTTGACAGTGAATATCCGCGTGGCCGAGGCGTCAGATACCCTCATTGTCACCAACGTGGATCCTGCATCACGCATCTTCTATCCTCAGGATGTGACTCCATGGGACTCGTTGGCTATTGCAAAGACCCTGCCAGGTGGGCATGCAGCCCTTCTCGAAATTCTTCTGTCTGCCAGACTTGCCAGGGTCCCACATTATGTCATGCGAAATGAGGGCTGTGCAAGGCAGCATGATCGGCTTGCTCGTCTCTACTACACCATTCTCGACTCCACCAACGTCACAGAAAATCGATTGAGTCCATTCGTTGGCAAGTACGACTACAACGGAACCGTTCTAGACTGCTGTTCGGGGAGCGGGGAGTTTGCCCGGTTTGCCATCGAACATGGGGTCAAAGCTAAATACTCAGCGCTTGACTACTCTGTCGAAATGACCAAGCTTCCTTTCTCCAAGAAGCTTTACGAACAGCCGTTTATTCTTGGACCTGTTCAGGAAGTGCTCGCCAGTGCCCCTATGCACGATCATGTAGTGTGCTTTGGCTCGATGCATCTGTTGCAACCTTTTGACTTCATCTCGACAATCAGTCAGATGTTTTTGCGGGCCAGGAAATCCGTCACCTTCGACGTTGACGATTTGTCAGACACATACATCAACAATTTCCCAGATGCCAGTAGCGAGAAATGCTGGGAGAAGCTCGAGTATAACCACAACCACACAGCGCGAATCTTTCGCTTTGGGACGCCAGTTGGCTGGAAGGCAGTCGTGTATGGCGAAAAGCACTATGCGTATCGATCGCTGGTGATGAAGGAAGACGTTCACACTCATTCGTTTCGGTTCGAGCGGCTAGAGTGAGCGATTTGGCTCATCTAGCCATTGCGTCAACTAGGAACACTGTTTCAGAGGTCACAAACTGACACCTGAGCTCCAACGATACGTAAAACGAATTGATAGATAAGCCCGGTGATCTTGACCCACCTCTTGATGCACGCCAATCCGTTTTGCACGCAAAGCCTGCCTCACAATGGGCCACATGCAATTGAGGCTGCTCGTAGAACCACACGCAATATTTATCATCACGAGATATCTTAGCGGAGAGCTTTGCAGACCTACAAATAAGGTTTGATCTATCCATGTCACTCACGTAGAATGGCTGTTCGGCCGCTGCGTGTGGTATGGGTGTCTTAGAACAAGCTTCGAATTCGTCATCTGTTCTAACTTTGTATCATCGGCAGGCTTGTTCGCGGCTACCGACTGCTTCAGCTTCTCCACAACGTCTTCATCGGTACCTTTGCGTTTGCTGTTAAGAGGCTCTTGGCCATGGCACAGTGGATTTGACGAGAGACCGCATGCACACAGCGGTAGGTGCACAGCGACTGAACTCGCACAAGCATACACTCAGGACATACTGATGCCGTGAGATCCAACAATGTGGATGGCAGAACTTGACTCGGTTTCTCAAGAGCGGAGTACCTGGTTATCCACAGTCGACAATAGCCGGATCTTGACCGTGACTGAGTCACCAAAACCTGAGAACTAGCGGAGGTCTGTTAATGCCCTGTTGATGCCATGAAGTTGACGTACATTATCCTTGACTCATGATATAGGCCTGCACATCGACCTTTTCATTATCTGTATGCCGAAAAAGAAAGAATGCTTAGCAGTCTTCTAAAGTTAGAGGCTAGAAGTGTATAGTCCTTGCTACAATTTACAGAACACTAATATCTTAGTACATGATACGGGATACGATAGAGCAGCCTCTTTGGTGTATTTGCCTATTTCATCTAGTCTAATCTAATCTAATCTAATCTAGTCTAGTCTAATCTATTTTTTTATAGGGACTCTGTAATACAAGGGGGTAGCCTGTGCGGACGAGAATACGGGATGCCCAACAGAGATTTCTCGGGGTTTCTGGATGGTCGGTACCTGCATGTGAGGGACTCCACCGGATGATCTACGATCAACATCCAAGTTCGTATTTACGCCCTCACAGGCCATTCCCCTGTACTATCGTATATCACCAATAAAGCAACGTTATAAAAGTTTCCGCTCAAGTCCTAATGTTGTTGGGAGCGACAGTAGCTTGGCTACTGGCAGCCAAAAGTTGGAATTTCGGCGCTGCAAAGCATCAGGCGACGACTTTGGTGCATCATTGAACGATAAGTGGATTACTGTTTCGCCATCCTCCGAAAGAGCAGATGTTGGTGTCAACAATGGAGTTGCTTCTGGACAAGGTGTGGAGAAATCGAGATCCTCGCCCCGAATTGTCGCTCGTGCCGTTTCTAACGCAGTAACAGTCAGCATAGTTCTAACAACGTTATGTCATGTGCCTTACCATTCTCATACGTTACACTGATATGTGTTATAGGATTTAGGCCACGGGAGCGACGTAAGTGTGACAAGTAGGCTGCGCTCATCATGGTAGCAGGTATGCTGTGATCCGGCAAATTTGATGTAAGATCATCAATAGTGGTCTTGCCCTCGAGGAAGCCCAGCGCCTCCCACAGAATACCTTGCTTGATGTTCTCCATGTAAATCCCAGTCGAATTGGTGTTGAGACGCTTGTCTAGATCATTGACTGTGTAAGTCTTGAGAGGTTCGTCTTCGCCTAGTACCCCACAATTACGCCATGTCTGGATTTCGAAGTGATTATCACTCCCTAGTTCTGCAGTACTGGGCTTGCTGCGATCATGTTTGTCGTTTGCCTGGCGCGAATCGATCACGATTGTTTGGAACGGCCCACTTCTGACCTCGTGAGCTTCGTGCTTTACTCTCCCGCAACCCTTGTAGAGATCTGGGTTCGGCCCTTGATCTATCCAATCCCGGCGAGAGAATCCGGTGTGAAGGAGATTCAACTGCGCCATTCCAAGCACATTCCCGCGACTCTTAAAGGTGATTTGGAGCATCGCATCGACCTCTCCCATGTCTTGCATGTGCACTCGAAGTTCATCTTTGCTGTACTTGGCGTGCTTGCTGTATTCATCACGACCAAGCGCCTGACCATGTTCCTCGTGACTCAATGTGTACATGAGATCGTTGGGACGACTGAAGGTGGAAACCATTTCAATCTGGTCCGGTCGTTTGTCCGCACTCCATCCTGCTTCAAAGAATTTGTAGCCGGTATCTAAGAAGTGATAGCCACTGTGGGATATTTTGCCGTAGCCGTAGCGGAAAGGGTGGTAATGCTGGTCGACAATCTCATCTGGCAATCGCCACTGGCCATCACAATGCGTCGAGATTAAACTTGTAACAGGGCACCTGGTCTTGTTCCGTATGTCTGTGATAAAGTTTCTGGTACCGAGAAAGCCAGGATGGTACCGTCGATGGCTGTTGATGAGAAACATTGTTTCTTTGCGCTTTTGTAGCTCTTTATAGGCTTCTAAAAGCTCATTGTAGTCATCGGCGATTCCAGCAGCCTGTGTAGGACTGTTGCAAGCGTCGCTTCGAGTGGATATAGGCTTGTCCATGATAACATGGAGACCCAAACTCAGAGCCCACAGACCGTATGATTGGTGACGCTCTGGATCAGTCGCCACGATGACACAGTCGACGCCAAGCGAACAAGCCACTCCTGTAAGCGCTTCGGTAACATTTGCGGGCATTGTGTCCTTGAACTGGGGAACGAGTATTATCTCCGCATCTGGCAGGTGCTCTGCGGCATACCGCTCCACGGACGACCTATTGCTTGTGAGGTCGACTGCAGCGACGATCTCTCCTCGTCCTTCGGCTTTCAAGCTTCGAAAGTGCTTGACGTAGGTGCGCTTTGCGTGTGGCCCGATTCCTATTCCCAGTCAAAAGGTGATCACATAGTTTCGCTTCTCGTGTGCAACATACCTACGAGCATAAACCTAAATCGAGGGGTCTCCGGGGTCCCCATGAGGACGTATAACGCAAATCTTGCGGAGTCTGCAGAACTCTAATGCTGTATTTGAAGAGTGAAGAGGGTACCCCCAGGCGCAGTTACAATGAATAAAGTCGAAGTGCTGTAGACCGGTTTCTTTATTCCACACATGACAACCTATGCTACACACTCATTTATGCGAATCGAATTCCATCTCAAACGCTCGTGCGCCATTCTCCTGAGTCTCAATCTCAAAGGGCCATGGCTCAACATGTCACGAGACCCGAGAGCTTGCTACATGGCTCCTGACGCGATCCCCTTCGGGCGGTGGACGTGTAGTCAGAAGTGCAGCACCACAGTCAGGCTAATGTCACGTCACAGTCAGACGGGGGATTTCCAGGCTCCTAAAGCGGTCTAGTATTGTAGACAATGGCCAAAATTCGGCGAAGCTTCTTGGTGGCGCCGCAAAGTCTAATACAGATGTAGCAGGAACTTCGCAACAAACCCCTTAACAACATGCAGTCCTGCATTAACTGGTGTTAGCAGTGGTAAAGGACTTTTAACTATTCGGTCGTCTCATTGCTATGATGCAAAAGCATAGTAATTATAAGAGCTCGAGCTAGATTGAAGCGAGATCCAGGTTTCCGTCCGGACAGCCGTTTGCGATCACGCCTTCACCCCTACCCGCAGCTACGCAACATTGTTGAATAGCCCGAATCCTCATGTCTAGCTTCGCGCTTGATATTAGCTACATTGCAGTCAATATGGTTATTGAGCTATTAATATAATTATGACTAAGCTCACAGAATTCTGCACATGAGGGTAAAGTTAAAATCGCGAATTACTGTACTGCTAGTTGTTGCCCGATCTAGAAGTAGCAACACAGTGTAGTAATACTCTCTAACATTGCCCCAATACTAAAGCGGATGTTATGTCAACCTCGTCTGTTTCCTGACTTGTGCTGAGGTGTTTCAGTGCTAGGACATCACTTCGTGAGCAACAACGTGATAGCGATAACAAAAAAGACTGGAAAGCTTTCATTTTTCAACAAGCAAGCCTGAAGCGGTATCCCTTCCTCAACGACAGGTGGAAGATTCAAACAAGAAGACAGAAAGAGGCGTCGCTTGCGATCATGACCGCAGCCGCTGGTTCCCCCCAAGCAAATGGAGTATCGCAGCAGGATAACGGAAGCAAAGGCATTCTAGATGCCGCTCGTTTGATACACGAACCCACCCGCTCCCCAAGGCCTTTACCTACACCCGACTCACCGGAGCTCTGGGCCCAAGGCGAAGCAACAGACCACATGATTCTGGCACGTTACAACCTGGCAAATGGAGGATGGGCTGCACCACAGCTAGTACCTTACGGGCCACTCTCGCTTATGCCAACAGCTGCAGTGCTCCATTACGCCACAGAGTGTTTCGAGGGAATGAAACTGTACCGGGGCGTAGATGGCCGCATTCGCCTTTTCCGGCCTGAGCTCAACGGAATGCGCATGCGTCAATCTGCGGCGCGAGTATCGCTCCCCGATTTTCCAGCCGAGCAACTGGTCAAGTTGATTGCCGCACTCGCCGCCGTTGACGCACCACGGTGGCTGCCAAAGGACCGACCTGGCACGTATCTGTACGTGCGGCCAACATTCATTGCGACACAACCGTCTTTGGCCATCAAGAAAGCCAGCGAAGCGCTTCTGTACATCATGCTGGTGTGCTTTCCTGACTTCGATAAGCCGACTGGCAGCTTAGGACCTCCAGCACAAGGCGAAAAAGTGCGACGACCCGGTCTACGACTCCTTGCTTCTGGTAAAGATATGGTTCGAGCGTGGCCGGGCGGCTTCGGGAATTGCAAATTGGGCGCCAACTACGGTCCCTCAATTATCGCGAGCGCTGCAGCTGCTCAACAAGGCTATGACCAAATTTTATGGCTTCTTGGAGACGAAGAATGGGTGACAGAGGCGGGTGCCTGTAACTTCTTTGCCGTGGTCAAGCCGAAGGACGGCCTGGGTAAAACGCAATTGCTGACTGCGCCATTGGGGAATGGTGTTGTGCTGCCAGGAGTGATACGCAACAGCGTCCTTGAGTCCGTCAGTGAGACATTTGCGAACGAGCTTGACGTCGTGGAGCGCAATTTTTCGGTCCATGAGTTGATAGATGCTGCCAGTGATGGTAGATTGATGGAATGCTTCGTCTGTGGAACGGCGTTCTTTATTACTCCAGTAGGAGAGATCAGTTACGAAGGAAGAGTGATTGAACTACCTGTGGGAGATGAACGGGGCGAATCACAAAGATTAGTCGAGTGGTTGAGGGAAAGACTTTCGGCAATCATGCATGGCGAGATAGAACATCCTTGGGGCTATGTTGTAGAAGAAGGCGAAGTGCCAAAGCAATAGGTAAATAGTCGACAGCTACAAAGGCAGAAGCAATCGAATCCTCGTCTCTGAGTCATAATTTATCAAAGAGTGCACGAAGAGCAACCACGCGTTGAGGCCCATCACCACTGCAATGAACCAGAGGTTCAACATACTCTAGCTGCCATTGGAGTCGCAAAATTCTGTCTCGCCATCCATGGTTTAACTTGTGACATGCCGTCACGTTCTCGCAAGATCCATCAGTGTTCAGGGCTGGCATAAGGTGATTTCTGGTTGAGTCAACGACGTGGCACTGTCGGGTCATCCTCGGACGATACATACCTCAAATGTGTAGAACTGAGTCAGGCACTAAGCGGTACTAACGATGTTGACCCGACATCTCGTTTCAACCTAAACTCACGATTAATTGGCCGTTGAGAGGGCTTTAAACCGACATAAGTAGTTAATGAGCAAGAAATACTCTTGCCCTTCAAGTATCTATCTCTTTGGTTCTTTGGTCCTACAGTCATCAAGCACAAAAAAGAAAAGAAACTTGTCAGCAATGGGGTGGTTACTTGAAGGAGAAGCGCCAAAAGCGACCCCTCGAGGCGGAGGTCCCTACTCTCGGCTTAAAGAGCCTATGAAATTGTCAGGTGCGCTTGACGGAGTTGAGTATGCTGATATTACATCTCTTATGGGTAGAGAATATCCGAAATCCAGTATCACCGAATGGATGAATGCTCCTAACAGCGATGAGCTCATCCGAGACTTGGCCATAACTGGTAAGTAGAAACATTAGTCGAAGACGATATGCACTACAAGCACTGATACCTCCGGGCAGTCTCGCAGCGTGGAGTCGTCGTATTTCGAGCTCAGGACGACGTAGACAACGAGATGCTGAAAAAGATAGCTCTCAGGCTTGGGGAACTGACTGGACGGCCAGAAGAATGCGGGCTTCACATTCACCCAGTCTTCAATAGCGCAAGGGAGGGTCTAGAAGAGGACAACCTGATTAACTGCGTCAGCTCTGAGGATCGCAAGAAGTTGTACAACAGCAAGAAAGCCCAATCACACAACAACTGGCACTCAGATGTCGGCTTTGAGGCTGTTCCAGGCGATTATTCTGCCTTCATCGTTCCAGAAGTCCCGGAGACTGGGGGAGGTATGTATATCGAGTACTTTAACTTTTCATTCAAAGCTTGCAGGTTAACTCGGAGTGTGCAGATACCATGTTTGCATCCGGATGCGAGGTAAGTCATAGAAGGCGATCTGCTGGTCGCAAACTAACACCAATGTCACAGCTTTACGATCGTCTCTCGAAGCCCATGCAGCAGTTCGTTGAGAGCCTCACGATCATCAACGGGAGCCCGGTACGTAACACGGCACATTCTGTCCACGAGACATGTGGTCTTTTAGGTCTGCTAACATGTTGATGCAAGTCACTGGAGGACGCAGTGCAAGCAGAGAACCCCAATCTTTACGCAAAAGAGCGTGGCTGTCCTCAAAACTCCGGGCTTCAATTCCGACACGAACAGCCCTTTGTGCGAACAAATCCGGTGACGGGATGGAAGTCAATTTACGCCCTGGGCCAGAACACGATATCGATCAAGGATCTTGCATCAGAAGAGAGCCAGATGCTGCTCGACTGGATCATCGGCATTCTGTACAAGAACCACGATACAACGGTCAGGATCAGATACCTCAATCCCAACGATCTCGGTAAGTCCCATTTGAAAGATTGATACCTACTCCGGTACTAATTTATCTTACAGTCCTCTGGGACAACCGGAGCACATTCCATTGTGTGACATGGGATTACGATCATCTTGGACCTCGTAAAGGGAAGAGAGCATTGGGTATTGGTGAAAAACCTTATTTGGATCCAAATTCGAAATCGCGTACGGAAGACCTTGGTCAGTGGAGACTTTGATTCAGATGTATCCGATGTTGTTGTGGAGGAAAACCAAGTAGTTCTGCATTGAATGTAACGTGTCCCATCACTCATCCGCCCACCATACCAAGCTTGACCGAGCCTTCTCGCTGATAGCGCAACGACTGCCAAATTAATTGGGCTGGAAACTGTGATATACATTGTTCAGCTGCTGGTACATTGAAATTATTGTAAAGATGACCTCGGGAGTGCAACACTTCGGAGCAATTCGTGGTGGGCGCTGACGCGCAGGATTCGAAGTTGAGCCACCTCCTGATCAACAACATCTAAATCTGTGACTGGCTGCTGGTCTCACATGAGGGGTCTTTATGGGTGAAGCTCTAAAAGCTCTCGACTGACTCTGATTGATGGGGTACTACAGACGGTGAAGGTGCTCCGTTTGGGGATACTATAGGTGCGAAAGTATGGTACACATTTTCTATTGGCGAAGGTCTAGATTGGCGGAATGCTCCCTTAACAAGAGCTGTACACGCTTTAAGGTCTAGGAAATCTCAATGCTTTCGGTGATCTCTTTCCTTACTTGGGTCGCAATATCCAAAACATGCCCTCGGCTCTCGCGAGAGAAGATGTTCAAGTATGCCACAAAGGTGTTTGTGCCTGTAGAGTGATGGGGAATTTTATCACCCTTCTTCATGTAAGTCAAGGCCTTTGAAATGTACTTCGCCAGATCTGGACGTCGCTCTTTCAGTTCCTCTGTTATGTTTCCAGATTGCCAAATGCCTTTTTTGGAGGCATCAAACTCGGCGGAGACAAAGATCATGTCCGCAAAGTACTGTGGGCCGTTACGATATGGCTGCGACAAAGTCCGAACTCGCTGCTCCTCGCGCAGTGGTATGGCAATCAGCAAAGCCCAATAATCTACACCCCAGGTGGTCTCGACCACATCACTCGAGTTCAGACCTGGCGGCCGGATATTACAGTCCATGAGAAAGCAGGAGGGTGGCTTTGTGGCCGGCTCGCAGCGAGGTAGCAGCACGGGTGCGCCAGATTCGTTGTTGTGCCATTCTTGCGTGGAGTCGGCTACTCGAGCTTCGCAATGGTATATACCGTTTTCAAAGCCCAGCCCCAGCAAAGTCTTCACGATCGAGTCGCGCAAGATATGCTGCTCTGTCTGGGGTAGTGCTGAAGGTGAGACACAGTCGAGTTCGTGGAATGAATCGGACCCATCCTCTGCACTTTTTGGATTCTCGTCTCCAATCTCTGTTTAGTGTTAGCCTGCGTGCTTCGCGACTGGTAGACGAGTGAGGTAGCCTTACCCCAAAAGAGAAGTTCACCATTGTAAAGGACGAAGTTGATGTCCACCTCTGGGCCATCACAGTACGGTTCAATTACAAACTGTGTTCCGTGACTCGTGGCAAGATTGATTGTTCTGGCCCACGTCACAAGTTGCGTCGCATTGTCGGCACGAAAGACCAGTTCAGAACCCCAACCGCGACAGGGTTTCACGATCGCAGGCCACGTGACATCCTTGGTCAGTGCAGTCTGAATCAGATCCTCGATTCCAGTAGCAAGGAAGCACTTCCGACCCTCGATGGCACTCAGCTGGTACTTGTCCGTGGCAACTTGGTAGGCAGCGGTAGGCTCGTGGGGAAGGCCCAATTCGGCAGCAGCCTCGCTCACGGCAGCATGGTAACTATCAAAGGTGGTGAGCAGAGCCTCAACTGGCTCACCCGATCTCTTGACAGCCGCGACAATTCTTGATGGGAAGGCTGCGTCATGGCCAAATTCGATGGGAATGAAAGCCTTCCGCCAGTGGCTATACTCCGGACCTTGTAGCCAATGACCCTCGACACCAAGCACAATGACGTCAACGCCCAACGAAATCGCGGCAGTGTAGAATTGTCTTGCGCAACCACCCGTGTCTGGAAGAAACCCGCTACCTTCTAAGAATGCTAAAGTGCGTCTGCGGAGGCCAGGGACAGTCAAAAGGGTTGGCAATCGATTGGTCAGTTCGCTTTCGAGGACGGAAAGGGTGTCCAATAACCAGCCAGAAGAAGAAAGGGCGTTGACGCGCAGGCGTATGGCTCCGGCAGAGTGCTTTATCAGAGTGACCAGATCATCAGTGTCGGGAAACGGTCGCCCATCATACTGCTGGAGGGGCTGGGCCAAAGTGGCCACGGCTTCGACATAATCAATGTCCTGCATCCGCTGACGGACGATGTCCGCTCGGCCAATATTGCCTGCATGAGCCGGAGCGACCAATTTGATCGCTGTCTGGCCAGCGTTCGATTCAGTCGAGCTGGTCGATCGAGTCGTGGCATTCAGAGTATCGACCAGAAAATCGAGGGCGCAGGGATGGCCCAGTGTAGTCGCTTGGAGTTCCCGTCGGCCACGATTGGCATCCTCTATGTAACAGCGCAAAGGGCGCTCTGTTGATGTGAAATTGGCCGGAGCTGATAACCGCAGGAATAGCACGTCGGCGGACTGGAAGGACTGGTCGGCATTCGTCACGGGCGGCACCGTCCACGACGCTTTCCACGACGCCTCGGAACCATCTACGCTTTGGAGGACGATCAGACACGACATTGTGCAGCGCAGCACAGGGATTGGTCGTAGCTAAGGCTCCTTTCGTCCTGGGTGGCCTCCTGTATGCTGCTCCGGGCGGCGAGTCGAACGAAATGGATGGGAGGACCACGCCGCGCAGCGATGCCGTCCCCTTTGTCATGTGGTCATGTTGGTGGAGTAAATCATGCTGTTGTGTTGGAATCGTTTCTGACTAGGCGGGCTGACTGTAGGGCTGACTGTGCTCCATGGACATGTCATGCTTCTACCACCTCACAGTTGGCAGCAAGACTTTTGTAGCCTGCATCTCCCGCCGCGGCAGATTTACCTTCTCAATCTTTCACCGAAACGAGTCATCAGGATGAGTAGCACTGCGCAGATTGTCTATCGGAAGGAAGGGGGCTCCCGTGGGGAGCGGGATCGTAGGTGGAAGATCACTTGGAGTATCGCCGCCCACGAGTCGCGATTCTACCAGTTGGCGAACATCACTATTGAGGCCATCACTAATGCTAGCGCGACTGACGAGCTTGTCGCGGACATTGGTGCGCTGACCCTCGAGGATCCAGATCGGACGGATACACCCGAGGGAGATGGGCTAGCGGAAGGCATAATTGGACGTCGAAGTCTTGGCTTCCTCGTGGACACACTCCAGCGCACCACCACCTTACACGCTACTCAAGCTATCACGTTGGTTGCCCCGCGGGGACATGGCAACATCGTGCGTGCAGACATTGTTCCCAAGCGCATGCACGATGTCGACAATGTCGAGGCGACGGCAGCGCTCGCAGAGCCCTTGCAACTGTACACAGACGAATCATGGACAGCATCTACCTCTCTGTCAACGCTCTTCCGCACTGCTGCGGGCGCCATTCGTCTGAGCTCGCTGTCAGAGGTGTCCATCGCCGACGCCTGGATAGCACTTGAACGCGAGCTGGAGAAGCGTCTGAGTCTACCGCTCCTGCTCACCGGCCTGAAGCGGCGACTGCTTTTCATGGTGGAAGGCGGGCTCGGCTTTCCGTTTGGCGGTGCTTGCTCGTGGCAACTCTATGAGACAGCCAAGTCTTTGGGTATCGATCTCGTGGTCCTCGCAGAGGAAGGCCATGTTCTCAAGCAGAAACCCGAATACGGCGACTGGTACCACCACTTCATTCCCATCAAATGCGACCATGATGCCGAATTCCCCGCCAGAATCGTTTCCGCGGTCAAGCAATATGAGCAAGAATCCGGCAGATCGGCAGACGGACTCTTCACAGCGTATGAGAGCCACCATGTCCCTGTCTCGACTGCCGCACAACAGCTTGACTTGTCCTACGAACCCTCATCTGCGTACGAGGTCGCGACGGACAAATTCAAGACCAGTATCTCCGAAGGCCGCAAGTCCTACACCGCATCAAGTGTGGACCAGGCTTTGCATATCGCGAGGACTGAGGACTTGCCGTGGCCGCTCATCATAAAGCCGTGTCGCGGATGGGCGTCGGAGCTGGTGTTCAAGGTGGACGACATCGAACAGCTGGAGCAGGCTGCTCCCCGCATGCGATCCGATAGCCACGGTGCCGAATTCGTCATGGAGCATTACTGCAGTGGTCCTGAAGTCGATATCAACTTCGTCTTGTATGATGGCAAAGTGTTTTTCTGGGGTATGATGTCTCGCACCCTCCTTCTCGTAACACAAGCTAACCAAGGGCAGATATCGGTGACGAGACTCCCAAAAACGCCGACAGCGGCTCGACCTCCTTTGGCGAGCTAGACTATCTCTTCCCATCTCAACTACCCGAAGCCGAACAACAAACTATATATGACGCCGTTCTGCAGTCTATGACTCGCCTCGGTTTCCGCAACGGGATCTACCACTGCGAGGCTCGCATTGAAAATTCCTTGGTGGAATGGCGATTCAATTCGCGGGGCATCCCTTCCCTCCAGCCGCGTCAAGACCACAATGGCAAGCCCGCAGAGTCATGGCTCATCGAGATCAACACCCGGCCGCCGGGCGGTGACACTTGCGACTTCATCGAGGCTACGTGGGGTGTCGATTATTGGGCCCTCTTGCTCGTCACAAAGTTTCGCAGCGCCTCTGAATGGGTACACGCGCTTTCGCAGCCGTATCGCGATGGAGCTCAATACTACGCCAATAAAGTGTGGATCATTGCCGACTGGGACCCACCGAAGAAGGGCATCTGGGAGTCGGGTAACATCACGGAAGAACTGTTGCGGCAGCGGCCAGACCTGGCCAAGCATGTGTCGCAGCACCGCACTTTTGCGAAAAAGGGCGATCAATTGCGCCATCAGTCTACTGGGGCAAACAGCTTCGTGGCTTACTTACATATCTTCTCGAGACACAGTCGACTACATGTCCTTGAATTAGCGACTGAGATTCGGAACGGGCTTCAGATAGAGATATCTTAGACTCAGACTTGATCTAGACTGATACAACGTCGTTAGCGAAATAGAATACCTATGCCCGTGGAGCCTCACATTACCGCAAGCACATGTGCTTTTCGAGGATGTGAACATCTTGCTACGCTGCCACAATGATGAGGGTGTGGGATCAGCATCTCTAGAACTGCTTTAACCCTACCCTTTCCTTCTGCTTGATCTACCCTGGATATCTGCCTTAGAATATGCCGTCAAGCAATTTGACGGCGGCCCTCGGAGCTTACCACTAGCCAATGAGTCGAGCTTTGCCCGCAGGCTGGCACATCCCGGGCGGATGGTGGCCAACTCTGACTGTCAACGTGTGCCGAACAGTCAGCCGCAAAGCAACCGCAAGCGGGGTAGCTGCTGCGTCTCCTTTCTGACTGTTCCGCTTCCAGTTGCCGCTCCCGTGTAGCATTCGCACATTCAGAGGGTAAAAAGCCGAGCAGCTCAAGTCTGAGACGTTAGTCCCAGGTACGCCTACCCCATCTGCAAGCCCAGGGTACCTGGTATGGTCACGTGGGTTATCTACAAGCCAATCAGTCACTACTCTGTGTATATAAATCTCTTCGTTACAAGTTTCTTAGGATCAGACCCGTACAACGACTCCCCTCAACTGCGTACACCATGCCTCGAAGTTCACAGCCATCCCCAATAGACAGTGATGATGAGAACACGCCGCTACATCTCGAGGACAAGAACGAAGAGTCCATCCCGTTGCGTCCCATGGGCAAGGACGATCACGAGGGTCTCGCTCCATCGGGGTTGGACGCCGTTGAGCAAAATGTCGCGCTCACCAAGCAAGAGAGAGCCATTCTGGACCGTCAACTCAACGGCCTTCCATCTACCCGCAGCCACCAGAAGTTCTCGCTGTGGCCGTATGCCACTAAACGGGACAAAATGGCCATTGTGTTGAGCTCAATAGCTGGTCTCGTTGCGGGAGCTGCCAACCCGTTCATATCTGTCCGTCCACTCCTCTCTCAACCGTCCCGTTCCCAAAAGACGAGTAGCAGAACGACTGACCTTTCACTCGATAGCTACTTTTTGGTGAACTGACGGGAGCGTTCGTCGGGTTCGCGGATGGGTCCATATCACCCGGAGAGCTGCTCAGCCGGACCGACCACTTTGCATGGTATTTCGTGTACCTTGCCGGCGTCGAATTCGTCTCTTCGTACATTTGCACCGTGGGGTTCTACTGGTCCGGCGAGCGCATTGTACGGCGCCTGCGGCGGACCTATCTGGAGGCGATTGTGAGCCAGAACATCAGTTTCTTCGACACGGTCAGCATCGGGCAGCTCACGACGCACATCACCTCGGACATGATCGAGGTGCAGGAGGCGCTGACGAGCAAGTCGGCGCTGGCGCTCACGGCGGCGGCGAATTTCCTGTCTGCATTTGCGATTGCCTTCATCATGAATGCGCGGCTGGCGTTCATCCTGTGTAGCATTCTCGTAGCCATGATCGTGGTGACTATGACGAGCTCGCGCTTTGCGGTCAAGAACTCGAAGATCTCCAGGCGCTTTTACTCGATCGGCTCGAATGTTGCGTACGAAGCTATTTCGAACATCAAGTATGTCGTCTCGTCCAACAGCCAGAATCAAATGGCTGAAAAGTACGAAAAGTTTATTCGCGGCGCTGAAGAATACGGCATCAGGTCTCGCCTCTACATGGCAGTGGCATTTGGCTGGTCGAGCGGCATGCCAAACTGGGCGTATGCGCTGGGGTTCTGGGCAGGCGCCAAGTACTTCCTCAGCAGAGGAGAGTCTGACGTGGCATCCGTGGTAGCCACGACGATTACGGTGGTTAACGGTGCGTTTGCCATGCTTCGCGTCGTTCCTCTCCTAGAGAGTTTCGTCACCAGCATGAGCAGCCTCGGTGCCGCTTCCAAGATCATTCATAGGCGGTCAGCGATAGATCCATTTGCGACCGCTGGACGCATTCCCGATAGGCTGACGGGGGACATCGAGCTCGAGAACGTAGAGGTCGTCTATCCTTCTCGACAGCATACCAAAGCGTTGAAGGGCGTTACCATTTCCATACCAGCTAACAAGACTACTGCCTTCGTTGGTCTCTCTGGGTGTGGCAAAAGTACCATCCTGGGCCTGCTCGAGAGGTTTTACGAGCCCACAGCAGGATCGATACGCGTCGATGGTATTGACCTGGCTGATCTGAACCTGTATTGGTGGCGAAAGCAAATGGCTTATGTTGGACAGGAACCGACGCTGTTCAACGCCACGATTTTCGAGAACATCCGCCACGGCTTGATCAACTCTGACACAGTGGCCACCAACGACGAGGAGGATCGACAGCGTGTGATTGCAGCTGCGAAGGCGGCATACGCACATGGCTTCATCATGGCACTGCCTCGGGGCTACGACACCGAACTCCGCGAGAAAGGTAACTCGTTATCCGGTGGACAGCGTCAGCGCATAGCCATCGCTCGTGCGATTGTCTCAGACCCCAAAATACTTTTACTGGATGAAGCCACAGCCGCACTTGACTCGCACTCAGAGAAGGTGATTCAAGAAGCCTTGGAGTCTGCCTCTCGGAGCAGAACGACAATCGTCATCGCACATCGCCTATCTACAATACGAAATGCAGACAACATCGTCGTCATGCAGGCCGGAGAGGTCGTCGAGCAGGGAAACCACGACCACCTGCTCGCTCAGCGCGGACTATATGCTGAACTTATCCACAAGCACCGACTGAGAACCGCAACGACAGAAACGCACACCAACGATCAACCCTACAACAAAGAGACTCAAGGCCATAGTCTCGACGACATCGACGATATAGAGCTGCAGGAGCTTATCGAAAACGGCGCAGAGTCTGGCAAACCCACGAGCAGCCCAAACGAGGATCTCACATCGCAGAACGGCACGCCATCAGTCTGGCGCGCTCTATGGATGATCCTCCACCTGAACTGGCCAGAGCGATGGTACCTCTGCGGCGGCATCGCGACCTCCCTGCTCGCCAGCGTCAACCTGATCATCCCCGCAATCTGGTACGCGAACACGCTCAACGCCTTCTCGGTCGCCAACGCGCACGAAATGCTGCAAAGAACAGAGTTCTGGACGTCCATCTTCGCGGCCACGGGCATCTACGGCTTCGTGGTGAGCCTGCTCAACGGCGTCTTCTTCGCCGTGTCCACCGAGCGACTGACCCGCCGCGTCCACGACGCCACCCTGCGCGCCATCCTGCGCCAGAACATCGGCTACTTCGACGACAAGGCGCACGATCTCATCCGCATGGCGGCGCGGCTGAGCAGCAGCGCCACGGATCTGATGGGCCTGAGCGGGGTGGTCATCGGCAGCATCGTAACGTTTGCGTCGACGATTGCGCTGGCGGTGGGCGTGGGGCTGGGCGTTGCGTGGAAGCTGTCTTTGTTCTGTCTCCCGCTCGTGCCCACGCTGGCGGGGCTGGGCTGGGTGCGGCTCAAGGTCATCATGGTGTTCGACAGCAAGATCCGGCAGGCGGGCGAGGAAGCGGCGGCGTACGCGGGCGAGGTCGTGGGCGCGATACGGGTCGTTGCGTCGGCCGGGTTGGAGCGGTATGTGCTCGACCGGTACAGCACGATTCTGGCAGCGCAAGCAACGCAGTCTCTGGGGCCTATCCTTCGCACCTCTGCACTGTATGCCGCGTCCCAGGGGATCAATTTTCTGGCCTCGGCGTTGGCGTTTTGGTATGGCAGTTTTCTGCTCGCTCGGGGAGAGTACAACCTAACGCAGTACTACATATGCCTTATTGCTCTGGTCTGGGGCGCTGCAGTCGCTGGCGCGCTGTTCAACTTTGCTCCCAACATGAGCAAGGCGGCACTTGCTGCGCATGAGCTGCAGCAACTGTACGACCGGACGCCAGAGATAGACTCCTTGTCCCCGCGAGGAAAGCGAGTGACCCGGGAGGACAACGAGGGCCACATCGCCCTGGAAAACGTCTCGCTTGCGTACCCGTCCAACCCGCAAACCATGGTCCTGCGCCACATCAACATCGACATTCCGGTGGGCAAGTTCGTTGCCATCGTCGGCGGCAGCGGCAGCGGGAAGAGCTCAGTGATGGCGCTGCTGGAGCGCTTCTACGACCCGACACACGGCCGCATCATCATGGACGGGCAGGACCTGCGCGCGCTGCACCTCGCCAGCTACCGGCAGATGCTATCCCTCGTGAGCCAAGAGCCCGCCGTGTTCTCCGGCACGATCCGCGAGAACCTGCTGATCGGACAAGACGCGTTCGAACTCGTCAGCGAGACACGGCTGCAGGCCAGCTGCCGGGCGGCCAACATCCACGACTTCATTGCGTCGCTGCCGGACGGCTACGAGACGCAGGTCGGGTCCGGCGGCAGCATGCTGTCGGGCGGGCAGAAGCAGCGGCTCACGATTGCGCGCGCGCTGCTGCGCGACACGCCGGTGCTGCTGCTGGACGAGGCGACGTCGGGGCTGGACAACAGCAGCGAGAAGCTCGTGTTGACGGCGTTGGAGGCGTCACGGCTGGGGCGCACGACTGTTGCTATTGCGCACCGGCTGGCGACGGTCCAGCATGCGGATATTATTTATGTCTTGGACAAGGGGAAGCTGGTTGAACAGGGCACCCATGGCGCGTTGCTGCGGATGCAAGGCGTTTATCATGCCCTGGTTCGGTCGCAGGGGCTGTAGCTGTTGGTGGGTAGTTGTTTCGTCGATTGGTGCGTGAGACGGTGCGATGCTGTATATCGGTGCCTGTAAGAATACGCAGACCCCCACAACCATGAAACAGAGATGTACTTGTAGGTAGTAAGGGCCTCTAACTGGCTATAGGAGTCTGGTTGGACGTCCTGCAGGGCAATAATGTGGAAACGAACCAATGATAGGATGATTTGCTACCATGGTACGTACCTACATCATGTAATCTGTTCCATGGTTGGGGGGTCTGCACAAATCGCCAACGATTGTGTATGTACACAGTCCTCAGACTGCGCTTTTTGGTTTGGTCAAGCCACTCTTGCTACAAACAGAGAGGCGAGAGCCAGATGACAATGGAGATACCGAGGGGAATAACGATGGAGATGGCGGTGGCTGTGAGGCGGGCTGGACCCTTCTTGTCGGCCCCAGTCTGCTGGACCCTTGTTGCGGATTGTCTGTTGGATGCTTCTTGGAAACTGTTTGCTGGACCCTTTTTGTCACCTGTCAGGTGGACCCTGCGTACCAGAAAAGTCTCCTTCTGTTTAGACCCTTTTCTTCGGACCCTTTTAGACCTTGCTTTTTGGACCCTTCTGCCAGATCTTCTATCGGTGTCTGCCAAATGTGCGGACCCCTTATAGCTGGCACATGGGTGTAAACACTGGTAGCGTACCAGCCTATATATATTGGTGAGTATGGTCAGTGGCTCCTGTCTTTGGTTTAACCCTGCATCCTGTTAGACCAGTAACAGACAGTCACTTATAGGCACATATTCAGGCATTCCATGTACAGCCTGCAGTAGTGTCCCAGATATAAGGGGGTCCACACATTCGGCAAGCATTATATAAGACCCTGACTGCTGGAGGCCCATCTCTTCGGACCCTTCGCCTTAGACCCTTGTGTCCAACTCTGGCGGCTAGATCCCGCGCCACGCGTTACCAAATCCCTCGTCTATAGAGCTTCTTGCCCACGGTTTCGAATCCAGAACGCGTTGGCCGTTCTCTCGCCTAGAACGTGGCGATGAGATGCGATGCGCGTCCTGACATGACGTTGAACATACATGACGAGACGCCCAGCTCAGGTAAAAACTGTTTGATGCATCTGCTGGCACTTGCCTTGAAGCCTTCGAAATTTCCGAGAACTTGTGCTGGCGGTGGTCGACCAACTCGCCGAGAAGTCCAGATAGGCTAACCATGCTTTCGAAAAGCATGAGCAGCAAGATGTGCACGAGTTCGTCGAGATGCTATGTGCGGAGTTCTGCCCGACCATCAACTTAGTCTGGGCAGCCTTTGACTCCGCGCGAGAGTTCCAGTGCGACCTATGCAAATTCGACAGTCAAGTGAGACCAGGCATCCTACAGCTGATATCGTAGCACTGTTCAAAGACTTTCCTGAGGGAAAAGTGGTTCCGTTGCTCGACCTGATCCCGTCCGGCGATGGGGGTTGGAGGAAGATACCTGGCTCTCGTCTCCCCGAAGAGATGTGCGCCCACGGCAGTAGGACAGATGTGGGGACTCGCTCACGCGAAGCACTAATACAGTTGCCTCCGCTTGTCAAAGCTCTGTTGAAGCGCTGGGTGTTTGGCGCATATGGCCAGAAGACCACAAGCAAAGTCTTCATCCCAACGGCGTATTTTGACTTGGGCGGCAGGAGGTTTCTTGTGGGTGCGGTGATCTGTCACATTGGGTCGGGCCTTGACGGTGGCCATAATTATATACCATTGTTCGCAAGACGAGAGAGAAGAAGTCCAAGTGGATCTTGCTCAACAATGATACGCGCTCTGAGCTGGAGTGGAACGATCCCAAATTGAGCCAAAGCGACGCATACTTGGTCTTCCTTGAGGAAGTGAACCCGGAGGTAGAAGCTGCTGAAGCTCAGAAGGAGAAGGAAGAGAAGCGCAAGGCTGAGGCTGTGGAAGAAGAGGCCGCCAAGCGGAAGGCCGAGAAGCAGGCCAAATCCCAGACGGACGCTGAAATACCAACAAAGCCCCCGGTCCTACAGAGCTCAAACGACGAGCTGGGTGCACTCGTTGAGCGATTGCAGACGGAACGGGAGAAGATCGAGCGCGAGAAGACTGCACGTGAGGCTCAGCAGGAAACCGCGGTCAAGGCTCGTGACAAACCCTCCCTTTGGATGCCGAAATCAGCAAGGCCGGGGAAGAAGCAGCCATGAGAAAGGCGAGACTGGGCGCTGAGGGTGCAGAAGCCGGACAGGAAGATGCTGCTGGAAAGGAGGGGAGAGGGGATGCGGGAGCTGAGTAGACGGGGCTGGGAGCAGAGATGGAGATGGTGAGGAGGGTTGGATGAGGGTTAATCTATGACCTGAAGTGGAAAAGCATGGCTACCGTAGATGACTGTTTACTATCCACTGTTTCCTCTTAACTGTTTACTATCAACTGTCTCCTTTGCTATGCAGACTATTTAGAAAGAAAAAAGAGCCGTGGGCATCGTGGAGTACGTAAATCGTGGCCTCGCGAGGGGGCGCGAGGCTGGTGTGCAGTCTGGTAATGCAGTCTGGTGTAGTCTGTGTGGTGCTATGCCGCAGCGCTATGCTATGAGATGCAATGCTGAGATGCAATGCCATGCAATGAGATGCAATGCAATGCAATGAGATCCAGAATGCAGAATGCAGAATGCAGTACGCAGGTGCCAGAACGCAGTACGCAATGTGCAGCAAGCGACTAGAAACGCGATGGGGCGTGTGTGCAATACGCAGTCTGCCAAGGCAAACACCTCGACGCAAGCACGCCGCAGCGCCATAAAATCCAGGAAAAACAAAAGAAACCAATAGAACAAAAGGGAAGAAAGGAAAGAAAAACACCCCGAGACGGCGTGGTGCCGTGCGGTGCAGCGCGGCTAGAACATCTCGTGCCCCAGGCCGCCGTACCCGTCGTCGGCCTCCGCGTCCACGTTATCGCGCTTTTCGCGCTTCTCACCCCCCTTCCCCTCTCCCTGTTCATGCTCATGTCCACCCTCTCCCTCTCCCTGTCCCTGTCCACCCCCCTTACTACCCCCAAACACACCGACCCTCCGCCCCTCGACCCCCTTAGGCAACAAAGGCACAGGCGGCACCCCGCCCCCGGGCCTAACAACGACGACCTCGTCTTCTTCATCTGTGTGTGCGTGTGGGACTTGCTCTCTGCGACTGCGAGCGCGCTTCTGCTTCTGGGCGCGGGATTTGCGGATGCGTTTTGGGGCGCGGGAGGGTTCGGGGTGCTGTGGTTCTGGGTCTGGTTCTGGTTCTGGTTCTAAATTTGGGTTTGGTTCGGCGGCGGGGGGGTCGTGGTGGTGGAGGTCGTCCTGCGGGGGTCCATGCTGCTGGGGCTCGGGCTGCTGAACGGCGTCGCGCAGGACCGTACTGGCCTCGACAGGCTCCGCATCAGAATCGCTAGACACAGCGGCATCATCGTCCAGCACTCGCCGCCGCTTGCCGCCGCCGCGCTCACCGCGCTCCGGCCCCGCCTCAAACCCATCAAACCCCGCCGGCACATCCGGCACGGGCGGCACCATCGGCACCTCCTCGCCCTCCCCCCCAGCCAGCCGTGCAAGCTCCGCCCTTGCACTCGCCAGCTTGATCTCCAGACTACTAACACGCCGCGACAGCCTGCGCTGCTTACTCAGATCCCGCTTCGACGGCGATCTTGCGACGCTTCCCGGTGTGCGGGCGCTGAGGGAGCGGGGCGTCGAAGCGGCCGCCGAAGCCGCGGCCGCGCGCATACTCGCCGCCGAACCCGGGGGCCGCGGTGTGGGGCCGCGGGTGCGCGTAGGTGTGTGCGCGGGCGAAGGTGCCGGGCCGGGGTGGCGGGGCAGGGGGGGCGCAGAAGGGGAGCGGCGGGAGAGGCGAGTCGGCGTGAGTGAAGGTGTGGGAGCGCACGGGCATGCTGGGTCTCCTGGAGGCGTCAGCCGCGTCTGCGCCCACGAAGCGGATCGACGAGGTGGAGGTGGAGGCTGTGGACGACGCGGACGTCGACGCCATGCGGGACATGGGGGGTGCCGTGGGCGCCGACGCCACTGTGGTCGTCGATGCTGGCGACGCCGACGCCGACGACGCCGCGGACGGGGAGGTGCTCGACGTACCGGCAGACGCAGCCCGCGCCGCCAGCCCGGGCCGCACGTAGACGGTGGGCGCGGGGAGCAGGCCCTGGGCCTTTGCGAGGTGGTACGCGGCCTCGGCAGCGCGCTTGCGTTCGTCGAGGAGCGCCTGCTCGGGCGAGACGTCAGCCGGGGGGCCGTCCTCGTGGTCGTCGGCGGCCTTGCGCTTGCCCAGCACGCTGCTGAGCACGCTTGCGAACGCGCGCGAGAAGCGGTTGAACGTGCCCTCGGCCGTGGCCAGCGTGACGACACTGTTCTTGCGCGGCGCCCGGTGCGGTGCGATGCGGCGCGGCTTCCTGCCCGCGTCGCCCTCGTCCAGGCCCTCCGTCTCGTCCATCTCGTGGGTCGTGTGGCCGGGTTCCTTCACCGCGCCCCACACCAGGCGCTTTGCCCGCCCGCCGCTCGCGGGCCGCGTGCTCTCCTCGGCATAGGCGTCCATCAGCGCTTCCGTGTCGGCGCCGACGGTTTTCCACAGCTCCTCGGGCGGCGCGCGGATGCTGCCCGCGGTGTTGGTGTGCTCGCGGAAGCGCGAGACGCGCGCGTTGTCGTCGGCCATGGCGCTGGAATGCGCGTGAGTGCTGCGGGGACGATGACGCGGCGGTGTTTGGAATGCGGTGTTTGTTTTGGACGAGCTGCTCCGCGGTTGTTGCTGGGTTAGGGTGCGCGCTAGTGTGCTGCATCGGGCGATCAGAGGGAAAATCAGGTATTCAGGTGCAATGAGTAGCTGCGGTAATCTATTCGTATTTTACATGTACACGCTGTCAATGCAATCCGGCATTGTCTATCCGTCTGACAGTTCCATCTTCGTACACGCCAATCTCGCTCAATGCACGATAACATCTACAACTTGGCCTTGGCCTTGCTCTCCGCTGCGAGTCCCTCCTCGTAGCAGTCGTCGAGGTGCTGTCTGAACGCCTTCGCTGTCTGCGGGCGCTTGAGCTTCAATCTGGTACATGTCAGTAGGGTTCATCTATAGTCAGCCCACCGAGACTTACGTGGGAGTCAAGAGCTGGTTGTCGATCGTGAACGGATCCAGGAACAGGCGCACCGCCTTGACCTTCTCGTAGCTGTTGAACTTGTTCTTGGTGCCGATCTTGTTGAGCTCCTTGAGCGCCGCCGCCTCCAGCCGCTTGTCGCCCAGCACCTGCCTGAGCTTGTCGAGGTCGCCCTCGGGGATCTTCTCGCCGAGCACCTTGGACGCCCACCCGGGGAAGATGTCGGGCGCCACGCCGAAGATGGCAACCAGGAACGACTGGTGGCTGTCGCCGTGCACGTACGCCGACGCGATCCACCCGCAGTTGGCGAGGTACACGTTCTCAATCCGCTCGGGCGAGATGTACTCGCCCTGCGCCAGCTTGAGCACGTTCTTCTTGCGGTCGATGATCTTGAAGCGGCCCATCTCGTCCACCGAGCACACATCACCCGTGTGGAACCAGCCGTCGGCGTCGATGGCCTTGGCCGTCTCCTCCGGGTTGCGGAAGTACTCCTTGAAGGTGGTTGTCGAGCGGACGAGCAGCTCGCCGCGGGGGTACGGCTTGTCGGACGAGAGGTACTCCATGTCCGGCACGTCCGCGAGGCACACCTCGGTGTTGGGCGTCACGCCGCCGCAGTTGCCAGAGGTGAAGTCGCCCTCGTGCTGGATCAGCGACACCGCGTACGTCTCTGTCAGGCCGTAGCCTTGTGTGAAGTTGCTGCCGAAGACGATGCGCAGGAACTGGTGCAGACTGGGGTCGATCGGCGCAGAGCCGCTGACGAGCACCTTGCAGCGGTCGAGACCGAGGCCGGCCGCCACCTTCTTGGCCCAGATGCGGTCGTAGAGCATGTGGGTGTTCGTGGGGTTCTGCTTGTCGTTGACGGCGGCCAGCTTCGTAGACACAACATGACGGGACAGCGCGCCCTTGATGCCGCCCTGCTCGATGGTGGCCTCCTTGATCTTCGACCCGAAGCGGTTGTAGAGACGGGGCACACCGGAGAAGATGGTCGGCCGCAGCAGCTGCAGGTCCTCGACCAGCTCGACGATGTTGCCGTGGAAGTAGCCAATGGCCGAGCCGGCCGCGAGAGCACCGTGCTCGCCCAGTCGCTGGTAGATGTGAGCAAGCGGGAGGAAGGAGCAGATGATCTGGTCGTTTCCGCTGCCGAGCAGCACCATGCTCGTGCATGTCGCGGCGTGTGCGTTGCGGTGGCTCAGCACAACACCCTTGGGGTTGCCGGTGGTTCCTGACGTGTAGTTGATGGTCACGGTGTCGTCGGGGGTCGGCGGGTTGACGGGGAGCGGCTGCTTCTCGCCCAGTGCCTCGACATCACGGATGTAGTGGATGGTCACGCCGAGCTCGCTGGCCAACGAGTTGAGCAGGTCGCCCTTGGACTCGCCAGGGAGCTCGCCCGCAGATAGCGGGTCCAGGACGACGATGATCTTGAGCGTCGGCAGGCGCGGCTTCAGCTTCAGCAGCGTCGTGACGTGGTTCATGCCCGTCACCACACATGCCAGCTCGGCGTGGTTGATGATGTATTCGGTGGTGTCTGGGCCGAGGGTATCGTAGATGGAGACGGTGTACAGCGCCTGCGACATGCACGCCAGGTCGGTGATCTGCCACTCAGGCCTGTTCTGGCACCACAGCCCCACGCCGTACTGCTTGGGCTTCGTGACACCGGCCTGCCTGTGCAGATGGACAAGACCCGCGCCAAAGTTCCTGCGGCGCGCCGAGATCTGCTCGTAGCTCTGCCACACGTACCCGCCAAACTTCTTCGCGACCGGGTCGTACGGGCGGTGACCGAGGCAGTTGTTCTTGGGGAAGCGCGCGGCCGTCGCCTCAAAGGCCTCGTGCGGCGTGTTGATCTCCGGGACCAGGCTGTCGAGCAGCGGCTTGTCCGTGAACCGCCAGTGCCGATACACGGCGCTCTTCCCCTCAGTCTCAGTCCCGGCGAGGGGCAGACTGTACGGGTGGCCCTTGGGCGGCGGGGCGTGCAGCTCCTGTGCGCGCACAAGCTGGGGATCTGTAGGTCCGAACATGGCAGCGGTGTTGCAGTGGTTCAAGGATGGACACGGTCTGACAGACGTGAATTAAGAGTATTCTGCGCTGGTCAGCTTCGTCGGGGTCCCCGAGCCGCACAGACATACCTGGGGAGCTGCGCCTCGAGATGCGGGGAGCTCAAGGCAAATGCACTGCTATTACAGAACCGAGATGGAGAGATAAGGACGGATAGACTGGACGCAGAAAGGTCAGATTACAGGAGTTCGAGGATGCCCCGGACGTTAAGGACCACATTCCTCTCCAACGTACCGAGGCACGTTAGGGCCTAACGCACGCGAAAACCGGGGCTCGGACGCCGCCATGCGTTTCGGGCAACTCTGCGCCGTGCAAGCTGGGGACTCCGGATCCTCCGCATTGAAGCGCCCAATGCCCTGGTGCAGTACATGCGTGGATGAGCCTGTCTTGTTGTTGCAACGGGCATTGTGCATACAACACGCTCACATGCTAGACACAGCCACATGCTAAACACAGCGGCGCTTCACATGTCGATCGCAGATCTGGGCCACGCGGACGCGATGCGCGCCATGCAGCGGGAGCCTTCTTTCGGCGCGCACCTGATTGGCCGCCCCGGATCACGGGAGGACGTCGCTTCAGGAAACGCCTCGGCCCAGACGTGCGACATGGATTTCGGCCACTTTCGACAACACTGCGGACTTGCCACATGCGGTAGGTTACGCACGAGATCCGGCGGCCAGGTTGGTCTGCTGTGCAACGACGTGTTTGACAACATTGGTAGCGGGTTATTCAGAGGTGAGATTGTCAGTGTAGAGGCTGATATAATGCCTATCTAGGTGCTCTCGAGCAGCGGCAGTGTGCTCAACTAACTCTGCCCTCCACCGAGACTGCGTTCAGGACGCAGCAGCCATGACTGAGCAGTTCCGTTCGTGCCACAGACTCACCACTGAAAAGCACCCTCGCATCGCGAACCGCCCGCACGGAAACAAAACAACAACTCGTGCCATGATCCCAGTCGCAACACAGGCTGCATGTGGCGCTCCGCCAGCACCAGCGGCCACTCCATCGCCATGTTGACCTCACACCTTTACCAGAAGCGCGAGAAACAGCTTTCGCTGGAGACCACCCCCAGAAAACACCACACAACAACAAATAGAAACAAATAGCCCTCTACCCTCTCCATGCTCAACACCCAGCGCCCGCCCAAAACCCACCCCTCCTGCCGTGCAACACCACACAACCTCTACCCGCCAGCCTCCCCCCAACACCCGAAAAACAACCCCCAACATGCCCGCGCCCACATACAAACCCACCGCTCTCGCAGTCTCGCCCTCGTCTCCATGTGTTTCTTCCTCCCCTCGCCCTCGCCCCTGAACCCCCGCCACCCACGCCATCCGCGCCAGACGCGCGACAAGCAGCCGCGTCAACGACCGACACACCAGGACCGTACGCACCGGGATTGTACGCACCGGGATTGTACGCAGCACGGACTTACACAGCACGACCACAACCGCAACAACGCCTGCAGACGCAACGACGACGGCCGCCATGCTTGCCGCTGCCGCCCCCGTGCCTCCCCCCTGGAGTCTTGCCACTGCCGCCACGCTGGGCTGCGCCGCGCTGTTGAGCTGCTGGGGCGCTGTGTGGGTGCGGGTGCGGGGGCGGCGCCGCGGTGGGTGGGGATGTGAGGGGGGAGTTGTTGGGGTTGCTGGGGTACGTTATGCATCAGCTCTCACCACGTCTACAAGGAGGCCGTGGACTGTCGACATTGATGCTGACGCGACTGATCTAGGTGTGTGTACTCGCCGATATAGCACTCGCAGGCGCCCGCGTGCGGCGCGGCGACGGACAGGCGCGTGAGGTGCTGCTCTGGACTGCAGCGCTGGTGCAGAGTCTCGGCACCGGTGCTGTGAAAGTAGGTGTCGGTGTTGGAGTACTCCGCGCTGCGGGACGGCGGTGGCATCGCCAGGTCGTGGTGGCTGTTGTTTGTGAGTTCCCTTCTTGATCCCAACCCAGTGCCCGTCGCAGTTTTAGTCGCAGTCCTAGTTCAAGTCCAGTCCCCGTTGCAGTGAGAGTAGCGTGTGGAGACTAACAACACCCCAGCCCTCACGGCCGCAACCGCACTCCTCCACACCGGCACCACGCTTCTCTTCGCCGGCCCCATCACGACTTCCTGGCGCACTACCGACTCGGGCGCGTCGTGGGCACTTCTGCATTTCGTCGCCAGCGCGCTCGACGCGCTCACCACGGTGCTAGTCGCGCTGCTCCCGCTGCCACTTCTGCGGCCCATCTGCGACTTCAGACACATCGCCACGCTGGCGGCGGTGAGCACGCCGGCTGCAGCCGCCACCAGCGCGGCAGTCCTGCGTTCATATCTGCTCTACGGCGCGTGGCGGACCGAGCCCTCCACCCCTTCCACCACCTTGACAACAGCCGCCCTTCCCACCCTCTGCTCCTCCATCGCACTCACCACCGCCCTCCTCGCCGCCTCGCTCCTCTCCCTCCTCGCCTCCCTGTCCACGCGCCCCAAACACCCCTCCGCCCCCTCTTCTCCCCCAGCGTCGCCACATTTCTCGCACACCAGCACCTCCGCCCTGGATCTGGACGCGGCCGCGCATCCAGCGGCGCCGTACGTACACCCCTCGGCGTCAGCGTCGTGCGATACCGTGGTCCGGCGGCCGGTGGGGAGTCACGCGCCGTCGCTGTCGCTGAGTTTATCGCTGCTGACGCTGCGGTTTCACGACGGGGAGTCTGGAGTGGATTTTGATATCGCGGGGGTGGGCGGGAAGGACGACGATGGGAAGGACGACGACAGGACGAACGAGGAACACCAGGACAAGGGTCTTGAAACCAGGGACACGCAGACGCCGGACGCGGCGAGCGTGGCGAACAGCCGGGATGCACGGAGATCTGATGGCGGCGCAGAGGCGAAGCGCGGTGCGAGCGACATGGCCGAGATCAAGGCCGATGACATCTACGCGCTGCACACGTATCCGCGCACCCAGCGGCGCTCGGGCGTCGGTTCGTACGACATCTCGCAGCGCTCGTCGCAGCGGCGGTCCGTCGCGGAGCCGCGGCGGGTGTCGGGCGTTGAGTCGCAGCGCCCGTCCACCCTCGACCCCCAGCGCCTCTCCCAAGGCGCCTCCCTCCACACCTCCAGCGCCTCACCGCGCAGCGTCTCCGTAGTCGCCTCGCACACCGCATCGCAGCGCCTGTCGCAGCGCGCCTCTGTCGTCGAGCCGCAGCGCCTCTCGCAGGGAGCGTCACTGCGCGCTCCCGTCGTGTCGCAGCGCCACTCTACCACTGACGCACACGATACAGCACAGCTGTCGCAGACCGTGCCGCCTCACGCGCACACCAGGCCTCCGTCGACGCCCTCCCCGGCCCCGGTGTTTTCGCGGCAGCGGTACTACGCCACGCCGGCCGTGATGGCGTCTTTGCAGGATGCATCGCCTGCGTCGCGCAGCAGTGGCGGCGAGCGGGGCGTGTGAGGCGTTGGATCGTGGATCGTGGATCTTGGGCTGCGGAATGCTTCTCAACTCAGCTTCTCGTGGCGTGTAGATGTCCTGTCGAGATGTCCATGTCCAGATGCGCGGTCTGGGCAAGAGCGAGGCCAAGGCGTTCTGGATCCGGAACTCTGGGGACGAGGAATTCTGTGGACGAGGGGTTGGATGATGCGCGGTGCGGGGTCCGGCAGCCAGACCCTGGTCTGACAGGAGGGGTTGTGGAGAAGGGTCTAAAGGGCTCGAGGAGAAGGGTCCAGAGAGAAGAAGGTCTAACAAAAAGGGTCTGAAAGAAGGGTCTGAAAGAAGGGCCTTGGCTAAAGTTTTTCTAGTAGCTAGCACTTATCTAACATACTTTAGTTAAATTGTAATTATCATCTCTACTTTTTTCTCTAGAAGAGTCTTACAGAAGGGTTCCAGGGGACTCTTATTTCAGGGTCTGAAAAGTAAAGAGAAGGGTCCAAGAGAAAGCATGGTCCAAAACAGGGTCCGAAGAGAAGGAGACTATTCTGGTCCGCAGGGTCTATCACGCAGACTCCGGTACGCAGGGTCCAGCACACAGTTCGCCTGACAATCAGCGTCTGACAAGAAGAAGAAGCGTCCAGCACCCACGCTCTCAAGTGCCAGAAAAAACAGCACATAAGCGCCCTTCAAGCGAACTGACCGCATAAAGAACTTGTCGCCATCACAATACTATAAGCTGGAATCTGTTTACAAATTACCTGTAGTGTAGGCAGAAAAGTATTCTGTATAGTGTTTGTGCATTCTCCCTGCGTCACTGTCGGCTGTCGCGGGGTGGGATATCTGCCTGAGATCTTTACTGTGCAGTCCACCGTTTGTTCTGCGTGGGAGACGGGGGCTGAGAGACGAGCGGCTGAGAGACAAACGGTAAGAGAGGGGTTGCGGGAGGGGGGTGGTGGTAGGGTCTGACGATCGGGTAAGAAAGGGTCCAGCAGACGGGCGAGTCTTGTCTCTGTAGTTCGTTGGCGTGCCGGTTCGCGTGGTTACTGAATCGCATGACTAATCATCGTACTGATTCGCGTCATGGTCTCTCACATCTCCTCCCAACTTCGCCCTGCCGCGCCCATACAACCCGTCTTCACTGCCCGTGCGAATCTCAAACACGTCACCCCTGCACACCGCAAGCTTATAGTAGGCCGTAGATGGAAGTGTGAAGAATGCCGTATTTACGATTCCGAACGGTGTATGTAGAACAAGCAAATAAACCCAACGCTATGCAAACGCCGCCCATGCAATCCTTCCAGATACGAAAAAACCTCACAACCCTAAAACCCATTGAACCCCATCACCACGCCCGCAAGCCCCATCCCCACCACCCACGGCCCCGCCGTAACCATCGGGCCCCCGCCCGTTGACGTCTGCGTCGAATTCGCCATCCTGAGCCCCTGCGTGCCGACCGCCGCCGTCGACACCGCGCCCTGCACCACACTCGCACCCGGCACGCCGTCGTTAGCGATCTCCTTTACATCGGACGCGGAGGCATTGAACACAGTCTGCGCGAGCGAGATCGCGTTGCGCTCGAGATCGTACACGACGTACGCGGAGCGCAGAAACGTGTCGCCGAGCACGCTGGTGCCGGACCCGGCGGGCGCGATCCCGAGGATGCACACGGGCGTGCCGCGGCTCACGGCGGCGGTGATGACGAGTTCGTTCCAGGGGACTTCGATGGTGACGCCGCTGAAGCCGAAGGCGAGGCCGCCGGACTGGTTCGCGAGGTCGCAGGACACGAAGGCGGAGGCTTGGCGCGTGTCGTAGCGCGCGCCGAGCGAGGTGTACAGCGCGCTGGCGACGGGGTCGGGGAGGTAGGTTAGGCTGGAGCCGGAGTCGAGGAGGACGGGGACGTTGGAGCCGGAGAAGAGGGAGGTGGGGTGCGCGATTGTGCCCATGTCGGTCAGGATGATGATGAATTCGGCGAAGGTGGCTTGCTCGGGGGCGATGGGGAGGGTGCGCAGTGGGGCCGTGTATTTGGCGGTGTCGACGCCGCCGAAGAGGATGGAGCCCGTGGAGGCGTCGAGGTCGTTGAGCCAGAGGGAGTAGGCGTTGGTGGAGATTGTGCCGTCGTCCTTGAGTTTCTGCGGCAGATTGGGGTATTCGTCGAGTCCGAAGCGGTTGACCTGCACTTCGTTGATGGTGTAGCCGATGCCCAGAATGCCCTCGGGCGACGACGAGATGTAGCCGATGCCGAACTGCATGTCGCGGATGGTCTGGCCGCCGAAGCGGAAGGTGTCGGTGGCGTAGTCGCCAGCTGCGCCGGAGCCGTCGACGTAGGAGATGTTGAAGGCGTTGTTGACGAACTCGTACGTCGACGAGTCGTTGGCGTTGTATGTGCCAGAGTCACCACACTGATTGCCCTGCTCCGTACATAGCCGCGAGTTGGCCGCGTTCATCCACAGATCACTGCTCCCCGTGTCGATGTGCAGGCGGAAGGACTGCGGCGGCGTGCCCATGGTCGCATTGGCAAAGTACAGCGTCTCGAGGTTGTCGAGCGTCTGCTGCACCGTTGACTGGCGGCGGCGCAGGTCGCGGGCGACGGGGTCGGGCACATTGCGGCGCTGGATGTCGAGCCCGACGACTCTGGGGTTCTGGTGGTGCTGTCAGTGTCTGTCAACGTCAAGCAAGGGCCGCGACTCGCGGACAGGCGTCCACGCGGGAGGATTCGCTCCACGTCCGGGGTAGTACCTCTCGCGCCGCAAGCTCCAGCGCAGCCGCTGACGACACCAGCTGGGCGGCAAAAAATATCGAGATCTTCATTAGGACTCTGTACTGCAGGAGGCGGTCGACGCGCTGCTATATGAGATGTGCCGCACGCCGGTCGGTGCGGTGGCTGCTGAAATCTGCGGCGCAACGAGTCGCAGTCGGCTCTGGCGTACCCGGCTGCGTGCACCAGCTAATGTGTAACGGGAGAAAGGATGTACTGAAGAAGCGAACGAGCAGCAGTGAAAGCAAACGCGCAGTGAAGAATAGGCGCCTACTGCGTCTTATTGCGCAGGGGGCGATCACCAAGTTCCCAGTGATGACGACGCCTAAGGATGCTGCTCGGATCTTGCGGCCCACGCAGCGCAGCCGCCGGCCCTCCACTGGACGGCGTCGCCAACGCGCTTTTCGGTTCCTGGCCGTCATTGCGTGGCTGTGGCGGTGCGCACTTGAGACGTGATTCGAACGCAACGGTTTCAACCGCCTGAGCGCTCCGCTCCACCGCGTCAGCCCCGTTCCACCTGCTGGACACCGTACACTGCACAGTACCTACAGCAAAAGCAAGACGCAGTACAGTGCCGACACTGACAGCACAATCACATCACGAGGCAGACACCACGACGACACTGTACCGCCAGCAAAAATGCCGCGTTCGCCTAGTGGCTGGAGCTTGCGTAAAGCGCTGCGTATGCACAGCGACAGCGCCCGGCAACTCCAGGTCCGATGTCATCAGGCCTTAAGCCCGGCGCCCCACTGTGGCTAGTGCCGTTGGCGGCAATAATTACAGCGTATTTGTGTTCAGTCGAGGTCTGGACGCTGTCGTAGCCTGACAGCAAGTGATGTGCAAGCTGGGAACAAAAAGCTTGACGTGCGTCGTGACAGCTAGGAACAGGCAGTCGCGGTGGAGATCTGCGACCGATCCGACGTCGCGCGTGGCCGTGAACAGCGAGTGGAGCGAGCTATTTCAATCCCAGGCTCGTAGGGCTGAGTAAAGTGCGCACGTGATGGCGCTAAGTCGCGAACGCGTCAACGCGTCAGCGTCACCAAAGTCACTCCACAGCCGACATGTCCAAAGCCGAGTCCTCGAAAGCTGCCGCCAGCAGTGCTGTGCGGGCGAATCCCAATGCCGCGGGCGGGGCCAACTATGAGCTCCCATGGTATGCATCAACATCGTGATAGTGAACGTTGCTAACTTTACAGGGTCGAGAAATACCGCCCGGTGTACCTCGACGATGTCGTCGGCAACACAGAGACCATCGAGCGCCTCAAGATCATCGCAAAGGACGGCAACATGCCGCACATGATCATCTCCGGCATGCCCGGCATCGGCAAGACAACCTCGATCCTCTGCCTCGCCCGCCAACTCCTCGGCGACGCCTACAAAGAAGCCGTGCTCGAGCTCAACGCCTCCGACGAGCGCGGCATCGACGTCGTGCGCAATCGCATCAAGGGCTTCGCGCAAAAAAAAGTCACCCTGCCCCCCGGGCGCCAGAAACTCGTCATCCTCGACGAAGCCGACAGCATGACCAGCGGCGCCCAGCAGGCCCTGCGCCGCACCATGGAAATCTACAGCGCCACCACGCGCTTCGCCTTCGCCTGCAACCAGTCCAACAAGATCATCGAGCCGCTGCAGTCCCGCTGCGCCATCCTGCGCTACGCCCGCCTCACCGACGCCCAGGTCGTGCGCCGCATCATGCAGGTCATCACCGCAGAATCCGTCCCGTACTCCGACGACGGCATCGCGGCGCTGGTCTTCTCCGCCGAGGGCGACATGCGCCAGGCCATCAACAACCTGCAGAGCACGAGCGCGGGCTTCGGGTTTGTCAGCGGCGACAACGTGTTCAAGGTCGTCGACAGCCCGCACCCCATCAAGGTGCAGCAGCTCATCAAAGCGTGCCAGGAGCAGCGCGTCGACGACGCCATGGCGGGGCTCAGAGAGCTGTGGGGGCTCGGGTACTCGTGTCACGATATCATCAGCACCATGTTCCGGGTCACGAAGAGCGTGGATACGCTGAGCGAGCATGCGAAGCTCGAGTTTATCAAGGAGATTGGGTTCACGCACATGCGGATTCTCGAGGGCGTGCAGACGCTGTTGCAGTTAAGTGGGTGCGTGGCCAAGCTGTGTCGGATCAACATGCAGCCGGGGCTGTTTGCGATGTCGAAGTGAGGGCCGAGTGATGGCAGGGGGGGTTGTTGCATTTAGCACGGCGTCTGGCGTGTAGAACCACACATGCATGCGAATACGAATACAGAAACGGGGAGACGGATCAGGCAGGAGAATAAATACTAGCATGTCCACCACCGCAACCGCAGTGTCCTTCTCCATCTCCGTCCTAATCCACAAGCCTAGTAACCGAACAAGCTGAGAACTGTAGACTGTGCCTGCAAATCGTGCACCGAGCACGGCAAGGCTCCGGGCCTGCGTGTCGGCAGACCTAAACCCAGATCCAACGCCATCCCAGCCTGTTCCCTTCTCCGATTCCCCCCTTGTGCGTGATGTCGTGTCTCGCCCCAGCATTAGATATCCGAGTCACATGTACCCTCGATTCAGGTATCAGACAACGCACTTGCAGCTTTTGGTGGCGCACCTCGGTGTAGTACACCATACAGCCTGTTTCGCGCCCACAGCCAACCCTCAAAGTCACGTGGACCGCTGCTGTGGGCTGTGGGGTACCGACAGACCAGTGGTCAATTACCCACCGAGACTGTCTGGAGAGTGAGCATGCTGACAAGCACGAAAGCCAGACGAACAACGATGCCGGGTTGCAAAGGATAATAATAGACGTTGGCATCTCCGGTCTGAGAACAGGGGCGCTCGGCAAGCGGGTGCTTGGTGCATGGTTGACGTATCGCGCCCGAGGTCTACGTTTTCGAGTAGATACGCCGAACAGAGTCTCGCTCGACGTGTTCACGTATGGCCTCGATGTGATGGGATTCGAGCATACGTTCCTGACGGGGGCGGCGTGGCCCGGGTAGGTAGCGAGGTTCGACCGGGCCAGCCCGATGCGGCTAGTGGTGTGCTTCTCCGGACCTCACGTCGACGGCGGGCAGGCGTGGTTTGCGCTGATGACTTCTGCGTGATCACGATATATGGGGGATGTGGATAGTATTGTGGTTCCTGGTTCATGCGTTGGATCGATGGGTTAGGTGCTTGGGGTTGGGTCGATGGTTGTTTGCTCGCGGCGCTTAGGTAGGTAAGCCATGCCTTATCTTTTAAGTGTTGATTTTGGATCGTTGTTTAGTTGAAGGTGTACCTCAAGCTTGAGATGTCATGCTGTGGAGCTGAGAGAAGGACGACTGGCTTCCTGTGAGAAATTCGAGCACGGCTCGCCATCGTGTCTCACCTACGTGCGATATCAGACGGGCTCCGAAGCTTGACCTCTGGTATGTCTTCTCTCCATGTGTTTCTAGTGGCACTGCTAACTGGAGGTCTCAAGGCTGACCTCCATTTCTTCCCCCTTTTTCATCTTCTGAGGACCGGGCCGGCCAGCCGCGCGCTTGCCCCCAGCAAGCACGACGAGTTTGCTGTCGATCCGGCATATTTGCCTCAAATCCCTGAGAACCAGCAGGTGTATGATTCACAAAAAGAGCTACATGAGAAGAACGGCCGACTGCGACGCGAAGGCGCACTACCTGGCACTGTTTTGCAAGAGCATCAGGACGTCTGTCCACTGCGTTCCGCAGTTGTGAGTCCACCAACAGACAGCGGGAGGGTTTTCGTCGATTGTGTCTGAATAAAGATTGTCTTGCTGGCGCAAAGTATCCCCAGTCAGCAAGCACGGCGCAATCGGTGGCGGAGAAGCAGAGTGATTGATTGCGGGTTCGTTGGTGCGGCTACATTTCGCGATTGCACGTCGAGAGGCAATGGTAAGTTCATGTTTCGGTCTGTCTCTGCCGCGCTCCGTCCCTGCTGCGCTTCGTCTCTGCTATGGTTCGTCTTGCCGCTATTCGTGGTTCGGTACATCCGAGTGCAAAGAGGCGCTTGTCCGTCACTGCAGCACTGGCGCTCTGCAAGATCAGCCTAGTCTTTTAGATATCATTCTTGCCCAGCTGAAAAGTTTCTCCAAGAGTTGTTGCGGAGAGGTTTGCTCGGAGCTCGCGAAGGACTGAATGAAGCGGTCACAATGAAGGTCATGCGGCTTTCTCGTGTGAGCAGACTGACCAAATAATGCGGGTATCTGGCAGGTTATTTAGATCTTTCGAGATCCTTAGGAGATGTTGCGCGTGCTATATCTCGAGCAGCCAAGCATATCCAGTGGGTCACTGGCAGGGGAGTAGGCTGGCCGAACTGCTTAGCTCCGTGAATCTTGACCTCCACAACGTCAGACCCCACCACGTAGGCACAGCCGCTCAAGCCGACCGAAACAACAACAGCCCTAGGTAAGTTCAAAAAAGGGTTCTTATTGATCGCACTGCAGCCGACGAGATCATCTACTACTCACAACCCCTCGCGTCCTCGGGCCCAGCTTAGCTGCGAGCTTGCAGCCAACACTGTCCTTCCAGCGTCTCCCCAATGCAGGTATGTACTTCTCCTTGCGCGATTAGGAGCTGCAACTGACCGCAAGGCCTGTCATAAGGAAGTCTGGTTGTTCTCTATCCTCGCGGTCCACGATCGCGCTTTACTGCCAACGCAGTCTGCTTCTGTAAGCTGCCACATCCCTCCGCTACAGCTTCCTCTGACCATTCTCAGTCTCCAGTAGCTTGAAATAAACACCCACCGACTGTGTTATCGCCCCTCGATATGGCCAGCCTCTGTATCCTTGCGGACGAACTGAAGCTCCTGATCTGCCACCATCTCGATGGCGACGCGAAGAGCCTCAAGAATCTTGCTCTAACATCCCGGGCCACCCGTGACTGCGCTCTTGTGGTCCATAAACAAAATTCCCTCATCGATCTTTCCACAGGCAGTGCTAAAGTGGTGCACAAGGTGATGGCACACCTACTGGCACTCGCAAGCGACAGTGCCGCGATTCCACCGATATCCACCATCGCCAGCACAGGTGATCCGTTTGCGGACACGCTTCTCAAACATGCATCGAACTTCACGTCCCTCAAGCTCGACAACATCGATACCCTGCGAGAAGACAAGATTTGGATCAATGATAAGGTGCTTGGGCAGTACATGTCTCTCATTTCCAAGCTTGCGCCGGTGACAATGTACGGAGCTCAGATATGGCGCAAGAGGCTTTTGGAAGGAGACATACGTGATCTCTTGCAACTTCTTCTGAGAGTTGCGCGTCACATCACCACGCTCGAGATGTCAGGCTCCCTAGAATGGATGGCGCAGACAGACGTACGGGGCGCCTGCCCTGCGCTTCGTACTCTCAAGCTTGTGGGAATACATAACTACACCATGGAGCGCACTTGCGGTCACATCCTACGAGTACCGACGCTAGAGGTGCTTGAGTTTGCCAGAATGGACGTGTCCATCTTCACGCTCGATTTCGTTGACACTGCTCATAAGTTGTCGATCTCCTCGCTCCACTTCCTTGAGTGCTATGTATCTCCCAAAGCGCTGGAAAAGGCTATCTGCGCTTGCCGTACACTGGAGACATTTAGGTACACACTCTGTTGGGAGAAGCCGGCACCCGCCTTAACGCACTACAATATTGCCAGGCTGATTAAGAATCTTGCATCCCACAGCACTACGCTGAAGCATGTCACCATTCTCACTTCGGGGGTGCTGTTGCGCAATACATACCGTGACTCAGATGGACTAGCACAGCTCGAGGTACTAAGGACACTGGCCATCAGCCATGATCTCCTGCATCCTCTTCACGTCAACGCGGATGCCGGCCGGCGCAAACCCCGGCAACTCAAGAAACTGTCTAAAGTCCTACTATCGCTGAAACCGTCGCTCCAACGCCTGGAACTGCACGACTGTGACAAGACGTCGGTGACCAAGACGTTACTCGATGTCATGCACCAGATGGCGGACGTCAGTCCTCTGCCAAATCTGTGCACTATCAAGGTCGTGTCTGAGCCTCCGCGCCATCCACTCCCACACGAGCTGCAGGAGTTGGAAGACTTGACTCGTCGGATTGGGGGTCTTGGTCGCTCGCAGGCGTTGCGAGAAGCGGCTGCGCGCACTGAACTTCATCTGGAGCTCGATCCTTGAGCTCCTAGACTTCTGAGGAACAGTTCACGGCATCCAGGACCTACGATTGTATCTGACCTACAACGAGTCGTCGGTGCACAAGTCTACATATGTCGGCATTCAGTTGCTCAGTGCGGCTGCTGGGCCTCTCCAGAGCGCTTGATGCGGGTACGGTTGGGCTTTGATACAAGATCGAATGTATACATGGTTGCTTTGGAAGATGTTCATCTGTCTACACACCGATGTCCAAGCACCCTTGGAGTCAGTGTGACCGTAGACATATGATCGTAGCAAACATCAGATTTCTCCAAACTCCTGCTAGCAAAGAATAAAGATCCATGATCACCATCTCAAGTAGAGCCGTGACTAGCTAGCTACACCGATGTGAAGCATCCGTGATGAAAAGATGGGATACAGCGCCTCGCAACACTGCTCAATGATTCCTGATATCGTGACTCCAAGATCAAAAGATCTAATTGACAGAATTCGGCAATACTGGTTAGTGCATGGGAGCTAAATTGTGGGCTTCAGGGCTTCACTTGCTGACAGGGGCGATATCGCTGCCCGGCTAGCCCACTTCCCTTCTTCACCCCTCCCGCACTTCTCTTTCGCGCACCCATTGGATACCACAAGCCTGGTAACCTTACAAGACACAGTGGGCTGAGATTCCGCAGCCAGAGACTTCGCTTTCAGACAACGTTAATCGACCGCCATTGAGCTGAAGTGGATACATTCTCATCCTCCGCGCCGCGCGCCGCTGGTCTTCCTCGTCCTAGCGGTCCAAACCCCAAGCCAGTAAGTTACTCTCGTGGAAGGTTCTTGTACCACGTTAATGACTCTTTCAGCGTCGCTGGGCTCCAAGGTTTCCTCACTGCATCTGACCGATTGGCCATCTCGAGATGGGCTTGCCAGACCTTCCGCCCGAGCTCCAGGTCATGGTGTACGAGAACCTTGAGGACGACTACGACGCTCTAATGGCCTTGACTACGGTTTCGCGAGCTGTCGCCGATTGCGCTCATTACGTGCTCGAGCCGTTACAAACACTCGACCTTTCTGATGGGTGCACGGACGAGATTGAGGACAATCTAATCAGGCTGTATGAGCTGGCCTATGGCCCTACTTCACCCGTCCCTCAAGTTACATTCAGAACGATTCACTCAGATCTTGGTCAAAACTTGATCAGACAAGCTTCTGCATACAGAACGCTGGTAGTCCACTTTGACAGCCGTTACGGGTTTACACAAAGGCCGGCCATTCGACCAGAAAACATGGTCAAGCTGGAAGCCATGTGGGCGTTACTGAACGGAAGTGAACCCTACAGTCCTTCTACCTGGAGGAGGAATGTTCAAAACCGTCTTGCCGACACCTCACTGCGTCTGGTGTTCCGCACCATGCGCCATCTCACCACGCTTGAATTGGGTGGCTCCACTAACATCCTGCCTTGGAAAACGGCGGGAATCCTGCCCATGTTGCGCACACTCAAGTTCACTGCCATTACGAACCCGAAGCTGTCTCCAATGTGCTGGAACCTCGCAGCCAGACCGCACCTAGTCACCCTCGAGTTCTCAAACATGAGCATTACCACGTCCTTCCTGGCGAATCTCAAAAACGACCTTCCCGTCACGGATCTACGCTTCAGGCACTGCTGGGTGGAGATCAACGCGTTCCGTCGCTTTTCAGATCATTGCAAGCGCATGGAGGCTTTTGAGTACACGCTCGGTGCTTACTACTGGCCGGTCGCAGCAACGAAAAGCAAACATCACCACCTAGCCAGTCTCGTCAGTCAAATGCATCGTCACGCCAACAAGCTGACCCATCTCACACTACTCATGCCCAACGTCGAGATGGACAGCACGCAGTGCAACCACGTCGTCTCCCTCGCCCAGTTCACCGCGCTGCAAAAGCTGGCCATCAGCTACAAGGTCCTCGCCCCTCACACCCGTGCCTGTGGTGTGTATGTGGCGAACCCGAACACCATGCTGACTCAGTGGGATATCCTGTCTGGCCTCGCGCCGTCCGTGGACGAGGTACATCTGTACCGCGGCGACGAGGCGGATGTCATGCTCACGCTGTCCGGGATGGTGAACAGCATGGGCCCGAACATGTTGCCAAACCTGCGCCGTGTGGAGGTCATTCTGTCTAGACTCCGGTCACCATTCAGTGTGTCTAGGTCCCCTGGTACGCGGGAGGTGGCGATTCGGAAGAAGTTCGAGCGCCGTGGGGTGGTGGTCTTGATTTCAAGGCCGAAACATGTGTATCCTCTGGACTAGGAACGTGTCAGACTCACACTCTGGATCGCAGGATTGCGGAGTTTTCTTTCTATTATTGGCCTCCGCTATGGCGGTGCCTGTTTTCATTTGTGCAGCTCGGCCAACAGCTTCCTTTAGTGATTCGGAAGACCTAATCTTTAGAGCGGTGGCATTTGGCAAGTTCTGGTAGTTACTAGTCGCAATTCAGCGTGCTCGCGTATCGTATTCGAAGCCTCATCTTGGTAGACTTAGCATAGCAATAAGACTGTAGTCCACATGAGGGTGTGCAACCTTTTGAAGTGTTTTGCATTTTCGATTGTCTTGCTTTTTGCTATGCTATTCTCACTTCCATAATCTACGACTCCTTAAAAGGACACCCCTTATCCGCACTCTGACTCTTCGTCTTCTCCTTGACAACCTTCCACGTGAGGTCCATCAGCCTCTCGCCCAACTCGACATCGTTGGCCTTGTCGCTTCCCTGTTCTATGGTTGCGGGCGGGCAAACATACTGCCCACTCTTCTCCGTCGTGGTGGCAGCGTACATCGTGCTCACGGCACCCTCAAACTGCGTCTTCTTGAACGGCGCCGCGCCCACGCTCATAGCGTACCCTGCAAGCGGGAACGCCTCGTGGATGTGCTCCGTCGACTGCCGCGTCTCGACGATGCCGGGGTGGATGGCGTTGGCGAGGATGTTTGGGTGTTTGCTTGTCAAGTGGCGTGCAAGATACTTTGCGTACAGAAGGTTGGCAAGCTTGGCGCGGCCGTACTGTGGCTGCGGACCGAGGTCGCGGTTCAACTCGTCGATGGAGGCAAACTCTGTATCGCTCGGCGCCTGCTCGTGCAAGTTGGAGGATGTGCAGACGATGCGGACCTTGTCCTTCTTGGCTGTCTCTTTGAGGACGGGGAGAAGATGCGATGTGAGGACTACGTGCCCGAAGTGGTTGGTTGCCATGTGCAGGTCGATGCCATTCTTCGCGAGCTGGTAGGTCATGATACCGCGAGCGGCGTTGTTGATCAAAATGTCGATTCTGTCTGTTTGCTCGGAAATTTGAAAGGCGGTGCGGCCGGTCTCTTCCCAGTCGGACAGATCGCACTTCATCCATACTACGCGATTGCCCTTCTCTTCACCCATCTCCTGCTTGATCGCATTGATGGCTTCTGAAGCGATGTCATCGGACTGGGATAGGATGAAGAGCTTCTGGATGTTCTTTGAAAGTAGTGTGTGCGTGCAACCATAACCGATGCCCTCTGAGCCTCCTGTGACGACGGCGACCTTGCCGGTCAAGTCTGGTACAGCGTCGAGCGAGAACTGATTCTCTGGTGAGGCGAGCTCGTTGCCAGGAACCATTTTGCCGAGATTCTCGACGATGGTGTTCTTAATGGCCTCCATACCGGGTATCGAAGATTTGTTTGCGACTGGGCCCTTCAATCGATCGGTGTTGTCAGTAGAGTATGGTCGGATAGACAAACGAGTTGCAAATGTTCGTAATTGTGGTGTATATCTAGGCGTAATTCGCAAGCTGAGAGTTGATCTAATGAACTTGGAAGATTGCATATCTAAAAGGAGGAGGAGGTCGGTTTAAATCTCGCAGAGCATCTCCGTATCTGGGTGGACCTTCGCTGATGTAGCAATGTCGTTGGTTCACGACATGATCATCCATGACGCATGCATCCAGTAACAGCCACCCTGATGTCAGTGAGACGGTCAATTGGGTTGCAGAACGCCCATTGAGGAGCGTACAGCAGGCCCATGATTTCGCGATGACGCCGTGATGTCAATCGATCCTAGGGCGTCGCTTATCGATAAGACGCGTTCGCTCTTGCCCCACGTGACGACGCGTTGTCCGTTTACATTCCACGGTACCATAGCGTTTGGTAGCATCGACGCCTCCGAGTCAGCATGAGCAACGGCCCGCTACCTCCCGATGTTCAGGCCGTGCGCAAGGCTCGCTGGAACAGCGACATGATCAAGCTCTGCTCCACGCCCAAAGGCATCCACACTCACCCTACGGCGCAGGGTATCGGACTGTACACCCACGTAGCAGGTCCTAAGACAACAAGGATGAACCCACACTTTGCCTCCGCCGATAGCGTTGATGGGGAAGTTGCATTGTTAACTCTCGGCGGACCACGACAGATTCGAGCTCGCAGATACCGCGAGCCACCGAACGCAGAGTTAATGGCGTTATACAAGGAGCTCCAAGATGCTGTGCAGGCAGAGGAAAAGATCTGGAGCGACCAGAGGATTGAAGCGGAGAAGGCAGGAAATTCAACAAAAGGCGTGTACAGGATGAGTCTCGACACCTTAAACAAGAAGTACGGCGACATCAATGCACGGTCAGCTGCAGATGCGATACCACAGGTCAATGATGGGGATCGTGACACACGCAGACACTCAGGGGCAGCAACTACTACAACCGGTGGATCGTCAAGGGAACGAAGAGTCAGCTTCGCATCACAACCAGACTCTCGACGGCAGACTATTGGAGACATTCTCGCGGCTCGCAGGAACTCGATTTCGGAGAGGCGAGGAAGTATCTCCAGCAACGAATACCATGAAGACCGTGACCCGCGACGACGTGGGAGATAGAACGGTGAGATTGGCAAGTATGGCGAATATGACTTAGGGACATAGCATGACGTTTACGGTACCGGCGAAATACCCATTGTAGTGTCCTTCGGCAACGGACAGGTCGAATAAATCGTGTTCTTACTCAGTCCATGTCTATTGCAATTGATGATGGCGCAAATTATCACTGGTCCGCACACGCTTAGAAGGTGCTCGATACAACTCGCAAGGGCTCCATTTAGATCACGGCAACCATGTTCGAACCCTTTATGTATACAACAGCGCGTACGAGTGGGGCCAAGTTGGTGGACAGGACGTGTGTACTCTGAGCAAGATCTAGGGTAGGCTATCTAATCTACGTTTTTAATTATGTAGAAGAACCCACAGCCGTCAGGTATGGATCTCTACGCAGCTGTCACAGTGACTGTACCAACGGTCAGTCCCTCAGCCTTGGCCTCGATTACGATCTCTCCACTAGATCCGGCCCCGGCCCGAACGATGGCAAGAGCAAGACCACTGAACGCCTTACGTGTCTTTGAAGGAAACGGCGTGCCATCCCGAGGATCACCGTTGTCCGTGCTCACGATCTCACCGGGCCCAGAGGTGACGGAGAAGGTAATTTCGTTGTCAGCTTGCGGAATAGTATCACCATTTGCGTCAACAACGGCGACGGTGATGAAAGACAAATCCTTTCCATCTCCATCAATGGTCGTTCGGTCAGCGGTAACGTTAAGAGCTGTAGCAGCGCCAACAGTGCGGTGGGATGCCTCCGCCCACTCTTCGCCGTTCTTCCACGCTTTCACGGTGATCTCACCGGGCGTGTAGGTCACGTTGTCCCAGCGCAAGCGGTAGTCGTACTGTCCACGTTTCTGGCGACCAGCAGACTTGCCATTGATGAATAGTTCGGCTTCATCGCCTGAGGTGAAGACATGTACTGGAGTCACTAAGCCTTCACGGCCAGGCCAAGTCCAATGCGGAAGGATCCGGACCTGCGGAAAGTCTGGGCGCCAGCGGGCTTGGTAAAGGTAGAACCGATCTTTCTTGAAGCCTGCAAGATCTAGTAAAAGTTAGTGGTCTGTGCTACGCATGGAATTGTAGGTAAAGAACTAACCAATGATGCCAAAGTAGGAGCTGCGGCTCGAGTTGTCGTACGGCGTGGGCTCGCCAATGTAGTCCCAGCCGGTCCAGACAAACTCTCCAGCAACGTATGGATTGCGATCCTGCTGCTCAAAGACTTTGTCTGGCGAGGCAGCCCAGGAAGGCGCGTAGAGCTCATATGCACTGACATGGTTGTTGATGGGGTCACCGCCTTCACCAGGGCCTCCACCAACAATTGCACTTTTCTTGGGCGTAACCGGGAAAATGTACACGCCGCGAGAGCTGACTGTTGATGCAGATTCAGTACTCCAGATCATCTTGTTTGGGAACTTGCTGTGGAAAGCAGCAAAAGAACCTGTTGCCGCATTTCCTTTGCCCTCGCCCTGGTAGTTGAGTCCAATAATGTCAATCTCTGCGGCTAGACCAGTGTTCGGACCCGCATTGTTCATCCCAACAGTAACTTGCCTTGTGGGATCCTCCTCGTGTACGATGCCTTGAAGCCTCTTAGTGGTAGCTGTACCTGTAGAGTTCGACTGCTCAGCAAGCTCATTACCGATACTCCACGAGATGATCGAGGGATGGTTGCGGTCACGGCGAATGAAAGAACGGAGGTCAGCCTCTGACCATTCAGGAAAGATGAGATGGAAGTCGTTCTCCACCTTCGCGTACTGCCATGTATCGAAGATCTCGTCCATAACCATGAGACCCAAGCGATCGGCAATGTCGAGCCACTCCGGTGCTGGAGGGTTGTGAGAAGTTCTGAGTGCGTTATTGCCCATCTCTTGTAGCATCTCAATTTGACGCTCTGCCGCACGGTAGTTGAAGGCCGCGCCCAAGGAACCGAGATCATGGTGGTTGCAAGACCCGTAGACGGGGACGTGCTCGCCGTTGATCAGGATTCCTTTGTTTGGGTCGTAGGCTACGGTGCGGATACCAAACAGGGTCTCGTACGTATCCAAGGTCGTGCCGTTACTAGATACTGTGGTGATGGCTATGTATTCGTTCGGTGTCTGTTTGGGTGCTGGACCCCAGAGCTTAGGATTCGCCACAGTAGTAGAGCCGTTGACGGATTGCTTTGATCCTCCAGACACGGAAACAGTTGTTGTCGAAATCTTCGCGACGGCGTCGCCTGTTGCTTTCCTGGACTTTGAATCAAGCTCATAGATATTTGTAGCCACCTGTACTGTTTGACTTGAGTTGCCCTTGTTCTCAACCTCGATCCGTAGTTCTACGGACGCTTGTTCGGCGGAGATAGTAGGAGTGGTGATATAGCTTCCATGGTAACCCACGTGGACAGCGTTTGTAGTCAAGAACTCTAATTTCCTATACAACCCAGCTCCAGGATACCATCTTGCAGACTCTGGTGCGTTTTCGACTCGGATTGCAATAACGTTGTCGCCAGCCTTCGCAAACGGCGTAAGGTCTAGACGGAAGGAGTTGTAGGGGTAAGGCCATCCACCAACCAACTTTCCGTTGAGCCATGCAGTAGCGTAGGCCATAGCGCCATCAACGTCTAAGAAAAGTGATTTCCCAGACGTGATGATTTCCTCATCGATAGACAAGGACTTGCGGTACCATCCAATACCGTTAATGGGCAAGCGACCTGTACCACCTGGGGTTTCTTCGGAAAAGTCAAACTCTCCAGTAGCAGCCCAGTCATGGGGTAAGTTTACTGCCTCCCAGACAGCATCATCGAAGCTCGGCTGGACGTATGTAATGTTGGCCCCCGGCCCTGGCGCGGAGGGTCGATCATGTTTGGTTCCGGTGAGGTATGGATTCGCTGCTGGAAGAATCCACGGCTTCAAGATGTCGTATGAAAGGCCATCTGGATTTTCAACGAAGCGCTGAAAGCGCCAGCCATCGTTCAGACTGACACGTTCCCGCCCACCAGCTTCTGCACGGGGTCTTTTGGTGCCAGCAGCCTCTGATGAGTGAATATTGGAGACCATCAGAAGTCCCACCAAGATCGTTCCACACCGAGATATGAACGACATCGTAGGGGTTGGTGTATCACAGAAAACGACTTCCGGGAAAGTCTACCTTTTGAACGACTACATTTGTGGAACACCTGTCCGATCACGTCGAAAGACACAAATCTCCTTGCTCGCGGTTGTATTTCCTGAAAGATACCATGATCTGCGCATGTACATGGGGTCGGGTTAAATGTTGTCAAACTCTGCTTTGAGTAGGCAGACGGAGAAATTGGCTGATCGTGTGTACCTGACTACACTTTTGCCCGATGCCCGTGAGCATCACTGCCGAGATAGATGAAGCCAGGATTGGAAGGAAGTGGATACGACAAGCCTCCCCCGCCCAATACAAAGTGCGGGGGTGGCGGCCTTGGCGTGGCCTGATGGTTCGCATCTTGACCGAGCGGTTGTATTGCCCATTTCGGATCTGTCGCCGATATCTATGCCGCGGCTTAGTAGGTAGTTCATGCTACCAAAGTTGAGGTACAAAGAGAAAGACCACGCAGGATGCCCCAGAAATTGAGCAAGTGTAATGAAACACAGTCCGTACATCAAATACTGACAGCCTGGTGGCTAGGCTTACGTAGGCACCTTATCGATAAGGAGTGTAAGCAGAGGGTACATCTGCTTCCCCTCTCAAGCGCGGCTTACCCTGTATTCTTCGCACTCACCACGATACAATTATGACAATGAAGCTTCTTCTTTTGTCCGTGTTAGCTACAGCGGTCAACGCCAGATGCTTTGAGCCCACCATCACCCATCCCTTGCCCGAATATGACGCCGATGACGCGCTTCTCAAACATGCCTTTGCTGAGATCGATACAGCCGTAACGTCGGTCATATCGGCTTCTGAGTTCTCTGCAACATCATTCTCCATAGAAGTCACGTCTTCGAAGGAATCCCTGTGGTCCAAGCACCATACTGCGAATGAACGAAACGCTTCGCGGCCTGACATACCCGAGGTCAACGGTGATGCGTTGTATCGAATTGCGAGTATCACAAAGACATTCACTGTCCTGGGAATATTGTACCAAGAGAAGGCCGGGAACCTGAGCCTTGACGATCCAATCAGCAAGTACATCAAAGAGCTGGATGCACCACAGCATGGTACATTGCCATGGAAAGACATCACGCTGCGTAGTCTAGCTAGTCAGCTGAGTGGCATACCCCGCGAATGTGCGATACCCTGGAAGCCGTGGCCTCTTGGCTGGAATGGCTGTCAGAAACTTGAAGGTACGGAATTAACTCTTCATAGTTGCTCAGGGTGATTTTGTCAACTTCGAGAAGCTGGGCATGCCCGATCCTGTCACATGGGGTTTGCCACCAGTATCACGAGAGGATCTTGTTGATTGTGATGAGTACTCGCCTGGCTATAAGAAAGTCTGCCATACTGGCGGTAAGGAGAACAGGTGCAGATTTGAACTGAGAGCTCTCACTGACGAATTTTGTTATAGATCTCCTCGATGCAGTCAAGTCCCAGATCCCTATCTTTGCGCCGAATCAGCAATCTACCTATTCTAATGTCGCTTTCGAGCTGCTGGGTGTGGTCATTGAGCGAGTCACAGGACAAGATTATAAATCCTACATCGAAGAAGCAATATTCAAGCCGCTGAACATGAGCAAGAGCACACTGTCTCTGCCGCCTGATCATGCCGGTGTCATCCCATCCGGAGATCATTACTGGGATGTTGATGAAGGAATCCAGAACCCAACAGGCGGAATCTATGCTTCTTCCCAAGATCTTTCAAAGTACCTACGATACATCTTGAAAAAGTACAATGGTCTCACGCACGCCTTGAATTGGTTCAATCCTGTATCGCCAGCGCGTGGAGCCAATTCCTTCTATGGCATGCCTTGGGAGATATTTCACACCGACCGTGTACTGAATGACTCTCGCCAGTTGGTCAGATTCGTTACGAAGGGAGGAGGCCTTCCAGGATATTCTTCCATCATTATTAGTGCACCTGAATACGATCTTGGATTCACGATTCTGGTTGCTGGAGACGACACGTTGCTTTTGAAACTGAAAAACATCGTCACTCGTTTTGTCCGAACTGCAGAGAGGCTTGCTGTTCGGCAACTCCAGGATCGCTACTCTGGTAAATACGTCAGCTCCGATCCCAGCTTGAATTCATCAGTCACCTTGGTCGCAGACCATCGAGGCCTTATTGTGACCGAATTCATCTCAAACTCCTCCGACCTTTTGGACTACGCGTATACGAAACATTGGATCCCGCAACATGGTGTCCCACAACTTATTCCGACGCTCCTCTACCGAAACGCGCAAGACCAGAAAGGCGAAGAATGGCGCATACAGCCAGTAGAAGACCGCAATCACGGCGAAAACGAAATCTGGGACGACTTTTGCATTACCGACGTTGAAGGTCCACTGTATGCAGCTGTGCCCGTCAATAATTTGGTGTTCTGGAACCAAGGGGAAAATCAAGTGTTCGAGACACTTGAACTAAGTGCTTTCCGTGTAAACCTCACAAGGGCAAGTCCGGCTGAGCAGGAGCACCTGGAATTGTAGATGCAATCAGGTCGATTTCTAGCGAATTGAGCTGAGTCTCAACTGCTGAGACATTGTTATATAACACCAATTTTCGGTTCAGCCAAGACAGCAAGTCGTTGGACAGCAAAATGCGACAGTTTTTCCATATCGCACTCGTGTCAAAAGCTAACAACTTGAGTTGTGCAATACTTGACCCAACAAGGGGCAATCCATCAACATGTGGAGCATGCGGTGAGTCGCAATGAAATTGCGCACAAGGTGTCAGCCTTGCTTCAAAGGATCTTTTGTTTTCAGCATGTGTGCACTGCAATCAAGTTGAGCTGACCTTTTGTCCGATTCAATGCTTTGGAAACGCGTATTCCAAAAGCGGGCAATTTCTGGGGTGCAGGGCGAATCATGCTGGGACTGGATCATACTGGACACGAGTGTACGACGGCCACGTCTTGCAAGTGGTTATGTGTTCTCAAAGCTTGGAACGTAAGCTAACCATACCTGGCAGCTCTACACAAGGATCCATCGCAATGGCTGCAAGACCGAGATGAACGGAAAAATTAAGGCCCTTCGTCCCCGCAACATGATGTTCATTAACGATGCTTCAAGCCCTAAAGTGGGCATCAGCCCATATAATCTTCTTACTATATAGGCTCGGCACAGTCTGGTGTAAGTGTCACGATTTGCACACGGAAGCAACTTCACAAACATGCTGCACCTCTTGGCAAGTGCTGCACTAGCCCTAACCGTGGTTGCACAGCGACAACCGACTACCATCAAGTCCCAAGGCAATCCCATCCTCGCTGATGGATCGTACTTTTCGGCGGATCCAGGGCCTCTGGTTGTGAACAACACTCTTTACATCCTTGCTGGTCACGATGCAGCCCCTCAAAACGACAACTCATTTATTATTAACGAGTGGGAGATGTTTGTTTCTAAAACCACACCGGATCCAAAAGGTTCGGATTGGGACTTCTACCCCGGACTCATAAAGCCCAATGACGTCTTCAAGTGGGCTGCACAGGGTACAGCGTATGCCTCACAAATTGTTGAGGGACCAGATGGGAAATTCTACCTATATGCTCCGGTAACGCAAGCGCAATCGAATAACGCAGACAAATTTGCCATCGGAGTGGCGGTGGCAGACAATCCCCTGGGGCCGTTCAAGGATGCCCATCCTGCGGGACCAATTCTCTCTCAGTCCGTGCCTGCTCCAGGAAACAACATCCAGAATATTGACCCGACCATCCTGGTTGATGATGATGGCAAGGTGTACGTCTACTATGGAACCTTTGGAGCTCTTCGCGGATACCAATTCAAGAGCGACATGGTCACACCTGTCGGCAGTGTCACCACCGTCTCCTCACTCACTGGGTTTTTTGAGGCTCCTTGGATCATGAAGCGCAACACAACATACTACATGCTGTACGCCGCGAACAATGCGGGCCCAAATTCTCCATGTACGCCAACCTCCTATCATGCTTGTATCGCCTACGGCACAGCAAGCTCACCGCTGGGCCCGTGGACCTTCCGCGGAGTTATTCTCGATATCGTGTCATCGACGACCTCGCACCCTGGTGCGGTTGAGTTTGGAGACAAGTGGTTTCTCGTCTACCATACAGCGGACGCGAAGACAGGAGGTAACTTCCGGCGCAGCGTTGCGTTCGATGTGATGACTTTCGATGATGCTCAGAGTCCTCCTCGCATCAACAAGGTCGTGCAGACGCGCCAGCCGGCAGGAGCACCTGCGCCGACGCGCAACATTGCACCACGTGCAAAAGCAAGTTCCGAAAACGCCACCCCAATTCAGTACTGGATTGCCGCCGTCAATGACGGTAAAGTCCCGTTAAATCCCTTGCCTCCCCAGCTCTGGGCCTCGTATGCCGGCGACAGCTCACCGCAAAAATCTACGTTGACACTCACGTGGAGCTCTACGGTGAAGATAAATGGCGCACGTATTGCATTTTTTGCTGATCAACCTGCTGGTTCAAATATTGGTGTGCCGCCGCCGGCTAGCTGGAGCATGGAGTACAGAATCGGTGAGGGAGCGTGGACCAAGATCAGTGCTACTTACCCCACATCAGTGAGTGACACACCTCCTGAAGTCAAGTTCAATGAGATCAGCGCCACGTCCGTGCGAGCTGTGCTGGTGGCTTCGGGCAGTGGTGGAAAATTCGGTGGTGTTGGTGTGAAGGAATGGGAGGTTTTGGCTCCGACAGCCTCCTAGTCACTACGCAGTGCGAGCAAGAGCGCGATAGATGTTGCATCGTGTTTTTGAGTTAGTAAACCCACAGCTTCCACCTTTATATCTCAAAGCTTGCATTGTGACAGTGCGTCTGAAAGTACTTCTAACGAACTAGCAATGTCACTCTTATTGACAAGAATCGTGAGTCGTCAATCCACAACCTTATAAAATTCAACCCTAATTCTATTTAGTCAACACTGTGTTTAGATTCCAGCAACACAATAGCTTTTGCACATTGTATACACTTTAAATGTCTATCAAGACTGTATAGACCTTGATTTCTTCGGTAAGCCGCGACTATTTCACTACTACTTATCAATTGGCACTTCTAAAATCGCGAAAGTTGGTGCAATCGAAGCGCTTTGTTATATTGAACGAGATTCTGAGATTACAGTAGGTCGTGGCTAACACGCCAACAATCCTCACATTCCACGCAAATCAGGGGGGTGATGGCCATAGCCAACGGTCCCTTCGTGCATTAGTGAAAGAGCCTACTATGTGGATGTTGAGGAAATCTAGCGTCAATTTTAGTCTTGCAGTCAACATCTAAGTTGATCTGTGACGCCCAGGACAAAAGTTGCGAGATTGTCTTGAGTGATTAGCAAAGCGCAAAGGCCCGGAAGCTGAGCGCTCTTATAAGGGGCTCTCATGAAGTGCAGAGTAGATCGAACGTCGATCGCGGTGCTCGGACAGTTCAAAAACGCGAACAAGTCGACAGATCGAGAAAGTTTCGAGTGCCCATCCAAGCCAAGGCTGGGCGCAAGTTGTCGTCCACAACATCATTAGCAAGTTTCGGAGGAAGACAAAAAGGCGGTGAATCGTGGACAAATTCCATTTGGGAAAGACAATTGTTGCGCATGATGGATCTTTTCCTTGCCTAAAAGTTTGTCATCCTGACGAGCCTAGATCTTGAAGATCTTCAGAAGCGTCGATTGAGCTCGGCTGCCGGAAGACGCGAGAACGCGAAGACGCGAAGGCGCGACACGTGAGCCAATGTCCACATCAATTAATTGAGTAAGTGGAGTTGGGAACCAGACTATATGATGACAGATCAGACATACATAATGCATTGCTGTCCGAGTCTGAAGCAACATATAATCCCTTAGATTCGCTCTATCTGGTTAAAACACACCTGTACACTTGCAACCCTTCCCAATATTCTCTTCCTACCCCTCGATCAGCATGACTCCCCAGATCCAGGAAGATATCTTGATCATTGGCGCTGGGCCGGCTGGAGGAGCCTTGGCAGCTTTTCTTGGCCAGAATGGTGAGCGTCTTGATAGCAATAGTCATTAGTGAATGCTCACTGTAAATAGGACTGAGCGGACTTGTGATATCCAAAGACTCTTCCACGGCTTTTACACCAAGAGCCCACGGGTTCAATCCATTTGCCTTTGGTGCGAAACATACCCAACACTTCGACGAGTGACTGACTTACCTGCCTAGAATGCCTCCGCGATATTGATCTTGAGGAAGAAGGGCTTCGATTAGCGATTCGTGGCTCTACCGCTCTTTCTATGCGCTTTTCAGGAAATCTGATAGGGGAGAGAGAGTATGGACGTGTCTCAGCATGGTCAGAGCATCCAGCTAGTGCGGTAAGAATATTCAAACCCCGCCAGACCAGAAATGACTTGGGACCAAGACTCATGCTATTGATAGGCTCGAGTGAAAGAGACGACTCCATGCGAATACGTTGACCTGACTCAACGTCATGTCGAGCCACTCCTCCTCCGATATGCTTCACACCACGGCTTCAGACATCGCTTCTCGACAGAACTCATTGGAATAGAGCCCATCAGTGACGATCTTGGTACAGGATATCTCTGTACTATTCAAGACCACATTACGAACTATCACTTCAAGATCCGTGCCAAGTATCTCTTCGCTGCAGATGGAGGACGAAGCCACGTAGCTCGCTCCTTGAATTTCAACTTCTCAATCACCCCAGGAGGGCCCAAGGCCTGCAACGTTCTGATCAAAGCCGATCTCGGCCATCTTTTAGTAGAAAAGAAGTACGCTGCCCTCAATTGGGTGATTCAGCCTGACCGCAAGATTTTCCCCGGAGTTGTTGCCCACTTGCGCGTGGTCCGACCGTGGAACGAATGGGTCCTCGCTGGGTTTGGACCAGGCGGCACGAATCCGTTTGAAGGATTTACGACCGAGAGCCCTGAGATTGTCGACCTCGTGCGAGAACTGGTTGGAGACAGAACAATCGATGTCAAGGTCCTGAAGATTGATCCTTGGACCGTCCGTGAAGCTGTCGCGGACCACTACTCGAAGGGCGATAATAAAGTCTTCTTGTTGGGTGATGCTGCTCACCGTCACCCTCCCACGTTTGGTTTGGGCAGCAACACCTGCATCCAAGACGCGTACAACCTAGCATGGAAAGTCGCATACGTCACAAAGGGCTGGGCTGGCCCCGGTCTTCTAGACACTTACAGTCAGGAGCGGCAACCAATTGGCGCAGACCTTGTACGCGAGTCTAATAACCAACTTCGTCATAACTCAAATATTTGGGATGTCTTGGGAATGGTCGGATCTCGCGAAGACGGAGTCAAGAAGCTGGAGGAGCTAACGCAGCCGACGAGCGCAGGTTCAGATCGCCGAGAAAGACTGCACGAGGTCCTAGAGCACAAGAGGCAGGAGTTGGAGAGTGTTGGTCTGGCCTACAACCATTGGTACACCTCAAGTGCGGTGTATTTGGATGACGAGGAAAGCCCTAGGCCGACATTGGAGGGAGATCAAATTGTTGAGGTACAGATCAGCACGTATCCTGGCAGCCGACTACCTCATGTCTGGCTGGACATGTCGTCGCGCTCCAATCTGATATCCACACTTGATCTCGCTGGGAAAGGATCCTTTTGCCTACTGTTCGGGGTTGGTGGAGAAGCTTGGAGAGCTGCGGCTCAAAGAATCAGCAGTGCCACTAATATCCCTATTGTCAGCTATGGCATTGGCCATGGACTAGATTATATGGATATCCGCCGCGACTGGCGTTCTAAGCGGGGGGTTGCTGAAACTGGTTGTGTGCTTGTTCGACCTGATAGATTCGTTGCTTGGAGGTCGACGGGACAGCCTGGAAACTGCGAGGAAAAGCTGATGCATGTACTAGATAAAGTGCTGTTTAGGGAAGCTAGTCATAAGTAGGTACTGTCTATAAGCCGATGACTTCGGTTGTGGTAGCATACTCCAAAGCATTATTATCACCTGTTATTGCTAACAGTTATAACGTAGACTTCGATAGAACAGTATAGATTGGTTTACTTATGGCTAGTAAAGTACAGGTATAGTTTTATCTAGTACTGTCAATGTAGATCTGCAATCGGCTCTAGCAACGGGTTATTGGCTTATGCGCTTCCGACCCAAGCATTGTAGTTGTTTGGGCTGGATCCTGGGCTTGACAAAATCTCCTTGCCCAATCCTTGAACGACTGTTGCACCATTCCGGATAATTTTGACGGTGACCGCACCTGTCTGTCCATTAAAGTCTCGAGAGAAGTGGTTCAGACCCGTCTTGGTGGCTTGGAAGGTGGTCGGGCTGTTGCCGCCAATCTGCACGCTGATTTGGGCAGGCAACGATTTGATTAATGCCGTAAAGAAGACCTTGTCCTGGACACAAGTCGCAGGTGAATACGTCGTCTGCCATGGTGCGTTGCAGACAACGCCATTGGGATTCGCAGCAGCAGGGTAGAGGCGATACCAATAAGATAGCTTCTCCGTGGTAACAGCGGGTTCGACGCCACCGTTCTTGTAGGTCGCAATGTAATGAGGCAGCAAAGCGCGCCAGCCATCGTGTGGCATGTTGTTCACATACCACTTCGCGCTTCCTGCAGGCTCGTCCGGAATGCCGGCATCAAATATGGGGCCCACGTAGTGTGACTCACCGAAATCGTTCCAGGTCACAATCTGCACGAACTGCGGCTTAATGTCGTAAACGTGTTCCCAACGCTGGTGCCAGAGGTCGTCACCGCGCCAAAGGCGTCGCTTTCCGTACTGGGGCAAGTCGGTAAAGAACCAGGGTGATACACCCATCATGTACTGGCCGGTCACGCCCTTCCATGCAACATCAGGGTCAGTAGCGGGATCCGTGGGCATGTTGTTGGGGCCGTTGGGCCACAAGTTCCAGGAAAAGACACCATCGATGGTACTGAGGTAGTTGCGGTGCCAGTTGGGATCGCGGCTCGTGTACTCTGGCATGAAGTGGATCCCACGTGAAGAGAATTGAGACTTGATCGAAGCCCAGTCGCCCACATAATCAGAACCCTCGAAAGTAGATACAATCGCTTTGCCGGTGTTCTTTGACGCGGTGTATGGATGCTTCGCATACGAGTAGTTCTCAATGTACTGAATTCAGTCAGTACATGCTCATATTCATTAAGAAAAAAAAGAGCATACGCACAGCCGTCAGCGCCGTTCTCACATCTGCAGCAGGCCAGGGCCCATTTCCACCCTCATAATCGAACGCAAAGAAGAGCTTAAACTCATTTGCGACCTCATTCGAGGCTTGAAAAGCCAGGCTGACCTGGGTCTCGATGGTGCCAGCCCAGGGCGCTCCCATGTTCAGCACAAAGCCATCGATGCCGGCCGCCTGGGCGAGGCGAATATCGCTGACCCATCTGGCCTTGTCGTACGCGCCATTGTTGCCAACCTGTTACCATCAGTACTGAAATGTATATGGTGAGCAGGTACACTTACAATGACATGCGCGAATACGCGCTGAGCGGCTGCGAATTGCAGCAAGTTCGCGGCTGCGATGAAAAGGGTGCAAAACAGCAACATGTTGCTCGAACCCACGATGTTGGTTTATCGCGATGATGCAGTACAGTGGCGGATGTGCGTCTTTTATAGTAGAACGGGGGGCGATTCTGCATAAGCATCGATCCTGTAGAGCCGCATAGTGGAGATGCAGCGTCCTAATTTCTACAAATGCGTCTCCCGGCATCAGACCGTCATGGTTTTCCTCGGACCGTACGATAGAGAACCCAGAATAAGACGGCAGATTCCGCTGCCTGTCGACGCATGGACCGCCGTTCACCCGGACTTCAGATATCTGTACGAAAGATCGCTCCATAAAGCGGGAGGCCTTGCCCCGCCTTGAGACTACATACCTACCTATGAGCTTTTAATAGCACATTCAGGCAAATTGCAATTACACGCATGATGTCAACATGGCTTCAGGTGGTGTCAACAACATCCAATAATACATATCTAGCGGCATTCAAACCAATGTGAAGGTCTTCGCCATTCTGGTGATGCAATCAGGACCATTGCGATCAGCATAGAGTATATGTGAATAGGTGCAATCGTTGACTGCATAACGATGTAATCCTGCAGGCCGCACGCCAACTAAGCAGCCATCCATCAAATGGGTATTCTTACGTTCGAGAACCGTCCTGAGACCCCGATGCGTTGTGTAATTTGGAGGACGTTGCCCGACTCTAAGCTTTCAGGCATTTCAGTCTCAATGATGAAACCGGAATGGGTAGAGGGACGCGAACACCCAGTGTGAGACGACACAGTACAGACCGAGGTTTACTAATACAAGCTTTCCAGTCTCGTATACTCCGTGACATTTGGCTTGCGCACTATCTGGGTGTGCGGTGTGTGAACCGTCGGGAAAGGGTTCAGCATCACATGGCGTGGTACGATGATACATGTCGTAGCGGATAGATGCATTGCGACGTTGAGACATGACATCTCGCTTCGTGAAAGATGTGACAAGGTTGCGCGTGGAGGAGCAATAGTAAGCATTAAGGGTGGCGGGCCCATGCCCGCGATGGAGTTGATCTTTGACCAGGAGGTGGGGTACTGTTAAACGAGCCTGCCAATCAGAATCAGCCACAGCAGGCTGGACGCTGGGCACCAAGCTGAAATTAGCATCGACCTTATTACTAAGAAAACACTACTGCCTTCTTTGTTAATGTCGCTCGTATGCAATAAAGTTGCCCTGCGCAACATAGCACCTGATTGGTGTTGTTGTGCGCAGCGGACCAAGTGCGGCGCGGGCGTTCGGTCACCGAGAACAGTCGCGGGCCCGTGCCGCGGGGGGCCTGAACAAACACGGCTACTACTCTACTCTTTAGTAGTAGTATGCGTACGATTTACAAAGTAACCTGTCGTATTCTGAATAACCAAGGTAAGAAGATAACGGTTCGAGCGTCTATGCTAATTCCCAGGCCTTCCATGATTAGGATGTCATGCTAGCTGTTGGCCAGCCAGTCTCCCTTTCTACTTTCGCAAGATGCTTGAGAATTGCGAACTTCTCTGCGGCGTGCTCTTCTTCATGCTCTCCTTTAGGCATACTCCCAGATGCATCGCTAGCAATGTACAGTGGAAATGTGATTGATCTAACAAGCATGCGACGCGTTCGTCACACTTATTCCACTTCTTTCCTTCGCGTGCCAGATGGGATTCTAGATTCTGTTGTCCTCCACGTGCCTGCTATTGTTAAGCTCAAACCCTCGGGCGTACGTACTGTCCATGATGGGCTCCGATCAAGTACAGCGCAGAACATACATCGTCACTGGCGCTGTCCCAGGCATTGACCTCGCCACAGCTTGGGCTTTATTAGCAGAATGTGCTTCTGTCAGTCTGTGCGACCTCGAAAAGAACGGTGTGCACAAGGACGCGCATGACCTTGATCCCTCCGGTGCCCGCGTCTTGAGCTCGGTCGTTGACGTTACCGACCGCACTGCAGTTCGGAACTTGCTGTCAAGCACGAGGGAGAAGTTTGGCTCAATCGATGGCGTCGCCAATTCGGCAGCTATACGTACCGCTGGTCATGAACTTGGCTTCCACTCGAGGGTTTTTAAAAAGGCGCCCTCTATGCTACTCCGAAACATACTGTCCTGGGCTTCATGAGCAGTGCAGCAAAAGAGGGTAATGATCGGATCAGAATAACTGTGTTCTTCCGTGAGCGACACCCCAGCCAACACTCGGGAATGGAGTTGATTGAGGCAACTCACATAGAAGTACAACTGATACAACAACGTACCAAGCCAACTTAGAGCGCATTCCAAATTTTGTTCCTGCACCATCAACACCATTCTCATGCGACGGGAAGGCAGATGAGGTGGCCCACGTATTTGCGTTTCTCACTATTGAGAAAAGCAGCTTCGTAACCGGTGCAGCGTGGAGTGTGGATCGTGGCGCCAATTTTTAAGGCATTCGAGCTTCGCTGAGAGGTTATGTTCTCGCAACCGGGTCACTGAGAAACCAGGGTACGAGGTTGAGCAATGCAATGGTCAACACAGAGGCCCAGTATGAACACCCTCGTGACTCCTTGTTGCCTAATCTAGATAACATCGCTATTGCGTATACTCCGGACTGGCCTTCAAGGCGTGAAAATACTCAGAATCGTGGCCCAATACCACCTTCCCTTGGTTTCTTTGTACCAACGCCCGGATGTACGTCCGGCTACCATGCCACGCACTAAGATCTGTAGTCAACGTGCCAGGATGGACGCCCAGCTCATCATATTTCCCTCCATTGAGGATTTTTGGAGTGCGGTAGCGCATAATGGCAGCTGTGGGCTGTAGAAGTCTATGAGGTAGAGCTTGATTTGATAACAACGATCCTGCAGACAGATGGTGCCAGGACGCACTGCTTCAAGATGGAATGTGAAAAGACCCCACGGCGTCAGCAGCTCGCATTCTAGCTTCATAAGAAGACCGCGACTGCATGCATCACGATTTTCCGATAGCCGCTTCTAGCTAGCAGGTATCTTGTACCACCACTAATCAACTGTGGAGGAAAAGCGCTAGCCGAAGGCTAACGCTGAATGCGTACAGCTGCTGTGACAATAAAGGCGCAACAATTATTGCTCTTTACTGCAGGCCATTGCTGAGTTAATGAGCGGCTAATCTTTTCTGATCCTTTTGTCACCGACTCGTCTTCCAAAAGGCAGACCTTCAGGCGACGTCCGTGCCGACTGAGACATGTTGGTCGAAGGCAATCATCTGCTGTCGAATTTCTTCATGATGCCAACAATCTCAGAGAACCAGGGTATGGGTAGCAAGCCGTGGGAACAGGTTGTTCGTGACCATAAGCTCGATTTGTCCAGGTACGAGGACTTCTACAAAGATCTACACCGTAATCCAGAGTTGTCGCGACAGGAGTACAAGACTGCGGCGAAGATTACAAAGTTTTTGCAAGTGCTTGAGCCCAATCTTGAGATACGCACTGCAATAGGTGGGACAGGATTGATTGCCACCTTCAGAAACGGCCTTGGCAAGACTCTCTTACTTCGCGCTGACATGGACGCGCTACCCCTGCTTGAGAAGACTGGCCTGGATTACGCTTCTAAAGAGATGGCCACAGATCCTAATGAGATAATGGTTCCTGTTGCACATGGTTTGTAGATTCGTTCCCACTCTTAGTCGCCGATTAGTAATGATAACAGCGTGCGGACACGACTTTCATGTCACATGTCTGCTCGGCGCCGCGGAGACGCTTATCTCTTGTCGTAAAGCGTGGTCTGGTACACTCGTCTTCCTATTTCAACCGGCAGAGGAAGGCTACGATGGTGCAAAAGCCATGGTGGATGACGGGCTGTACACGCGACATGAATGCCCCATCCCTGATCTTGTCTTGGGGCAACATGTTGGACCTCTACGAGCAGGGATGGTTTCTTTGAAGAAGGGGCCGCTTTTAGCTGCTTCCGATGTATGGAAGATTACAATACACGGAAGGGGAGGGCACGGCAGCTCACCCCAGAACTGTATCGATCCGATAGTCGTCGCAGCGCACATTGTGGTCCGGCTACAAACCATTGTTAGCCGAGAGGTACCTCCAAATGAGCTTGCTGTCGTATCGGTGTGTTCGCTTCACGCCGGTAGTGCTCAGAACATCATCAGCGACACAGCAGAGCTACTTCTCAACATTCGATCCATGAGCGCTGAGTGGAGGACTCAGATCTTGGAAAGCGCGGACCGAATCATTCGCGCCGAATGCACTGCAGGTAAGTGCAAACCAAAAGTCCGTTACGGAATAGATTCAGGCATTGACTGTACAGGTAACTGCCCTAAACCGCCAGACATTGAGCACACTCATTCTGTACCAATGGTCTTGAATAAAGGCGCTGCAATTCAGTCAGTTGCAGATGGCTTTGCTTCTTTCTTTGGTCAGAACTATGTTCGCGACTTTCCCGCCGTCACTGGGAGCGAGGACTTCAGCAACTTAGCAACCGCGGTCAACGTTCCGTATTGCTTCTGGTTTTTTGGAGGCCATGAAAGATCATTATTCGACAAACATTTTAAAGCGGACACTATTACAGAGCTTCCCATTAACCATAGTCCCTATTTTGCTCCCGCTATTCACCCAACTCTCCAGACGGGGATTGACGCTCTTGTCGTGGCAGTACTAGTGCACCTCTATAGATACTAGCAAGAGTATAATCCTCATCTCTGTAGTATACTTCTATACTTTGGAGTAATCTTCTTATCACTAAACTATGAAAGATTTAAGAAGCAAAGAGTATATTTAAGTAGTGAATACATGTAACTACTAGACAAAGCTGTACAAGGAGCTTGCAGAGTATAGTACATCTCACTTCTAGAGTAGCTTAGTTGTTGTTCAGGTGCCTATCCACCTAAGCTACTCCAGTAAGTGTCACGCTCTACCCTGAGATACTGTCAAGCAATTTCGACCCTGCCTAAGTAGCTCGATCTATAGCTTCATGTGCTCTTCCGTAACAGATATCTTTGGTACATTAGACACCATTGCGCAAAGCTTGAAGAAATCTCCGGCTCTCCAACCATTGAAGGGAGAAACTTGCGGCCGCTCTTTGTCAGGATCACCTCGCCTTTTGCTGAGAGGCCACTTCCGGATTGATTGCAGCAGCAGTAAATTCCAACCTGAATATCTCTCTTACTCCATGCGCCAAAGGTCTCTGCAGCATCAAGATCTAGGACGTCATGGAGCAGTCTAAGCAAAGAGAGGAGAAGAGACGAACTAGGACACATCGTGATCTCCGCTCCGGAGAAACCCTAGGTACAGAACCCGTCCCTGGAATTTCGATGACCCACCTCTTCCAACAACCTTTTCTGCCATGCAAAGTCATGTACAAGTCAACAAAACCCAGTGTGGGCCGGTTTGCTGCGTGCATCAGATCATGATATTTTCTAAGTAATCCGACAATCAGAAGTGTTAATGGAGTGCTGTCAGATTGCTTCGATTCATTCCAGATCAAACTTCACCTTGATTGGCGAGGATGGCACCAAGCCACCTCCCGGTGTCGATGATGGTGAGGAACGGAATTGTGGCATGGCCGCGTAAGCAGTCAACGAGAGTTAATCATTCATCTTTGGCTAGTGAGGGTTGTGGTGACATGGGGGGAGAGAGAACGTTCTGCATAAAAAAAGATGGGGCTTTAAGGGCAAATCTCTTCGTTAGACTGCGAAGGTACTGTTCAATATCGGCTTTGTCCGTCGAAGTGCTCCAAATTCTTCAGTATCCCGCCAGGGAACTTGCAAGAGTGACTCATGGAGCTGTAGTTGAGTGCTTTCTTACATGAAGCCTTTGCTTGCTTGTCCTCGATCTCGCGTGTATTACCTTCGAATCGTGTTGCTGTAGAAAATACGAGAAGTCCCGTGTCTTTGCTGGGGTGTCGGAGGCTCGTTGAGATCAGTCTGGTCAGTCTGAGCACCTTTCAGCTCCAGGTCCTTCACTTTTGGGTACTAAGGTCTCGTGAAACAAACAGTGTAGCATTTTGAGAGCTGGGGATCGTCAAGCACAAAGTGAGCAGTGGAGTCTCTTGATTGCCTGTGGTTTCAGAAACCGCAAGACTCGATTCAGACATGCCGATGACTGTTTTTCTGTTTGTGAGATTGCTGTAAGGTAGTGAGAGGAAGAGGGAATGAAGACGCCTTACAAGTTATGTCTCGTAAGCTCGGCTTTCATTTTTTAAAGAGACCCGAGATTCTAGCTCTCCAAACCTGTGGTCGGGGTGAAGAGCGGGCCTAGTACGGTGACCATACAAGCCCCAACGGAGAATAAGCGGCGTTAAGGGTAGTCTGGACAACATCCTTGTTTACATCTCAGTAACACCGAGGTTGTGCCCATGGCAGTCAATTCGAACTAGCATGCACCTGGAGTTAACGTTATGACCGACAAGTGGCTAGAATAGGTACGGCGTATGGAGCAACTAACAACCGAGTCGGCAACGCGACTCGGCTTTAGACCGGATATTCGATAGCCATAGTAGCATTCTTTGAAGGCCCATTTGGCTCACCTCACATCGTTGCGCATGCACGTGCTATGATATTGCCGTATTGGATCGGATCTGGCAAGGCATGTCTTCAGCTTGTCGTGTGTGAGGGTACACACACGGTCAGACTGACATCTTGTATCGGCCTTGTAGTTTCCGCTAAAGCCGGTACTCGAGACACGCAACTTTCGCTACATCCCTGATGCTGAGATTGTGACCTATGTTTCAACAGACAATCGAACGGAATCAATACGGGATATTTTACATTCAATCAAGTCTTGAGAGCATTACGTGTGACAAAAGGCGGTCTGTTCCGACTCAGCTTTGTGCCTAGAAAGAGCCAACCTGCCGTTGATATCGTGCACTGCCCACGTAGATTACGTTTCTACGAATTTGCGGCGAGATGGCAATTCGTAAATCTCCGAAAGATCTAGGCGAGGTCTTGGAAAGAGGGGTCACATAACTATACATAACGATGTTATCATGCAGAGAGCGGCCACTGCTATCCAGCATCGTGAATCCCTCTCACACTCCATCTACTCGTCTCCAATATGTATGCCTTTCGCTCATTTGTTACGTTTTCTCTTCTAGTCAATGGTGTCTTGAGCCATGATAAAGTCAACCGCCAAGACGAGTCATCTTTACAAGACCCTGCAGCTTTAGTAAGTCAGGCTTTGACAGCGCTTGGGGGTGCTCAGAGCATTGCTGAAGTGCTGAGCGTTTCCTACATTGGTCGGACGTAAGTTACACTCCAAACATTCAGAGAGCACCATACTAACATCTCCAGCATCTTACGGGGTAGAACATTGATGCTAGCGGCCTCTCTGCACGGCCTCGACACTGCAGGAATAACGGCTGGCAGTCAAAATATTACCTTTTCCTACGAGAATTTTCATATGTCTCAAAGGATCGATAAGTTTGCCATGCTCGGACGTAAGTTAGTAGGGCTAAAATTGACGGCTTGAAGCTAAGTCTTATAGCCACTTTTACATTTGGACGAGCAGACCTTCAGCCCATGAACTATTCTATGGTTGTACAAGGAGGAGAGGAAGGCTTCGCCGCTGTCGTTCGGGGAAGCTACAATATCTACGATCCATCTGGAGGACCTACTGGCTACACTGATGGTATCTCTCCTGTCTCCCTCCAATGTGCTAAATATGTGAAACAGATAAGGTAGAACGGAGAAAGTAGTATTTTGATGTGTAACTACAGAGTGCGACAGGTGCCTTTGATATAGGCAGCAGGCGCGCGCGCTAGCGAAGCGAGCACTAGCGCAGATGTGCGAGCAAGTGAAAGAAACTGATCACATGACAGGAATCCAACCAACAGCCCCCCTGAATCCTGGCATGGAGCGATGAGAGAACGCCCAAAAGAAACCAAAACCGAAAAACCCCCAACCTCATTGGACTCCCCGTACACCAATGTCCTGGCAGATCTTGTTGAACTTAACAGGGTCAAGTGCCTTTGTAAGCATATCCGCTGGATTCTCCTTTCCGCTAATCCACTGTACCGTAATCGACCCATCGCGGACGTGCTCTCGAAGGAAGTGATGGCGAATGTCGATGTGCTTGCTACGTTGATGAAACTCAGGATTCTTTGTGAGTTTAACAGCTGACTCGTTGTCAACATAGAACGGGACAGTGCTGAAGTTGATGCCAACGTCAAGATCGTTGATGAAGCTTTTAATCCAGAGACCTTCTTTCACAGCCTCACTCAGAGCCATGTATTCAGCTTCGCAAGTTGACAGCGCTGTGACCTTTTGCAGCGTAGAAGACCACGAGATAGGACCTCCAGCCAGCATGAACAGGTATCCAGTTGTTGAACGGCGGCTGTCAGGGCAACCAGCCCAATCAGCATCTGTGTAGCCAATTAATTGCGGCGTCTGTGCAGTATATGTAATGCCAGTGTTGTGCGTGCCTTTGGCATAGCTGAAAGCCTTGGTGATGGCGTCAAGGTGTACCTGGGTTGGATTTGCACTGAAACGACCATAGAGTGATGCTGCGTACGCAAGGTCAATTCGAGTCATCACTGGTAGATAGTTTAGTGATCCAAACTTAGAAAGGTAGTTCTTGCGGAGCTGATCAGTAGAGCTGTCCTTGTCTCCCTTAGCGAGCTTGTGACGATGATCGCACGGTGTTGATGACACAGGCAGGTTGTTGTAGTCGTATTCTTCAAGCTTGCGACGGACATACTCTGCCTGGTGGATTTTTACTTTCCCAGGGCTGTGCTCAATGTGCATGCCCAAGTACAAGGCCTCAGGGTCCTCAGAGGTGATGGTGAAAGCTTTTGACAGGTCGTGCTTGAACTGCTCGAGGTGAGCTGCATCAGGACCGTAAATGCGTATGTCATCCACGTGTACTGAGATGATCAGTTGATCGCGAGTGTGAATGTAAACGCAAGGATCGTATAGAGATACACGAAAACCCATCCGGAGTAGCTCTGCCGTAAGCGTGTCGTACCATGCGCGAGGGGATTGGACCAGTCCATACAGAGACTTGAGTAAGAGCCAGACTTGCCCCTCAGGTAAAACAACTGGATAGGGTGGTCGAATGTAGACCTTCTCCTTCAGCAGCGAGTTCAGGAAGGCGACGTAGACGTCGACTTGGGCACTAGTCCATCCAAGTAGGACACAGATGGCGAGAAGGATGCGGATTGAGGCAGTGCGGGCTGTAGGTGAGTACTTTTCCTTGTAGTCAAGACCTGGCCGCTGTTGAAAACCTCGGGCAACCAGACGCGCCTTCAGCTTGGCCAGCTGTCCTTGTGGGGTAAGTTTAGGCTTGTAGACGAACTTGGAGTCGATAATTCGCTGTCCTTTTGGCAGGTCTACAACCTTGTAAACTTCCTTCTCTGCTAAGCCATCCAGCTCCTTGTAAGTGGCAGTATGCCAGCCTTTTGCCTCAGGTAGCGTCATAGCTTCCTTGTACGTCCGAGGCACACGGAGAGGCGTAGTTGACGCTGCTGATAGCGCCATAAGCGTTGTGTGAAGGTCCTCGTCTAACGGCAGTTCGCTGTCCTCATATGACGCAGTGATAAGATCACTATCCAGGTAATCCTCACCCAGCATATGGTCGCTGGAGATAGTAGGAAGCGGAAAAGCTGACAGTGCCACATTCTCCACATTGAGAAGATCGTCGTCCAACAGTCCTTCATCAGACACTCCATCTGGATCCTGTTCTGATGTGGGTTCTGCATTAAGAGGTCGATCTATTGTAGAATACAAGCGAAGTCCTTGATACGACGGGTTGTACGCAATTTCAAAGGTAAATTGCTCGTCGTCTTCTGTAATGGTGTATGCTGCCTTCTCTTTACAGACAAGTACATTGCTGGATACCTTCTTGGTACACATGCGTCCTGTTCTGGCGCGTAATGTCGATGGAGACATACACTGGTAGCAAGGATGGTGTGTTGTGCAGTCTCGGCGTTCATAAGAGCACATAGTGCATAAGTTTTCCTCAAGGTGGTCAAGGTCACCATCTGGATAGTACGCTGTGTGCGTGGTGTCATTGTCGCTGTATCTAGCGCAGACCCGCTTTTCCTTCACACATCGTTGGCAGGGAAAGTCCCGATTGCAGCTGACATGGTCGAGCCTACAGCTGTTGCATTTGTCTTTGCCCTTGTTATCCTGGTGGACACATGCACGGCCGTGATCTTCACACACGTTGCAGGGATATCCACCATCGCAACCTATCGCGTTCAGGGTTCCAGAGGGGTAACGAACGTACTGGCTGTTGTACTTTTGACATGTAGCGCAGCGATCCTTATAAGGTAACGCGGCTTTCTGCTTGTACGCTGTAGGTTTACAATTCAGCTGATTGTTTGCGTTAATACAGTTGTTACATGCGTTGTCATTAGAGAGAACCGTGCACGTAAGGGCGTTCTTGGTTTTCCTGCACTGCTTGCAGCAGTTGGCAGCATTCTGGGCCTCTTGGACTGTGGCGAGGACGCACTTGAATTTCTTCTTGTGACATGGAGCGCACTTTGACTGGCCTTCTTGGAACGCACACTGAGTTTGCCTGAGCAGACACCGGACGCATTTCTCACTCATGGCAAGCATGGGCTCTGAATCATTGTCATTTGGCGTGACTGCGACGTCGGTACGGTTGGAAGCGTGGTCGTCTGCAGCATGTTCATGTAGAGCAGATGTAACTGAAGAGTAAACGTCTGGGATTGGCTCTACTGTGGGAGGCTCCTCTTGGTTGTTGTCTGATCCGGAGTGAGTCTGGTAGGGATCAAGGCTATCCGGGTCATCGGTGGGATCGTTGTCTGATGGAGAGACATCTGGGGCTAGTTCCACTGTGGATGACTCGCCCAAATCGCTGTCAGAATCGGTCTGATATGAGCTATGGCCATCTGACTCATTGGTGAGATCGATATCCACACGGTTCGTTGTGGATGTAGGCGTTGTGACATCAGTCGTGTCAGGGGAGGGACGTCGCTGTCGAGAAGACCAGGCATTGCCATCGAAGTACTGGACAGCGGCTGGTCGGGAACGGAAGAAGCGTGAAGTTGTCTCCGGCACTCGGTTAGTCAGGGCCCAGCGTTCTCGATGGTGACGAGCAATAGCCGATGAGCGTCCGATATTGTGCCCGCGAACTGTCTCCCGTCGCTGTTGCACATGTGCGGCATCTTTGTTGTCACTGTCGTCGCTGAGATCTGCGCTTGTAGCAACGAGTGCAAGACTGTTGAGAGATGCAAGAGCCGTACCATCACTGGACTCGTCGTCGCTATCATCGCTGTGGCTGGGTACATCCATGGGCACCTGCTGTGGGGGTGCTCGGTCATTAATGTGGTGACCATGCGGCTGAGTATCGTTCATGCCCATTGAGTTGTCGATGCGACTAGTCGTGACGCGTTTAACCTTCTTCTCATCAGAGTGCCAGACGAGGCAGATTTGTTCGGTTTCAGCGCATAGGAAGTGACCAATCCATGCGCGAGGAGAGTGAAGCTTTGTAGCGCGTTCTGCGAGTCGAAGTTCGGGGGGGACAGTAACGTAAACCCGTGCCCCCCATGCGTTGTCCTTACTAAGATCTGGCTTTCTGTTGTACAGTGCTTCAAACGGGGTCTTGAGGTACTGAAGGGCCCGAGACGGTGCACGATTCTTCTTGTAAACAGATTCCATTACCGCATATGTCCAAAGACCTTCAGGCAATGTAGCATTGCGAAGCTGTTCTTCAGTGCGGTTAACAATGGTCATTGTCATCTTGGAGGAGGGTGCGTGATCCTCAATCATCGCGGCTGCGCGCTCACGCACGGTGCGGTGGGATCGCTCAACTGCTCCAACCTGATGGTGTGCGTAGGGAACACAGGGCTCCATGGTGGTGCCATTAGCAGCGCAAAACTTCTCAATCGCTCCTTGGATGAACTCGTTGTCGCATCGCAGGCGTACGATAGGAAGCCCGAATTCGGTAGACAGGCGTTTCAACATGTCAGTCAACAGTTTGGCAATCTTGTCTTTGGTGCTGAAAAGTACAACCCATGTGTATCGAGTGGCGTCGTCGATGAGAAATAGGGCGTAGCGTTCTCCATGGAGACCATTGACAGGGTAAGGACCCCATGTGTCAACTGTGACCAGTTCTCCAAACACTTCGTAATGGCGGTGAGCGGGTTCGCGAGGAATCTTGTAAAGAGCTCGTGTGGTGTAGCAAATTGGGCATATATCCTTGATCTTAGCCATGATCTGCTTGTCCGTGACCTTGATGCCCTCGCTGATCTTGAGCAGGCGGCGCATGTTATCCAGACCCAGGTGTCCGAGTCGGCGGTGTTCAGACCAGACAGGGTCTGCAAAGTCAACTGCGGCGGCAACCATAGGTAGGGCTGGTGATCGTCGCACGTGAAGGACGTAGACATCGGCTCGTTTGTTGAGAGGAGCGTGTGCAATTTCATCGCCAGTGTCCTTGCGCATTATGGAAGCCCCATCCTCGTCAAGGAGAAGCTTGAAACGTGGGCCTGATCGAGCAAGACGAGACACAGAAAGCAGGTTCGCTCGTGCCTGTGGCGCATACCGCACATCTGTAAGCTGTAGGATAGTGACCTTGCCAGCAGCGTTGGTAACTACAAACTCAACGGTACCTTTGCCGGCGATATGTAGCTGAGATCCAGCCTTGACGCCACCGATAGTCTCTGTGCAGGCTTCAAGACTAGTAAAGATAGACGCATCATGGGTGATATGTCGAGATGCACCACTGTCACATATCCAGTAGTCAGGTGCAGTAGTACTGTCATTTGCTGCCATAGCGTGACGATGTGTATTAGTGCTATGAACGCTTTGAAAATCTCCTGTATGACGAAAGTCCGTCTCCGCATGCCCCCCATTCCCCATGTCTGTGCCTTGGTCGCAGCTCTGGAACGGCTGGTCAGCGTGAGACACGGGTGAGGGAGTGGCATGCGTACAGTTGAAGCTCATAGCACGAGCAAAAGCGTTATCCAGGTCGTTGACGGATGAAGCAACTTGACAGAAGTCGTCATCAAAGTCATTCGCGGATGCAATGATGCGGTCCAGGCCGACGTCATCATCATGTTCGGTGACAGCGAGATGAGCGGCTGGTGCAGCTTTAGGGTTGTAGGCCTGGTTCTGCTTCTTGCGGCACGTATCGATGATATGGCCTAACTTCTTGCAGAACGTGCACCGAGGGGTGTCAGGTTTGTCAGCATAGCGACAGGTAGCGATCGCATGACCTGCATGACCGCAGTGCTCACAGATGACACCGCTGGCTGCGTTGTTGTTGTTGTTGGTGGTGGCCTTGTTGTTGTTCTTACCACGGTTCTTGTTGGACTTGTTGGAAGAGTCGGTGTGCACCTTGTTGTTGCGTTCTTTGGCGGCATCCCAGATGTCCTTGTTATCGTCGGCGTAGTTGAGGATGAGGACGCGGAATTGTTTGTAAAGGTCATGAGTAATCTCAACATCATAGTGAGTGGCCTTCCAGTGCTTGATGATAAAGCCATAGTGGGGTGGAAGTCCAGAATTGATCTTGTTAACTAGCTCGGTACGAGTGAAAGTGCCCTTGGCCAACTTAATATCTTCGTAGAGCTCTTCGCATTGGACCACAAAGCGTCGTGCATCTGACGGGTCAGAGAGCTGGAGAGTCATCAGCTTTGCCCGAGCACGGTCAACAGTGACTGCATCAGAAGGCTTGTTGTGTTTGATAATGGCAGCCATAGCTTGTGCAGGATGAGCTTGTTCCGCAACACTGAGCTCTGACCACACAAAGGTCTCAACTGCAGCGCGGAGGAGCGAAAGTGCATAGCGCACAAGCTGGTTGTTGTCGCGCCACACATGAGACTGGGTCTGGTAGAAAGCGAGCTCACTGGCGTGATCGGCCTGGCTCTTGGTGGTGACTTCATTGCGTGCGGAGCGTCGCTCGGTGGTGAGACCAGTGACTTGTTGGACGAACTCCGGGAGTTCAGGTTTCTCAAGGACTGGTGTGTTGCCAAGATAGAGGTCAAGGCAGTCTGTAGATGATGCGACTGTGTTGAAGACCTTTGTCCATGAGTCGTAGTTGCGTGATCCTCCAAGTTTCTCAAAATCCTTGCCAAGAGCAGTGTTAACATTGACAAGGTGAGACATAGTGGGGGAGAGTGCGCGTCAGGCGGCGCTGCCGTAAGGGCGTGCTGTGCGCCAGAAAAGACTTCAGTAAGTCAGAAGTGGTGACCAAAGTTGGTCGCGCGATTGTTGCGCTGGTGTGGTTTGCGTGAGCTAAGCAACGCGTGAAAGCGCAAATGGGCTCATAACCTGTGAAACAGATAAGGTAGAACGGAGAAAGTAGTATTTTGATGTGTAACTACAGAGTGCGACAGGTGCCTTTGATATAGGCAGCAGGCGCGCGCGCTAGCGAAGCGAGCACTAGCGCAGATGTGCGAGCAAGTGAAAGAAACTGATCACATGACAGGAATCCAACCAACAAAATACCCGGCTGATGTACTATATAACAGGACTTTTGGCTGAATATCTGATCTCCGATGCACGCAAATGGGATCCGCTCTTGGTTTCGACGGTAGGAATACTAATCTTCTAGACTTGAAGAGCATCGTTTGTTAATCGGTGAACTTAGATCTTATCGAACGGCAACTTTACTTCCCGTCGAGAAGAAGTTGTATCTGGGATGACATTCCAAGGTGGTCAGTTGGCTCCAGCTTCAAACCCCACGAAAGTGCCGAATGCTAACGGGACAATAAGTCCACGATGAACAAGTCGAATTGACTGTTCTGTTTGATCCGCAGACTGACCTCCCATATATCATTCGCTCTTATGAAGACCACCGCCTCTTTGGTCCTTCCACACATGATCTGAAGGTCTCGGATTATATCACGGTAAATGGAGTCCAACTACCTACACGTTTCAAGACGATATACAACAACAAGCACTTGCTTGGGGACTATCGCGCTGACGAGGTCCTGGTGAACACCAAACTCTTGGGTAATTTGTTCAGCGCGCCTGGTAACGGCACTATACCTAGAGCAAGCATTCCGATTCGTGATCCAGAATACTCGTTTGCAGAGATTGGAGAGCTTGCAGCGATCCACCTTTGGGGTGGTGCCTATCCTGGATCACTGGATGTCCTTGAAGCCACTCAACCTCTTGCAGATGTGCCAGGTCTCTGGGAACTCAACATCGCAGGTGGTATGGGTATGCGTCAAGCAGTTGTTGAGCTTGCAGATGGGTCCGTAGTTGTCCTCGATGCACCGCCGCATCAGAGCAAAGTCATCATTGAGTGGGCTAACCAGACGCTTGGGAAGCCAGTAACTCATGTTTGGGTACGTTCTTCTTTGTGCAACCCCTCGAATCTCAAGTAGCGCGATAAAGCCGCTTCGATACGATGCTGACAGAAAATAGCCGACACATCATCACCACGATCACGCTTTCGGTGTCTCGGACTTTGTCGCAAATGGGGCCAAGTTGATCGTCCCCGAACAGGCTCTACACTACTACTCTGGGCTGAACCTCACAAGGAATCAGGTCCTCACTTACAAGTATATGCACTCACTTCCCAATCATCTCGCTAATGTTGACTTATTTTTAGGTTCGGCGAGCCTCTTGTGCTCAGTGATAGCCAGACACAGTTGGCTCTTGTAGATATGCAAGCTACGATACACGCTCACGATCACGGTTATGCCTATATTAGTTCTGCATGCCCGACCTTAAATAGTTCTACCGCGGTCTTTGATGCTGACCATGGAAACTTGAATTTCATCGAGGAGTTCGACCATAATGCAATCGAAGAGCTTCTTGCGGCTCTAGCCACTGATGGTGTTGCAGCGAATGCGAAGTAAGTCCACCTTGCTCATGGGATACAATGACTCTCTATGTATCCAGCCAGTGTCTAACCGCGTAAATAGATTCTTAGCCTCGCATGGCCCAGCTGGAACTCTCCAAGATCTTGTGAATATTACTGCTTATAGTTATCCAGACCATTCGCCGTTAGACTTCAGTGGCAGCCAATCAAGATGTTCTTAAGCAGAGCGTCTATCTTTAATGTATATTAGATGGAAAATTATTGATAGAAACATCGTCTCTCTAGTTTATATAAGGTCTCAATGTTTGTATATTAGTAGCACTAGCAAACTAAATCGATTGATATTTGAGATCTTGTAGACAATGCCTAAGGAAAAGAGTAGATGGATAAGAGAACGACTTAATAAATTGAAAATGCTAATGAATGTTAAGAGTAATTGACCATCTGTAAGTCTAAGCCTTCAGAACATAATTCTTTGTCAGGAGCTTCCTAAGTATACAGATACTCTATCATATTTAGACCTAACCAGTCTTTAATAGCTCGCAGTTCGAATAAGGACGGTACACTCTCATCTTCCCCAAAACGTAGTAAATCCTCATATAGACGATACGCCTCAGCAAACCGGCTTGAACTAGCTACTTGGTAGGCATTACGAGGATTAGTCGATCTTGTAGAGCTTCTCTGTGTGTTTCGATGACCTTCAAATGATGCGAAGAGTCTGGACGACGTCGTCAAAAGTTTCAGGACCTCATCATCCGCTACAGAAATGGCGTGGAGAAAAACAACAAGGAAAGGCGTGAAGGAGGAGGAATTCAGAATCCTAGGCAGGTTTATTAGTCGCAATGCTACGAACAAGTATCGCTATTAATGCTCCCCAATCTGCAATATCCCCCCCCCCCCCCTGACAGGAAGCGGGACCTTTACCATGCAGACAGATAAGTCATGTGGCTATTTAGCCCAAAATGCGCAGAGGAAAAATACTGTGACGATATCTCCAATCCAGCCGCAGAGATTGTAGGCATGCATAGAACTGCTTGTATAATTTTATTACAGCATTCCTTAAATTTCTTCCTCTGATAGTTGTACAGCGGCTCTTTATCCAACGTTTCTAGTACGTGTCTAACAACTAGCTGGCATTGCCATCGAGCTCATGTCGCCAATTTATAATTGCATCAACACTGGGGCCATTCTAATACGACGATTTGAGTATTGCACCGCTGTGGATAATTTTAGTGTTTTAGCGGCTATTAGAGCACTCCCCACAGATGTCATCTGCATGTAACAAGCTACCTGAGAATGACCGGAGGACCTTTAGTTTATAAGATCACACCCATGTTGGATAAGAGTTGCAACCGTAGGACATGCCAGTCGCAGTTGGGCCTATCCTCCACAATGCGACGACTCAGGCCTACCCAACGCCTTGATTAATATGTGTAAGTTCTATAGCTATCAGCCCACAGGAACCTAACGGGACCAAGACATAGGTAGACGTTACTTAACCTAGCCCCTATACTTAGCAATACGCCGGCGCTGGAATATCTCGTCCCTAGCTTGAAAGAACCCCCAATGCAACCCAGGGCTGGGTTGACTTGGGGCCCAAAGATAGAAGAACCCCGTTCTGAAGCTGGCTTGAGTATATCACGCACGAGTCTGATATACCCGCAAGACCTAGCACTAAGATACCGGCATAGTCTTAGGGGTCCGTGAACGTTCTAGTACGGTCAGTATCCTAGAGGTTCTCTCTGCAATGATCTCTGATGTTGTACATCCGCGCGCTAAGTCCGCGGGATGTTTTGAATGCCAGTATGGTATATTTCAGCGTCACAGCTGATCTGCAGATGTCATTTGATTTTCTCAATGGCGCGTATTTTGATTTTTGCCTCCACGCTTGTGCGAAAATTTCTTTGTGGCCAAAACTATGCTATAGAGTTCCGAGCAGGCTGCGATGTTTGATTGGGTGTACGATTATTTAGAACTGCCAGGAACGTGTCCAACTTGTTTGCGGGTTGCAGGTCCTTTTACGGAGGCGGACAGATCGAGAGAAGTATTTCTTGGAAGAAACGAGAAAGGCGCCTGTACCTGTTAGGATCTTATGACCGGTCGATCGACAGACGCGCAACCTGACACAACTTCTGTTTTTGAGGTAACTGCTTTTTCAACATTAGCCATGTACGAGCATGCTTGCACAGCATAGACACCTGCTTTTGGCAAGGATGTCAAATGAAGCAACCCGGCGTTTCCCCGCGCGAGATGCCCGCATGATCTGACTCGGGTTTTTCGAGTTCAAGGCGTCGCTGAGAACCAGCCCCAATGGTTAATCGAAGTGAGGGCACACTGATCGACTCATAGAGATAGCATTTTGACCTTGCACTGCAAATTTAATCAGCGAACAGGCAATTACGTTACTGGGATGACCGGGCTCGTCTCTTTGATCCGTTCTCTCGTGCACTGAGGAATATTACGCCCAACTAACATACAAGATCTTTTGCAGCGTTATTTATTTGTGCGCTGAGAATGCTGATGTGACGAATCATTAGACCGATTCTATCACGGCCTTTCCATTAGCTCGTATCCGCCGTTATCAGACACCATCACACCTCTCGGAGGCTCTCGGGGTGTCTACGCTCGCACTGCTTCAGGATCTGCGGCGTCATGTCGGAACACCGTTGAAAACGGTTGACCGATCAAGTCACACACGAGTCATCTGCGGCATCAGATTGACACTGTCAATGCAACAATGGTACGAGCCACGCTCATGATCGGCTACACTGAGACACAGAGGTGTCCGTTTCCAGGACATGCTGTCTGTTGGGTACTGGGGTTTTCGAGCTAGCGAAAATGGAGAATATGCCTCGTTATAAGCCGCACTACCTAAGGGGTATATTGAAGCGGTCTTAAAGTACTTGGGTTGCCAATTCAGGCTGAACTGCTGCAAATCAGAGCAATCCTTCAACGAAGAGTGAACCCCTAGCCGCGCATCTTGGTATCATACATGGTACATGTAGTGCCATGAGTTTATTACGGCAACTACAGCGTATGGAGCGCCTCATAGCTGCTCTTCTGTCTCTTCAGTGGGCTTCAAGTCGCCACGCGGCTTGAAACGATCTGATTTCTCGTCCAGCCAATGAGGTTGGGCGTCAAATCCAAACTTGAGGATTTCTGGACGTTGGTAGTGACCCGCTGCATCAACCCATACTTTCACAGCGCTAAGGTCTGCAAAGTCAATGTCGCCTGTAACAAGCTTCTCTTCTGCGCCAGTATGGGGGCCTGCAATGAACATGCAAAACGGATGGATGACCGAAGACCACCCACCTCCCGCCTTAATGTGATCCTGTTTTCCAAGGTTCTTCTCCATCCAGTCAAGAGCTTGTTGGTCGACGAAGTCAGACGCAGTAATAACAAACACTTGGGCAGTTAAAGCGTGCATCTTCATCAATGCTTCAATCTGCGTGTTTGCTACTGCTGCAAAGTCCCTCAAAGTAGACAGAGCAGGCCAAGCGCCAGCGTGGATATGCTCGTTTTGCATAATAAGTGCTTGACGAGCACCATTCATAGTGTGCTCCCAGCAAGCAAGACCACCTATGTTGTAGCCGAGGGAAAGGGGCCAAGTGCGCAAGGAGGACCCATTGCCTTGAGCCCACACCATGCGCTCGACAAATGTTGGCTGAAGTTTTCGATGAACACCAAGAATTGTGCCATCGCTATCAATGATCACTTGCGAGTTAAATAGTGTATGGGTGTTGGCCATCCGCTCAGAAATCCCGAGGTTGATGGCAATGCTGTGGCGGCGACAGGCGTCTTGGATGGCACTGACATCTTCCCCATTTGGCTCAACAACCACGCTCTGTTCGATGTATTTGGCGATAGCACCGACCTGATCCATCGGTGGGTAGGCCTCTGTCCAATACTGTTTCAGTCAGTTGTCAATGCTCGCATGCGTTGCTGCGCATAGCGCATGGAGCAGGTGGATACTTACCGGGTACCCAGGAATGAAAGTTTCGGGGAAGACCAGGAGCTTGACGTGATCTGCTGCAGCCTGCTCGATGAGCTTGACAGTCTTCTTGGTTGTGGCCGCCTTGTCCATGAAAACAGGTGCCGCATGTGCTGCAGCTACCTTAAACTTGGTTTCCTTTGGTGGCGTCATTGTGTCCGAGAATCAAAATTGTGCTGTGAAGAGGTGGAAGAAGGGACTATGGGAACCCGACCGGTTGGGTTCTTTATTTAAGATGTAGAAGAAGGTGGGGTAATTGACTTCGCTATCTTCGATTGATGTGCGACAATAGACACAATTTCGATCTAGTCTGGAGGCTTCCTACCGGTCGTTCCTCGGGTCAAATTAATGCAGCTCGGCAGTTTATCCTTGATGCACGAGCGTACTGATCGAAAAGGGGAACCCAGACCCCACCGCTTTTCAGCAAGAGAATACCGTTCTCATTGGTTGTATTCCTCAAGGGTCTGTCTAAAGCAGTCGTGCATGGTTGTGAAAATGCTCCGGCAAGCCATTCCCTGCCTGTCACATCAGACGCTGGCAGGTGTGGAGTATATGTCGGTGTTGTCATTCGCGCTTTCTTCGGACTCACCCGTTTGACGAACCCACTGACTAGTTTTCTTTTACTCCGACATGTCACCGCAACAGCTTTCAAAGAAGGTCATATACGACGTTGCGAAATCGGTTTTCACATAGCAACAACGCCTTGAAAATCGATACTATGGCGGAGTTCTTTCGAAATCCGCCACCAGGTCTTGATTTGACCGAGTCACGTACTGCCACTGGAAGTACTGTTGGAATCGCGCTATTCGTTTTAGCGTCCATCTTTGTTGGCTTAAGACTGCTTACGCGCTTACGTTTGAAACGTGAGCCGCTGGGACTGGATGACTACCTTATGTTCGTCGGTCTGGCGCTGAACGCCGCAAATTTAGCGTGCGTTGTTGCTGGCGGACGGTACGGTCTCGGAAAGCACATCTGGTCTCTGCAGCCATATCATATGCGAAAAATTACTATCGTATGTTCAACAGATAAGGAGGAGATCACTTCTAATGCTAGCCAGATCACGTTCATATACGTCTTCATCTACACTTGGAGTGTCTGCGTTATCAAGTTCTCTATTCTCGCTCTCTACAGACGAATCTTTGGCCTTACATGGCTTGGCTACTTTTGCCTTGTGCTTACAATCCTTTACTTAGTTATCAACCACGTTGTTCTCCCTCTCTACACGCGCCCCTTATCCTATTACTGGGAACAATGGTACGGTGCTTCAGGCGTGCTACTGGTCAATGAAGCAAAGGTAAACGAACAAGACTTATTTCCAGGATACCGGCTCACAAAGAAACAGTTCTATCTCGGCATGGGCATAATAAACCTGTTTGGAGATGTGTGCATACTCGCCGTCCCCATTTCGAGCGTACTGAAGCTTCAAATGGAGCGCACGCAGAAAATTGCCATCTGCTTCATGTTTTTACTTGGTAGCTTGTCAGTATCCCCCATCTGTTACCCGTAGCGCACTCAGAAAAACTGACAACAGCAGCGTGTGCTTTGCGTCTCTTTACCGCATCATCACTATCTTACGTCTTGTTAGCTCGCGAGACATCAGCTGGGCGAAAAGCGATGTGTTTCTATGGTCTAGCGTCGAGCCTTCCATTGGTATCATCAGTGGCTGCCTACCTACGCTCCGCCCGCTCATGATGTATATTATCGAAAACTGGTTCAGCTTTGTGCCGGTCGTCAGCAAAGGCTCAACAGACAGGAGCAAGAGCTCCCGCGACTTCACCCTCAACCCTCTCGAGACTATCTCCAAGAAGCGCACGCGCAAGATTAAGAAGCCCGATCTCGAGAGTACAAACATCACCAATTTCACGCAGATTGACGACGAGCTAGGGGTTGATGCGCACGGCGCGGTAACGCACGTGGACAAGGATGACAAGAAGATAAGGGTCAGCGTGAGGAAAGATCACGACAAGACGGGGAACTGGAGACCTGACGACGATGAGATGTGCTTGACTACGACGACTGTACACAGGAGTGCCAGCGGGGCAGGCATGGAGGACGGGTCGATAGAGAGTCTAGATCGGGACGGAATCAGGATGACGACGAAGTTTGAATGGGATGAGGCACCGCAACACAGGCATTGAACTTTACTGAAAGTTGTGTCTCTAGGATAGTGCGGCAATGCAGTTGCATTAATAACTCATGATAGGTAACTAGACTAAGGATACCTGGGCATGGGACCACGCCTGATACGTAATTGCGATCAAGTAATTCGCTTCCAGGAAGATATTTGACCAGCAACACACATCTTCCGCAAGATCAATGGTGATTGTTCGATTCCGGGTCTTGCTTTTCACCAAAATTGGTGGACGGGTGGACTATGAAACCATTCAGACTAACGGCTCAAGGTACCATCGTATGCAGAAGCTGTGAGCAGACTGATGTGGAAGTGCCACCACCTCCAGACTGCATGGTCCAGTCTGTAGGCACCCGGACAAAAATCTCTCTTTACTCATGGAACAACGCCCAATTTCACATCCTCTACGATGAGACATTAGATGTTTATGAATCAGCGCAATGCCGCTGACACTGCCCACATAACACTCATTTCCAACAAGTGATAAAATAGTCGTTTCGACCGGCCATGATTGTTTCAGCAAACAAAACATGTTTATCCGCAATAGAGCCGATTCTTGAATCTACCAGTATAGCCTCTATTGACTATTTCAGTATAAGCAGAGTTGTTGAATTATCGGTTCAGCTCGCTGTTCAAGTGTATTATGGATCTGGTGTGTATCATGGCATTGAGATGAATCGGCCTTTGCAGGATTAGGGTTAGTTGAAGAGAGACCTCTGATCGATAAGTTTAATCTCTTATTACACCAGAAAATACGCATGTTTGAGTAGTTGGGTACACGGGGTGCACGGACGTACTCCGCATGTACCTAGGTGGCCTAACTAGCGTACGGCTATTAACCAGGTATTATAGCATCGCGTCTTTCCCTTGCCCGCGCGCATTTCCTCTACATCCACACAGCATCTCTCTCAAACTGTCGAGCGCCCAACGCGAAGCTGTTGCTATGGTACCGCAACAATGTACCCGGAATGCGATGTTTGCGATCGCCAGTAGCAACAGCTGGCAAGCCGCGCGCACATCAACATGCCGACGCTGTTGGACATGTTTACGAGTGTGAAACCTGCACGGAGGCATGGTATCTGTGGCAAGATGCTTCTGCACACATGGATGAGGAGGATCATTGGGAGAAAGCACACAAATGCGAAGCGTGCCAACAAAGCTTCCATTCGCGGGCAGAAGCTAAGCAACACATGTATCAACAGGATCATTGGCGAACTTACCGTTGCGAGCCATATAACAAGGGATTCGAGAGCGAGAACAATTTGAATTAGCTACCTAATGTGTGGGTAGCGATTAAAGCTATCGTGACTAAAGGCGTCCAGCACTTGCATAGCAGCATCCATCGCGGCACCGACATTGCTTGTCCGTTCTGTAAGCGCGGCTTTGCAACAGCTACTAGCATAACGCATCATCTCGAGACCAGCTCCTGCAAGAATGCTCGCTCTTTTAACCGCAATACTATCTTAACAGAAGTCCGTCGGCGTGATACAAGCCAATTAATCACTAAGAAAGTCACAAACTACCATACTAAGTCCTCTATCACTGCGAATTCAGCGTCGTAGAATCTACATATTAGCATGCACAAATGCTATCTTTGCCACAAAGGCTTTTGTGAACTTAAAACTCTAAACAACTACGTGCATTTGCCGGCGCACAAAGAGCACGTGTATCACTGCCCAGGGCGAATCTATAGACGCGAATTTCGATCGCTTGCTTTCCTCTTCAATCATCCTAAGAGCGAGACATGCGGTGTGAGGTTTGATGCTGTACAGAGGAATTTTGGTGGGACGTTGAGTGGACAAAGGAGCATTGGATCTGTATAAAAGCATACGGAACATGAATCATCAACTCGCTTCAGACAACAATACAATATAAAGTAGGTGTAGTGACCGGGTACACTCGTATCAAATGAGGACTCGTGATGGAGGACATCTAGTAAAAGGATGCTGGAGTTCCGGTCTGATCCATTGTTATGGATGCAAATGTCTACATACATGTCCGTCCATGTTGGCTACAACACATCTCGCGCATGCATTGATGAAAGGTAAATTCGGTCGTTAATTCCACACCCTAACCCTGCCGCAATTTGATCACGAGAGAACCGCGGTCGTTCTTAGGACAACCACTAGTCACTAGGCTCAGTCAAGGTGAAGATGCTGACGAAAAACCTGCTACTGCTATTTGAAGCGTGGACCATGATAAGAATTGTTCAGGCGATCAAAACATCACAAAGCAATGCAGATGAGGAAGTTATTGGTTGCAACTGGGATTGACTATGTACAACTTGTATGTCCCATCCACGATCTTCCTTCCAACAGTAACTCGCTAACTGCAGTGAACAACAAACTAACCGCGGACAAGGGTAAGACCGTAAGCGGACAGAATCTCGTTCACGGGCTGGAAGTAGGTGGTTCCTCCGCTCTGGCAGTTGCCGGAGCCTCCGGAGGTGACACCCTGGGCCTGAGCACCAGAGTACCAGGAACCGCCAGAGTCACCGGGCTCAGCGCAGACATTGGTCTGGGTAAGACCAGTGACGCGACCCTCGGCGTAAGAGACAGTTGCGCCCAGAGCGCGAACAGTGCCACAGTAGACACCAGTAGTCGAGCCGGAACGGCAGATGGCGGCTCCAACGGCGGAGGCGGTGCTGCCAGAGACAGGCAGGGTACCGCCATTGTAGTTGTTGATGCGGCCTTGGTAGGTGTTTCCGGTGGTGGCGCGGATGAAGGAGTAGTCACCATTTCCGGGGAAGACCGAACCGGCGAAGGTACCGATAGAAGCACCGGCGCTGGTGGTGGCCCTGGCACCAGAAGTACCGCAGTGACCAGCGGAGACGAATCCGGTGGTGACTGAGAAACCAACAGAGCATCGGCCGGCGTTGTTAATGTAGTACGCATCACCGCCGCGAATGGTGGCGAAGGTGGTGGGCAGAGCCTCAACGACGCGGACCTCGAACTCAGACGCGGTCAGTCCGACCTTCTTTGCGAGCTCCTCAGCTTCGGTGGTGCTGCTGGAAAGGGCCTCGAGAACGAGCTTGTTGGCAGCAACATCGACGTAGTAAGCCGCGATTCCACTGGCAGCATCCTCAGATCGCTTGCCAAGGGCAGCGATGTCAAGGTTGTCAATTGCCTTCTTGGCCTCCTCGAGCTTGGAGATAGCGTTGGGAACGACTGCCACGGTGGCACCAGCAGCCTTGACCTCGGCGGTCAGAGCCTCATCAGTGACGGCGACGTTGAGCTCGCCGTCGACGAGCCAAGCACCACCGAAGGAGTTGCCGGTGGAAGTGCGAAGCTGTTCGATGACCTCGGTGGCCTTGAGCTCGCGGGCAACACGGACGTGGGCCTGCTCAGCGTCAAGTCCCAAGTCGCGCTTCATAGCGGCGAGAATCTCGGGGTGGAGGCTGTTGGCGGCCGTGGTAGGGGCACCGTAGACGATAGGCAGGAAGACTGCCAGGGCAGCGAGGAAACTGGTGAGCTCCATGGCGAAGGATTTGAAGACGACTGTGAAGAGGCGGAGAGTTGGTTGTAGGAAGGCGAGATCGTAGAAAGCTGAGTCTGCGATGCTGTTACAACGATGAAGATGTGCACATACTTATACTTCCTCCACGATCAGGAAACCTGAAATGCGCCAGCCAACACGAAAGATCTCCTTCCTCATCCGCCACGATGCTTTGTTGGATGTCTCAACAGCATCAAGAAGGTAATCCTGAAAAGGCACTTGACAAGACATTCGCCCCACGACGGTGCTTGTCCAAGACTTTCTTGTAAATTACATCAACTGCTGCTAGCTGTCTCCTTCCTGATACGCCGCAAGGTGTCGCTGGCAGATTCGCACAGTACTGGGAAGGTAAACCTCAATGGGCACTTGAGACGACGATCATCCCACGACGTTGCTTGTCCAAGGCTGAGGTCTAAATTGCATCACTCGCTGCTGGAAGTCTCCTTCCTCATCCACCGCACGGTGTTGCCGCAGATTCGAAGCATGTCGGAAAGTAATCCCCAAACGGCATTTGACAAGACATTTGTACACTTAGCATCAATAGTGTGATGCTTAGCAGACGACTTCACTGGCCACATGTACCCTACGCCCACGACCTCTTTAGTTCAACAGGCAGGAGGTAGAGATACGAAAGCGACTGACGTAGATTGATAAGAAAGCTGCTCGGACCACTTGCCAGGCACACAGGTTAGTTCACCACCCCGCACGGGTAATTTATGGATCTCTACGCGCCAGTTAGATTACCTTCCTATTCAATCACCAAATCCGCTGCCAAGAGCTCCCTCGCTTACAGCACCCAATGGGCATTGTGTATTTCGTAGATAGAACCTCTGCACCAGCCGTCGCAATTGGCTGTCCTTTCCGTAGCGCCGGGAGTTGTTGATGATCGCAAAGACGCAATCGGGCACGATCCACACATGTTAAGAATCGACGTGAAAGTCGCTCCCGCAACGGTAGCTGTGCATCCTGCCGGCACTGGCCGCAGCCGACAATTCCTGGGGGATGAGCCTAGCATCTCTAGCGGAGATAGATACCTAGACACGTTGATCATCACGTGCAAAGGTAGGATCGCCAATCTCTTGTATGCAAATGGAACATGTCCAATCACGAGCATCCAATCTTCACGTTGTCCAGGTGAACCCTCCATGCTGAAAGCCTGCAGCCTAAATGCCGCCCGGTATATACTGACAAACTCTCAGTGATACAGCCATTCATGAGGTAAAGAAGAGAATGTAGCGACGAGCGCGAACATACCTATTTAATGTTGTAAATATTGGAACGCGTATCACGGACGTGAACAATGTACTGTTCACAGTTTAATGGTCAAAGATTGCTTCGGTTGATCTCAGACAACCATTACACGATCGAGCAATGTTTAGCATGGTACTGACGAGTGGATCTAGGAGTGAAATCCAGACATAGCAACTGTGTCTAGTGTGCGGTGTTCACTGACTCCAACCGAAAGAAAATGCTGCTCTTGCAGGCTGAGACCTTTCCTCGCCGTTTGTGGGGGCAGGAAGGTGGCCACTAATCACTTACAGCGAAAACCTCAACAATCGTCTGGCATGAGCGTCAGCGGATGGGACTGTACCAACTAGTACTTAGATAGGACTAGTTATCTTCAACGTGTGGATATTCTCACTCATGTCACTTACCATCTCATTCCAAAGTCCACGCCAATAGAAGGCTGACAAGAGACGACTGCTCAACTCACCTTCATTCTGCTGTTTAGCTAGCTTCATGTTAATTTCAACTCTCGTGTTCAAACTACTCAGCCTTTTCCGGCTTCTCACTTGAAATTAAAGGTAAAAAACTTAAGAAGATGAAAATTCTCGCACTATATTCAGAGATAACGTTGCCATGCCCATGTGATTAGAGGTGCTGCTGTCTCTTTCTCTTGCCTGTCTTTCAGCACAACGTTATCAGTACATTCTGCAGACTAAGCTTAGGTAGGTGCGTTAATGGCGTTCAGGTCATGCTCAGTGATGTCATCTCCAGCCTCGCAGCACCAGTGATGTCGGTGGTCTGGAATGCGGTTGTTCTCGCACGAACTGACCCCAATACATACAACACCTTTTGCCATTCTCTCTCCTTCATCGTCCGGCGGTATGTGTTCGGTTGAGCGTGGATACCTTGTCATCTTCAGGCGACAGAGACATACCTCTGAATCAAGGTGGTGCGAGAATCGTGAGTTCGTTCTGGAAGGGCGGGCAACTTGCTATCTTAGCGCAACCTAGCTAGCCAATACATTAACGTCTCACCCAAAGGCATCTCCGGATTCCGCAAGACGGCGTAGCGTCCGCCCTGCATTCTAACATGGACACAAGACCAGAGGCGAGACAGCCAACCTAAAGAAGACCCAGGGCAATTTTCACAAGGCTCGCGCATGAATCTGTATTATCGAAACTGTGCTGCACCTTGAGTGAACCCTGCTCAGCTCGTCTTGGGAGAAGCCTGACCTCCCTCACTCGCCAAGAACGAATGAATCACCTGAAGGCCGCAAGTTCAACACCAATATGCGGTGACGGTCATTATCTCGATCGTGTCCTTGACCCACTAGGTACACATAGCTTTGCGGTTTGCGGCTATAGGCTGTCCAACACTGTTCACTCAAGTCCCAAATATTCAAAGACGGGTAGAAAGAGCTTGGTGTGTCTCAATTGTTCTTGGCAAAATGTTTCGGTTGCTGTCAGTTGTTCAGACTGAAACACTGGCAAACGATTGTAGTTTGTGTGTTTCGCTCTACTAATCCACCCTACGGCCAAATGCTCTTGAACGACGACAGTGTTCACAACCACTCTAGCGATGCCTACAGAGTCATTATGTAGTGGTCTGTTTTGGAAGGGGGTAACAATAAAGGAAGAACTTGCAATTTTGGATACGATGCACAACTATAGAGCAAAGTGTAGACTTCACAAGATTATTTTGAAAGAGATCCTAAGAGATTTGTTGTCTAAATATGAATGCGAGGTGTATGAAAGTGGTCAAGCTAATGTGAACATCGTTTATGCTTTCCCTCAAATGTTCGGCCCAACAAGGGGTTCTCGCCTCATGTTCATCGCAGCCAAATGGCGACTCAGCGATGAGCTCCAAATCTTCAGGCACGTGGACTGTCACCCCTAGTCTGCAGAGCACAGCCTTTATTGTGAACAAAAGATACTTTCCTAGTACGGGCCAGCCTTAGGATAAATGTGGATTGAAGAGAACGTAGACGAGGAGTCCTCAAGTTGGACAGCTGTCTTTCCAGGCTGTCTCCCTGCACGGTACTCGCGAAGCTTACGCACTGCCATAGCTGTTGTGTACACCTCTGAGACCCTAGTCATACGGCATTAGCACTTTGCAGTACATGAGCAACGATAGCAATTTCACTCACGAAAGGATAACGGACAGTGTAAACACAGTCCAGCTCAAAGTGCAGTCTAAACCTGCACATCTTGATATGTTGGTGTCCAGAACAAAAAAAGCAACGGCAGCCCAGACCACGACCTCAAGACAGCCAAGCCAGACATTGGCCTTATAACTGTGCCACTTCTTGAATCGTGATGCATGTTCTGTTAACATTTGATATGCAATAATGACTAGCGATTTTGCGCCCTACAATTGTGTTAGTGTGAAGTTCAGATAACGCGCGGACACCACATACAGCAGTCAAAGCAAGGAGGTTCTCTTTTTTCTTGTACTCGTAATCCATAAACAGGCGCGGTACCGTAAGTGCCATAGCAGCTAGTACTAGGATCGCTTGAGCGAAATGGACTAGGTGCTGCATGTGGGAGGAAGCCATTGCCAAATCAGGACAAATGGGGTCAAGGTAGACGAAAAGAGTAAGAAAGAAAAGAAGGACTAGTAGATGGGCTGACGAATACAAAGGGAAGGTGTAAAATGTCGATACTTTGGTACGCTGCTAGTTCCTAGGTTTTATTCAGCTTCGGTGGTACACACTTTTGGAGTGGTACCGAGAGGGACCTTGCTTCAGCGAGTGCGAGTGCGAGAGCGAGGGTTTGTGAAACAAGCTCTTGAAACGCGTCAAGACACCTCATCGTTCTTCGATCTCGGGCTGTTATGATTTCACAGGAGCAATTCACATGCAGCGAACACACTTCTATCAGTCACTGAGTTTACTGTGGTATCAGGCATAAGTAACGTAGGTGGAGACCGGAGACAGGGAGGGGCGTGTGGGTGAGCAAAGTCTACTTGATTCCAAAATTACCTACAGCTCCACACAGAGCAGTTCGCGATGACTTCCTGTTTTCAACAAGATCCAATGGCTTGTTGCACACGTTTCAAAGGTTTGTCAGGATTGCCAGCACTCTTGTCTCCGGTAGCCACGTACATTACTTATCCCTGATACCAGAGTGCAGTGTTGGCAACGCACCAGTCAAAATCTCTAACGGTAGGGAACTTAGAACATAGATTTCTCGGGTACCAGCAGCTCCAGAGCATTGCTTTCATCGCAGTTCCTCGGTGCCTTTCAGGCGATATGCAACATGGTGGTATCTTACAACTTGATACTCACTAGGCCCGCAGTGCCGTTTTTAAAGCAGCTCCAGAATTTCGACACGACTGCTAGGTCTCCACAACAAGTCTCACATGTCTTATCTGAGGCCATCTCGACCCTGCTCGCCTTCACTCTCACCACCAGAGACCTGGAAGCTAGCGAGACCACAACCTTGGCCTAAGCCTCCATGCTTGCTGAACCTCATACATCTGGTTCCATTCATCGATACCTCCCTTAACCACCAACTCATTGCTCCAAATTTACAAGCAGTTGTTGCGATATGCTGAGTGTGCCGTGAGTTGTGTCGGCGATTATCACTGTTCGTACACCCCAAATTGATCCCTCTTGAGCCAAGCTCCGCATGGAAGCGGCCGATCTGCCCATCGAATGGAATCGACTGGCAGCATTGGCGCCTGACTTCTCCCAGACACGACACGGATTCCATAATGAGCTTTGTTCGTCACGGTATCCGCAGGTATCTAGGTCTTATGAGGCTGCAGGAAGAAGGTGTAAGTTCCGGAGATGCAGCCGATCGCGGAGATCAGAGGCGCAATAGTTTTGCAAACAAGATACACTCTGTGGCATCATAGAGGCGACCTAGCAATCTGCACTGAAGCCACCAATGATCAAAATTATGTATTGCAGACATCATCGCCGCTGTGCGCGACTTTGACACGTGAAAGCAACTCGAATAGGCCTAGTCATACCTATGGGGTACCCTTTTAGCCTCACGCGGGACAACTCTCGCTTCGTGGCTTAACCAGCACCGCGACCGTAAACCTTCGATATCAAGTGGTCCGGCTGATGAATGTGCTGCATGTCTCTCATGCTATTCCTTATCCGCGGCACCATGTTTCCGAAGATGAGGCGTCGTTAGGTATGGGTGGAGATGGACAGCACAACAAGCGCCGTGATCTGCATCTTCCGCAACAGCTAGTACCTCGTATTCGCCAGGCTGATCCCGCCAGTCACCACGCCCGCGCGCCTCGCTTGCACGACGGCAGGGTAGTGGATATGGTTTCTGCTCAGCAGGTCCACGATCTCGCCCTCCTCCTTATCGCTCCTCTGAACACTACTCAACTCCATTGATGAATCTACTCAAGACACTATCGTGCTGTTAGACGCTGTGCGCTTACATAGCCGCTTGCAAAATCAATTCCTCTGTAGTTAATTGTCACAATAAGCAACAGGGATCATCCAATCTACATATATCAAGCTGCATGCTATTGTTGGGCGCGTGCGCTGCAGTCCATCCTATCGCGTGGCCAACAGCCAGCCAAAGGAGCGTTGCAATCGAGCTCGACCCATCCACGTGTGTCCCCATTTAGGAAGGTGTCAGCCTTGAGGCCTGTCGGCACTTTCGGCTGCTCCTGCCGAGACAAGCGCATGTTTGTCCTCGTCTGGATGATAGCAACGTCTTGGGTAGGTAGACACACAGCTTTTATCTGCGATGTCGCTTCCGGTGTTTATCGACGTGACAGGTAAATGCGACTTGAGTACTGTGGGGTCATCGTCGTCCGTATTGCGCTAGATAATCGTGATAGTCCTAAATACAATGTACCTAGTTTAGTCGAGCATGACATCACCACTCCTAGGTAAATGCACCAACTCCGCGAGAGTAACCGACCATGTCACGTCTATGTAGCTTGTAACGCGGCGGCCAGCTAATCTGTGCTCGTTGATCGTGCTGAAGTCAAGTTTGAGGTGATACCTGCTAGGTACCGTCACTTGTTGGCGGCGTTACGTGCCCGATCGCTAAAGCGCGACCCCATTGTCTTGTACAATTGGTGATGGTGTATCTCTATCGACATGTCTTGTCTGTAATCCAACTTCTTTCTGGTTTGGGTATCGCGTCCGAAGGACTCTTCTAAATGCACGAATCCACACAGATCCTTTCGCGAAGTGTCTTTTGATACAAATCTATCGTGCGCTGCGCTCTCTGTCGCTCGTGTGATCCTTCATATATCTCCAAATGTACGTGCTGTGTGAGTGCCTTCATCTGCTACCTGGGTATTTGAAGTGTGCGAGAATTATGCTCGTGAGGCCACTCATCGGTATGAGTCCTGTGCGACACGAGGTAGTCGGGCTTCGGAGCCCTCGCGCAGCGACAACTCCGCCACCGAGATTCGCCAAGTAGCATCTTCGCCAGGACTGTCGCGCGGTTGGTCGCAAACGTCGGTCTGTCGGTCGAGACAAAAGCGCTAGACTGTCGTTTCAAATGACGATCCTCCTCTTTCTAGGCGATTTACTTCAACAATGACGAATGGAATGCATTCGTCCTCGTTCTGCCAGTCAGTAACTGTCACAGCGTCAGGCCACATGAGTAGTTTGTAGTCATGATTGTGCCCTGTATGTGAGGACCGGGCGGGGACAGGGCAGACCTTGGAGACTATAAACTCTGCGTTTTCGACGTCGAATCTGACAACAACATCCTCCCCCAACAAGCCTTTTGTGCTCTCGTAGCTTACTCACCTTATCCAAACAATATGCCAGGGACAGTGGAGGTTGCGCACACGGATGAAGGGCGTCGCGGCGTGTACCTACTCACGCACCCACGCTCGGCCTCGAATCTATTCCAGACGATGATGTCAAAACAGCCGGGATATCAGAACGCGGCCTACAAGCTCTTCGATTCTGGGTTCGCCTCGCTCATGCAGCTTAAGAGAGGTCCTCTCAGTAAATGGCCGGCAGAGGACCGTAAAGCCTTGTATGATTCCTTTCGCTCTTCATTTGACAGCCTGCAAGATGAATTGGAAGATGCAGAGAATAATGTAAGTCGGTACTTTCATAGACAAGCGAGAGCAGAGGAGGTAGAAGGAAATAACGAAGCTGTTGGGGTGTAGTCCAAATAGGCGAGCGTGGCTGATTCGCAACCGGGTTTCGGAATGACGTGCTTCGCTTCCTGTTTCTCAACCACGTATCCTGACTCGCTGATCGTTTGTTTAGGGAAAACAAGTGTTACTCAAAGAACATGCTATATTTCTGTCAGGGCCAGACAAGCTCTTCGCTCACATCTACGGCAACGATGAGACGGAATGTCCTGCACTGTACGAGCGCGACGCGCCCGACTCCACCATCACGAATCCGACAAGTGTACCTGACAGCCTGCTTCTATCCTTGAGACCTATATTCCAGATCAGGCATCCCATTCTAATGTTTCCATCAGCACTGCGCGCTGAAAGAAAGACGCTGGGTCCCGTACGTCCTCGCGACCCTTTGCTCGCATCAACAATGACGTTGGCTCGTTCTCGAGCCTTGTATGACTGGTACCTCAACCATGGCGGGGACAATGTACGCCCACAGGTCATTGACGCAGACGATATCATCAATGACAGAGCCGCAGTAAGGCAGCTCTGCATCAAGACTGGGCTGGACCCTGATGCTGTGCTGTACGAATGGGAAACACGTGAAGAGAAGGATCCAATGAAGGCGGTGTTCTTGTCAACGATTACTGGATCAAAGGGTATCATACCTGGCCTAGCAGCACGCGGCCTTGACCTTGAGGAGGAGAAGGCAAAGTGGAAGGCCGAATTTGGTGATGAAGATGGGGAGGATTTGGCAAAATACGTTCTTGATGCGATGCCAGATTACAACTATCTCTTAGGTCAGCGGACCTACGTTCAGAAAGCTGTCGGTCAGGAATAATGCATCTACATAGCTTATGCCCAGTCAAGTTCTGAATTGTCACGCTCACTATTGAAGAGTGGCCTTGCCGAGCGCTGGTCTTCCTCACAATGATAGTTATTGACCACCGTAGTTGCTCGCTGCAAGCATACTACCTGACATACAACTTTCCCAAAGGTCACCTTACGCACAGTTCACGCAGATAAGATCCAATATATACACGGCCTATACATCAATGGTTATGACTCAGGTCTTGATGAGTCGTTGATCTCCACAAAAATTTGAGTCGAGGATTCTGAATGACTCTCCCATTGCTGACGCGGGGAAAGGGCGCTTGCCCCCTAGTAGCCAGCACTAGACCAAGTTCGGTGCCATGTTCAACTATAAAGCAGCAAGCACTTGAGTGTTCAAGGCTCATGACAAGTTTCCACCATGACAGGGCCTGGTATGATCCTAGATTCATGTGGTGAGAACACTTACTGAATCCATTCCCAGTACCAGATGATATGAAGGCTCGGCTCAAGGCCTCCTACGACGCCATTGCAGACAAATACAACGCCCATTTCACAAGTTCTGATGATCCGGTCAGACTCAAATATCTTCAAGTTCTGCTATCGCAACTGCAGACCGACGATCAGCAGAGAGCCACTGTCCTAGAGCTGGGCTGCGGCGCAGGCGTTCCAGCCACGAGACGTCTACTCGAAATTGCGAGCCCTGTGATACACGTCACGGGCAATGATCTGTCAACATCTCAGTTGGACCTTGCACGTAAAAATTTGGCAGACTTTGAGGATCGTTTGACGCTCGTTGAGGGAGATATGCTGGCGTTGAAATTTCCGGATCAGACGTTCAACGCCGTGACGGGCTTTTACAGCATCATTCATCTGCCTCGCGAAGAACAGACTCAGCTTTTACGTCGAATTGCAGCCTGGCTAAAACCTGATGGCCTACTGCTCGCCAATTTCGCAGTGGAAGAGTCAAAAGTTGTTGTTCAAGAGAAGTGGCTGGGCGAAGACAAGGGCTGGATGCATTGGAGCTCTTGGGGAGAGCAGGGTAGTGCTAAGATGATTGAAGATGCGGGGTTGAAGATCATTTTCACGGAGACGAAACAAGTTGGGGGGGATGCGAATTTTGTTTGGCTTCTCGCGAAGAAGACTGGATTTTGAAGATGCGAGACCAGCACAATTAAATACAACTATACTACAGAAAGCTGAGAGTATTCACACAATTTGCACGAAAGTATAATCTCCTCTGGGCGGATAGCACATGCATCACCAGCCGTAATCTGGCAACTTCCAACTCTCTTTTTCATCTCCGCCGAAGAAGCGCATGAGCAATTGAGGTACACGCATGAAGCAAATCACCCCGAGCAAGGTATGGAAGAACCAAAGGCCCCATGCTGTCTGCGGATTCGCCATCTGCATCGTGGCTGGGCCTGGCTTCTGGTGCTTCTCCACAAAAGGCCGATACAAATCCTCATATTTTCGTAACGCATCCGGCACCTGGTCAGAAGACTCAATCTTCGAGAGCTCGCCTGCAATACAGTACGCGCCAGTCATTGCCAAGCTAGTACCAATGCCCATAGTTGCGAAAGCAGCGTCACCCAGGATGACACTGTGACCTTTGGCCCACTGCGGTGTAACGACTCGGCACCAGCTTGAGGATTATTAGTGATGTTTCATTGAATGCAAGAACCAATACTCACTGTGACATGTAAAAGTCATCGGTAACGTCAAGGCCGTCAACGAAACGTTGGCCCTGCCATCCTGCATTTTGGAAACGTTGCCGTAAGTACGCCTTTTGTGTATCCACATCGCTGTTCAAGACGTCTTCAAGCTCGGGATTTCGTGATTCTGTTGAATTACAGATTGTGAGGTATACGCCCATTGTTTTGTTGTTGCAGTGCGGCCTAAGATGCATGCCCAAACCCTTTGAGCTGTTAGTAGTCGATATCACGTACCGGGATGACCACTCACCGGTACCACCTGACACCAGTTCCAAAGCGAATTATCTTCAGGAATGCGAGGAATCGAGAAGTATCCGATATATAGCCCAGACGGCTTGATGTTCTCGTAACGGTCTTCTTTTCCGAACACAAACTTGCGGGTTTTTGATGCAATGCCGTCCGCTCCAACGACAACATCGTACCTTTGGTTGCTGATCTTTCCGTTGGCAAAGCGAACGTCTATCCCAGACCCATCCGCACGCTCCTCCATTGAGTCGATGTGTTCGCCGTAGACAACTTCAACGTCTGCACCCTTCTCTTTCGCTTCCTTGACCCCATCGAGTAGAAGAGCAGTCAAATCACCTCTGAGAATCTCGTACTCGCTGCTCGCACTCTGGTTCTTCGCGTCCCCAGTTGACGGTATTGTTGCTGCTACCTGGCCCTTTGAGTTCAGGAAAGAGATTCCGGTTTCCGTGGTATGTCTGGCTTTGATCTCTGGCTCTAGTCCAAGTTTGGAAATCACGTCCACACCTGGGCCTCGAATGTCAACGGCTTGCCCTGTCACACGTGGTATGGGCGATCTTTCAAGTAACGTAATTTTCCGATGCAGCTTGAAGCCGGGCTGGCGCGCAAGCATCATTGCCAACGAAGCACCAGCGACGCCTGCACCTGAGATGAGGATGTCCAATCGCTGCTGCGACATGATGGTGGCAGAGGACAAAGGTTGTGTTCCAAGGAATGTGGCGAGGCGCTCTGTCTTGCCTCAACAGCAGCCCAGGTGGCTTTTTATTTTGAAGGCTACACATCTACAACAGCCTCCGAAGGACGTACATGTTGTCGGCGTTCTCAAACCCCGACCAGGGTGGTGTTGGTGACATCATTACGCGACGCATTCGTTGAGGTCTAGCCCAATCGCGACGGCTGCCGGCGTCGGAGAATTTCAAGACCCTTGACCACCGTGGACGCCTAAGGGCCTTAAGATTCGCTGCATCCAACGTTCCGGATGAGCAGCTGAAGAATTTCCAAGATTTGGCGTGGCAGAGGAATCACATGACTGGTATTCGATCTGATTAACAAGCGATTCCAATAAATTTATTGCTTTCTTGTCATTGGCGCATCTGTCACGGTCGCTCGTCGACAGACCTTGCACGACCAATCAGTAAACAGGACTAAGGTTGCCTTACACGGAGCGGAAGTTGACTCCCCTCCGTGATGTACCAGATCGCTCCGATCCGACCCCGATACCCCATTGGCCATAGCGCTGGCCGCAAACACGCTGACACATGCACACATCTAACATCACTGTTGCGAATCACTTCAAGGAGATGATCTTGACAAATTTCTAGTCTATCTTATTCCACAACAGAAATTTATCGTCTCTTTGGTTCCGTAAAACCAAGCATCGATTCCCTCAGGTCACCTGGACAATGTGTAAATAGTTCTCAATCTTCCGAAAGATCCGCATGTAAGGAGAAGCCTTTCGAGACTGGGTATGTCTGGGGAAACTGCTCGTTCTTATTCTCATTGAAACGGATGGATATGGACTGCAGATGTGTCATGTCCAACTGAGGTCGGCCTTCTCTTCCACTCGAGCTCGTCCGGTGACTTGCAACAACCGAAATCGATGTGCCGAGAAATCAACAACACAAAGTGATGTGTGTCTACTTTCATCTGCTCCAGGAGTATGGGGCCTTCGAAATGCTTACGTCGGACAACCTCGATGACCTACTCGGTTGGACACCTGTTGCACCGATAGTGCTTGTGTACGAACCCCTTCCACTTCGCAACGGCATTGCATAGTGCTATGCACGCCACTCCCCAAGCATCTTTTCGTGAGATGTCGTGGACATAGAACCGTCTCTCTTGCATGCGGGCAGATGAACTCGGCACGCTCGTTCAGCAACCAAGTTCAGGTCGTGTCGGAGCGCGATCGGGCGGAACTGTCGAACCCGTGACAGCAGTCTATCATCGACAAGAAGTGCCTTTGAGTCTGTCTGCCAGATAAATCTCTTGCCCCCTGGGTTGCACTCTTCTTTGACGTGATTCAGGACAGCGTAGCCATGCTATGGCCCTTGACGCAGCACCCGCGCCGTCTGATGTATCTGGAGCCAAGGCAGCGGGTATCCCAGAATCAGCACAATAGAAGAGGTTGTGCGATGTTGAAAGAGATGTAGCGTCGACCTGGAGACTTTCGATGTATTGCAAAGACTGGATAAGTCAATAAGTTAGCATTTCTGTGGGTGTGCGTTTGTGGAAGACAGCACAGCTGTAGCAAATGAGGCCATCAGGAAGGTCTTTTTTAAAATGCTCATAAAGATATAGTGCTTGTTTGTCGCGGTTTATGTCTTCTCTGAACAGTATCCAAATTTTGGGTACGCTCACTAAAGTCGATGTGAATGGAGCATGGAGGACCCTGGCGAAAAGTAAGCAAACACAGCCTGCAAGGATCCACGGTCTGTCGTCTGAGAAGTGGAGGCTGGCGTCCGTATACAACAGGAAGGTGCCGGTCGTTATTGCAGACAACGAAAGTTGGTAGCACATAACAGGAACACGACCATCTATAGCTAAGGATGGTCCATTTTGAATCTGCACATTATTACTTCTATGTTATCATGTACATATTCAAGTGTCAAAGGCGCAGACAGTTGGACCCTCCAATTTGTATTAACACGTACTACTCTGACCGACATCAATCTAATGTTTGAACTAGTTTAATTGTGCTGGATGCTACCTGCCGGATCTGACCTCGGTCTCGACAGAGGCGATATGCCCGATTTGTAGTACGGCACTCGCGCTTCGTTGCTATCCAATATGGAGCCCAACAAGATGCATGTGGTGATCTGCACGATCGAGCGTGATGCAGTCTTGTCTATCGAAGCAGACGCCGGCCTAGAGACTCAGAATCATCCGGGTACAAGTTGTCCGTGATCAATCGCGGCGCTGCGCTGATATTGGCTTCAGAATACCGACTGGATGCTCAGGTGTTGAACGAGCATACCCAGACATATCTTGGTGTGGCGGTGGGTCGACGCTGACGTGCGGGCGAAGACACGCCTACCGCTGCCCATGGCTTGCACTGCCCTTCACTTGTCTCGCGTGGTACCCATGTCCTCATGTAGCCTGCGGAAAATTGCAGCATCGTGATCGTTTGCGCGATCGGTGTGGACACAATGTTTTTGCGACCGTGCCTCTCTGATCGTAGGAGTTATGGGAATGCCCCCCAATCTTCATCATCTGCTCTCGCGCTGCTCATTCTTCTTCTGGATGCGCCGTGCAACATAGACTTCAAGGGTCTGACCCTTGGCTGCTGCACGTTTCTCGTACGTTGTCTTCTCGTCAACACTGAGACCGGCAACCTTCTTTGCCAGCTTTTTCGCAGCCTTCTCGCCTGATGCCTCCTTCTTTCTATTCGACTTCTTGCTCTTGCTGATCTCCTTATCAGCTTCCCGCTTGCGCTTGTTCTTCTTCGCGTCGGACTTCTTGGCTGGTTCGCTATCCGAGGCTGAGGTGGCGGGCGTGCTGGTGCCAGATGGTGCGGCGGAGGCGTCGGTGGGTACTGCCGAGCTGTCTGAATCTCCAAGAGTACCGGCAATCGACTCGCCCCTCACGAAGAAGCCGTAAAGGCCGCCACGATTGATGCCCTTCTTCTGGATCTGACTGAGGGTGCTCTGTTCGAACGTTAGGGCTTGCAGACAACACCAGTGTTTGGTTTGCATACATCCTGGCCGCTTCCAATGTTCTTCAAACTCTCGTCGAAAGCGCGCATCCACCACTGATCGTCTGTTGTGTAGGCCGCCTTCTTCTTGCCCAAGCCGAGCTGGTCCTGCTTGTGGGCTATGAGGAGGGGCTTCTTGATACCTCTCCCCTCGCCATCGAGAGAGTGGCCGCTGCCCTGCCATCCCTGTTTGCGCAAGTATGCTTCTGCGTTCATCGTATCGAGGTTGTTTGCTGGGTGTTGACGGCTGAGCGAACGTCCTTTCCTCCACGAACTTTTTTGTGGGGTGGCCTTGGCGCCCGAGTTGCGGCGAGCGCGGGACCCTGCAGACAACGGAACAACATCATGTCACCACGAACCGGGCGGGCGACCTACGAATGGAATCTCGGCTTCAGTCGCTTCCTCTATTTTGCGAAAGCCCTGTTGTTAATCGCCCGCGCGCGTTTTTGGGGTGCACTTGGGCTGACCCAGCACGTGCTTGCACTAACCGTATTGGGACCGAGCGACGAGCAGCCTCATCCTTAGATCTCCCGCATGCAAATAGCACTCCAACATTGCTTCGATATGTGTCATCTTGGAGGCTTACAGTATTATCTAACATCTGAGTATTCGCGATGAGAAGACCCTCCTCGTCTTTTGCCGTAATTGCTTCTGTCTACTTCTACTTCGCAACTCCTTCGCCATGATGGCTTTCCCAGGGGAAGAGCGCCGCTCTTTCTTTACTTTCACTTCGAGCTCGCGTGATAATGTGCCCGACCCACCTGAAAGCTCTTCACCTCCTTCCCTTCTCACTCGCCTTCGTTCGCCCTCTCATACCCGCCACCTCGCAATTGCAGCTATCTTTGTTATCGGCTTTACCCTTACAGTCGTCATGAAGCGCGAACATCTACTCTGGCTTGCGGCTTCAACGGCAGGCGCTTCTCCGCTGCTACAGTTTGGCCAAGGCTCCACATTTGACTACAATGGTCTGCGGTTCGGAGCCGACAAGAAGTTCTCGATCACTATGTTCAGTGACATGCACTTCGGGGAACGTGAGTTGCTCAGAAAGAGATATTACGAATGTGCTGACTTCAATTAGCCGCATGGGTTGGCGCAGGCAAAGGACCCGAAGCTGACAAGAAAACCATTGGTGTCATGAACTCGGTCTTGGACAATGAGCACTCGAATCTGGTTGTTCTGAATGGTGACCTCACATCCTGCGAATTTGTGGCACCAGAGAACATGACTGCACTCATCGATCAAGTCACCGCTCCACTTGTCGACCGCAACATGCCATTCGCCGCGACGTTTGGCAACCACGACATGTCTAAGACTTGCAGTACACGCCTCATGTTGGAGCATATGACGAACAACATCAAAGGCAAGAACGAAAAGACACTGTCCTTCACCAAGTCCTCAGTCGCTGGTCCATATGAAGAAGTCGGGTCGAGCAACTACTACATCCCGGTCTACGCTTCCAGTGGTGGTGGCAACCCGCAGCTGTCACTCATGCTCTACTTCTTTGATAGCAAGGGCGGTCGGGACTTCCAAAAGACCGATGCTAACGGACAGGATGTTTCCGTGCCAGGTTGGGTGGATGACAAGGTCAGTCAGAGCTCTGGGGACCTACAGACACGCTTGTTGGCTGTAGATCGACGTGACTAATTTTGAGTAGGTAACCTCATGGTTCCATCTAACGCGCAAAGCGATTCAGCAGCGTGAAGGTCGCGTCATCCCCAGTCTCGCCTTTGTCCATATCCCACCTCATGCTACGAGAGCATATCAGAAGAATGGCCACAACCCCAAGTTGGCTCCGGGTATCAACGAGGAATTGATTGGTCACCAGGGCGATGTTTGCGACAGCAACAACAAATGCAACTATGCCGGCACCGACACACCATTCATGCAAGCGCTTGTCGAGACTGAGGGGCTGATGGGTGTCTTCTCCGGCCACGATCATGGTGTAGAGTACGTATTGATGGGCCTTCATACAGGTTCATGACACTAACCACCTCCCAGCTGGTGCATGAAGTGGTCAAAAGATCTGTCCGGCAACTCACCTGCAAACGGTAATGGTCTTAACTTTTGCTTCAATCGTCACACCGGTTACGGAGGATATTCAGAATGGACTCGTGGAGGTCGACAAATCACCATTGACGAAACGAAGCTTGGCGAGAACGTTCTGGATACCTGGATCAGGCTCGAAGATGGCAGCGTGTCAGGCCGAGTCACTCTCAACGCCACCTATGGCACGGATGTGTATCCCGTTGTCACCAGCTCCAAGAGCACTAGCTTGTAGCACGAGCCTTTGAAGGTCTCTACGTTGGTGCAGATGATCCAGACTGGACGCGCAAAGGTTGCGAAGCTGGCCTCTACAAAGATTAAGCCTGCGATGAGCGGGCTGTCAAACATAAATAAACCCAGACCGGTAGACATGATAAACACCTCCAGGGCGAGAAAGAATAGATGGTACTGATTCCAATCCACACATCTACTACTGCACCAATATCCTGTGTAGGCGCAGATAACACAAATCCTGACCTTGACCGCACGGTGAGCCTCAACCCTTACTCTGCATCACTCGCCCAATAAGTGAAGGTCGCCGTGGCCGGCATATGTCTCATTTGTAAATGCTTTGCGCGCTCCGTGATACTAGCAATCTTCTTTAAAGGTAGACTCCTGTTTTCAGAACGGTGCGTACCCAAGACGCATCTCAGCAGTATCGACATGTTACAATCACAGGAGTGCACACATGGCGAGCGTCGCCGCGAGTCATGAGGGTGAAGTTGAAAATTGTAAGGCACGACTAGTGCTGCACCCAAGCATGTCCGACCAGCCACTTGGTATTCATGTAAAGTCCAACCCTTCTGTACCGCAGCCAATGGGCCGCAGGACTACGACCAGGCACCTCCGTTCAAATTACACATTCTTACGAGAAAGCACCCTCACGGTGGACGTGCATATGTGCAATACACTTGACGCATCATATATGTTTTTCATCCTTACACCGCCTCTACATTCAAGCCGCGAACCCAAAGAACTTCATGTCATCCGCACCGCGAACAGGGACGGTGTGGCCAACGTCCAAGGCATATATACCCTGCACCGACGGCCCGTAGATCGTCCTGGTGTATCCGCTCTGTGGGTCGTCCACCTGCGTGCTCTGCGGCTCGTCGTAGTTGTATCCGAAGACGCCCGCCCACTGCTTCATCGTCTCGTTGTAATTTTGAGGGAGCACGGCGGTGTCGATGCTGCCGTGGTAGATTTGCATTCTGGGCCGTGTGCCGTTGTAGCCGGGGTACACTGCGGATGTGGGGTCAGATGGTGTTTTTGGTTAGAGGGCGGTAAGCTTACTGTCTATGACTACGTTGGCCCATTGTTGGGGCGTGTTGATGGATTGGCCTTGCGAGCAGGTGCTGTTCCAGGCTTGTACGCCGCCGAAGGCGGAGACGAAGCAGCCAGCGGGCACGCCAGAGTAGGCGATGGCTGCGTTGAACATGTCGGGGTAGGCGGCGGCAAGCACGTTCTTTGGCATTGTTAGTCGACTGCAAGACCTATTGTCCTGAGGTAGAGAATATGCCTACGGTCATCATCGCACCGCTGCTACTTCCAGTCACGAATACCTTCGAAGCATCGGCCTGGTACTGCGTCGAGGTCCACCTCACCATGTCTGCGATGGTGTTGCTGTCGCCACCTCCATTGTGGCTCAGTGTTGCCTTGCTGCTGACGTCCCAGCAGGTACCCGCATGCGGCGAGCTTGGGTAGATCACAACAAAGCCGTACTCCTCTGCGAGGGTCGCGTATGGAGTGTTCGTATAATAGTCCTGTGCAGTGCCTCCACAGTAATGGATCCCAACCACGATGCCCGGCGATGCTGCAAGCTTCTCCGGGACGTATATGTAGAAGCTGGCGTTTGTAGCTGTGGTGCCGAATGAGGTGACTTGCGAAAGACTACCAGGGGTGGGTGCGCGCTTCCCCAAAGTGGCCGCTGTAGCCGCCCAAACGCAGGTGTTGAGGATAGCAAGAAGACGCATATTGGTGAAATCTCAAAGTTTAACACTCAAAATGTGACTCTCCGAAACTGTAGTCGTTTTCGAAGCCAACGGGTTTCCTTAAGTGTTTACTCCTGCCACCATTGACCATGCGCGGGTTGGATTGGACCATGCTTAAATAATACATCTTCCTACGGGGATTTGAAGGAATGAGTAGTCGCCGTAAATCTTACGATTGGACTAACTTCAGGCAAGCTCATTTGAAAAGGCAAATAAAGTGCTTGACGATGATAGTCTACCTCGACTTCGGCCGGAGTCCTGCCGATTTAGCCGAAACCACGTTGCCGTTGCGGGCAGATCCCTGCATGTAATTTCCAAAACACGCTCGCGACGGAAAGGGCCGGAGAAGTATTCAATTCAGAACACGGCGTTCTGATTGCGTACTTCACTCGCAGAAGTGATGAGAGGTATGAAGTGTGGTGCTTTGAGCCTTTCATGAACGCTGCTCTCGGGTTCCCAATATCGCAGCTCTAGCCTGCCTTCCCACTCAAGATCCACGGTCTCTTCTCCCAGAAGTCGTCCTTGATAAGATCGACGTGTTCCGTGATGATCCTAGCTTTGCTACGTCTCTTTCGGTCTTTCTCCTTTTGAGTGCGGCTCATCTGCAAGGGTTGACCCGTTATTGCGGCCGGGTCGGCAGCAGCAGGGCGGGTCTTGTTTTTTGAATCAGACTTCGATAAGTCCTTAGACTTACGCTTCTCAGACTTAACTTCGGACTTTGTTGGCGCATGTCGTTTTGAACTTGACTTTTCTCTGGCCGATGTAGCTAGCCGACCATCTGTACTGGCGGATGGTTGAGTACCAGGAACGGAGCTCTGAAGCGTGTCATAGACGTGCGCATACGAGCCCCATTCGTTCGACGCTGGGACGGGCTGCGATTGCTGGCGAGAGTGACGAGCTGAGTTGGCCGGTAGTTCAGCAATCCCAGGGTGTTCATCATACTGCCACCCGGTGCTCCCTTTCCTCTTATTGGGGTCATTGAAAACTCTTCCATCACCGCCAGGGGGGCTTGGGAGCTCCTTGTTGGTGTTCAATGGCGGACTAGACCTGGGGGGTGTTGTAGGGCCTTGCAGGGAGCTGGCAGCATTTTCCTTCCCTTCACCACTGTTGTCCCTGAGATTGGAATTCGACCGAAGATGGAGCAGAGATAATTTACGTGGCTTTGTGTTAGCCGGAATGCTCGATATCCGGAGCGGTATCGAGGGCGGCCCTGTGCTGCTGGACGCGAGATATGTATGGATTTGAGAAAGACTAGGTGAGCGGTGCTTGAGTTTTGGCTCCGACGGTCCCGAGGTAGACATCGAAGCAGATGCTGAATGCGATATAGGCTTTTCCCTCAACTGCGTCTTACTGCGCTCTACAAACGGATTTGAGAAGTCAGCTGGAGGAGCTGTAGGCGAGAAGTTTGCACGCGTGGTCGGGTTAGGTGCATCAAGGGACTGCGGCGGTTTCGTACTTGGCTTCAGTATCGGGGGTGATAAGGGTAACGGCATCAGCGATGGGAGAGCCTGCTTGACCGTTGGCGATGTCAGAGTTGAAGGCGGCGAGAGCGGCATGGTGTTTTGCGAGTAGATAGTGTTATGGGGGCTGACAGGGTTCGATTGGAGCGGATTTGGAAAGCCCATGCCCTTCGGTCTTTGCAGTGCTGGAGGAGGCGATGGCGTCGAAGCTGTAGAGAGAAAGGTCGGTCCTGTGGGCGAGGAAAATATCGGCAGAACTGGAGACGATGCTCGTCGTGATGGGGTCAAGTTTCCCGCTTGAGACAAAGGCCGTGAGTGTGATCGCACTGGCTGAGGCTGGGCTAGAACAGAAGGTTCGTTCTCCGCGGCTGCTGTAGATTTCGCTTGCGGATCTTCTGTTGGGAAGAACTGTGCTGTCAGCGCTTGGAGCTGAGCGCATGATGTCTCATTCACGACATACATCTCGATATAGGATAGTGCCTTTCTTGAAGCAATCCGGCTCATTGTTGTAGTTAATGCCAAACTCTTTGAATAGGATCTCGTTCTTGTCCGCCGAGACCGTGCCAGACAATCTTTGCTCGGCTTCTTGGGGCGACATACCGCCTTGCTGAACGAGCGTCCAAAATGTGGTGTTGTATAGATTGTTGATGTGACCTGTCACGCGTCAGTCGAGTCATTTGGGTCAGAAGACCAAGACTCACAATCGACTTGTCGCCAGCTCATGTAGTCTCTCAAGTTTAGGTCGCTTGGGTAGCAGACTGCTCGGCCGTCGAACGACGGTAAAGGTGGCGTCAACGGCTTTTGGGGGAAATACTTTGACCACAAGAAAACGTAATAAGATGTGAAGGTAGAGACGATGGTAGTGACGAGCTTGCTGTGTGGTATTAACATCGAGATGGTCACGCATCCAGCATATCATACCTTGCTCTTCTCTCGAACAGCATGCAGTCCTTGTGAAAAACAAAACTCCATGTCGTTAGCGTCTTCCCTACATAATCTCAAGAAATACGTACCTGTATTCGTCGCTGTTGCCGTACGCTATTACGAGATCTGGCAGCTCCCGCATCACGGCCTCGGCGGCCTCGTTCATGAGATCCAACGCATCTCGGTCGTTCGGCTTGACGAACTTGTATTTCGTCGTCAGCCTAGATTAACGTTAGCATCGTACCTTGGTGAAGCCACGGGTACCTGCATCCAACCTAGCAGAGAACATCAAATCACAGGAAAGAACAACGTACTTGGAGAAACCGCGTCCATCGATTCGCACCACAATCCAGGTGTTCGACAACAGGATGTCTGGCTGCTCGAAAAAGCGCACGTATTCATATCTGCCGGTGTGAGTTCACGCGTCTCAGCTCGTGCAAAGGTGCATCTCGGCACCACCCACGCGGTTACGAGCGCTTACTTGGAATTGGCCATGGCGCGTACTTTGAGTCTACCTCACAAGACGGAGCATCGCCTGATAGCGCGACAACAGGTATAAGAAAGAGTCGGTCAATCGCCAGCCCCATCGGCCAGTCTGCACAAGCGCAGTTTGGGCTGGGATTCTCTCCGGGGCTAAGGCTGCGAACGTGCTGGGCAAAAGCAGGTAGTGTTTCAGATGCAACGATGTCATGCACCTAGAGATGCTGGGCCCTTGTGGCTGTTGAGGTTATGCGCGGATTCCTCCGAGGCCTGCAAATTGTCATGCCGTGCGGTCAACAGTGCGGTGCGCGAAAGCCTTTCCAAGCATGTCTCCACACGGCTGATCGACGCTAGCACGGCTAGTCCTTCCCTCGAGCCAAACAACAACCTCAACTCGCACTCACGATAATGATCTTTTGTGCGACGGTAAGCTCGTGCGTGGAAGTGCAGCGCGGGGCCGATGCACGCTTCTGCGCATGCGCTGCCGATCGCTCGCCATCTCAAACACTCCCAACCTCAGCCTAGCAGTGTGCTGGCGGTCTACAATACCACCCAACCGTGAATCATAGGTGTATTTGCCAGCTCAACTGCGTTGTCTGACTTCCCGGCTTGATGCTTGGAGCAGCGGCATAGCCCGACGCATGCGGGACAATGGTACACATGGAGTCTGCCCTGGGACCAACCGCGCACCGCGATGCTTCCGCACCACTCTTTCAAACGCTATAATATACGTCTTATAGATTGCATTTCGACCACTAGCGCACATCATGCCTAGACTTGCGGCACTTGACCCACGCTGTAAGCCTCAGACCCGGCCAGCGGTATCCCCAGATCAGCCTCATGATCGACACAGAAACGGCTAAGTGGGGATGTCGTAGATATGCCCCACATTATGCCTACAAGGTGAGGCAGTACTGGGTCGTGGTACCTGAATGCCACCTGTCGTTGGTTGAAGTGCCGGCAGCTGTCAATGCCGATGGTACATCTCTCTTCGTTGCGCCCCACAATGATTCTCGCCTGTCCAGACTCCACCTCGACACTCCTCCACCACTCTCAGGTATTACAATTATACAGATGACGGCCAGGCCGCACCGAGCGCATAAACACCAAGTGCCCTATACTGGACTAGCGCAGACGGGCCGACTGCCGCTCTCGGAGTACAGAATGCATCTGCCCAGACGCGATATGCAATATACACGCACCTCTCCAGAGAAACGTGGTAGCGAGTCCGGCGCATTTGTACGAACTGCCCATGGCACAAACCGCGCCAAGCTGTCAATGAAGCGTGTCGCGCAAAGTGCCCTTTGCAGGCAGGGCCTCACGCTACTCTATCTCAGACGGCCGCCAAACCTTGTCGCGAATCCAGATCCAACCTCACCTCTCGTGGGCTGCGGAGCCGCTGCACCGACGACGGGAAGACGCCGCATGCAACAAGCATCTGGGGACAGACGACAGGCGGCCCTAGCGAATGCGAGCGATCTACGGTAGTGAGGTCACTTTTCATCTATGTAATCGCGTGTGGAATGTCTTGGCATGCGAATGCGAGCTCACTCTTGAGGACGTCAGGTCGCGCCGGAGTGCTGTGATGCCGGATCCCGGCAGCCCATATTTACAGACAGGATCCCCACGTTTGTGGTGCCAGCACGCGCAGACACTGGCCAATCCGAGCTGCGCTGTTCTCCTCCCTCAGGTTCCTACTTGATATGTGTGCCGCGGCAGCACCATGCACCAGCCGTGGTGGATACCGTACGAATATTCACGGCGAGCCAAGAACTATAGCTTGGTTGATATCTCGAGTCGATGAACGGACCGATGTTGTCCATTGGCATCTAGCCGCTGTGGTGGGTAAGCTGTAGCGCTGATACTGCGGATGTCGATATCGTTAGCCACAAGCGACTTCATGCCATGGATCTTCAACAGCGGTAATTGAGTAAGAGCCGTTTTTTACGGGCTCAGAACAGTAACCAAATTCAATACGGTACGGTGTATACCGAGTAACACTGGAAATTCAGTACGAGCTGAGATTGGTATAGCAACAGCACTATGCCATCGCAAAATAGTACGCACCCGCAAGCAGCACAGCACTCCGCTCGTTCACGCACACACAGAGGTTCTTCGTCTACCTGGTGGTTGGCATCTCAGTTCACGCACTGCTTCAAAACACCGGCCCCCGTCCACTACCGCAACGAAAAGTGAACCCCACCACAACGCCGAATGTAAATCCAGCCCAGCATCAGGGCCCAGAGTATTGTCCCAAGCAAGACCATCCCGCCCGCACCCACCGCTTCAGCACGAAAACTCCGAGTCCCGGATCAAGATGCCCCAGACCGCCGCAGAGATCGCCACGATTACAAACAGAGATGATGGCAAACAAACGCCCCACATGCGCGTGGAAGCCATCCCATGCTCCCAGCTTGCTCAATGTTGAAGATCTATGCATTGCAGCCTCTGAAGACCATGTTCCCATAGTAGCTTCTTCCTAGGCGCGCTGCCTCCGCGGATATTTTCTACAAAGTACGTGTCGAGCGAGTCGCCGTCGCAGTATATCTGCCTTTCGTCTCCCTCCCTCGCATCAGAGTGGGCTTGTCTTCACCTAAACAACCAAACGCACAACCGCGCACCACGCCTGTGGGCTGTCACGCAGCTTTCTCCTCTGCTCGCTAGCAGCATGCGTTTGCCGCCAACTTTAAGATTACATATACCCCTTAACTACTTGCCAGAGGATTTTAGCGTATATGTTCTCACACGATGAAAGTCCCGATGAGTATCGTATAAGACACGGCTGGAATCTGCCGTGCCTTCTTGCCTGTGTATATCAAGATCAACGACGAATAAGCTCGCAGGTCTCATGAGCAGACGATAGCACGCCTGGAGATGATCGTCAAACCCACAGCTATTGTGCACACAAAATCAGCGCGCCGGGCTAGACAAGGGCTTTCAAGAGCGCACAGCAGCAGCCCGAAACTCCCACAGAGCCCGGCGTCCTAATCCAGTACCTGCCTGGCAAAGCCTCCGAGGCGCTGTACAAACCCCTGCGAGACGCAGTCGAAAAGCAGCATCCCAGTATCGTCGATGGCTAGGTTCTTGCCGCCAGTCATACCTAGAAGGCGACCCACACAAAGCTACCTAGGAAGCTCGTACTCCCCGCCCTGAACGCCCACGTGGAAACACATGCCCAACAGGCTACCATTTCTGATGAAGACGGCCAGAACGCCGGCAACCGACTCTACGCAAAGATCGTGGGCGGGTCGGTCTTGCACAAGCGTACTGTAAGGCCGAGCGCGAGGTTGATGGCTCACACGAGAATCGCAAACAACCTGCCCAAGTCAAGAAGCACAAGGAGATCAAGCAGGCGCCACAACCCAGCCCACAACCCAACCCACAACCGCGGTCGGTGCACACGACGCCGCTTTGCAGACGACATGCCTCCCTTCATCGCGCCCCCGCGCCCGATCGACGATCGGATATGCACTTCTCCGCAGTGGTGTAGTCGACGGCACGCTCGCGCCCAACGCATTCTCTGGGGCGGCGGTCACGGACGCAGGATGTAACGAACGAGATGAACGCGCGAAGCCTCGCCAACGCGGGCGCTTGCGCTGCTGAAGACTGTCACTGCAGCTTTAGAGACCAAGCCGTCCCCAAGCGCCATGCTTCTTGAGGACCCGTCAACCGGGAGCCCGTGGGGTTTGGATCGAGATAATGCACACCATGCGCGCCCCGTGCCTTGAGCCGGGAACCTCGTTGGAGAGCGCTGGCAAAGCCCGAGTCCCACGTTACATCGCTCATTCCGCGTACTGCCTTATACTCTACACCTATCCACCCCGCGCGTTCCCTCCCCTTCCCCATGGCGCAGGAGACTCCAGGCCCCGGCGCGGCAACCCCGTGTCAAGCACAGCAAAGCCGTTGGGGCTAGTGGACGGGGATAGCGAGGACTTTTGACTTCAGTGCGCGGGTGGCGTGCGGCGGGGGGCATGGGGTGGTGGGTTAGCAGGAGGGGGGGGGGGGGGGGTACATGTACTTGTTACACTGAGCTGGGGGGTGTAGGGGGGGGGGGGGGGGGGGGGATGAGGGTTGAGACTTGAAATAGCTTTTATACGCGTAGCTCGGAGATGAGGTTTGAAATTGAAATATGCTTTTATACGCGTAGCTTCTGCTGCTGTGCTGTGGCGAAATATGCCGCTGTGTTGTGCCGCGTGGCAATGGGATGTGCTGCAATTCCCTGCACTGTGGCATGCTGCACTGCGCGCTGCCCTGCTGATCCGAATAAACCCCCGCCGTGCGCCAAACGCCCGAAATGCATGTGTGTGGCTCGTGCCATATCCGTGACGACGTATCATGTCCGTGGCTCGTATCTTCTCCATACCAACGAGCCCCCTCGCGTACCAACGCGTCTTATCCGGGACCCTGTTTCCCCCTGACACGCCCACCTCACATCATCGCCTCCTCAAACTCCTCCTCATCCACCTCCCCCATCCCCCCCATCTCCGTATCCTCCTCCACAGCCCCGCCAAACACCTCCCCCCCAACCGCATCCCCCCCAACAGGCCCCCCAACCCCCCCATCCCCTTCCTCCCCGTCCTCCTCCCACGCGCTCCCAACCCCCCACCCGACCCCTGTGAAACAATACCGCTCCGGCGGCAACCGAACCCCAAACTCCCTCTCCACGCGCGGCAACGCGACTCGATTCCGCTCACTCGCGACCTCCGCCAGCCCCTCGCGGCCGAGCCCGACGCCCTGCCCCGCCGCGCGCGCCGCAACACTCGTCCGCAGCGCCGCAAGCCCGACGCCCTCGTCCTCCGCGCCACGCCGCTTTTTCTCGTGCGCGGCAGGCGCCGCGGGTTCGTAGCTCAGCGCGTCGGAGAGCACGCCGGAGGTGTAGCGGTATGCGAAATCCAGCAGCTGCAGGGGCACGCGCTCGGTGTACGCGCTTACGCCCATGTTGGCGAGGAGCAGGTGCAGTAGGCGCGCGTCGCGGGGGCGTTTGGAGGCGCCGGTGTCGAGGAGCGAGGTTGGCGGGTAGCCGGTTGGGGCGGTTGTGGTTGTGGGGGGTTGCGCGGCGGAGTGGGGTTGCGATGCTGGCGGGGAGGTGGTGTGGGCGGTTGCGGTGGCGGGGGGCGTGCTGATGCCGTTTGTGTCTGGGGCGGGCGACGCCATGGTTGTGGGGTGTTTGGTGTGGGAGTTTGGTGTGGAGTTTGAGAGGGTGAGGTTGGTGGACGCGTGTAGGCTAGCGCGTTTTGGGGCTTGGCGCGGGCTGGATCTGGGGTGAAGGCGGACGTCACAGGTAATACAATCACAGCAAATTACATGCGTGCCGTTAAGTGGAACCAATATAAGAATAATTATTAACTACACCTTCAGCCCCAGCCCCTCCACTGCATCCTCGCGCTGCTCCTCATCGCCCGTCGCCTCGCTCGCAATGCTCTCGTGCAGACTCGGCGTCTTGTCCTTGCGGCCCATACGCTTGATCGAGCCCCAGCTCAGCGCGCTGCTCTTGTCCTTGGGCGTGCCGATGCTGGGCGAGTTGTGCGTGCTGATGCTCTCCGTGCTGCGGCCGAGGCCGAAGAAGCCGCTGGAGTCCTCCTCGGCCTCGTCAGGCGTGCTGGGCACGTCGCCCTTCTTGGCAAACAGCGACGACTTCTTGCCGAAGGAGAGGAACTGGCTGGTGCTGCCCTTGCGGGTGAGCTTCTGCATGAACGACTCCTTGCCGATGGAGCCGGCGTGGTCGGACGCGGCCTGCGAGACGCTGCGCTCGAGCGACTCGCGCGGCGACGCTTCCGAGGCGTCGGCGGTGGAGATGATGGACGGCGTGTCGCGCGAGGGGCGGGAGAACATCTCGTGGGGAGAGGTGGGGTGGCTGCCGTCGGCCGACTCGAACGCGACCTGCTTGTCTTTGCCCTTTGACTTCTCGGCCTTGTTCTTCTCCTTCTTCTCGGCCTTTTCGGCCTTCTTGGCCTCCTTCTCGGCCGCCCGCTTTGCCTTGTCCTCCTCCGACTTCTTCAGGCCGAACATGGTGAAGGTCTCTGCGGTGGGATCGAGCGCTGTTGGGGGCGTTCCGGGGATCGGCGGGATGTCGCGAGGCGGCATGTGCGAGGCAGACGATTGCGGCCGGGTTCCGATAGGCGCCTGCATCGGCGAGCGGAAGTTGGATGGGAAGTCCAGGATGTCGTCGTGCATGGAGTCGTCGTTCATGGCTAGGTTAGTTGTCGACCCGTGCTGTATAGACGGCCGACGTGACGGCATCCGAGACCACGACGACGTGTTGGTGTTGTTCACGCTCCAGTCCACCCCGAGCGGGCTGCTTCTCGCGCCAAACGAGTCCAGGCCCCAGCCAAACCTCGTCTGGCTCTCGGTGGAGGGACGCGGCAGGGCCATGGCTTCACCGGACTTGGTCGAGCCCTGACGCGGGGAGGGCGGCCTGTCTGAGCCTAGGATGGACGACAGCCAGGGGTCGTTCTTGGTGCCGAACATGTTGAACGTGCGCTTGCGGGTCGCTACATGCTTGGGGCTGCTGGACGGCTCCACGGGCTGGGTCTTGGCTCGCATGAACGAGTCGTACCAGGCACCTTCGGTACTGCCGCGACGTCGCAACGCCGCCGAGTCGAGGCCAAATTCCTGTCGCGGGAGAGACTGGCTCTGGGAGGGCTTTAAAGAACCCAGCGCGGGCCCCTGTCCGGAGATGGTCTTGCCACGCTGCCTGTTCAGCCCGAAGAGCCCGCCGAACCTGCTCTGAGAGTTCATAAACGAGCTCGACGCAGACTGGATAGAGCGCTTGTCGGGGTCGATGTTCTCGGGATTCGGATAGAACTGCAGCTGGCCGCTTTCGCGTGGGCTTGCGAAGACGCTGGGAGAGCGGCTCTGCGGTGGCGAGACGGGCGTGGAGGGGTCGACCTGGCCAAGCTGTCCAAGCCCCGGGAGGACGTTGCGCATGTTGGGCGACGGCTCGAGCGAGGACAAGCGGGGCGGGCCGATGAGGTCGTCGTCCTCGTTATCAGTGAGGCCCAGATCGTCACCGAACAGGCCCGCGGGAAGCAGAGCGCCGGCAGTAGGGCTCATGGGCGCGCCGCCGGTCAGCGACTCGAGATCGGCCTGAGACATCTGCGAGATGGAGATGGTGTGTCCGTGGCCGCGCGGGGGGAGCGCCATGCCGTTGACGGGGTTGAAATAAGGAGTGACGGAAGCGAACGGGGGGGACGACGACACGGTCATGCTGTTGAAGGGCGCGGACGAGGTCTGCACAAAGCCGCCGGGGGCGTTGAGCATGCCCTCGCGCATGCTGAGCGGGCGCTGGCGGTGGCTGTTGCGTCTGACAGGCCCAACGCGGGGGACACTGGGGTCGTCGTACAGCTGCGGCTGGCTCATGCGGCGCTGCTGCAGGAACTGCAGGCGGCTCGACACCTCCTGGTTCGCGCGGTCGGCCTCGGTGAACAGCTGCCAGGCCTGGGCGTACTGCTGCTGCAGCAACCCCAGCGTCATCTTCCAGCGGTTGTCCTCCTCGCGCTCGGCGTTGTCGGTGCCATCCGGAGCCTCGCCGCCCTCTTGGCCGTCTTCCAGCTGCTGGCGCTCCTCCTCCAGGGCCTTGATCTGGATGCCCTTCTCGCGCACGGCGTCTTCCAGCACGCGGTTGGCCTGCATCTCCTCCTCGTACTTGTCCTTGACGGCCTGAATGCGCTTCTCCGAGGCGGCGCGGTACTCGTCCTGCTCGGTCTTGATGTTGGCGGCCATCTCGCGCAGCTCGACCGACTCGCGGGTCCACTTGGCGATGTCGTCCTTCATCTTGTTGCGCTCGGCCTCCTTCTGGCGGAAGACGCGCTCCTGGTTGGTGCGGCGGGTCTGCGCGGCGGCGCTCTGGCGCTCAAGCGTGGCGACCTCCTTGCGCAGGTCGCGGCTCGCGTCCTCCTTCTCCTTCAGGGCGGCCTTTTTCTCATCCCGCTTGTCGATCAGCACCAGCTTCTGGGTGGCAAAGTCCTGGTCCTCGTCGGCGGCCTGGCGCTCCATGTCGTCGAGCTCGCGGCGCAGGGCGTCCAGGCGCTCGGTCAGGGCGCGGATGGAGTCGCTGGGGTCGGCGGGGTCGCGGTCGTCGGGGGTCTGCGAGGCGGGCGAGGCGCGGCGGGCGACGTCGGGGCGGCGGGCGCGCGAGGTGCTGTTGCTGTGCTCGCGGGCCATGGCGGGGGCGACAAAGGGCGTGGCGACGTCGGCCAGCGTCTTGTTCGGGCGCACGATGGGCGCGGGATGCGCATCGTCGTCGGCGGGCGGGGCGGGCGGGGCCGGGGCGTAGTACTGGTCCGAGTCGGCGGGCAGGGTGCGCAGGCGGACGGGCACGCTCGGGGCCTGGAAGTTGGACGAGTTGAAGGTCACGACGCGGATGGTGTAGTGGCGGTCGGGCTGCAGGTTCTCGACCGTGGCCGAGGTGTCGTGCGGGGCGAGCTCGCCGACGTCGATGCCGTTGATGCGCAGCACGTACTTGAGCACCGAGGCGCGCTCGGGCGACTTCCAGTGCAGCAGCACGCCGTCGGCCTTGATGCCGGCCAGCGACACCAGCGGGGCCACGGGCACCTCGAGCCCCAGCACCTGCACCAGCTTCTCGACGGGCTGCGACAGCACCTGGTATGCGCGGAAGGCGACCCTGGCGGCGGTCAGCGGGGGAGCACGGGGTACAGCAATGCGGCGCGGCGTACCAGAAGAGCGCCAGCACGATGCAGGCGGTGCGCAGCCAGCCCGACGACGAGAACAGCAGCGTCTCCATGTCGTAGCGGGCGACGTCCGGCGGCCAGTACAGCGACGTGGCGGGGTCGGCGAACATGGCGGGCGTCAGTCACTGCGGTGCAGTGGGCGGGATTGTGAACTGTGAGGTCGTCGTCGGGCGGGTCGTCTCCGCGAAGTGTGCAGCCAAAACGCTTGGCCCGCAGCAGGCGCCCCGGCCCACTCGTCGGCACCCATGAGTCGCGGGTGGCTTGCTGCGAAGAGGCTGCATGACGCGCAGCGCTGCACGGCGCGTGTGTTTTTTCTGACTGCACCGCGTGTTTTTCTGGCCGTCTCCCAGCACGCCGCCCAGGCAAACCGCCCAAGCAAGGCAGCCTGGGCATGGCAGCGATGCATGCTCGCCCGTGCGCAGGCCGCGGTTGGCCCAACATGCCTCGCAGCCGTCGGCCGACGCTGCCGATGCGCCTGCATGCAGTGCATGTGAAAGCCCAACAGTTTGCGACAGTGCAGACCCGCTGTGTTTTCATAGACAAGCACCGTACACACACACACCCGTACTCATAGACACCCGCTGCCTTGCTCTCCCTCCCATTGAACCACCGCCAGCACCGAGACTCGCTCGGGCCGCGCCCACCTGACCGCGACTAGGCGCTCCGCACTCGTCATACTGCAGCCCTCCGTCACAGCTGCCCGCCGTCACAGCCGTCGCCCTCGTCAGCTCGCCAGCCTCGCCCACACCGCGCCGCGCATGTGAAGCACCCGACCGCACACAAGGCACCGCGCCGCCGCAGCCTCCACCTCCACCTCCACCTCCACCTCCACACACCCACCACCATGAACTACATCCGCTCCGTCGCCGGCGGCGTGTCCAAGGGCTGGAACTCGATCAACCCCGCCACCCTCAGCGGCGCCATCGACACCATCGTCGTCGAGCGCGAAGATGGCTCCATGGCCTGCTCGCCCTTCCACGTGCGCTTCGGCAAGTACCAGATCCTGCGCCCGTCGGACAAGAAGGTCGAGTTCCGCGTCAACGGCGAGCTGCAGCCGTATTCGATGAAGCTGGGCGAGGGCGGCGAGGCCTTCTTCATCTTTGAGACGTCGGCTGCCATCCCCGCCGACATGCAGACGTCGCCGCTGGCCTCGCCCGCCGCCAGCCCCGAGCAGAAGCCGACCGACACCCCGCCCAGCGCGCTGGACGACCCCGAGCCGCTCGATCTGGCGAGCCTGGACTCCACACTGCACCGCCGCGGCCGCCTGTCCATGTCCGTGCCGCCGTCCGACGCCCAGTACGACGCCGACTTCGAGCGCCCCAAGTCGGGCGACTGGTCCGGCTTCCACGTGCAGCGCTCCACCACCGACAGCGTCGTTGCCGCTGTCAATAGCGAGTTCCCGGGCCACGACAACGGCGAGAAGGAGCACGGCCCGCTTGAGATCAGCAGAGAGGATGCCACGCGCTGGAACCGCTCCGCCCGCTCGGCAAGCCCCCCGCCCGTGTCCCAGGCGGAAGCACTGGCCCGCGCGATTAAGCTCTCCAAGAAGCTGTACTCGTCCAACATCCCGAACAAGGTCACCGACAGCGGCGACCTCGAGTTGGACATGACGGGCTACAAGAGCAGCGAGCAGGACGCTCTCCGCGCCGAGGTCCTGGCGCGCAATATCCTATCTGACGAGCTGGCCGGCGACTACGACATCGGCGCGCTGATCGGCGCCGACGAGAACGGCAACCTGTGGATCTACAGCAGCGAGGAGGCCAAGACCGCCGCCATGCAAAAGACCACCCACAGCGTCTTCAACGAGCCCGCCCTCGACGCTGTCTCCGACCCCGGCTACCAGAGCGACAGCGGCATCAGCGACGCCTCGGGCGACTACCTCCTCCGCAGAAAACGACTCCGACAGCGCCCTGGGCTCCTCCGCCCCGCACTCGCCCGAGCAGCAGAAGAAGAAGGGCGAGACCCGCAACTACGCCAAGACGCTGCGTCTCACGTCGGACCAGCTCAAGGCCCTGAACCTCAAGCCCGGCCAGAACACCATGTCCTTCACCGTCAACCGCTCCAAGTGCGAGGCCTTCATGTTCTACTGGCAGCACAACGTCCCCATTGTCATCTCCGACATCGACGGCACAATCACAAAGTCCGACGCCCTCGGCCACGTCCTCAACATGATCGGCCGCGACTGGACCCACAAGGGCGTCGCGAAGCTGTACACCGACATCATCAGCAACGGCTACAACATCTTCTACCTGACCTCTCGCTCCGTCGGCCAGGCCGACATGACCCGGACATATCTCAACGGTGTCGTGCAGGAGGAACACCGCCTGCCCAAGGGCCCCGTCATCATGTCGCCCGACCGCACCCTCTCCGCCCTGCGGCGCGAGGTGTACCTGCGCAAACCCGAGGTCTTCAAAATGGCCTGCCTGCGCGACATCATGCAGCTCTTCGACAAGCCCCCCGGCCAGACCCCCTTCTACGCCGGCTTCGGCAACCGCTTCACCGACGCGCTGTCCTACCGCTCCGTCAGCATCCCCAGCACGCGCATCTTCACCATCAACTCCAACGCCGAAGTCAGCCTCGACGTGCTGTCGCTAAACAGCTACAAAACAGGCTACGCCTCCATGCGCGAGATCGTCGACCACTTCTTCCCGCCCGTCGGCCTGCTCGTCCCCGCCGGCGGCGAGCAGTTCACCGACTTCAACTACTGGCGCGACAGGCCGCTGGACATCGAGGACTTCACCGACTCCGAGGAGGAGGACGAGGGCAGCGTCGACGGCACCGAGGCGGGTAGCTACCGCTCCGAGGACGACGGCGGCGATCTGGGCGAGAGCTACATCACCAACGAGTGCGTCGACGACCCGCTGGGGGATAGCATCATCGAGAGCGTCGAGAGCGCGGGGGGGGTGTATCTCGGCGAGGACCTCGACGCGCCGGAGGACCTCGACGCGCCGTACGACCCCAGCAACAGCGAGGGCGGGGTTGATGTCGCGGGGTATGAAGGCGCGTACGCAGACGACGCAGACGACATGGCAGACGCAGACGACGCCACCGAGCTCGCCGATGATGAGGACGACGAGAACGTCCCCGCCGACCGTCCCACAACGCCAACCCCCGCCCCCGCGCTCAGACCCAAACACAGCGTCCCCGAGATCAGCAAGCGCATGGCCGAGCGCGCCGCCGAGCGCATGACTAGTCTGCACGCCTTGTCTGACGACGCGGGCGAGGCGCGGATCGGGCGGCGCGGCTCGTAGTTTCTCCTTCTACGAGTTCCGCTGGCTCTGGTGCGAGTCTGAGGGGGTGCGTCAGTTTCCCAGCCCGGCACGGACAGGATCGGGATCGGGATCGGGATTGGGATTGGGATCGGGATTGAGATCGGGGCTCGTCGTGCTGTAGTGCCGGTGGCGCAGTGTGCAGTGCAGTGTGCAGTGCAGTGCAGTGCAGTGTCTCCGCGCCACGAGGGGGAGCCGTTCAACACCGGACAAGCGGGAGGCACACACAGATGCAGACGCGAGCGCGACGCGGAAGGGGATGGGAGGTAGACGGGGCGGTGCGGAGAAGCAGCGACCAGCACACAATGAGCGTAAGGAGAACGGAGAACGGAGCAGAGGAGAATAGGAGAAGAGAGAGGTGTTTGGCGCATCGCATCGCATCGCATTCCAGCATAGCATAGCACGGCGTTTTCAACGACCCGGCGTCCCCAGACATAGCAGGGGGCGCTGGGGTCGGGTATTGTTGTATTGTATCTAGACGGACATCCCATATTCACATTAATATCCCACATTGATATGTATGAATCTTGCAGCTGTTGTGTGCTGTGCTGTGTTGTGCTATATCTGGCTGCGTTATGTGTATCATACTGTGTCGTGTGTGGCATACTATATCATATCATATCGTCTTGCGTTGAGCTGCTGGGAGTTGTGATACTTGTAATACTTGTAAAACTTTGTAAGTAGCACTTATAATACCTACGGCGCCTGCTGCGCTCATGTAGGTAGACAAGCACTCACCCCCCACGCTCACTCGTCCCTCACGCTAGCTAGCAGCCGGGGTGCTGGGTGTGGCCCACACACACCAGGACTGTCTGGAGCTGCGGCGTGCGGGCGGGAGAACAGAGGGTGCGGTGCTGAGAAGTTGGGCGCTGAGTGCTGGCAGAGACGCCTAGTCCTGTGGGCGGGGTGTGGAACGGCGATACAGGTCGTGGATACCGGGATTTGCTAGAATATTTAGTGCAGAGGCTGGAAGGTCGCCAGAGCGTGCAGACAGGTAGCAGGGGTCGCTGAATCTGGGCGTGGCGAGGCGTCGTAGGGTATGGTGTGGTATAGTACACTCGTCTGTATCCGTACACGTATGCGATATAAGCCGCCCTTGCGTTCCCAACGCCTCCAATGCAAACCCCCCCGTCTCCACCGCTCCCCGCGCACCCCCTCCCACGCCCCTCACGTCCCCCCCCAAACCCCCCCCCTCCTCACCCCCCCTCCATCCACCTTATTCTCCTCCCGCCTAACCACCTCAGCGCCCTGCCCCTGCAGCCGCCCCCCATCATCCAGATTCCACCACTCCTTGTGCTTCTCGCGCGCATCCAGCAAGCGGCGCTTGTGCTCCAGCCGCGCGGCCTTGCGCTCCTCGGCGAGCGCGAACCACTCGCTCCGCGCCGCGTCGAGCGAGTCCTGGTTCTGGTACTGCAGCATGCAGGTGTTCATGGCGAGGCGCGGGGCGCGGCAGGCGTAGATCATGGTTAGGGTGCGGCCGAGGGCGCATTGGGCGAAGGCTGGGTGGTATTAGTACGCGGGTGGGGTGTAGGAGTGGAGGCAGGCGTGGACGCAGCCGTGGTGCTGGCCGTGGTGTAGGGGCTTGTGTGTGCAGCCGTGTTGCGAGCCGTGTTGGAGGTGTATATAGGTGTGTATAGGTGTATATAGGTGTAGGTGTCGGTACTACTCACCCTCAATCTCCGCCGCGCACTTCGCCCGCACGTTCTTGTAGTACAGATCCCGCACCTGCTGCTCCTGCGGCGCCGACAGCGGCGTCGGGTTCGCTGGCCGCGTGTTGTGTCCGATGATGTAGCTGTCCGCCGTGCCTGGCGCGGCCGCGGGCGGCATCGAGGCGCCCGGTGTGTTCATCGCGGCTGTGCGGCGTCGCTTGGCGGTATCGCTTGCGGTATCGCTTGCGGTATCGCTTGCGGTATCGCTTGCGGTGTTGGAGTGTTTCTCGCAGCGGGCGCGTTACTCGGAGTATCTACTCGGAGTGTGGAGGGGGAGTTGGCGGGGTTGCGGCCGGCGCAGGCGCAGCTCGGTGGTGGTGAGAGATTTGGGATGCGTGCAGGGATTAGCGGGCGGCGTGCGAAGTAGCGCGAGACGTCGGGGTTTGGGGCGCGGCGGCCGATGGGCTGGGCCGAGGTGTGGAGCGGTTAGGTTTACACATGCTGGCGTTTTGGGACTTTACGTTTTCACTGCCGAAGACTGAGATTAAAAGGATTTATTCTATTTCTTCGCATTCAAGCTCGCGATAAACTTTAGACACCACAACCCTCTATACCAGCCACACCACCATGAAGATCGCGGGTCGCACATTCATCATCAGCGGCGGCGTGTCCGGCCTGGGTCTTGCAACTGCCCGCGCCCTGCACGCCCTCGGCGCATACGTATCCCTCCTCGATCTGAACAGCGACAACGGGTCGGCAATCGTATCAGAGCTCGGCGCCCGCTCCAAGTTCTTCGAGACCGACGTGACCTCGACCTCGGCCATCGCGTCCGCCATCGCCGGCACCGTCTCGTGGATCAGCGAGACCAACGCGCCCATCGGCGGCGTCGTGGCGGGCGCCGGCGTCGGGCTCCCCGGCCTCATCATCGACAAGAAGAACGAGCCGCTCAGCATCGAGAGCATCGACTTCGTGCTCAACATCAACCTGCGCGGCACCCTCGATCTGATCCGCCAGGCGCTGCCGCACATGACGCAGAACGCGCCAGACGGCGCCGACGGCGAGCGCGGCGTCATCATCATGATTGCGTCGTCGGCGGCGTTCGACGGCCAGATGGGCCAGGTTGCGTATGCAGCGTCCAAGGGCGCCGTGGCCAGCCTGACGCTCCCGCTTGCGCGCGACCTGAGCAAGTACGGCATCCGGGCGGTGACGGTGGCGCCGAGCATGTTTGACAGCGCGATGACGAAGATGATGAGCGCGAAGGTGAAGAAGAGTCTGGAGACGAGCATGGAGTTCCCGCCGCGTGCGGGGCTGCCGGAGGAGTTTGCGCGGCTGGTGGTGGAGGCGGTGGGGAATCAGATGCTGAACGGGACGGTGCTGAGGCTGGATGGAGCGATGAGGATGCCGGCGCGGCTGTAGGGTATCATTGTTCTATGCGAATGCGGTAACGGCTCAGCGCTTGCGCTCCCTGACCTTGAACTTGACGCCGTTCTTGTTGACGCCGCCAATGCTGCTGGTCATCTTTGCGCGCTGCTTCTCCAGCTCCTCCTCTGCGGCCACGAGCTCGCGCTCCTTCTTTTTGACCATCTGCAATCTGAATGCTGTCCTGGACTGCGCGCGTGACCGTGTCTTCTCAAACTTCTTCATCCGCTTCGCCTTCTCCTCCTGCTGCTTCAGCTTCTTCGCAGACAGAGTCTTCGGCTGCGGCTCGTCCTCGTCTTCGGAGTCCTCACTCTCGTCATCTTCCCACTCGGCGGGGAACTCCGGTTGCGAGGCTGGCAGAGACTTGCCCTCCCCAAACCACGTATCCGCGTCGAAGTTCGCCTGCTCCTCCTCGTTCTCCACATACACCCTGTGCTTTCCCTGTTTCCCGTCGTGTCCATCCTTCAGCGCCCGGGCTTCCCCCTCCTCTTCCAGAATCAGCCGCTCCTCCAGCTTCTGCCTCTCCCTGCGCACCTGCTGCAGCATCGTTCTGATATATGCAGCGTCCTGGGTCTTGAGCAGTTTGACAACGTCCGTGCTGAGCGCCTCGTTGCCGCGGTCCGCCACTTTGCGCCCCTTCGAGTCGACGGTCGACGACATCATCTTGAAGGAGAACTCATCGGGGTTGCGGTCGCGTGCCTTCTCGGACAGGAGCTTGAGCTTGGCTTTCTTCTTGCGGTGGTCTGCTGCGCGCAGCTTGTAGTCCTGGGCGTTGTCAGTATCTTGTGGGGAGTGAGAGTTGCTGGGCGTACCTTGCGCTTCTCGAGCAGTCCCCATTTTTGGCGCTCTTCGGGCTGTGCGCGCTCCTTGTGGTTGCGCCGCTGGACGGCATTGCGCATGGACGACATCTTGGACGGGCGTAAGTCGTTTAGGTGTCGCTTGTGCGAGGCGTTAGGGTTGGGTGAAGCTCGAATTTTTGGGATCGACAATCGATAAAGACCTACGCTAGCTAAATTGAGACTGGCTGATGGAGACCCTGTCTATCCAAGGTCTTCTCGAGGACATATCTGCTCGATTGTTCTTACTACACATGGTCGACCCTTCAGGCATGTCAGCTATATGGTTAGGTTATCGACATTTGAAAGAGGCAGGGTTCAGCACCTCGTCACATCATTCCGATCAATCAGATAAAGGTGAGCATACTAGTGTACCTTGATGTGTATGGTTGATCGTAGATGTTCACATGTGCCGCAACAGAAAGGAGTCTGTAAAAGAAACCCAAATCGGTGGTGTAACGGCCCACAGAACAGTATGTACTCATACGCCTAGGTTGATCTTACCGCTGTCAATACCTAATCGGAACGGATACTTGGCCTACATGTCATGACCTTCACCTCAAATACCTAGGTAGCAATAGCTTCTTACGAGAGGGATGTTTAACGCGCTTTGATCGGCATCCTGGCTGAATACCGGCCCTGCAATGAATCGGCGCCTTATGTAACAGAACTGGGCCCTAAGAGAGCCATGTGACGCGTTTCTTTGGCACCTCTGCTTTGCAAAGTTCAGATTGCGGCCCTCCAGGGCTGTGTAGAGGGTGTCACGCCGAGCTGTATGCCTAGAGAGGCTTTGAGCACCTAGATCCTTTTCAACCGCACCACTTTGGGGGCTCATTCAAATGGCTGAGATTGATTGGGTGTCTGCAAGCTTGCAATAAGCCACATCTTCAGCCGCGTATCTTGACAGCTCAACAACGATGTTGGCAGATGCACAGCCACCTGCCGCTCAGCAAATCGTACGTCATTGAGTTTGCTGGCCTTGTAAGTTGGTACTCAGACCTATGATGGCTATGTCAGCCCTCGCCTTTCTTGAGGTTCAATGCTGCACCTTGCCTACAACTCGAGGAAGCTCACCTCCCGTCATGCCCGCTGACGATCCAGTGCGCAAGTGAACAAACATGAATCGACTGGCTCTACTTATACTGTTGCTATGGTTATTTATCCTCGACTGCGTTCTCGCGATCCGTTGGTCCAATATCAATGCACTCAAAACCAATCTCACTATTGAGGCGGTGGAAGGCACATCGTCACATGGATCGAACAGAATACTCTGCTACCCTCTTACATGGCCGTCGCTCGCAACGTTCTACATCGGGAACTTTGGCGCGCACATCGCAACAGTACAGTCTATGCCCGGCGACAAATGGCCCCTGACACTATTCGAAATGGTACTGGCGCTTTTCTTTCCCACGTCTGGTCTTATGCGTGGTCTAAACACCATTGTCAGGAACTTTTCGTCCTCTTTCTTCGCCCGGAAAGTTGTTGCAAAGATCTTTCGTATCAAAAGGTGGCGTCGAGACGAAACAAGCCTAGAAAAGGCATGCAAAGCCGGTGCTCTGTGCGTAGTTGTGCGAAACGCCAACTGGAGACCGAAACATGGACAAGCTGATATTCCTGCAATTCTTTCAACTGTCGTCAGGAATACAGCATTGGAGCAGCCTCTCGACACCGAGCTTGCTGACATTGAATCTGTCCAGCTCGTCAGAAGTTCTGCTGGGGGCGATGACGCTGGAAGCACCTCCGATGTCTCGGGGGAAGAAGCTCCAGAGGATAGTCCCGCCAGATTACGTCCTAAAGGTAATACCAAGCATCACGACAGCATAATGGTCTGCGATCTAATCTTCACCAGAGACAATTCTGACTATATATCGACCGACTTGGCTCAAAGAGGCTCAAAGCCACTGGTGGACTCATTTTGACACGTTATGGGGCCGAAACATTGTCGATCCTACCCTAAAAGCCATCCATGGAACTTACAGGCTTCCCGTCGGATACTCCTTCTCGGTTCTGCCCCGCGATACTATTGTACTGGCTGGAGCAAGCTCCCTCGGAGTTGGAAAGCTGGAATGCGAAATTGCTGCTTCATACAGCATCCTGAAGGTCTTGGCATCACTGTTTCAATTGCTTGCGGCGACATATACACTTTGGCTTTATCGAGGTGACCAGGTGAATCGTTGGGGTTTCGCTTCCTTCTCCTTCGTGCCTGTACCCTATGCCATAATGTCTCTGGTCAATGGTATCAGTCACCTTTGCACTCCTGACTATCCGGCGGTGTACATGGTGTCATCTACTGTTATGAAAGAGGCAGAAGATGCAGGAGGCGGTTTCTATGGCATTGTTGGTTACGTAGAACCTGCGCCATTATCGAACAACGACACCGGCTACGGATCTGGATTCGATACTACTTGGAAAGGTCTGACGCCTGGAGTTCTTCGCCGTACATTACTATCACTCTACAATTCCGCAAGAGGCAGGAAGAAAGAGATCAGAGAGTTGACCGTCTTTGAACAACGTCTTCCTGAGCACGCCCGGTCCGGGGAAGAAACTACACAGACCGACATACGCGATGAAAATACTGGCTTGTCATTGACTTCCCACTTGGTTGGATCGCCAGTTCTACTTGTCGAACAGTCTCCAAACTTCCGTGGAGAATCATACATGATCAGCCCTGTATATCGTTCAGAAAATTTCATCGAGAGCATAGCATATAAACTGCCAAGAGTCAATCTGGAATGGATTCGATATGGTACGCCCGGAATCATCGTCCTGTCAGCAGTCCTCGTCTTCAATCTAGGGGTGCACCCAAAAAAGACATATTGCAGTATCAAGATGGAGGTTATCTCAGTGATAGCCCAAGTCCAAAGCTACTGGGGGGGCAGCCGAAAAGTACGAAGCGACACAGCGTCAAACATAGCGGTCAAAGGATCACGCAAGCAAAGACTGCTCAATTGGTTCTTCCACTTGTCGCCGTCGGTCGCAGACATCAACCTCGAAGAACAACTCCGCGGAGATCAACTCCCGCGCATTTCATTCCGAGCATGTGAATGTTTCCAGCGCCAGAGTAACCTGAATCAGGCACACTCGACCCAAACAACCACACCTCTTCTTCAAGGCCTTTTCGCACAGGGCTTACTTGCCATCGTTGTCAGTAGTCTTTCACTTCTGGTAATAGGCCTGATGTCCAGTTTTGATGCTGGTTCGAGCTCTAGAACCGACCAGATCATCCTTATGATGTGGCTGGCAGTGGGTATAGTGGTTGGCTTCCTCGTACCCTTCCTGAACGTCAACGACGCCTACACTTTGTTGATCAGGATTCCCCTGGAAATCGAAGCCTTCCGTGATACCCGAGCTGCTGCTTTGGGTGGATCCTATTTGGCGGCCCTACTGCTCTTGTTGATGTGTCTTCCTTGGGGTGTATTTGTCGTGCCAGTGTGGGGCTTCGTTATCGTTAGCCAACAACTTGAAGAATGGGGTACTTGTGTAAGTATATATTGAATCAGATTCGCGTTTCCTTTTCGATATGGTCTCTTGGTTTATAGCAGTGCATCATATACTCTACACTTAGATTACACCAATAGACTAGAATTCAGTTACCTCGAGATTTAGTAATAGCAATTACTCTTAGGCACAAAGGTAAAAGTGAACTAGACTATGAAGTGGGACCGCACTATGTATCAGCCTTTGGGAATGAAGGACTCATGTGTTCCTTTAAGGCCTTATTAATGCTTGGTGGATATCATTGAGGCTTGAACTGGAGCAGTGTTCCTTTGGTAGTGTAGCTACTCTTGGTGTACGTTTGGGGGTATGCATTCACATGCCTAGACTACCATCACTGTCGGATTCGAGATCATCTCATACGTCGCTTGAACAGGAGCTACTACTCCACGAAAGAAGTGTGTCCGAAACGGTGGATGCTGGAAAGTCTTCTGACGATCTGGGCCTGGGAACTCGCAACGCAGACATCTTTGGACGGCATAGCCGTACTCGTCGCCGGCTTCGTCGTACACTTCTTCCAGACATTCATCTATATCCTCAACCGTTGTCGATCCAGGATTTATGGGTGCAGTGTTCCCCTGTAACTCATTCCTGAGCGCTGGGAACGCCCGGTTTAGACACAGCTCCATCAGCAGTACGCCTAAGGCGAATAGTGTCCGGTTTCGTATGAAGCTTCGCGGGGGCGATGTAGTAGGTGGCGGTTGGTTCATGTTCGAAGCCGAGCCCTCGAAAGTACACGAAACATACGTGTCTTCCAGGCCGTCTCGCACATGAGTCTTACAGGTGCTCGTCATGAGCTGGACCTCGTCTTTGGTCAAGTCCTCACTGAGCCAGTCGGTATCTGCAAGGAGGAGCACACCCCAGCATACAGATGCTGCTACCTCGAATCGCCGCTTGCGTCCGAGGCGTGCTTTCTTCGCTTGCCCTATCAACGCATGGGAGCCGACAATGGCAGATGGCTTTGCTAGTGTACTGTGAAGTCGAACTTGTTGTGTGAAAGCGGGATCCGGGTGTACCAAATATCCCAGTTCTATTGCGGTATCGGCACAGTGTCGGATATCCGAGCAAAGGTTTGTTATCTGACTGGGTGTACGAGCTAGACTGGCTGCTGGTATTGATACCGGTGTGTTTACTAACGACTGTTAGACACGAAGTTACACTACGCAAGACACTCAACTGACCTGCAGAATGACCCTTGACTGGAGCTGGATGTTCCTGGATCCTCACTCTTTTAAGTGTTTTGCTGACTCCCTCCAACAACCCTGACTTGGCTGGCGCCACTTGCTTGGGAGCTGTGGCAGGTGGCATCGACACCGGTAGCCTTACATCCTCTACATTTACCTTGAACTGTCTCCAAAGTTCATGTGCCGCCCCAGACGGTGTACTTGCGTATGATAAAGCCATCTCGAACTTCGCCGGAGACAGCCACTTTTCTGCATGCCAGGTCAACCGCAGGCAGCCTTTGTGGGCCACAGAGCATGTACAGCCCCACCCAGCCTGAAACGCGCCGTGTAAAAGTCGAGCATTTTGGTTAGCAGTAACACATTGATCGGCGTCGAAGCATGCATGTAAGCGCTTGACGACACGATTGTCGGCCGTCTCTGCTGACGGGACCTCCATCTTCCCGAAGCAGTTCTTTAATGCTTTGTTCAGGGCGCTCAACTCGTTGAACAGTTGTCTTAACTCGCCATCCTCCAGGTCCAGACTCAGAAGTATTCTCTGCATCTCCGCCTTGAAGCGCTTCTCACTTTCTTGTCTCCACTTCGGCTGTCATGTGTCAGAACTTAGCACACGTATGTGTAACTTGAGACTGCTATATGAACTTACTTTTGTGGGAGTTCCGACCTCAAGCATACCTGCGATTCTCTCCGCTGTGGCGTTGATGCGTCTGATTATGCTCATGAACTTGTCACATTTGTGTGGATGTCTTTGGCGCAAATGTGTTTCGACATCATCAAGAGAAACATCATTCAGACCAATCGACTCCATAGTATCGTCGTACTGCTCTTCTTGTATCCAGAGAGTTATCTGGAGCCTGCTGAGCGTAGCTTCGTAGTCGGCATAGTCTTTCAAAATCCTCGCTACTGTTGCGTACTTCTCGAGGGCGACTAGAATCAAAGGAATGGCACCCAAAGTAACTCCAGCTATTTCCATATTGAGCGAACAAATGTTTCCTGGGTATTTGCAGCAGCAAAATGGAGAAACGGCTCGAGAGTGTAACAAGGCTGAACCTAGCGGGGCAAGAGCGATCCTACAGGTGGCATGCTGACTTAACCGCCCACCCCTCTTCATCTTCAGCCTGGTAACCGCACTACATCATGCGTTCTTTTGTTGCAGATAAAACCCCGCGAAATGGCTCGTTACTTCACTACGTATACGTGACACTTCACGCACGCTACTCATAGTGATCATATACACACAGCAATCAGCAGCAGTCAAAACATCTACCGCATCAGAGTCATGTCACACGATGACGCAGTACAGTCTCTCGCTGAGCTTTACGAACAATGTGCATCAGCATTCCAGTCCCTGTTATCCCGACTGAACGATCCTGCTTTCCGCACTCGTCAACGTGATTCCCTGTCACTCGACGCAGCGGCAGAGGAATACGGTAAACTGAGGATTTGGGCTGAGCAAACCCGAGTTATTCTACCTCCTGGTTCACGAGGCTCCCTCGATGAGCTTGTGAGAGACCGTGCGAAAACAAAGCGTATTCTGGTCAGCACTCTCGGGCAATTGTCCAATCTACTGAAGTCAGGTCAGCTTCTCTATCTTACGGATCTTCAAAGCTAACAAACGAAGCTGCGAACGCTGCTTTGGATGCCTCGAATGAGCACCATGGTCTTCCCAACACAGCTGCCAGCCGAGGACTTGTCACATCTGATTTGAATGACCAGGAGACTGTTCTTGATCTTACAATATCTTCACAACATCAAAGCCAAACCAAATTGATCAAAGCAATGCGTCATGTATCAGAACAGGTACGTTTGCTCTATGACGCTTCAATGTTGCTGAAGCGCGCAGGACTAGCTGGAAAGTACCTGCGCTCCAACAAATCAGAAAGAGACAACGAGAACAGCATGCAAGAGTTTCTACCCTTTGATCAAGGACATGTTCAAGAAAAGCTCCTGCAATGGTATGACGACTGGGCCGCTCAGAACAAGGGAGATTATCGAGGACGAATTTCCAACGCCGCAGCGAGCGTCCAAGTACCCAAAGATTTGACTCTACGATTAGCATTGGCAAACATGATGCGCCGTAAACAATTACGGTACTGGCTCCATCATGCTGACTCCCCTGAAAAGCCACCAACTCATGCCGATCTCGAACCAAGAGTGCGAAGCCAAGCCAAATTGCCTCCATCCAGCACAGACCAGGCTACTGCTTTTGAAAATCTACAGCTACCTCCTCCTCTAAGTGAAGCAGCACCTACAACAAAGTCAAAGGTTTCTTTCTCGACAGCTATCATGTCAGCGGTAAACGAGAATCCTGTGGCTCAAACTGAGTACGAGGAATCCGTCATTGGCAAGTTTGGTTCAACAAGAGTTCCTCCACTACCACAAGTCGCCCATGAAAATACGGAGTTCAAGTGTCCATACTGTGGGCTCAGCCTGAAATCGAGCGTGATGCGAAGCAGGCGGGCATGGAAGTACGTGTTACATCGTTTCTGTTGAAACCCTCGCTAACAACCTACCGCCGCAGAACACATGTTTTTAGGGATCTGCGTCCATATGTGTGCACGTTCAGTGACTGCGTCAGTGCCACAAGGTTGTATCACGCGCGCCATGACTGGATATATCACGAAAATCAGATGCATCGACGGCAATGGGCATGCTCAGATGACTGTCATCAGGCCTTTCAAGATCCACAGTCTTTCATCACGCATCTACGCAACAGCCATTCTGAAATGGTCTTAGGAGATCAGCTGCCATTGATACTCACGCTCAGTGAGCGACCAATGAGTGATGAGAAGATAGAGAGCTGTCCACTCTGCCCTACAAATATGCCCCTGTCGAGACTGTTCTCTCATGTCGCACAACACTTGGAGCAGCTGTCACTGTTCGTCCTCTCCTTCAGTAACAGTGATGCTGAAGGTGGTTCCGAGGCATCTCATCAGGCAGAGGATGATCACGGTGGTAACTTCCATGGCGTATCAGAGGATTCAAGCATGGATGACCGCTGGTCTACACAGGAAGTCGATGATGACAACGAGTCGATTGTATGGGATACAGAGCCGGTAATTGAAAACACCTTTGGCATACCACCGCCAGAAGATCCACAACTTTGGACAAAGCTCTTCAGCACTTCACCTGTATCTGCGCAATCAGCTGATTCCGATCCGCTACTCATCGACTTGCAAAGAAAACAGGCCCAGCGCAACAAGGTTGATGGCACGTCAGGAGTTCAGTCTGGAGTCAGCATGACTGAGGAGGAAGTATCCGAGTTTAAGGACGCTGGAGAGGTTCGAAATTTCATGGTCGACCACATGGCCAATACAGAATTTAATGGGATACGACAACGCTTCTTGCCAAGACCAGCCTTCGAGCGGGTTACATCACAATCTGTGATTCTGCAGATGGCAAGTGTGGCAAGTGACCTGATCTCCAGCAAGCCAATGAAAGATGCCCTCGTCCTCGAAATCAGGGATTACCGCAAGATATTTGCTTGCTGTATCTATAGCATGGTATCTATGGATCTTTTCAAAGGTTTCATGGATATGGGTATCTCAGACGCAGTATTTCCATTCAGATCCGAAGACTTTCCATTAACACTCGAAGAGCTTCTGGAGCAAACGGACTCTGAGCAGCTATTTATGTATTCCCAGCGCTATTTTAACACAGCCTACTTTGAGCTGGGGTCATTTCAGGCTCTGGATGATCGATGGTCCATACCAGTCGATTACGACGTTTCGCAGCCTCTTTGGCAAGGATATTGGAGTGAGATTTTCAAAGTTCGCATTCCTTTTGGAGAGCACTCCCTCCATCCCGTAAGTTCTTCGTTCTAGGTACAAGCATTGCCCATGCGCTGACTGGACTTAGATGGAAAACAAGTTCGCGATGCGTGTTTACAGATTCGAGAAGGAGTACAATATGGATGTCGTTCGCGATGTGCTGCAAGTCAAACTGAAACATACTGTACAATGCTTTGCAGCTTTCTCAATGCCGTCTTCCTTGTACATACTCTACAGGTTAAATGACGGAAACCTAGAGCAGTACATGTCGAAAGTTTCAAGACCAAAGCTGGACAGCTCGAAACTCGCGATTGAATTACGCGGCATTGCTGCAGCAGTGGAAAAGTTGCACGACGGCGAATTCTTTAATCGAATTCTCAACATCCACCCCGAGAATATCATGGTGTCATGTCCTGACCAATCCAAGATGCTGTGTCTCTGGGTTGAGTCATTTCAAATAATTCAACCTGGACCATCCGGAGAACGAAAGTCGGCAGTACTATCCCCAGTATACAGACCTCCAGAGCCTTTGGAGACAGCCAGTGCTGACAGTGTCGCCAGTTGGTCTCTCGGTTGTCTTTTTCTAGAGATCTTGGTATGGCACGTAATGGGGTACGATAACCTGTGCAAATTTCGAGAGAGCCGAGAGCGGCCTGTTAGACCAGGTGGTCGACCAAACAGGGCGTTTTACTACTTCACAGAAACTGGACCTGATGCTAGAGCCCAACTGCGTGAGGAAGTCACCGACATCTTCTTAGTTGTGTGGGTCCGGGTCACAGGACGATTAAGTGGGTCCTTAAAGGCTTTGGAACAAATGCTGCAGATTGACCCCAAAGCACGATTGAGTGCAGGCAAGTTCAGGTCAGTCACACGAAACCTTTGCACCCTCTCAACTGACTTGCAGAAGGCAGCGCTCTTTGTCTAGTTCTATTGATAAGAGTGAATTGTCTGACACTGGAGCCGACTATGGAGACTTAGGGGTTTTTAGAACTCAGAGGCTGGAATACTCACCTGGGACTTCAGAGGGCCCAGAGGGCTAGGATAACATTTCGATCCCGAAGGATGAGGACAAGGACAAAAAGTCGACGTTGAACATCACGTTCCTTAGCTGGAGCCAACTGGAAGAGCATGTAAAATCGAATTTGCTGTGCATGAAATCTAGACGTGTCCAGGCTAAGAGTACTACCTCTTGTGCGTCTCGCCCACGAGATCGTCTAATAAACGTAGAACACCAACGTCTCCGGGTTCGACTGCCTCATCTTCTTGTTCTTGTGCTGCAAACTGATTCGCATAATCCACACTGACAGCACCGCAACCGCCGAGAACGAAATGCTGGCCATCCACGCCTTCAAGAAGCGCGGGTTGTCCGTGCTGGGCCACAAGTACGGAGTGTAGATACTGCTCATGTTACCGAGCGAGTTGCACAGCGCGAGCGCAACCGCCTTCTTCTCGGGCGTCTGGCCGAGCGTCACACTGGTCCAGCCGAGCATGATGTTGTTGATGCCGAAGGAGAACGTGACGAAGATGAAGATGGCGACGAAGCGTGCGGCGATGTTGGTCGTCACGGCAGGAATGATGAAGCCGACGATGATGATGCACTTGCACACGGTGATGTGCCAGGTGCGCTCGTTGTAGCGACCAGATGTGTAACTCATAGCGATGGCCATGGCGGCAGCGAGGAGGTAAGGCGGGCACGTGAGCGCGAGCGTGGTGGTGGTGTTGTAGCCGAGGGTGCGCACGACGGTGGGCAGGAAGCTCTGGAAGCTGACGGACGAAATATGAGTGTTGTACATGAGGCAGAAGACCCAGGTGCGCCAGTCGGCGAGCGCTTGGCGCAGACCAACCCAGACGCTGGTGGCTTCCTCGCGCTGCGTGGTGTCGGCGGCAATGCGGTTGTGGGCGAGCTGGCGTTCGGCTTCGCTCAGCCAGCGAGTCTGGAGGGGGTGATCGGGAAGGAGGAAGAATGAGACACATGCCACGCCGATTGAAAGAGCGCCCTGAATGAGGAAGAGCCTAATATCAAGGTGTCAGTGATGTGGCCTGGATGAGCTGAGTAGGGTGTTGACTTACCAGCGCCATCCAGCGAGGCCGTGAGTTCCGTCAAGTCCAGCGAAGACACCGGCAGCGATCAGGCCAGCGAAGCTAGAAGCGATCATGTTACCGGTGTAGAAGATGGCCATGCGGGTAGCGATCTCCTTCTTGGTGTAAAAGAGCGACAGCAAAAAGAGAGCACCAGGGTAGAACTATTCCTGTTAGCTAGTGCACCATTCTCGCAGATCATGTTGTAGAAACTTACAGGAGCCTCAGTTACTCCAAGGAAGAAGCGGCAGGCAAGCATGGTTCCGAAATTCGTTGCCTTGAAAGTCGCCAGACACACGATTGACCAGGCCATGCAGAAACCTTGAGCAAATCAGCTTTGATCAGAATATCGCAGATGTTGGACAAACTCACCACCTAGGTACCATGATGGGCGAACTCGGTTGAGAATCATGTTCGATGGAATCTGTCCCGCGATGTATCCAACAAACAGGATTGAAATCAGCGTGTTGTACTGGGTGCCCTTGAGGCCCAAGTCCGCATCCAGTGAGTTGAGCTTGGCGTTGACAAGCGCATTGCGATCGAGGAAGTTGAAGAAGTACATGATCCAGAGCATGGGCTATTATCACACAAGTCAGTCGTCAAGCTCCGTCTGCTGGACTGCAGAAAACTTACGAGGATGGTTCGATCGAGCTTCTTCACCAAGGCGATTTCCGCGGGGTTTGTCTTGCTGCGAGCACCGAACGCATCAAGCTTCGCATCAGCCTCTACCTTTGCCAGGGCAAGGTCATTGTCGTGAGTTTCAACGCGTTCGACATAGTTTGCGCCGGCGATATCCTTCTTCTCGGGAGCATGATCTACTGTGGAGGCCATGATACGTGTCAAGTGAAGCCCCAGATCTGTATTGAAACTTGAGGAGGAATAGACAAATTGTCGATCATACAGGCCTCTTCATCTTATAGAAGTTCGGCCAACCGCCGTCATCGAACCTCAAGCGGTGTTGGCAACATCTTCCAAGCCAGGCCGAGACTCGACTATCCTGCCTGAGCATCTTGTCCCGGTGCGGTGGCTTGAAATGTCTTGGTGTTGAGTCGGATGCTGCATTGCTATGCTCCTTCTTGCTTAGTCGCACGTGCTACCCCAGAGACTCCCCCGCATACCAAGGCTAACCCCCACGCTTCCCCGGACTCTGTCCCAAGATCGATAGGTCGGCCAGAACGAGCGAATGATCCAATGGCGAGTCCAAGACTGATATTATCTGCAATGCATCGGCGGAGTCGCCGAACGCGGGCCCACACCGATGCTGGGGTTGCCCAGCCGAATGCGTCTTTGCCCTCAAGCCGAGCCACTTGCTTCTCTAGTTGGGCTCTTGGCCAGCGGCAGTTCGATGCGGCTGCGGCTAGACTTCGGTTCTCGTCTTTTAGTCCTTAATAAATCAGCGAAGTGTCCAATTGCAGTGATGCATGTCTCGGATGAGCTGAGCGCCATTTTCGTCGCGTTGACCTCGTAACGTGGCACGTGAGCTGAACGTGGGGGAACGATCTTGTCAAGCCCCACGCTATTCATCGATGGTGGTCCAGCTTGAGCATCAACAAGGGATCACTTGGGAAATGTTGCGTAAAGAATAGACGTGCCGAAATTTGGAAGGGTTGCAAACAATGCGATGCCAACTGATCAAGTGAGAAGCAGACGAGCGCCTGGTCAGTGGAAAGATGGACGAGGGGACGACAAAGAAGGTAGCGCGACTTGAGAAACCCAACATCCAGGCTATTGGAAACGCAGGTGTACATCTCTCCTTGCCGCCGAGATGCTAGGCGCATTAGCGTGATGTATGGAAGTAGTCTATACCACTGCTTCGTGACCACCAGCACGTGGATCTGATATCTTTGCGCAGTACGTTTGTACTGGCACAATCCCACCGCTTCTATCTGGAGCTGCCCTCCAGCTCACCTCTCGTGTTCTAGCCAGACTCTCAAGCTCATCCAGCCTGTTAAGCGTAGCTTTCAAATGTTCCTCAAAGCCCGGTTCATTGCAGATCTCGCGGAAGGCGTTCTGCATTGGCACCGAGTCAGCGCGGACCATACCCCACGCGTCGATGTGGATGACATTGATGTGGTCGAAAGGCCTGATGAAATCGGCGCGTGTAATGATTTGGCGAGATTCATGCAGGGGGATCTCAGGTAGAACGCCATCTGGATCGGCATTCTCCTTTTCGCGATTAACAAGTGCGCGAGCAAGGACGATAGCTGCGGCGCAGAACTTCTGCTCTTCTTCGACATCATCGTCCATCGAGTCGCCGAGGATCCAGCACTGGTTGAGGAACCATGACTTCTCGCGTCTGTTGATGTTGGCGCATACTTGGAGCATATCGTTTGACTTGGCTACTAAGTTCAGGAAGATCAATCGACCACCGACCTTTGCAAACACTTCGTCAAGGATGCTTTGTGGTACGTGTTCGTTGTGGTATTTGGCGCGGTATTTCCTCAACGAGTCAATGACTAGGTCCTTCCGAACATCGCGAATGTTCATGACATGCATGTTGGTGGCATGAGGTATCAAGCGCTCTAACGTCCAATGCTCATCAGAGGTGAAGACGACGGTGACTAGCTGATTGGTGGACCAGATCTCTGCTCGCTGCTGCAGGATCTCCAGCAGATCACGACCTTGGTCATCATCTTTACAGAGGTGTATGTTGTTGATGACCATCAAGAGAGGCTTGCCACGACGCTTCCTCATCGACAGAGCAACTTTCTCCAGCTGGTTCAGGGCGCGCTCGATGTCGAGTAGGGGAGTGCTGTCTCGCGGACCTCTGATACTAAACAAGCCTCCGATATAGTCCTCGTGGAACTCATAATCGATTGCTTTACCGAGCCGCGTCCGAAAGACCTCCAACTCGCTGTGGGCCTCCAGCATTGCCACGCCGTCTCCGTTGACCTTGCGCATGGCTTCCAACAGCAAAGCACGCTTTCCTGTACCCCTCTCACCAATGATGAGGTAATATTTGCCGCGGGTCTTACCGCTCACAATGTCGTTCACCTGCTCCTGCTCATCTCGTGGCACCCAGTACTCCTTCTCCACGATTTCCTGTATCTGCTCTGGCTCGGTGCCATAGGCGACGCGGCCGAGTGCGACACGCTCTTGCGAGCTATAGCCAGTGGCGAAAGCATTCTCGATCTTACTCCGGACAGTCCTCTTGTAGAAGAGGCTGTAGCCGTAGCCTCCGAGCGCCAAGCCCAGAAGGGAGATGAGAGCTACAGTGCTGCCTTCGAGCACGCTACGTGCGAACTTGCTTCGCTCTTGTTTATCGTTGACGTCGTCGTCGGTGTTGTGCGGGCGCTCGGACGGCCGTTCAGCGGTGGGTGGCAGCTGTCGGAGGAAGGAGCGCTGGAACTGGGCAGGGCGCCGGCCGAGGGGCAACAGAAGCCATCCTGGTAGTGTCAACGGGCCCCGCGCCGGATGAAGCTTGTGCAGAACATACCTCGCCGAAAACCTCTTAGCGGACGTGGCATTCGTTATTGAAGTGCTGTGGCTCACACAGATGTTGTGAAGGCGCGTCGTGGCATAGCGGACAGACAGGCGCACGGGGATTTTGCCCTAGCTAAGCTTCATGGTTGCCGTGTTTACCGTACAGACGCAGAAGATACAGACACAAACGTAGAGAGGGTTCCATCGCTGCATCACTTACAGACCACCAGCTAATTGGGGTGCTTGTAGGGAGCCTGTAATTAGAGCGGTCAAACTAGCGTCCGTCAAGGCGCCGTGGGAGTCGCCACACCACGAGACATTGGTGGCCACGAACACCTGAACCCACGCACACAATATAAACTGGTGCTAAAGACGCGCAATGCTGTGGGGTGACCAGGATGCGCGGTGGAGAGACCCTCAGCGCCGTGTCGAAAATGAAAAGGCTACGCTCAACTTTAACCTAAACCCACCTAGGCAGCTGCAGATCAGAAGGGTCCAGCACAGCTGGCGATTCGGCTTGCCCAGATGTCCGTAGGCCAGAGCGCCTGATCACCAGGTCACAGCTTTCGATATGAATTCTTCTGTGCCATGTCTGCCTCTCATGGCTTTCAACAGTCCACAACTACAATTGCGCACAACATGAGTTCCGCGTCGAGTGCATCGACGAGCACCCCGCTGGACAGCACCAGCCCATACCCCGCCGAACAACGACTCCACACCCAGTCTCCGAAACCGCTCCTTTATCGCCTCTATGTATCTCACACTCTTTCCACCTGGAATGCACGAACTTTCGAATTCGGTGCTGTTATTTTTCTGGCAACGATTTTTCCTGGAACGCTTTTCTTCGCCTCCTGTTATGCCTTGTTCAGATCTGCCATCGCCGCGGCCCTCGGTTCCTGGATTGGCAGCTTAGTCGACAGCAAGAACCGCCTCTACGTAGTGCGGCAGAGCATCCTGTGGCAGAGAATATCTGTCGCCCTTTCATGCCTCGTCCTAGCTGCGCTGCTGGTCGGCAACCCTAGCAATGGGCTGGTCCTATACGGGCTCTTCGGCCTGGTCACCGCGCTAGCGGGTGTGGAGAAACTGGCCTTTGTCGCCAACACAGTAGCCGTCGAAAGAGACTGGGCCATAGTAGTCTCTGACAGTCTAGGTGTCGAGAGACAGGAGTTGAACAGCACGATGCGCAGAATCGACCTCGTCTGCAAATTAATCGCACCGCTTGGCATCGGTCTGCTCGATGGGTATTCAACAAAGGTCGCCATATGGGTGGTCTTCGGCCAGAACGCTATCAGCGTGCTGGTCGAGTACTTCGCCATTGCGCAAGTCTACTCGGCAGTCCCTGAGCTCGGGCACGGAAAAGACCAAAGAAACACCAATGAAACGCCGCAATCACCGGGCGGTACACGCACCGACCCGTCACGATCCACTCTGAACTTCATCAGAGATAACGTTGGTCCGTGGAAAGACTATTTTCAGAATCCGGCCTTCCTGGCTTCATTTTCCTTATCACTGCTATATCTCACAGTCCTCAGTTTCGCCTCCCAGATGACCACATACCTCCTTACCCTTGGCTTCACAAGTACCCACGTTTCCATCATGCGCCTAATCGCCGTCATTCTCGAGCTCTCAGCAACATGCGCTGCACCACTTCTCATGTCCAAAATTGGCGCCGTCCGCTCTGGACTCTGGTTCATCAACGAACAGCTCATCACCATCATGGTGGCAATCAGCTTCTTCGCCGCCATGACTTCAGAAACACACCTTAAAGTTGCCGGTCTCGCACTCGTTGGTGGAGTTGCCCTCAGTCGCCTTGGACTCTGGGGGTTCGATTTGTGCGTACAGTACCTGGTGCAGGAAGATGCGCCCGAGGCAACACGTGGCTCATTCTCGGCGATTGAGATGTCGCTCCAGAACTTCTTCGAGCTACTGAGCTTCGCAACAACGATGATCTTTTACCGACCCGAGGACTTCAAATATCCAGTATATATCAGCGCGGGCGCTGTGGCGCTTAGCGCAGCATGTTTTGCAGCCTTCGTGAGGCAAAAGAGAGGGCACCTATTGCACACAAGCAAGTGTCTCAAGAGGGCGGGCAAGAGCGGGAGATATCAAATATTACCGACGATTGAGGAGGAGGTGGAACTAGAAGATAGCAACACTGCTGCAGAGAGACTTTCATAGATACCCAAATTTTCCGTTTGTTCAATTCAATTTAACAGTTCCTATAACTAAACGTCATACCAAACGTCACAACAGTGAGCGAAACATGCTTGCCACCACATAGCCATCACCATTTCCAGCATTCCACAAACTTCGCTCGTTCTCACCCCCCTCCCCTATCTCCACATCTCTCTGCAAAGCGCCATAAACGACGCACGCACCACGCGTTCGCTTCAACCAACAGTCTGCACGTCCGTCCGCTCACTCCTTACTCCTAAACCAGTCTCCGTCACCTTCTCCACCTCCTTTCCACCCCTCAATCCCCCTTTAGCAATCCATCCCCTGCGCTCATCAGCATCTTCTCGACCACTGTACAGCGCAAGGAAGACCAACAATATCATCAGACTCGGCACCGTGCCCAGCGTCTTCCAGCCAACATAGCTTCCAAGTAGCGTCATCAGCCACTCTTTACCCGTGGTCGGCAGACCCTTGTCGAGAAAAGGTGCGGAGGAGAGCGCGGAGGGAGTGAGCGCGATGTAGGCGGTGCTCAGGCGATCACTGATGGTGTGGCGTAGGGAGAGTAGAGGAGGTGCGACGGTGAATGTGATGAGACCGATGATAAGCAGGGGGTGTATCACGAAGGCGATGAAGAGACTAAATGCGTTAGCGGAGCATGGATGTAAGTTGATGTTGGGGCCTACAGAGCTGCGATAAAGAGGTAGCGTTCGTAGAAATTCAAGTACACTTGAAAACGCACGTATACTATGGGCAGTGCGAGAACACCAGCTTGAAGGAAGCCGAGTATGAGGAGCACAGGGACGAGGGTTTTGAGAATAGACATTGCTTATTTGCGTGCAGTGTGGATGGTTTGCGAATGTTTCTTTAACTTGCACTCTGGGTTGTATATCTTATGGCATATTGTTGTTGCCTGATACATACTTTAAACACGGTGTCGCCAAGTTCACAATTCCTACACAGATACGAGTTTTGCTGCATTTGACAGTCATCTTTGTGTTGTTGGTGGGCCTGAACGGTTGCCTGGCGCGATTACAGGGGTTTATACAACGCACAGCTTGGCTGCAAGCCTGAAGACACATTGCAAGATGGTGAGGTGGTTGCGACCAACTTGTCTGTTTGAGTGAATTCATGCTGTCGATGAGACGAAGGCGATGGACTGGGGCACCTGCTGAGCTTGGGTGGTGGTACAAGTGGGACCGCTAGGAAGCGAGCTAACGACACGGTGCCTTCGCGCCTGGTGCCACCCTCCGTCTCCTACAACACGAGATCTGAGAATACGCGCCACTCCCCCATAGGTCAGGCATTCAAGTGTGTTTCGCACTCTTACCTGTCCAACAGATCTTCGCACGTGCACAACGACTCATGGAAATTCCAAGAACCATTTCCGGTCCTATCGACCCCGGAATCACATCGTTTCTGGATCTCCCTGCAGAACTTCGCGGGCTGATATACGATCTTTTGTTCAAACGCGATGCATCCGTATTTCTCCATAATCGCGACGCGTATTACGCTGAACTTCCCCTTAACCATCATGAATCTACGACGAGGTGGTCAGACTATGCCCGAGAATTTTCCCTTGACCAGGGCGACCCGATGGTATTATCAAGGAAGAATTATCAGCTGCTTATCGAACAGGAAAGGTGGGAGTTCGAGCGTTCGGCAGATTTTCAGCATCGGTTTGGAGACGGCATCAAGCTTCTGGCATCATGCCGCCAGATCTATCATGAGGCTTCTGGGATTCTGTACGGAGAGAACTCTTTCACGTTCTCACGTATGATTACGAGGCATGATCTGTTCAGACGAGACAAGTGGCATTCTCTCGAGCGACAAAAAGCCTATCATCAAGCTCACTACGCGCCGATGTGGGTTGCCAATATTGGCCACAATTACAGGTTTCTCCATGATGTCAGGATTGATTTCGACGCCGTCTGCACCTATGAAGGATGTCCGAAGAACTCAGATAGGACAACTATCGATCTGCTTCCGATATTGAAGATCAAGTGGGACATGCCTGTCTGTAATATCGCATTCGTTCACACGGAGCGTTACGTCCGAGGCGAGTATTTTGAAGATACACCATGGGCTCCGACCGATCATCATGAAGAGCCTCCACGGAATTGGGTTGTATCCCTGAACAACCTACTGAAGACGCTTGGTGAAGAGGACGCGCTTATGATTCGTCGACACCGCAAATACTTCCGTAATTTGGAGTCTCTCCAGCTCGATGTCTTGCTTCCTCACCTTAGCTTTGCAGAGTTCGCAGGCGTTAGTCCCGTAAGCAATTTCATCAGCCCGAACTATCCACACGGGAGTACCCCCAGCGGAGCTATAAATTTCTCCGTCTCCGAATTTGGCACGATGGCAAAATGGATCCCCGAGCCTCCTATAGACGACGAATTTGGCCTGTTCAGATTACCCCACAACGTACGGCTTCATATTCGGCATCATTTGGAACGAGATGTAGAAGAATCTGCGATCAATACCGGCCTTCGACCTGTGGTTCATATCAACTTGGAGCTCAACAACGTGTGCAAGGCTCTTCCAGTTGCCCGGTATGATCAGTACAGAGAATACGAAGCGAGTCATCAAAGCGTACACCTCAAGATTTCTGGATTTTACCTCCCTGGTCGCATCATGAGCTACAGGTATCAGGTGAGAATTCTGTGCGAAGTTACAGACTTCATCTTTAATAAGGGTGATGACAACATCGCCGCTCGAAAGTTCGCAAGGCGTTGGCTGAGAAATGGCGGGGAAACCACTTTAGTGCTCCGTGTCAAGGACAACCCACACATCGGTGCGCATGTGGATCTGCGATCTCTTGAACAGTTGCTCGATCACGAAACCCTAAATCCTTTAAGCACCGCCATAACCTTCTCTAATGAACGCATAGTTTCAGGACGAAGCGTTCCTATTTCGACAGCAACAATATCGATTCTCCGCCTGCGGCAGCACTTGTTTATCTACCTGAGCCACCTCCTAGCCACTTATCCACTCGACGTAAAACCACTTATGCCTCCCGTACTGGTGGACCACGAGTGGAATATAATCGATAAAGACGACCAACCACTATCGCCGCCGCGTACCCAAGACGATTGGAACACCTTTGTGACGGACCCAACTTCTGCTTACAACATCATAAAGAACAACAAGAATATCAGACGTCAATACGATGGTCTGACAGCGCACATGGAGTACTACTGGTTTTTCTTGGAGCATCTACTCATCAAAAAGGTCGAGGAAAACGATCACGGACCACAGTCGCAGTAGAGAGCATCATGCGGTGCATACAACCCGTCTCGCCGTTCTCGGGGCAAGCTGCAGCGCGGAATCGGTACGTTATGTTGACAACAAAAAATGTCAATACTATCTAGTATCCAATCTTCCAGCATCCAAGTCACTGGGTGGAGTATTCTGCAAGCTTGCAGCCGCCACGAATACATCCACCTTAATTAACATGGATCCATACATCTCTTTGAAACTGTCTAACGCCCTCCGTTACCTCGGTGAATCGCACCATCGTTAGACTTCACAAATTGCCATTGCCGCTCAATCAACGCGATTCCGTTAGTCCTCAAGACCGTCGTTCATCAAGCGAATCCTGTGTCCTTGCACCAAAGAATGGCAACGCCTCAATTTTATCCAGCGACACTGGGTATGAAGTCCGGTCTTCCAAAGACCCCTGGTAGTAGACTGGAGCACTCTCCTTAACCCCCAACGTCATTTCTGGATCTCATCAGCGAGAATGCGCGGCTCGTTCTTGGATACGAACTCTAAAGTCGTGGGTTGGGTTGGGGACGGTGCGGGTTTTGCAACCCAAGATGGCGTGCGGCTGGGCGTGACAGGACGCCAGTATAGAGAAGTTTTTCGGGATGGTTTGGTATTTGGCTTGATTTGTCGATTTGTTGAATTTGTTCTTTTTTTCTTGTAGTCCCAGAAGAGGCCCCTCTCCTTCGTCTGCCGCTCGCTCTTTGTCTGTTCTCTGTTTTCCCACTGTACGCTTCTGCTCCCATGACATCACCGCACTCTGTTCATCGAACTCTCCCACTCCTTGAGGTTCATTAGATCGCACCCCCCTTTGTCCGTTTGTGTAGCGCCATACTGGTAAGGAGGAATGCATTTATGTAGCTCGAATTTGATTGCACGTTTGTCTGCTGACATTCCTGCTTGCGTCTGCCCGTGCTCGATGTTGCCCTGATGTCTGAGGCTCTACCCTATCGAACAGCAACGTGAGGGAAACAAAGATGTCGAATACGCACATAATAGCCTCAAAGCTCTTTCACTGGTAGCGTTCATGTTTGATTGAAACATAGTCGAAAATATGATTTGGGAGCTCCGCTTCATGTGTCAATGCTGCTCAGAAGATCCATTATCCGCTTCTGACTTTGCATCCTGGTGTACGTCGTTGGGTCCTGTGTGCTAGGTGCACTGAATGCTCTAGGCACCTCTGGCTTTGTATGAAGTCCCCGTGAGGTAGTCGAATCCGCGGAAGATGCAGTAGCGTATTCATTACGTGCCGATGCCATCGGTGGGGGTGCAGAGTATCTACTCAAATCCGAGACTGAAGCTGCCTTCTTCTCATGCGACTGCATTGCAATGGAGGATACAGGTCTCTGTTTTATGTGCGGCTGATGCGGGTTCCAGAGAAATAGCTCACTGTCATAAGAATCCTTGATGGCCGCACGGGAATCTTGATACGATGACGGCGGCATTTTGTGGTGTGTTGTAAGTACCGATGGAAGCTCATGCACCGTGAGTAGGGAATCGCTTAGTGCACTTGCTGGGAGAGGGCGGCGGTGCACCCTGGGTGGTGTTTCCGAAGTCGTCCTCCTCTTCGACTGGACCGCTTCGACTGGCTCAAATTCTGCTCGTGACCGTGGGGAGTGTCTCGGTGGTGGATTAATAACATTGTTGGGTAGTTCAGCACGGAAGTGAAGGTCACCTAGCATCTCTGCAAGGTTCTCATGCGGTCGTTGGGCAGCTCGACTGCCACCTGAGGTTGGCTTCACTGTACTCGCACACAGCTCGTATGGGTTGACAGGTCCTGCTGAATTAGTCGCACTGAACACGATAGTATCTCCAGCCAGCTCTGGAACAGTCATGCTAACAGGGTCACTTTTACAGGCCCAAATATTGTCATAGGAAGTATCCAACGTATCTCTCTTCCCAACAGACCGAGTGGCAGCGACGTCCTTCTCGATTGTATTCCATGGGTAAGAGCCTGAATGCACGTCATGGCGTACTGGATCGAGCGAGACTGCAGTTGTATATGCTGGCGGTGGGCTGCAGGGAGGGGACAGTGATGACGATATCGAAGGAGACTGTTCGAAACCATGTTGCTCATATGCAGTGGTAGGTACTTGTTTAGGTGAATTCCACACATTGGGCGGTCGATCAAGTGAATTAGACTCCGGCCTTGCCTTATTTACATGTGCTAAGGCTTCATGTTGCACTGCGTAAGATGTTAGCGCAGATAGATATTCGTGATAAGCACACTGACCTTTTGGGATTGTCTTCAGACTAGTCCTCGACGCTGTTGGTCTACTCAGCCTATTGTGTCTGGCTAAGATGTCGTCAAAGTGCGTGGAATCTTCCAAACCTAACAACGGAGGGTTCATCGGTATATCTTCTAGGCCCGCCAGATACCCGAGGACGTTTGAAAGCTGCTGATGGCAGGTAGTAAGCTCTGTTTTGCGGTTGAGAAGCTTTTCGTGGTCGTTGAACACCCATCGAATTCTCGTTTCGAACTTGATTGAACCTGTGGTTTCCTGTTCGACTCGCGCTCGTTCAACCCATTTACCGATCTCGTTGAGCGCACACCTCGTGTTCTGGATTGCGTTCTTGACCCAGGGGACTTTCCCGGGTGTGCCTTTCAGCTTCGTTTGGATCGACCCCAAACTCAAAAGTCGTTCGACTTCTTCGAGGTCTGAGCGCACAACGCATATTGCGCGTACGAACACCGCATTCTCGCTTCCGACTTCTGCGACCCGTACAGCTACGTCAGCAAACTTGAAAGCACTGCCAATACTGGCGAACACCCCCGCACTTAAGGGGTCCATTTCGGGGTGAGTTCAGGGTCGTCACAGGCTGACGTTGACTGCAGATACTATCAGCGGCATGGCGACATGACCAAAGAAGTGAGTTGCGAAGAAGCCGTGACAGCGGAAAGATGCGCGGGGATCGTGTAGACCCCATCAAAGCTTTACTACAGAGACAGAGCCGCACGGCTGAGCTTTTCGCCTCGAAGGCGCGATAGGACATGTGGTAGCGGCACCAACGGCCCCATCGGAACACATGGCTTTGATCACGGTAACAGCTGTCCAATCAAAAGTTGACGACGGGACCGATCACAACTTATTGCAGCGCGCATGTTGGAGGCCTGGGACCAGAACGTCGCCCTTCAGGCACCCAATTTATAATCGCGCTAGCGGCACCCCAAAAAGCTTAGTTCACACCTTCCTTCAGCTTTCATAATTTCAGAAGCCTTAGATTTCAGCCTGATCCATCAAATGTGCATTTCGCAGATGCATATACTAATGCACAACTAGCAAAGAATGGCAAACCTCGCAATCCCGCCCCCACATATGTACTCAGGCCGGAACGCTTTCCTTTTCGGTCAAGGTCTTTGTGGGGCTGAGAGGCTGACCTTGGTCACCAACAGTCTGTATCAAAGCTGGGAACACTACCAGTTCGCCAAGATGATTGGCGAAATCGAAGCGAAAGGAGCCAGGCTGAGCAAACAACACAAAGGCAAAGTTGGCAGAGCGCGCCAGGATCATGTCCAGATTCTTGCGGCGTTGACCATTGTCGACACCGCCTTTGACAAATGGCGCCAGGATCGATTCGAGCACAGCGACTGTGTCTTGCGAGCTCTGTGCTTGACCGGAATCCTGGCCTTGTCTGCCATATCGTTGCTGCAACAAGGCTCCCGTGATGGTCTTCCATTTACTGAAAAGGATTGCGTGGGCTATTCCAGAAAGATCAGCTGGTAAACGATCTCCAAATAGAGGAAAACTTACAGTTGCTGTTGTTGTTTGCTGCCATAGATGATGAAAGAGCAGCTGCTTCATCCGGTAGTAAGCTGGGATACCGGTCGCCGGTGCATCTTGTAAGAATCACTGCTGCTACGATCGAGCGCAGAGCACCGTCTCTCTTAGTTGGATCAGAGAGCAGGTTCGTAAGCACACCAACGCTCGACCCTGTTATGGCCGCGACGTCTCGAACAACCGCCTCATTGACGTCGGCAGAAGATGTTGGTCCAGAGTGATAGTAGGTCCGCACATGATTCTTAATGTTGTCCCGAATCTTGGAAAGATCACCAGTGATGGCATCGTCTTCCACCGGCTGTGGAAGCAGGTCATCGATGCTGCCCACGGCTGTAGCAACCACTGTTGCTCCTTTCTCAGGTCCTACATTACGTTCGGCGTATGCAGCGTGTGGTCGAGAGCTGCTCGTGACTTGGCGCCTCTTCTGGCGACGCAGCAAGAAGAAGAAGACGATTCCGGCGAGGATGACTCCAGCTAGAAGCATCCCAACGGCGACACCAGCCACTGCTCCTCCCGCTAGTCCCTTGCTCCCATTCGATGGCTGTGGGTTTGGGGCCCCTGAACCTGGGACGGGTACCGCCGAAGTGACTGATGCTGTTTGCTGCGTTGTCGCCGGAGTCTGAATGTTGTTTGTGTCTGCTATGCTCGCAGCATTTGTTGTGGCACCACTAACAGCCGGGGTGGAAGGTGCCTCGGTAGAAGTAGTAGCAAGTGCAGTCGCTGATGTGGGCACACTCGACGAAGAAGACGCTGGACAGGATACGGTGTTGGTTGTTGGCGCTGCACCTACGTTCGGCACGATAACTTGTTGACAAGATGGAGAAGTAGCTGGATCCACCACGGCAAGTGTGATGTAGGCTGTTGTGGCCGCCATAATAGATTCGCTGCGTGTATCCTTACGATGTAGGGAAAACGCAGAAAGGCCGGAGGGGTGTGAAATGTCACCCTTAGATCTTATAATTATCGAGTAGAGGGCTTAGTTACAAAGTAAGCATCAAACTATGCCGGGATTGCGCTCCTTCGTACACGTTGGTCTGAGCGCCTCTTGTCTAGAACTGGGTCAAATCGACAACTGGACGCCACGTTTGAGCACAACAGCCCTCAATAGCAATGACCAGGATCACTAGAGCATTGTGCAAGGAATGGTCGGGGTTCAGCTGTGGAGACAGCCTTGTGTGGCTGCTTATCTGAATCCTTCAGCCCACCCTCCGTTCCAAACTTGCGTGCTACACTAGCGAGAAACGCGCATTAGCAGCCTCTACTCGAGCTTCAGCCCCCAAATTTCGAACAACGAACCGCGAAGGCGGCTGGAGCCGTCTCGGCTATACTTATTCAATACGGCGCGCATTGATCTTAGACATCGCCACCATGTGGGGGAAAGAGTGTCAGTCGTCGTCCCCATAACAAACCCCCTTTGCCAAGTGTTCAGCCTTGCTGCACCCAGATTGCCATCGATAATATCCAGAGCCTTGTCACCTTTGCACTTTAGTCTCAGCCGTACTCTTCCTCGATCCCAGGCTTCACACGAAAGTTAGACTCCACCCCTCAACAGCCCCATCGAACGGAAGTCAAATCTTTGCAACGATGGATCAACCAGATCTTGTGATATCTGTGGATTTCGGCATGACCTGTATGCTCTCTTTCAAAAAGTGAGACCTTCTGTTGACAACAAATAAGGTACCGGTGTTGCTTATTGCAACATGTCAACAGGCTCCGACACAGTGAGACACATTCAAAGATGGCCAGGAAGAACACAGGCAAACGAGAACAAAGTAGGGCAGAAACTATGGGCTCTATTTCCCTTTACTCAAGCATTCAACAGGTCCCTACCCTTCTTGTATACCCGCACAACTCAGACACCCCTTCATCGTGGGGCTTTCTCGCAGAAACAGCGCAAGAAGTGAGCGGTTCTGGACATGAAAGCCGCGAATGGTTCAAGATCATGCTAGACGAAGATCTGCTAGAACAGATGCGGAAGAAATCCAGCGATCCGTCCAAGGTTCCGCGCATCCACGAGGTGGAGAAATGGTACGCTTTTGACGAAATACAATGCGATCACATCTGACGAGTCATTGATATAGGTACACTGATTACTTCCAATACCTTTACCGAACGATCGAGGCTCGATTAAAGGGCGAACTAGCCAGCACATGGGAGAACGCCAAGATTGAATACATCTTCTCTGTCCCTACCACATGGCGTCCGCTACCAACCGTGGAGAGATTCCGAAAAATCATCGCCGCCGCCGGCTTTGGCTCATGTCCGAACCACACAGCCACCGTTGGCTTAACAGAGGCTGAGGCCGCGGCAGTGCACACAGCGCGAAACATGCCTGGAATTTTCAAAGAGAACGAGGTGCTCTTCGTCTGCGACGTTGGAGGCGGCACCACTGATCTCTCCGTCTTTCGTGTGAAAAACACAATCGGTGGATCATTGAACCTGGAGCAGTTGGATGTAGTGTTTGGTGCTGCTATTGGCGCTGCACAGCTTGACACCCTCTTCGAAAACGCGGCTCTTGAACGACTTGAACTCGCCGATCGCACCATTCCGACAGGTCTCTCCGATCTCCATAGTGCGGCATGGGAGATGCGAATCAGTAAAGAATACCAAAATGCAAAGTGCGACTATGGCTCTGAAGAGTCACTGGCAGATACCGACACATTCGCCGTACGAGTGCCCAAGCTGGACCCGAGCTACACGAATGAACAGTTTGAGATCAGCAACGGGGACATGTATTTCCAGAGAGACGATCTTAAGGGCATCTTCGATATTCAAATTTCTAAGCTATTTGAGATGATGGACAAACAGCTCGTCCGTCTGCAGCAGAAACAACCAAACGAACAAGTCGCACATCTCGTCCTCTCCGGTGGCCTCGGCAACTCGCCATACGTCCAATCCTGTTTGAGATCGAAGTATGCCTTTGGGAACTCGGTACACGCCAATGCTCAAAACATACAGATACGGGTCGCGCCTGACCCGCAGCTTGTTGTCTGCAAGGGCAACGTCGCAGACCGTGTCGCAAAGCTGAAGAGTGGCAAAGCAGTTCTGGGTTGGCGCTGCTGCCGTGCTTCTTACGGGACAAAGTGCAAGATGCTGTACAGCGCAAGCAATAAAGATCACATTGGCCAGAAGACTGAGATTGATGTGCTTGATGGCAAAGCGTATGTCGTGGACTGTGTTGACTGGTTTATCAAGAAGGTAAATGATTTCTTCATATACAATATCCAGCGCTAACAGCCGTAGGGTGAGGCAGTCTCAAGTGACTCCCCTATCGTTCGTGACTTCAGTCGCAAATGTTCGCCGGCAACATCATCAGTTCCCAATCCTCCACGCATCTTTCCTACGGATGTGATCTGTTCCGAGGCAGAAGCAGAGCTACTCCCCTACACAATGAACTCCAGTAAGTCAGTCCCACCCTTTCAAAACTTCCCTGTGCTGACCCATCCAGCTTGCCGTTCAATATGCAAAGTCGAATCCGACTTCGCCACCATCCCACTCTCCCAATTCAAACTGAAAAACCGACACTGGTGGAACAGCGGCAAGAAATACCACCGCATCAACTTCGTCATCAAGGTGAACCTCGGACCCGCGGATCTGTCCTTCGAGCTCTGGCACAACGGCGTCAAGCTCAGCAAAGACAACACCATCAAGGTCGAGTGGCAGGCTGCGGCTCCCCCGGACCCTGCTCAGCAGCCTGTGGACAGCGACTTCCCCATGAACAGCCTGCCGGCGGCAACTAACAGGGGGCCGGTTGTCACAAGAAAGTCGATACAGCATCTGGGGAATTTGAACGGGTATGGGGCGGCGCCTCAGGGAGGATATCAGGGCTATAATAATGATTTGGGTAATAAGATGGTGGTTAGTGCGAGTGTGACACCTGCACAGCAGAATGGACAGAAGGTTTGGTAGGCAGAATAGTCTGTTTATACGGAATAATGCTACCTATTCAAGTCGCTGTACCTCCAACACTGTGGATTTCGTCTTTGACGTCCCCTGTACTTGTGCCACGTATCGTTTGGTCTTCCTTCTCCCCTCCCACCGCCTTTCCATCAGCGATCTTCCTCACAATCTCAACAACCTCGTTCGGCCTCGTCAGGTTGGGACAGTGGCCTGTATCGATAGAAACCGTCTGCACTTGCACACCCTCCTTTTCCATTCCTCCAACAAATGACTTCTGATAATCCAGCGGCACCGTCATATCAGCGGTCAGATAGATATACGACACTGGCGCATCGCGCCACGCCGCACGCGCGGCTGTGATCGGCTGGTACATGCAATGGGCGTTCCACCTCTCAAACGTCTTCACATACTCATCCTTCTCTTCCTCAGAAACGTCCCCGTCGGCGCCAATCACAAGCAATTTCGGGTCGCGGTGGACACAAGACTTGTCGTCAGCAACGTCGAAAGCCAGCGGCATAAGCTCTTCGTGGCCAAATGCGCGCACAGTGTCGACCATGCTCTTGCCCTCTGCGACTGCAGTCGCACTCATGTAGACCAGGTGCGAGACACCGCCGGCGAGACCCTGTTTGGATCTTGAAGAGACGCTGAGCCCGGAGAGCGCGTTGGTGCCCACTTGGCCGCCGTACGAGTGCATTAAGACCACGAACTCGTGGCCGTCTGTGGCGAGGTTTTCTGCATATGAACGAATAATAGCGGTGTCGCTCTCCAAGTCGCCGCTTGGTGGCCTTGCATCACTGGTTGATCCTAGAGCAGGAATATGGACTTTGAAGCCAGATGATGACAGAGCTTTGGTCAGCTTCGTGTAGCTTTGCGGCGTGTGCCAGCCGCCAGAGATGAAGAGAATGGCTTTCTGCACGTCAGCCATTGATTTGGTGGTTGTGTAAGAATGTATGGATCAGTAAGCGTTGAAATAAGGGTACTTCGACTTCTTATACCAAATGGCGGGGTTGTCAGCACTATGCAGAATAGAGAAGACAGAAGTCAGCGCAGTTGCTCTTATCTGCCAATTGCTCTCATGAGTGCTCATATTATTTCGCTTTGATTTGTTCGACGTATAGTAAAAGCAACAAGATCGAAATAGTCGCGAGCGGGTGCAGTGACGTCACATGTGCTGTTTCTTCCACGTCCACCATTAGCCGCGCTTGCCGCGAGGAATAGCCGAATCACTCAAATGCGCCTCCCAAGCGACCTTACAGTAACGAATGCGATTTACAGTACCGCTCAGTCAAGCGTTTCTAACGCATGTTTGACGAAGATTGGACCATAGGACTCGTGCAATTAACAGTCCAGCACGCCGCATGCCCCTGATCGGCATGACGAAAAGATGCTTTCGTCTTTCAGAAGTAGTGCAGATATGAAAGTCTTAGCGAGGTAGCAAAGAATTCGGTGGAAGCAAGTAGCACAACGAGTGCACGGTTTCGGAAGGTGTACCCGGCATCTTCGTTGTGGAATAGTGCGCTGGCAGTGACATCCCATTCAGATGGACTTGAAGCCAATTCCCTTCCTTAAAGTACTGCTCTTCGCTGACGTAGGTGAGCAGCGGGATTCCGGAGAAAGCTGGATGCCGCGCCTTCGGAACTCGTGAAAAACATCCCCAGCCGAGTGCCTCGGGACTATCTCTTTCGGGTGGCTTGTAGTTTGACATACTAACCCAGATTCCGGAAGACTTGGCAGGTCATCGCTTAGTCGTAGAAGCGGTTAGAAAAGATCCACTAATTGTAATTACTCGAGAGACGCGCACTGTGAAATGAACCTCGGTCCCGTAACTTCTACGACATACATCGGTCAATGCGAAGATGTCGATCTTTAATGAGCTCGCCGCTCAATACTACCAATGGTGTTAGTGAACAACCAATTACCTAGCTTCTGACAGCACGACCACGGGGAGACAGCAATGGCAATTAGTGACTAATCCCCATAAGACTTGAATTGCCGCACGGTAAGAGCAACATGTAATTTTACCTTTGAAGGTCTCGTTACCAACGAAGGTGACATGTGCACTGGCCAGGGAGTGGGATGGTCAGAATGAAGCCCGACATCTACCCGGAGTAGGAGGACTTCTCGAGACTAAATCCTTGGGCGTTGGTATTCACAGATCCAGCTCTATCCGCCGTAGCCGCCCCGCTGTCTGGGAGCCCACAGCATCGGTCGCTCCCGGAGAATGCAAGGGGTTGAAATTGCTAGAACGCGACGGCCTTCCTTATTAGGAATCGGTACTAGATGAAGCGTCGTGTCCATGCTCATTACAGTGTATTTGCATAGGAGTCGGCTACGCCTAGTCAGATACAGCACTGTGCGATTGATCTAACCCGGATCTGTGGCACAAGATGATGTGGATGCCATAATGCGTGACTGTGCATATGCTTGATGCCAGTGGAGATTCCTGGGGTTGGAAACAGTAATGGCTGCATGAAATTCCTCGAAGACTGTTCACACGGTGAGAATGATGTGCATCTGCAGCGATTCTGTACCCAGATCGGTGAAGATTGGAGTCAAAATTCGCCTCACATCTGCGCATGGCTTTCACCGATGGCATGCGAGATGTAGACGCTCCACCGATATTGTCTACCGCAGGGAAACAGTCAAGGCATTCCACTAACGTGAGGCAGAAACACGGCCAGGGCCTAGACAGTACTGCAGGAGGTATATGGGAACCTCGGATAGGTTGTGGCAATGTTGCAGCAAATAAGGCGCCTAGAAGCCAGCGAACCACTCGCCAGAAACACTGGCTGCCTTGAGCCGCAGTCGGTGCACATGACTGCATTCCAATCTGGACCTGTACAGATGCATGACATGCGAATGGCGAATCAGGAGCCAACTTGGGACTGGATGACAAAGCCACCAAGCTGCCTAATCTTCAAAACAAGCATGGTCGGCAAGGCGAAGCAAACGAAGCCGGGCCGAGTAGTGGAAGAAGCAGCGTATTTGTTGCCATCGAGGCGAACAACGGCGGGCAATGTGGAAATAATCGTGAAGCCGTTTACACCACGGTGCTGCGCCGAATCGCCGAGCGTTCGCGTCCAAAGTGGTTCACCGGCAGTTGCGGAGTTCCGTGTAGTGCGTATTCGGCGCAAGATCGGGGTTGACGGTGCTGCAGGTGCTGCGTCTTGCGTAGGTGTGAACGGTAAAGATGAGCTACGCTCACCGACGTGGTTGTGTAGTTGCGAGAGAGGCGTGTAAGAAGAATGTGTGTAAAGAGCGGTGTTGCTCATGGGCACTAGTATGCACCAGTGCGGATCCAGCCTAGTAGATGACGTATCAAACGGCCGACGCATGTACAGGCATGCACCATATTGGGCATACTAGTACCAGTAGCTGGTGACTCAATCTTGCGGCAGATGCACAAGATCCATAGAGGATCACGAGATAAGAGCTACGACCTCACGGTGGAGCACAGAAAATGAGGTTAAGGTGACTGAGCACCAGGCTTGACTAATTGTGGAAGGAGTAAGCTGCGTTGCTGCAGGATTGTTACAAAATGATCGAAGCGAATTGTTGATAGTAGGAAATCCGTCCCAATGCAGCGCCGATTTAGCGAACGCCCGTGACCAAGTTTGTCATGCGCCGCCATGCTGATCGTACATGCTGCCAAGTGTAGCTGTCGAGTGCGTCAATGTGACCCTTTGTCCACCTCGATGCGAAATCCATCCGTTGTGCCCAAATGACTCCCAAACTCCCAGATAATGCGTGTATGTAATGAAGTCCCGATGATGAGTTGTATCCAAGACGCTGCCCACCGTCGCAGCAAGAGGCCGGCTCGAAGAAGTGGATGGTGTTCCAGCTGGCACAGTCAACGGTGACTGGCAGGTTGGGGTTCGTAGGAGTGTAACTCGCACGTATAGTGAGCGCGATCCGTGTCGTACGTTCACCGCAGCTGGAACACTGGATACAGTTCGCCATCACATCCAGGCGATGAGTGACTGTGTTGCAGTCCGTACATGGTACCAGACCGATGGCCGCTGTGTCTATCGCAGGCGTATCCTACGAGAACAGTCTTCTCTTGTATGGTGTGGCCGCGCTGTCCGTGTGCAGCACACGGATCAATGGAGTGCTTGTGGTAGAGGCATCGACACACAGAGTAGCGCTCGACAACTTGGTAGCACATTGTGGTGTGATGGTTTGACAGCTGGAAGGCGGGGAGTGCTGAAAAGAAGCAACAACGAATCGCTGGTGCTATAAAGAATACAACAAGAAATGGTGAGCACGATGGAGAGACAACCCCATGAGTCGCGAGCAATGAGCATATATACTACAGACGTCAAGAACAGAGGAGAGAGGACAGACGTAGGTGGGTGGGTCATACACAGAAGGCATACTCAAGCTTCTGCAGGTCCGTAAGGCAACGGTAGTCCACTAGTGGAACGGGTGCATAGTCAGCACCGGGTGCTGCTAAGATGGGATTGTCGAGCGGAACTAGCACAGCCTTAAAGTCAGTTACTAGATGTACGGGCGATTTGGTAGGGCTCAGGTCTGGAGCAGGGGTATGGTGGCTTCCGTGCTTAGAGGCTCTTCAGCCAGCCCAAGCTCCCTATTGGACCGCGCGCTAGGTCATATAATCCGCTACGATTCTTCCAAGGGTAGAGTCCAGTAATCAGCGACACCTGAAGCGCATATGGCCATGTGCCTGGACGTGGGCGAATGGCGGTACTCGCCCCCGTGTACCGGGCTGTGGCATGGGGCTGAATGATTTGGTGATCAGAAGCCCCTTATTCACAGCGGAGATACGCGGACCTCTGTCTTCGGCACCGCGCGTTGTCATGAGGGCGTGAGCAGAGGTCTGACAGTGAAGCCGCCAAATCGGACCTCAGCCACATTCATAGGGATGGCGACTCATGGTGGGAGCGACCGTTGGGGCCGACGTGGAGCTTCTCGTGATTGATGGGCCGTGCCGGCGCAGATACTGTGGCGGATATCGCGCGCCATTGCCAAACAACGGAGCTGAGGGCGGAAAACATTCACGGAAGGAGCCGAGATCGGTTGTATGACGAACGTTTGTACATGTCGTCTGCTGAAGTTCGTGCGTGACGGGTCGCTTACTTGGCCCCTTCAGGACAACTGCCGCGTTATAATTGGCAACAACGACTCACGGCACGTCACCAATGTCTTTCTACTGATTGCAGATTCCAGCACCTACGCTGGAAACAACACTAAAACCGCCGACCACACTAGACAGTTCAAGACCGTTCTGTGATCGCAGGTCACTTGACCCGTCGCCGCGCATGCGCAGGGTTGCTGTGCTCCCAAGCTGCGTCCACGCGGTTCACGGGAACAGGGGTTGTCTGCGCCTGCATTTCAACGCATGGATCTGGGCAGACCGACAGATGTCTGTCACTGAGCGCCGCCGACCGGAGTACTCCACTATTGGCGCACAGTTAACTGGTCTTAGAATACCCAGTAAACACACCGCTAGCCATCGTTCACCCGGCCCACTGGCGTCCATTGACACCGCGGATTGCGCCTGGCCCACTGACCCCAGATCGGTAACGTTCACCTGTCAGGGTGGTGTGGGTGGGCACTGCAGGCCACAAAGCCGGCCGCTTGCCCACGCAGCTGCGAGCTTATGGTGGCTGGCAGACTCCTGCAGCCCTATGCAATGCATTTTCCCGACTTGCCATCCACGTGGCAGTGGCATACATCGATCAAGGCGTTGTGAACGCTCTCGTCGGTAAACAGCGCCTTCATGATGTCGCTTCTCTCCGCAAGACTAGATGGCTCGGTGCTAGAGCTCACCATCAGCATAGCACTAAAACGCCATAGTAGCTGCAACTCGGCCCCCAACAGCAATTTGTCGTGACGAGGCGTAGATCTGCACCGTACCCGCCCAGTCAGATCTATTTGTGCACAACCGATCGCCTGCATCTTACAACACCCCGTTTCAACCGCGAGAACGCATATTGCGGTGTGCCATACCGCTCTTCCTTTCGCACCCCTCTGGACTGCATACTCGAGTACGGTCTGTGGGCGCTGCAGATTGACACTTCAACGTGCAGCAGGCCAATTGATGCACCGCGCTCAAATCGAGTTCACCGGTGCCGAAACGGGAATCATGCATGCGCAGCAAAAGAGCATCGCGCGTGAAACGTCCCATCATCCGATGCAGAGCAGACGGCTTCCGGGTTCGTTGAACCACGTGAGCCGTTGTACAGTCACGGCAGTTGTATCTGTGCAGTAGGTTGATTTGGTCCACGAGTTCAGACGCATTCAGGATGTGCCAGATAGAGATTCCCAGAAGCAGAGACATACGCGTCAGCATGTCTGCGGAGAGATAACCGTTAGACGTGTCATCAAGGCTCGCACGCGATCACCTGATCTCGAACAGCAGACCACGACACACTTGACAGTGGTAACTAGCCAGCCACAGCCACAGCAGAAACGTGCAGACGCAGAGCCACCGACCGACCATCGCCAACCCACAGACCCGAGGGTGGTGCCCTAAATCTACAATGAATCCACACAGCAGGACCGCCCCACACGTATGCCCCAAACCACCAACACCAGAATAACAGTACATTAGCCCACAGATTCAAGTCCCAACCCCAGACCCAAGTTCCAATCCCAATCCCACAAGCCAAGTATCACACCCCAAACCCACAAACCACGACGCCCCGACATCTGCGCCGCCCCAAACCACCACGCAAACCTTGATCCGCAAAGTCACAGTATATACCACCCACCCAGCACCGCACCGCACCGCACACTTCCCACACCCAACCCACCCCTCCCCAGCACAACCCCCGCCCTCCGTCTCTACCGTACCTAAACTCCCCCCGCCACCAGCACATCCGCCTTCCCCAGACACGCAGACAAGCTGAGCACTCCAGACGCACACTCAGCGGATGGTAGTCCATTCGACTACACTGCGGTACGGGGTCCTCGCTACAGGGTCCTCGCTGCACTCCGCGCGTCTCATCCTGTAATCCCGCGATCTCAGCGCTACGCCCAACACCCGGAATATTAGGAGCAGGATGCGTGTGTGCAGCGTGGCGTGGCATATCTCGTCTCGTCTCGTCTCGTCGTGTGCTGGGATATGGTTTCGTGTGGATGCGGGAGGGTGGGTTTGAGGATGTGCAGGGGAGGGGGGTGTCAGGAATTCAAGAAGTCAGGATGCAAGGAGATTTCAGGACGCGAGGATGTGCAGGCGGGGGGCGGAGGAGGGTAGGGGTCGGGAGGAAGCAAATACGTGGGCGGTGTGGGGAACGGAGATAGACTTAGCGAGTTGCTCAACAGGTGGATGGACTCGGTGGAACAGGTGGATGTGGCAGTAGAATGCAATTCATTTCTTCGTTATCCGATTATCCGATTAATCTGCTATCTGCTATCTGCACAAACGTAGATCCGCGAGTAGTGACTAGTGAAAAGGGGGTATGGGTATGTACAAACGCTGCGCTCGTGCTATGGTAGGCAGGCGCTGAGAAGGGAAGGGGAGGGCGGTATGTGAGGGGGGGTGAGGGAGGGAGGGAGGGGGAGATGGAGATGTAGAGGGGCCTTGGAGGCGAGGGGGGGTGTGGGGGGTAGAGAATGGGCTGAGTAGGGAGAAGACAAGGACAACAGTGGCGATATAGACAGTGCCAGCGAACCACCCAGACGGTGCTTCCGCCCGCGGCATGGCGCGGGATCAAAGAGCCATGCCCCGCCTAGAAAGCACCAGGGATGTTCTTGGCCGGCGAGTCGGGGCGCGTGGGAACGACCTCCTTCTCAGCGTCGACCACAACCTGCTTCTCGGCGTCCATCACAACCTCCTTCTCGCTGTCCACCGCCTTCTTCTCCTCCTTCTCGCCCTTCGGCGACAACCGCGCCGCCACATGCGCCAACCCCGCGCCCTCCACGCTGTCCAGACTACTCGCGCTGCTCCCCCGGCGCTCCAGACTGGGCGTGCTCCTCAGACTCTTCTCGGTCCGCTCAGACGACATCCTCTCAGACGACATCCTCTCGGGCGACGTTCGCTCAGGCGACGTCTCGCCCCCGCTCGCCGCGCTCGCCGCGGAGTTCCTGTTCCTGCTATTCCGGAACGGGTTGCGCGGGGGCAGCATGGGCGCGACGGGCTTCGCGACCTGGACGATGCGGGCGCGGTTGATGTGCTGCGGGGCGGGGGTGGTGTGGACTTCGTGGATGACGATGGGTTCTTCGTCGGAGTCGGAGTCGGAGTCGCAGTCCGAGGTCGGGGAGAGGGGCGCGGCGGTGGTGGTTATGACGGGCGGAGGGGTGGATGGTTTCTCGGGCGTTTGAAGTGGGCTGCCGAGGGCGGGCGCGGTGCGCTCGGGTGAGATAGGCTCGGCCGCGATGGTGCGCAGGGGTGTGGCTTCCTGGACGCTTGTCTCGGGGATGTCGGCGAGGGGGGGAGAGGGCGTGCGCATGTCGGTTGGGCGCGGGGAGGTGCGTGGCGGCAGCGGCGGGCCAGGTGTCTTGAAAGGAGGCGTAATGGGCGTGGTTTTCTTCTTTTCCTTTTCCTTGTCCGTTTCTTTTTCCTCGTCCAAATCCGTCTGCGTGCTCGAGTCGGCGTAGCTGGTCTGTGTGCTCGAGTCGGCGTAGTTGCTGCGCGGCCGCGAGCCGCCCAGGACGCTGCTCAGTGTGCTGCTGCGCCAGCTGGAGCGCCTGCTGGGCGCCAGACTCGCAGCGATGCTGGATCGGTCCGTGCTCTTTCTGAAGGTCGAGTAGATGGGGCTCGTGGGGCTGGGTTTGAACTCGAACTGCTCGCTCGTGGCGGGCTCGTGTGTGCCAGCCTCGCGGATCTCGAGCCCGGCTGACTGCAGCGCGAGCAGGCCGAAGGGGTCTGGGTCATGCTCGGCGGGTATGCCGAATGTCGGGTCCTCTGCTGATGTGGGCGCTGTTACCTCGAAGTCGGCCGGCGACGCTTCGTCTGGGATGAGCGACTCATCGACGTCCGTGTCGCCCTGTGCGGACTTGAGTGTCTCCATGAGGCGCTTGATCTCGTACGGCGGATGGCGGGCCTTGCCGGCTAGGATGTCCTTGACGCCGATGCGCTCGCCGTAGAAGCGCTCGTTCTCGTCGGTGCGCTCGATGACGATGGTGCCGTCCAGCTGCAGGCCGGCGTAGAAGCCGCGCGACTTGATGTATGTGAACAGCGGCGACTGGCGCTTGTGGACCTCGGTGTCGATGATGCCGCCGACACCGGCAGGCCCCGCGACTGCGCTGATTTCTCCGCCCAGGGTGCAGCGCACGGATTGGAACGCCTGCAGGGCCTTGTCCGAGTTTATGACGATGACGCAGTCGTAGATGTCAACGCCAACGAGGAAGCCCACGCCGACGGTGTGCATCATGATGCCCGACGGCGGCGACCAGGTGCCGTCATCCTTGCGAGCGACCAGCACACCCGCGCCGCCGCTGCCCGAGACCCACAGGCCGGTGCGCATGGTGGTGAAGATGCACAAGCCCTTTGCGTTCTTGATCACGGTCGAAGGGATCTTCTTGAGCACTTTCTGCTTCGCTTTGGGGCCCTGGGGCCCGGTGGGGCGGTCCTCTTCCTGGTAGAAGCCATCCTCTGTATGCGGTCAGCGCTGGTTGCAGACAGTCGTGCAAAACCTACTGCAGAAGCTCTTCAGGATGCGCGCGGCCTTGTCGGACTCGATGTCGAGCGTGGTCGGCCAGAAGGCCTCGGAGCCGACCTTGTTGGAGAGGCGATTGACAGGCGCGCCGAGCTTGTCGACCCAGGTGTAGACCTTGTCGAAGCCCGCCTTGCCGCCGGTCTTCGTTTTGGACCACATGGAAACGGCGGGCGGCTGGCGGGGGAGCGTCGCGTAGCGCAGTGTCTCAGCAGATAGCCGGTCGGGGATTAAACATTACAGCATCAGGCATTGGGTGCAGCGTCGCACAGAGGAACAATAGCAAGCCAGTGCAGAGCTGAAGACAGAGTGACGGCGGGAGCTGGCGGCGGGCGCCGTAGGACAGAGGCTGCGTCAGGCTGTTGACGTAGGCCGGAGGGCGCGGGACGATTAGTTAGCAAGTCAGCGTGCAGGTGGCAGACGAGCAGGCTGCGAGGGCTAGCACCCGGCCGAGGGCTGCCGGGTACCTTAATATGCTCCGCGAACAGGAACCACCAGGGCAGTCCTTGCGGTGCTGGGCATGCGCGCGAGGCGTCGAGAATGCTTCATTTCCGCTTTCGTTCAGACCGGGGCTGCGCGCACTCGGGGGAGTGGGGCCCTGCTGCTCGAGGCTCGACGAGGTGCGCGGCCAGCCTGAGACGCGCAGGGCTAAGGACACGGCCGCACGCAAGGAGCTGGAGGGACAAGCCACCGACCGCAAGGAGCCGGACGACAAGCCACCGCACGTGTGCCCGGCGCGGGTGCATGTGGGCCGACGACGCCGGATGCGGGCGAACGTATCTCCGGCCGGCCCCGAAGGCGTGCCAAGCTGCGGCGCGTCGTTGCAGCCGCGAAGTCTACGTGCACCGCGAAGTGTCGAGAAGAGAGATCGCCCACTGCAGCCAATTGAAGGCCCCCATGCATTGTGTGCGCTGCGCCTGAGCTGGAACGGACGTGGAGATTGCGACCGCCGCGTGTTTTTGCTTCCGGCGCCCGATCGACGCTTGACCAGGAGCTGTGCTGTCGCTTGTTGTCGCTTTGTTGCTTTTGTCGCGCCCAACGCCATGTTCCGCCATTCACCGCCGTCCACGCCTGGCCGCTCGACGCGATTCCACGGGCCCACGACGACGCCTGCTGGCCCGCCGCCCGACGACTCCTTCGCTGACTACGAGCCCACGTCGACGCCCGCCGCCCCGCCGCCCGCCATGAGCCTGTTCGGCGACACCCAGCCGAACCTGGCCCGCCCGACCAGCTTCGGCTTTGACAAGTCCCTCTACGGTAGCTTCCCAGAGAGCTCTCCGCCGCGACACGGCCTCTTTGAAGGCACTGGCTCAGGAACTATAGGTACCACCACCTTCGGCCGCCCGGGCTCCGCCCAGCGCAGCCGCCCCAACAGCCGGCCCTCCAGCGGCGCATTCGGCCACAGCTTTCGCGTCCCTAGCAGCCCGCCGCAGCACGCCCGCGGGGAGGAGCACGACGACGACATGGACGGTGAGGAGGACGAAGATGAGATGGACGAGGAGGACGACGACTACTACGAGGAGGACCAGTTCGCCGCGTCGCGTCGCGCGAAGCCCGCCAGCCGCATGTCGCAGTCGGTCATCTCACGCGCCAGCACCAGCGATCTCGACCATGGCGCCGTGTTGGTGCGCGCCGGCGCAAAGCAGGCGCAGTTTGACCTCATCGGGCTGGCCAAGGGCCTGGCGCCGACCGTCGAGCGCGCGACCCTGCACGAGCCGGACAACGTGATACTGCAGACGGAGCGTATTATGGAGCGGGTGAACGAGTCGCTGGACTCGGACACGCCGGAAGCAAGAGCAGGCGTGCTTGGCGACGCAGCGCGCGAACTGGTGGCCCTGTGGCAGGCTGCCTCCAAGACCAATGCGCGCGCGAGCCTGTCGTCGAGTCGCTCGGGCGGCTCTGCTGGGCTTGCAAACGCCAGCCGCCTGGCCAGCCTCCTGCTCAGCATCCACCACCCGCCGCCCGTCGGCCACAACCAGCGCTCCGCGTTATCACTTGTCCCCCAAGGCCAATCGCGGCAGTACACCCCCGTGCCCAAGCTTTTGCTGGACTGGTTGAACAACACATACTCGGGCGTTTCTGAGGTCGAGCTGGTCCTGAAGGAGACGCGCGGATACTCGAGACACCACTCGTTCTGGGAGGCTGTGCAGGCGTCTGCCGTGCGCGGCAACTTCGCCCAGACGCTGCAGCTGCTGCAGGGCGCGAAGCTGGAGGTCGCCGAGTCTGCGCAGAACGACGGCCTGGGTGACACCGGGTACACAGGCGCGCAGCTCCGCTATGCCAACGAGGCGGTTCGCTCGGCAGTCGACCTGCTCCGCGAGTGCCCCGCTTTCGTGTCGGACGACTGGGACATCAAAGGGCAGGACTGGAGCATCTTCCGCTCGCGCGTCTATCAGGTGTACAACAACCTGCAGGAGTTTGCCGAGGGCGAGAGCCTGAGTCGCCAGGGCATCGCCGACCACTTCCAGGCACCCCACTTCAACATCACACAGTCCCAGGCCACCTTCCGCTTGAGCGTAGCGAGCCGGAAAGCAGAAAGCAGGGTGCCCTGGACCGTCTACGAGGAGCTCCGCAGGCTGTACCAGCTTCTGCTCGGCAACGAGGAGGAGATCCTCGCCATCTCTGCCGACTGGATCGAAGCCGTCCTCGGCCTGACAATCTGGTGGAGCGGCGAAGACGATGACATCCCACACGGCAGCCTCGCCGCGAGCCGCCGCTCGCTGATGCGCTCCCAGCGCGTCCGCCCCGTCGACGTGACGCCCGTCGCCGCCTACTGCCAGCGCCTCTCGTCCGCCTTCGCCGCCGTCGCCCAGAACAGCGACGAGGAGTTCAGCGTCAACGTCACCGACCGCTTCGAAGTCGGCATCGCCTGCGTCCTCGACGACGACGTCGAGGGCGTCCTGTACATCCTGCGCAGCTGGTCGCTCATGGCCGCCACCGCCGTCGCCGAGGTCGCCAGCGCAGGCGGCTGGTACAAGCCCGCGGGCGGCCTGCTGGGCTTCGACAAGAGCGACCTGATGGTGCTCAGCTACAACGAGCAGCCGCGCGCCGGCGCCACCAAGGACGATCTGCAGCTCGCGTACTCCCAGGCCCTGTCCACCAAGGGCATGATCCACAACAATGACAGCGCGGCGTCGAAAGAGGGCTGGGAGCTCGCCGTGCAGGTCCTGTCGAGACTGGACGACAGCATCACCGCCTCGCAGCGCATCGAAGCCATCATCAACGACCTCCCGCTCGACTCTCCCGAGCAGGTCGACCGCATCACCGCACTGTGCTACGCCATGAACCTCAACGAGCAGGCCATCAGCATTGCGCTGGTACGTCCCCCCCCCCCCCCCCCCCCTATACCTCTACACCCCAAACTAACTCCCCCAGAAATACGCAACCCACCTCTCCACCACCCCCCACCACGGCCTCACCCTCCTCTACTACGCCCGCGCCCACGCACCCACCCCGCTCCTCGAAACCCTCCACTCCCTCACCACCCACTCCCTGCTCACCGCAACACCCTACCCGCCACCCCACACCGACGCGCCCCTCGACGCCCTCCTCGCGTCCCCGAAATCCGCCCTCGCCGCCCTCGCCGCCCAGGACCCCCAGGCTGCAGATCTGCTCGCGAGCAGTCTCAGCGGCTACGCGACACTGCGCTCGTTCTACGATCTGCGCGCCCAGGGTCCCCGGGCGGCCCGGCGCGCGGCCTCGGCGCTGAGCGCGCTGGTCACCGCGTCCGCGGCTGCGCTGCACGACGACGCTGCTGCGGTGCCGGGGGACGTGCTGCTGCTGCTTCTCGGCGAGGCGGCGGGGTTCGTCCGTGCCGGCGCGTTTTCTGTGGCGCAGCTAGCGGCGTTGCTGGCTGCGGTCGAGGAGTACGAGGGCTCTGGGCGGAGGGTCAGGGGCGCGTGTGAGGAGGTGCTGAGGTCTGCGGGGGAGGGCGAGGCGGGGGAGCGGTCGATGGGGAGTTTGGGCGGGGAGGCGTTTAGTCTGGTTGGTAGTGGGGAGTTGGGGCGCAGTGCGGTGGGGAGTGCGGTTCCGAGGGGTGGGAGTGGGAAGGAATTGCTAAGGGGGTTGAGGTTGGGGGTTGCGAGGGAGGTGGCGAGGTGTTATGCGCTGGGGGAGGTTGCGTGAGGAGGCGTGAGGAGGCGTGAGGAGGCGTGAGGAGGCGTGAGGAGGCGTGAGGAGGCGTGAGGAGGCTTGAGGATGGCACGATGGCATGGAGTTAAAAGTGGTATTGTGATGACGCTGGAATGTAGGTGCGACGTAAAGTTCGCGATTCCGCGCCTCTGAGGAAGTAGGACGCTTCTCGAGAATAGATAAGTAGATGGCCGCAACATGGCGAAAGTTTCTCTCCTCCACCTCTCCCTAAGTCTTGGATTATCGATACCCTCACGTGCCATAGATCACCGCTAGATCACACCCCGCCTCCCTCACACCTTCTCAGGGTCGTTGATCCCGCCATTCGTAATGATATACGTCGCCTCCTTCTCCGGCATATCTACACAACATTAGCTGCCGCCATCAACCGACACGGCCAACTGACCAGGCGAGTCCTGGATCTTCGCAACCCGCTCCTCGCCCCGGCCCTTGCGCAGCAGTATACGCGTCGTCGAGGCATGCGCGAGGATATGGCCACCGACCGGCTTGCGCCCATCGGCGCCCTGGAAAATGGCACTGGCGCCCGGGTCGCTCTGGACCTGGTTGGTCATGAGGACGGCGACGTTGAACTCTGGACAATTAGCACTCTGCACTCCAGCCAAGCGGCTACGACATCCTCAACGCACCTTCAGCAACATGCGTCAGCTTCGATAGGAACTGGTTCAGTTTCTGCTGGCGCTCGTTCAGCTCGCCGCGGCCCGTGTAGTCGACGCGGAACAGCGCCATGATGCTGTCGATGACGAGCAGGCGGTACTCGTTGCTGACGAAGAACTCGGCGACTTTGTTGAGCAGCTCCATCTGGTGCTCGGAGTTGACGGCGCGGGCGTAGGTGATGTTGTCCTGGGCTGGGGAGGGTCAGTGACGCAGCTAGGGGCTGGCGGTGGCGTACCAGTCTCCGGGTCGACACCGAAGCGCTCTGCTATCTGCGCGATGCGCTCGGGACGGAAGGTACCCTCGGTATCTTGTGGGTGTCAGTGGTGAGACTCTGGGCTAGTTGGCTTTACATACCGATGTAGGCCACTTTGCCTTCGGCGCCGCCCATGTCCTTCGGCAGCTGTGCGATGACCGACATGGTGTGAGACAGCTGAGTCTTGCCGCAGCGAAACTCGCCGAAGACCTCGCTGATGCTCATAGTCTGGAAGCCACTGCGCATATCAGTGTTTGAACGCAGTGTTACTGAAGCTATCTCACCCGCCGAGGACGGTGTCGAGCTGCTTGCTGCCGGTCGAGATCTTCAAGACACGCTTTCTCTGCTGGCCGAGCTCGTGTGCAGTCTGAAAGCCACCTCCTGAGGGCTGCGAGTACGGTGAGCGACATCACGGAGAGCATAGTAATGGAGTGACGCACCTGGCACTTCGCCAACGCGTCCTTGACCTTGTCGACTTTGATCTCACTGAAGCCTTTGATCTTCAACAGGTTCCGGCGCGTCGCGGCATGCACTGAGGCGATGGTGTAGTAGCCATTGGCTTTGAGCTTTGCAATATCGCCTACATTGATGCCGTGTGCCTGGATGGCATCAATTTCAACGATGAAGCCTTCCTGTAGGAACAGTCAGTGGCGTGGTATTTGGAGGGGTGACTATCACTCACATCGTTACCCGAGTCGTCGCTAGCAACTGACGAAGGCATGCTGAGTGATATGAGACGGAAGCCCGTAACAAGCGAGAGAGCCACGGTGAGAGAACGAGTGGAAAGATGAGAAGAGCTCAGCAAGAGAAAGACAGGTGCTGGGAGGAGATATCTCGTAGCTCTGGCGAAGCTTGAGGACCGGTGGAGTGGTGCGCTAGAACGCGAAAACACGTGGATGGCATAGACGAAGGAAGGAGCACTGAACCACCCACCAGAAACCATGGCTGCCAATCCCGTACACTCGTTCACACAACGTCCGTCCGATTCTGTTGAATACAACACCAAACTTCACCGCCTACACAACATGTCCTGGCAAGGTCCCCGCGACACCGCTCGAGACTGGCCTGGCGCTCACCTCCCACCCGGTGCCCATCCCAAGGGCACGAGATACAACCACTTCGGCGTCCCGCAGTACCCGCCCGGCACGACGTGCAAGATCCTGGGCGAGGATGAGCCATACTTCCCCATCACGTGGCAGTTCTACATCCTGTGTGTGATGGGGATCCTGCTGTACGTCCTCTGGCCGATGTACGTGCTCAGGCACCTGATGCGCAATGTATGTCCAATCCCACTTGGCGGGAATGAGACTCATGCTGACTGCAGAAGTCGATCTACGGAAATTCGAAGGCGTTCGAGGCCAATCACGAGAAGTTCAGGAAGTTTGGACAGAGGCCTGTCCTGCATGACAGTGATGACAAGGATGAGTGACGCAAACTCAAGACACCAGGATCAAAGCGTGGCCCGAGGGAGGTGATAATCGCGGTGAAGTGCAAAGCTTAGTCCACACATCGAGAGGTATAATGAGCATGCAGATCAATGATAGATTGTATGGATAGGTCCATCATATGCAAACTGGAAATGGTGAACACAGAAAACATGGCAGGTATGTCGACTCAGCTCCACAAGAATGTACATCTCCACTCCTCCCCTCCGTACCTCCTTGCCTGTCCACTTCTAAACCACCACACACAGCCGCCTCCAGGCCAAGAGACCCCGTCTATCCAAGCGACCCCTTGCCAAACGACTTCCGCCGAAGCACGACTGATGCAAGGGGTACATGCAAAGAAGAAGATCTCGTTCTCGATTTCACCAAGCCGCCGTCTGTTCGTACTAATGGGATGCGATGGTTCTGAAGTAAAGGATGAACGTTCGTGGGTATCAGCGTAGGACTCGTGAAAACTTTTGTCTTGCTCGATGGTAGTAACTCGTAATGCGTGAAGTTTGTCGAATGGGTACCGAGGCCGAAGAAACGATCGTGTTGATGCAAAAGCCAGAAAACAAGAAGCAACCCAGTCAGATCAAACGCGCCGTGATGTCACTCGCGGCGGTGGCATGATCGTGAGCTGGTTTGCTTATGCGACAGCACTGGTGGGTGCAATAGACTGGGCAGGAATGGCGGCAGCACCGTTGATAGGGGCGCCGCCTTCGCTACCGACCTCAGCCTGAGTGCACTCGCGAGAGATGTGGCCAGTCTCGCCGCAGCGGTAGCAGGTCTTTCCGGCGGTGTTGAGAGGGCCGCCGTTGGGTGCAGTGCAGTCGCGGGAGATGTGACCGAGCTTGCCGCAGGCGTAGCACTTCATGGCCTGGGCCTGGCAATCACGAGCGAAGTGGTTGGGGCCGCCGCACTTGTAGCAAGTGGCAGGGCGACCTTGGCCAGCGAAACCACCACGGAAGCCTCCTCCAAAGCCGCCACGGGGGGGAGCACCAGCTCCGCGGCCCATTCCTGGGCTGGGGCAGTTGCGGGCGAGGTGGCCGGTCATGCCGCAGCTGTAGCAGCGTCCGCTGGTACCAGCGCCGCTGAGGCGCAGAGTAGGGCAGTCAGCCTGGACGTGTCCGAGACCCTGGCAGTGGTAGCACTGCTTGGCTGTCGAAGGGGTCAGCAAGATGTTGAGGCGCTCGCGAGGTATGACGTACTCTCGGTAGTGCGGGGATGAGGGCATCCGTTGGACTCGTGGCCGGGTTGTTTGCCTGTGGATATAAGTATGCGCTCGTATTACAAGTCACGGGGCTCTTACAGTTGTAGCAAAGCCTCTCCGAAGAGGAGCACACCTCTGTTCAACGTCAGTCGCATATCCATACTATCATCGATTCGCCTAGCCAGAGGTTACGCGACACCGGAACCGTTGCAGATAACACCATGCAGTGATGCGGCTTCCAGCAACGTCCCACGGCAGCGCTCTCAGGCTATGCGCCAGGCTGTCTTACCAGCGTAGTGTCCAACATTTCCGCACTTGAAGCACGCACGACGAGAGAGGGAAGACATGATGTCGGTTCTTTCGATAGTTCTGGGGAGCTGGTGAGTATATACGGTCGTGGGCGCGAATTCGCAAAAAGGGGTGGCGCGAGGAGGGGTGGTCTTGAAGGCTGCGTGCGACCGATGATTGCGCCGTCCAGTGTGGGGTGTGCGATGCAGATGGTGGCAGGGCGCTCGTACCTGCTTCGTTTACTACTTCGATTCCTTCACCTGCACGTGTTTGTTAGTCGAAGAGTTTTTGAGGTCATCGAGGGGTACGGGAACGCGCCGAGTGGAACCACCCGTCGCGCGTCGTAATGGTGGGTGCAGAGTGGGTGCGCCGTACTGTCAAACTTCCAGTCCTTCCCTCAGCGACACAACTTCAACAACCTCCGAAGATATTGGAATGCGTGGTGAGAGTTTGGAGTAGAGAAGACTCGGCCATCGCGCGGGAGCGACGTCTGGTGCCTGCCTGCCGCCGTTCCTGCGCTACTCAAGTCTTTCCGAGGTGCAATGCACGTAACACCGGAAGGGGCCCAGATCTGGGTGTTTCGCCTGCGGCATGTCCTCTAGAATCCTCTGCCCTCCTATCACACTGCATGACCGCCGGAAGACTGCGCAACGTCGCGTGCTGTATGGCTGCACGATCCTTCAGGCCTCACGTCAAATTTCGCCCTGCGCGTCTGCCGCCCAAGCGTCGTTTCTCAGCCTAGCTCCCCGCGTTATGACACCATAGCTGCAGCTGTGCTCGGCCATGTCCGTGAACTGGTTCCTGCATGTTCAGCAAATCCCGGAGGATGCGCACACCCTTTGAGGTTTGGGTGTTTGCTGCGTTTTCTCGCGACCTCACACGACGTGTCATGCATAAATCTGATCGTCGCCTTTCGCTCGGGCAAGCTGCTGTTACAGATGCTCATGTACGAAGATCTCAATTAGTTGCTGAACGATCTACTGCATGTCTGAACGTCCCCGGGCCGCCATTTTTGGCCGAGATCCAACCACCGCCCTCTGCCCGGGAGAACTTACCGTCGTACCTTTTACGATTTCGCCTCGTGTATCCTTATGACCTCGCTACAATCACACATGATGGTGTACCGTGAATGTTCACCGAGTCGCCGAGAGCTGGGCTAGAACACTGTCAACAAGAATGATATCAACAAGAATTGTGTTTCATAAGTGGCGACCGAGTGAGCCGTTTAGTGGCACTGCAAGATATGCCAGTAGACACTGATCGTAGATTTATGACTGTGTGTCTACTTGGTACCCTGGGCGCCGTGAGGTGCACCCGTTCTCCTCTTCGCCATACTCTGCCCAATAGCATTACGGACGTCCCTCTCCTGATGCACCACGTTCTGCACCATATACTTCTTCAGTGCCTCTCTCAGCTCGCCCTTCGCCCTTTCGTTGTCCCGGTATGGCGTCGATTCCAGCTCCAGCAGGCGGGACGCATCTTTGTTGCACTCTGCGATGAACGCGTTCAGGCGATCGAGCTGCTCGTGCTGGGTGCGCTCAGAGTCGTCTGTGGGCTGCTGGGGCCGTTGCGGGTCAATGCGGTAAAGCGGCATAAGCAGGGCTAAGAACTGGGCGGCTGAGATCGAAGCCTTCTTGGCGATAGCAATGACCTGGAAAGGCAAGTACGCAGGGCGCAAGTTGAATGCAGCGACGAAGGGGTTCAGGTATTTGGTAAGAAAGGCGGGGTGGTCCGGTCGCATCGCGCTGCGTACTTCGAAGGTTGCAACCGCGAGGAGTCCAAGATAACGCCAGTAAAGACCATCCTTCGCGAAACCCAGTGCATTTGCACCAATGAGCAGGACCAGCAGGGCGCCATAGTTTGTCAGAGCACTCAGCGAGGCGCTATCAACATAGTCTTTGACAGTGATACATGACTGGCACTGCCTGAAGATGTCCGGTCCAAAACGATCGTAGGCAAAGCGCTTTGCGGGATCTAGGATGATGTCGCGGGCTTGCTTCAAGTGGATGTAGTACGCGTTGGCAGCCTCCCTGTTGACATTCGCCGCAATCTTATCAGGGTGGAATCTTATTGTGAGCTTTCTGAAGCGCGAGTTCAGACCGCTCTCATCTACGTTGATCGGCACACCAAGATCGTTGTACGCGTTGCTCGAGCGTTGTAGGTTGAAGTCGACTTCATAAATCGTGAAAGCAAAGTATGCCACGTAGATAGCGATGAGAATCTGTCGGCGGTGCTTGACGAAGCGTACTGAGCCGGGCTGTGGTTTTGGGTCGCCTGCTCGAATAAAGATGCTGTAAAGAATGCTTTGTGCCCAGCCGGCAGCCTGCAGGTACGTGTTAGCAAGGAGTACACGGCTGGAAGGTTAGATTTATTACCATGGGTATTAGAAACTGCCAGACCAAGAAAGGTCCCAAAGTGTCCCACGACATGCTTGCACGCGCCATAGTATATGTTCAACCACGGGCTGTCATGGGTTTGAAGTTCGGAGGTTGAACAATGAATGGGCGCGACATGTGGCATGACCGACACTGGTGCCGATTCCGAGGCTGCTTAGTCATTGATGGGCCGCACCTTCAAAGAGTGGCATTTCTCGCCATCAAACACCCACGTGGCCACGACACTGACAATTTGACTCATGTTGTCGTCGATTGAGGATACCAAAAATTGTCACACATTGACTTATCCTCTAGACACTTTAGATATCATGAATTCGCTTGCATGCAGGAGCATGTCGAAAGGAAATCAGTGCAAAAGTTTGTTCAAATCTGTGGCATCACACAAACGGCAATATTGGTTTTCGATGTAAATAGTAGTTATTGACTGTGGGTATAGGGCGGTCTATCGACTGGCTATGATATCGAAAACGAACAAAAAGAGTACAATCTCGACCTACACCAAGCTCATTATTGGAGAGGCCGCCACCATTTTGACTGAAACGTCGGGTATATTTCCTTCACATGTACCATGTCGTGCGTCGGCAAGCCGACGCTCAAATGCACACACAGTGCACTCATTCGTAATCATTACGAACGCTCAAGCTCTAGGCAGTAGGAGCGTCGCGAGGAAGCATGTCCTCCTGTCCAGCGGAGTTCTTCTCGCTGCTCTTCTTCTCGTTGTAGTCGGCGCCGGAGCCAGACTCCTCATCAGACTCGTCCATGCCGTACTCGCGGTTGTAGCGAGAGATCTCAGACTCTTCCATGACGGGAAGCTCCTTTGCGGCGAGGACGTAGCTCTTGTTCTCGAGGTAACCCTTGGCGAAGATGAGATCAATCTCCTCGAGGGAGCGACCGGAAGTCTCAGGGTACAAGAAGTAGATGATGGGGAAGAAAGAGGCGTTGAGGACACCGAAGAACAGGTATGTGTAGGCACCGATACCGTCGATCAGAACGGGTGTGATCATGACGATGAACTGCGAATGTTAGCAAAAGTACATTGACCTATCGAATGAGGTAAACTTACGAAGTTCCACAGCCAGTTGGAGATAGTAGAGGTCGCGTTGGCCTTCGCACGGGTCTTGATGGGGTTGATCTCGGCGGGGTACAACCAGGGCAGGGGCAGCCATGTGGCACCGAAGAATGCGATGTAGGTGAAGAGACCGACAGCGGCACCCTTGGCGGCAGATTCCGTGCCGGGGAGCAGGCAGCCGAAGACGAGGATCATAGACAACAACTGTCCAACGGTACCAATGAGGAAGAGCTTGCGGCGACCGACACGCTCAACGAGGAACCAAGACGTAGTGGCGAAGATGGAGTAAACGACCATGTTGATACCACCGAGGAGCAGAGCAAGGTTGTGGGTGGTGTTAAGAGCGTCCTGGAACAGAATGGGGAAGTAGTAGATGACAGCATTGCAACCAGAAAGCTGCTGCATCATCTGGGAGGAAGCACCCAAAAGCATGCGGCGGAGATGCTGGGACTTGCCGTTGGTAAGGACAGCGGAGAACTTGGTCTTGCCGCCACCTCCAGACAGGCGAATGGCATCCTTGATGATGTTCATCTGGACAGAGACCTCGGGGTCGTCGCGGGGGAGACCGTTCAGAGCAGCCATGACAGTAGACGCTTCTTCCTCACGGTGGTGGGTAAGAAGCCATCTCGGGGACTCAGGGAGCTGGGTCATCATGATCAGGACAATGACAGCAAAGACACACTGGAAAGCGATGGGGAACCTCCAGGTGAACTCGTCAGGGCCGTAAAGACATCCGTAGTCGATCCAGTAAGCAATCAACGTGCCAATAGCGACATTACCGCCCTCAATGCAGATAACCTTTCCGCGGTTCTTCGCACGGCAGCACTCGGCCTGGTAGGTAGGAATGGTCGAGGTGTTGATACCGTTGCCGATACCAGTGATGCAACGTCCAATGATGAACTGAGCAGTAGCACCGGCGTTGGGAGGTACTGCGGTAATCTGAATGAGGACACCAATGATCATAACGCTGGCGCCAAGGAAGATAGAGTTACGGCGACCAAGCCTGTCTCCAAAAGCGAAGATGAAGCAGGCACCGAGGAAACAACCAACAGCGTAGATGGCGACGACGAAACCCTCGTAGGTAGGATCGCCTTCAACCTGGGGGAAAGCTTCGACGAACGCGGGGGCGGAGATAATACCAGACATGACACCTTGGTCATATCCGAACAGCAGGAAGTCGGTGGTAGCAACGATTGTGATCAGGACTTGCAACATCCTTCCGGACTTGCCCCAGTAGGTGGGCACGCCCGACTCTGATTCTCTGTGAGGTGCCATGGTGAGGACTGATCAACGAAAGCTGGAGAGAGATGCTGGGGATTGTACGGCGGGGAGAGGGTCCTCCTTTAAGTGATCGTCTCAGATGCCACGAGCCAACCTTCGGTAACGTCTGGTGTGAAGGTAACGAGCAACGGTCCACATGGCCCCACAATTACCAGCATCGGTCTGACATGAGAAGTACACTAGATAACGAGTTTTACATTATCTCGGACTTGGCTGTGGTTGCATCGATCAGTGATGTCGCTGACGGCTGAGGCGTCAAATAAACAGTGGGTATAAGGCGAACCAAGCAGGGTCTGAGTGGATTCAGGTGCCTTGGGACCAATCTTGGACAGCAGCGGAGGACGCTTGGGGTAGAACAAGAGCTCGGCAACCAGCAGCTTTCGTCTTAGGCCGAGGCTCCTCCACCTTGCGTCATAGCCTCATCGATGGTCTCTGTCCCGTGAACTGGGGATTGCGGAGGGCCACTCGGTACGGAAGCCCGCCGACTTGCTCGCAATATCGGCGAATGGGGGATTTTCACTCGAAAACTTTCAAAGTGGCCACTCGCACTCGGCGCCTCCGTCTGTTGGCCGCTTTCCAGAACACAAACGGACGTCAGTCGATGCAGGTACAAAGACTTCGTTTGCGCTTGATCGCGGCATTGTACTGCAATTACTCGATAGCGTCCGATTTCTCACATGAAGCAGCGTTTGTTCGTCTCAACATCCCTCTGCTGACGTCACAAGCCGCCGACTAATGCCCATCCCATGCAGGGTCGAAACGACCGTGCGGTGTGCGGCTCTGCAGCCTCTTCATCTTGGCGCCGATCTTGTCCTACTTAACCCTTGGTGGTGGGGACTCAAGCCTTTTACTGGCGGCCGGTAAAGACTTTCTCAGAATTTGGCAACGCTACCGCGCCAATAGGACCAGTGATGAGACAGCTATCACGGGCAACAACGACGTCATTGCGGTGAAGAACCCTTGAAACGTTCAAGCGCTTGACAGCCACGATGGAAAAACTTGGTGTTGTTGTGAAGTTTTGGCTTGGGACCGTAACATCGCCTGCGCAAGCTGGGCGGTCTTCGTGCGCGGGTTGAAGAAGCCTGTCCATCGATCACAACTGGCGTGAGTATCGCTGATCATGATGTCTTAATGCACGCGTAGGGTTGTGCGAGACGGTTACTAACTAGCGTATGCGCCGGTCCACGGTATTTCCTAATTAGATCATCCGGGCAGGTGAGCCGCACCACCACGCATTCCTGTCACACGGGCAAGTGATGTCTATCTTCACCACTCTCAGCGACAACCTCGAAGTCTAATCACCAAGAACCGTTTGCGCGGCGTCAGCAGGCCTTCAGATGGATCCAGATGGATCTGGGGAAATGCTCGAAGTCCCAAAATCTCAGGACCCTGCAGACGACGAGTCCCACTCTAAAGGCTACAGCAACATCCTTCCTCCATCGGTTATGACGGCGTGTGCTGCAAGTATATCACGAAACTATGTCTCGACACCCCTGCCGGGCAGCTGGAGAATGTTTCTGAGCCTCTCGTTGGCTAGCGTTTGCTGTATCTAGTAATTTTCTCCACTATCGTAAGAGCAGCATCTCTCACCGTCTTTGCCAAGTGGCATCCCTTGGGAACGACATCCATACCTAGACAAGACTGTGCAGAGCCTCACTGACCGGAGCCAACCGCTCGGCATGAGCAACCGGTCGTTATCGTCCAAGGTGCCGTCCGCGGAATCCTTCATCGGCCAAGATTGAGGCTCAGAGAGCCGCTTCGGTGCAGCTTTCTCCGTCTGTTAGCGTTGCAGCTCAAGTGTCGCCGCCAAGATTACAGACGCAGGCGGCTTGCCTGATGGGTTCACATATTCTGAATGCTGAACAGCTGTCACTTGGCGATTACGATCATTACTGCGGTAGAAGTTCAACAATAGGCAGCCAAGAACGGACGAGACCTATCAAAAACCGCGCATACGATGCATCTTGGCCGCCTGGAATCGACACACCTGCCACATCGTGATGGTCACGTTCAATATCTGATTGGAGGGTGTCCTAAGTAATTTGGTGGTTTCCCAGTTGCATCGACAAGAGGCCTCAAGAATGAGCGTTGAAACAAGCACAAAGACAAGCACGCATGGACGGATAAACCACACAGGTTAGCTTTTCGTTCACGGAAACCTCTTTTTCCGACCCTCGGTAGGTCCTCCAGTTTCTCCGCGCCTTCGTGATATGAAATGTGGAGAGGTTCCAGTTTTCCACACCCCCAGCAACAACACTACCGATCGATAGTGACTGTCACAATTCCGTGTCTCAAGCAGGAACCCATGCCCATGTGATCACAATAGGCGCCCATACGCGGCAATTTCAGCTCTAGACAAACCTCTAACACGTGGGCGTGGAGCATTGAGACTAGGAACCTCCGCAACTCCAGGTTGACGTTCACGCGCCCACATACGACCATGGTGATCAGCAATGCATTGACTGGAAAGAGTGGACTCCTCCAGCATAGCGGAACGTAGCTCAAAGATCAACAGTGTTGGGCCCATGACTGATGTTGTCAACACAACTTACGTTCAGTCTCACATGTTATTACATCGGGCGCTTACTTACGTCTCCAGTCGCCCGTCTCAAACCTAATGTGATGGGACCGAAGGACATCCATACGAGTGCCATAGTCAAGTACTAATCAATCAATCTCATAAGTTACTATGAAGCAACTTCGTCTGCTCAGTCAAGCGACGCTCACAATTTAGCATTCGGACTCAACGCCTTCTGCGCCAATTCCAACACTCTCTCCGCCGTTCCCCAACTCGCCTGATACCCGGCTCCAGAATGGCCATATGCGTGTACAACCGGCACACTCCACTTCTGCCTCTCCTCCTCAATCTCGATTCTTGGTCCGCCCTTCCTCGATGCTGGCACACGTATTAGCAAAAGTCCGCGCGTCCAATTTGCACTTGTACTCACGGCGCAGCCCAATGTTTCGAGCGATGATCTGCAAGTTTTCTGGCTTCCCGAGTTCAGGGGCCAACTTGCACGCGCTCTCGAGAATCTGCGCTTCGAGCTCAGAATCCCATTCGTTGCTCCAGTTGTTGTCCTCACGACTGCCGCCCAGGATCACACCGCCGCCAAGGGTGCGGGGGAAGACGTAGGTCGTAGTTGGATCGATGCGCTTCGGCGAGCGATAGTACCTGTCCTTGTCAGTCTGTACGTGAACGCCCCGGAATCTCCGCATCCAGTGAGAGCTACAGATGCAGCATCTTCTGAGGAAAAGGGACAAACAATTGAAAACGGCTTACGTCCGCTCGTATTCGTACATTCTTTTCATGGGCGTTTTTGGCTCCGCAACCAGAACTGTCTGGCCGCGCGTGGGATACATGTTTGTATCTTTCACGTCTTCAAGCTTGAGTGCGCCGAGTCCTGTGGCGTTGAGCACAAGGCTTGCGTCTGGGTGTAATGCGAGTGCTTCTTTTATCGACTCGACCTGCCTCCGTTCAAGCTTGATACCCTTACTAAGAGCCTGGGACTGCAACCTAGACCTGCATCAGCAACGGCAAAACCACATCGTGACAATTACACAACATACCACTGCAAGTACACCTGCGTGTTAATCCTAAACGTACTCGGGAACTCCAGCCCAAACACGGCGCCCTCAGGCAACTGTTCAGCAGTCAAATCCTTCAAACCCCCCACCAACTCATCATACCAAATCCGCCCCGTCTGCGGCGTCAACAGATTCGTCTCCTCAATCGGCGCATCGAGCACAGCCCACATCTCCTGGCGCCCCAGGCCCGCCTCGTTCCCCTCGCCGCTCTTAACAACCTGACACCCATGCACCGGCTTGCCGTCCATAAGCTGGCCAAACCGGTGAAACGTGATCTCGTCGTATTTTTCCAACGGCCCGTTGTCGTTGGCCATGGACGACCAGTTTGCGCCCGCCCATGGTGAGGTGTACTCTATGCTGCGGTCGCCGGGGAAGTGCTTTGCGACAAGGGTAATCTTTGCTGATGGGTAGGCATGCGCCAGCACGAGGGAGGATGTAAGGCCTATGATTCCGGCGCCTAGGATGGCGATGTGTTGGGGGTCTGATGGTGCCATCTTGGCGTCGAGATGAGTGCTGGTTGATATGCTGTGCCAGGTGGTGTGGTGAGACCGTGATGGCGAGGATTCGGTCTGTCTGTGTCGGGAGATGGATAGTAGAGCACAGGCTATGGAAACTATTTATATGGCTTCTACGAGCAAGTCATGAAGTCGTGACTCGTCACTTGTGCTTGATGTCGCTCCGAATACCGCCAAGTCCGACGGGTGGCGGAAAACCACCGCTCACAACGCACCGGTGCTTCTCCTTTCTCCGAATGTCTGAGTGGACCTCCTGGAAGACGTTGTATGGAATTGAGTAGAGATCTTGATGCTCGGCGTCGAAGATGGTGTACTCACTATCCCATCGGAGTTGGAGATCCTTGATCGGTGTTCGAGGTGCTGGTTTTCGGAATGAGTGTAGAGATAAAGGGCGGTATCGGACCGTTCCCCGCATTGAGCGTTGAGGTTGCTGGAAAAGCGTGCTGCAAGTCGTTGATACTCTACAGCATCTACAACAGAGGCATTGGAATTAGATACTACAATGATTTGGAACTCAATACATATGTAGAAGACAACAAGTGTTTTGCTAGGGTAGCAAAGTAGTCTTGGGGTAGCTGGGTACCTCCCAGCTATGCCGTATTGCTTGAGCAAAATATTAACGTCCGAACATTGATAGATCGTGAGAGTAATGAGGGGTATCTGCGTAAGAATATGAAGGGTATGCACAAGAGACCGGAAACTGCCTAAACTCGCACAAAAAAGTAGAATATTCCCAAAAGACAGAAGACCAACCACGCTTTTTCAACTTTCAAGCACGAATCATGGAAGAGCCAGCAAATTCCCTAAGCAGAGCCCTTGATAAACCAATCTGAGCTGGCGTCCACCATATAGTTCGTGATATTCGATTCATTCCCGTAGCCTCCCTCGGCCATCTGGAGATTACTGTTATCTGCACTTGTAGGATATGCTGTTATTGTGTCCATCGAAACTGGAAGACGAGGCATGTTGAAGAAGTCAAAGACGTCCAGGTACTCCAATTCGTTCGGTGCCGGCGTGCGAGCCGGTGTAATAGAAGGCATTCCAGAGCCAGCGGCGCCGTCAAACTTTGGCTGGCGTGCGATCAGGAAATCGAGATCGAATGCGCATCGTCGCATATCAGCCAGGATCTTGACCGTCGAAGGCGTCACTCGCTCACCACCCATACCGGCGTTTTGCTGCGACTCTTGGTATTCTGACAGGACGCGAGACAGAAGGTTTCCATAGCGCGCGGCCACCTCCCAGTATTGGCCAAGGTCTTGAAGGGTGCTAACCAAGATGTTGATTGAAGTATCGACGCGGTGATCGATTGTTGAGCCATGCACCAGAAGTACACGCGCTGCGACCCAACAGGAAAACGCAAATGGTGGACCAAGCTTGTTCAATAACGCATTGTCGCGGACTGAAGCGCACAACGCTGTGATATTTTCCACGGCGCTCAGACACCGCTGGCTGGCACTGAAAGAAGGCGTGAAAATGGGTGAACGATGCGTTGGATATGCCGCCGAAGAGTGGAGACGAATGACGGTTCTAGAAGAATTAGCCTGAGCTCAATGTTCGGCTGCTTGAACTTACGTATGGAAGGCAGCGTGTAACATGACCAACCCACTGTTGAGCGGTGGGTTGGCGCCTGGTTTGGAGAACAGCCTTGCTGAGTTCCCATACTCAGCAGGCAGATTATATTTCCATTGCTCAATCGCATTGTCGAGCTCTCGATACTCACTCTGCCACTTCTCGACATCGGAAAGAGACGTGATATCTACCGGCTTTTTCAGGAACTTGTGAATGCGAGTCAGGATCCCAAGAATCTCCACGTAGTACGAGAAGGAGCCCAGATTTTCGGGTCGATTCATGCTGTAGTCCGTCCTGGTCTTTGTGTGGAACCATCTGGTTTCGATCGGAACGTTGCGGGCATAAAGATCATCTCGACAGGGAAGTCGGCGATCGATCTCGCTCTCGTCCAACGCAAATTCAAACGCAGTTGCTACCGTAGCATTGCGATCGAGGACATAGATCATCCAGAACAGCCTGCGGCGGCTCTCTTCTTCGATCCAATCCTTTGGGACGGGGAGTACGTTCGCGCGCAATGTGTAGATCGACGCATACTGTGGCGCAACCATTGGCGAATATGTTTCCATAGACAGCCCTAGCTGCACCACAGATCGTGTGATGAGTGCAAGCAGATTCCACCCTGGGGGCCCATTCGAGCCGCCAACCACGTCAAGCGCGAGAATGACGAGCGCTTGTAGAGACTTGACAGAGCTGTTCTCAATGCCATAGAGCAAAACCTTCTCCTTTGAGTTCTTGTGATATCGCGCTCGCTTATCAGGAGTCAATCGCTGATCGGTTGAGAATTTGACGGTAGTGGCCACGACGGAGTGCAGGATTATACGGTCCGCCTCATCCAAACTCGAGTCGCCAAACAACGAATTGAGCGTTGACTGACGGTGCAATATGGGACACCAAGGATATATGTGCTTGAAGAACAAATCAACCAGACCATACAGGAGATCGTACGGTGGGAAATCAGCATCAGCCTGACCTAGCGCTCTCGACATGGACGGCGCAAATTGGTCTGTGCTGAACGGTGTGTATCCATCCCGTTGCAGGCCTCCCAGACCAGATTGCATGTCCTCAGAGTAGCCATTGCCTGAGATTGACGCGGATCTGGCGTCTAACGTGTTACCGTAGCCATTCTGTATCGCGTTTTGGGATGGAAATGTCGACTGCGGTTTCTGTATGAAGAGCGCAGTCTCCGGGCGCGGGATGTGGGGCGTCTGAATGACTGGGGGGCTCCGAAAAGTGGCCACTTCTTGCGGGGATGGCCCTGATGCTGCGATTTGGGTGTGCGACAGATGGTTGATCTGCGACTGCTGCTGCACAAGGAGGGATTCGAGCTTGTCCAGGCGTGCCTCTACTCCAAGTCAGCCAACCGACAACTAAATCAACACGGATGTCGGTGCATGGGCTGCGCCGCGACGGATGATGGCGGGAGCTCAACTCACCGAGTTCACGCCCATAGCCAGCTCTGAGTCCAGGCTTCTTGCGCGGCAAGTAAATCTACAGGTAAATGTCAGTCGAACGTCTCTGCTGTCGTGTGACCTCAACTTACACATGTCGAGTGATTCTTCAGACACCAGCCACCTGCAAGACCCCAGTCAGCACAAAATTGTGGTCAACATAATGAATCGCGATGCACTTACATGCCGGGTGGCCGCGATCGCACTTAACTTTGCGTTGCTTGCACGTCTCGCAGCTGACGCTCAACTTCTCGCGTTTGCGCTTCGAGCCGGTTTGACTCCTCCCACCGTCTTCGCCGCTCTCATCCTCGCCAGCGCTCCAGGGTTCGGGATCGTCGTCGCCTGGGGAATGGTGAGACAATTTTGACGTTCCGTTGGGACTGACATCCTGGTTGTGCGCAGTGTATGCGCCGTTGGCAGCTGTCGCATCCATTGTTGGACAAGGCAATGGGAGCGCGCTCGCTGAGCGTGAACTCGGTCTACCTTTCAACCGATTTTGCCGAGGTTTTGGGCGGGGTTATTAGTTTTTGCGGCTTCCCCAGATTTTGTATTCATTAATTAGCCTCATTACTGCGACGTGTGATTGGCAGAGCGGCCGACCTCGTGCTCAGCTGATCCGCGAAACCCACTTAGTTGCTGTTTCGAATTTCCAGTGATCAGATGCCGAGAGCACTACCACGTCCACCGCCCAAGGCCGCGCTGCGCCCGGTCGCGGAATGGACGCACCGCGTAAGAGTTCTTCGCAGCGAGCTCGTCGTTTGGGCCGAGATTTTTCCCACTACCGCCGTCTCGCAACAAAGCTCTACCGATTTCCCAGCAGTCCACCTGATTAAGCCATGTATTTAACAGCGCTCTGTCCTCGGCCTCTCAGGCTTCACCGACCCCTCACTTCTGCTGTGCCGTGATTCTGCAGTCGCATCTTCCTTCACAATGCCTTCCTCTACCCCAAGCAGCTCCGTGAAATCGTTCCCTACGATCAAGCATGTGCGCACCTTCCTCACTCAGGGTCCCGGATCTGGTGGCGACTACCACAATGTGCACGGCGGCCATTGGTTGATCGACAGCAAGATCTCGACTCCCATGTCACAGTACGAGAAGTACAGGAAGTCCAGGACAAGCTGGGGTATCAATGTCCTCGGTTCTTTCTGCGTTGAGCTCGAGGCCACAGATGGCACCAAGGGTTTCGCAACTGGCTTCGGTGGCCCCCCAGCTTGCTGGTAAGCTTACAATTGCATTAATCCACGAAGTCAGCTGACATGTGATAAAGGCTGGTCGCAGAGCATTTCGAGCGTTTCCTGGTGGGCGCCGACCCCAGAGATACCAACTACTTGTTCGAGCAGATGTACCGCGGAAGCATGTTCTACGGTCGCAAGGGTCTCCCCATCGCCGTCATCTCCGTCATCGATCTTGCTGTCTGGGATCTTCTGGGCAAAATCCGCGGCGAGCCGGTCTACAAGATGATTGGTGGATCTACACAGGAGAATGGCAGGCTCAACTTCTACTGCACTGGTCCTGAGCCACTGGCAGCGAAGGAGATGGGTTTCTTTGGTGCCAAGGTCCCCCTCCCTTATGGACCTGGTGAAGGCGTTGAAGGCATGAAGAAGAACGTCGAGTTCCTCACTAAGCACCGTGAGGCCGTCGGACCAGACTTCCCTCTCATGGTCGACTGCTACATGTCCTTGACTGTTGCTTACACAATTGAGGTTGTCAAGGCCACCGCACACCTGAACCTGAACTGGTGGGAGGAGTGCCTCAGCCCCGATGACACTGAGGGTTTCGAGCAGATCAAGCGTGCGCATCCCGGCCAGAAGTTCACTACTGGAGAGCACGAGTACTCGCGATATGGCTTCCGCAAGCTGATCGAGGGTCGCAACCTCGACATCCTTCAGCCTGACGTTATGTGGGTGGGCGGTATGACCGAGCTCCTCAAGATCGCCGCCATGGCATCTGCCTACGACATTCCCGTCGTTCCTCACGCTTCGGGGCCATACTCATACCACTTTGTCGTCTCGCAAGCCAACTCTCCCTTCCAGGAGTACCTGGCCAACAGCCCCGATGGCAAGTCTGTCCTGCCCGTCTTTGGCAACTTGTTCACCAACGAGCCCATCCCCAACAAGGGATATCTCGATGTCAAGGACCTCGACCTCCCCGGTTTCGGTCTGGAGCTGAACCCCAATGCCGGCCTTATTGATGCGGCGCGCATTCTCAACCCCGCACCTGTCAAGGCTTTGAAGTCTGCTGAGGAGCAGGACGCTCAGGCCAACGGCACCGTTAACGGTCACTAGAGAATGGGTTTCTTTCGCAACGGCGTTTGGGTCGCATATGAGACATGGTTGGCGTTGAAGAAGCACGTTACGTTGCTGTGCGGCTAGGCGTTTTGGATTGGGCAGCTTCGCATTTGTAATGCCTAGGTCAGCAATTACGAGAGTATGAGTTCCTGTCGAAAGACTATTATGCAGATCATGTTCAATCAAAAACATTCATAAAGAGTCGCCTCGGATTGTTATTTTTAGTTTCGTGATGATCTTCAGGGCCCCATGACGCTATCCCTGTCTCACACCGCCCGAGTGAGGTACAGTACTCAGAGCAGACCACGGACTCAAGGGCTTCAGAGATGGTGTATACACAATGCGCCCTCAACATCAAGATTAAGACGTTCGTAGCATAGTACCGCATACTGAAGTTGCAGTGGAATTAGCGTGACTGCTGAGCTGTTCGTGTCGTGGCTGCCCGCCCCTCATGCATGGGGACGCGGTGTGCGAAGTGGGGCAACATTAAGTAGGCGCAGCCAGCTCATTCTCTGTCAGTTTCCATATAAACAACCATTCCCCTGAAGACATCAGCGTTACTTAGGTTGCTGTAACTGCCATTCCATCCCTTGATACCCCGCTACACAAGTACCCCGCCTTTATTATGGAAGCCATCAAGAACACCGTCAACGAGGCTCTTGAGAAGCTCAACCTCACCGGTGGCGCGCAGGGTGCCCCGGCGAAGGAGCCTTCTGAGGAACAGCTGAACGAGCTCAAGTCCAAGTACGAGAAGGCTGGACAAGAGCAGGTGTTCGCTTTCTACGACAAGCTCAACACCGCAGACAAGGCCGCCCTTTTCGAGCAGCTCTCCAACTTCAAACCCGACTACATCAACGAGATCACAGAGAGAGCCCTGAAGCCTGTACAAAGCGAGTCTACCGAGACAAAACTCGAACCTCTCCCCGAGAGCGCCACATCCTCGACCCTCGACACACAACAAGATGACTTGGACAAGTGGTACAACAGCGGTCTGGAGCTGATTGCTGAGAACACAGTCGCCGTTGTCCTGATGGCTGGTGGCCAAGGCACACGATTGGGCTCCTCAGACCCCAAGGGCTGCTTCGACATTGGTCTTCCTAGCAAGAAGTCGCTGTTCCAGCTCCAGGGTGAGAGGATCGCGAAGGCTGAGCTGTTGGCCAAGAAGAAGCACGGCAAGGACAGCGTCACCATTCCGTGGTATGTTATGACCTCTGGTCCCACAAGGAAGCCCACAGAAGCCTTCTTCGAGAAAAACAACTACTTCGGCCTCAAGAAGGAGAATGTTGTCGTTTTCGAGCAGGGTGTTTTGCCCTGCATCTCAAACGAGGGCAAGATCCTGCTCGAGAGCAAGTCCAAGGTACGTCAAACGCAATAGTCAAAATCCTTTCCGTGCTGATGATCCCAGGTCGCTGTGGCCCCTGACGGCAACGGTGGTCTTTACCAAGCTCTTATTCAGTCCGGCGTTGTTCAGGATATGGGCAAGCGCGGCATTAAGCACATCCACGCTTACTGCGTCGACAACTGCCTCGTCAAGGTTGCCGACCCCATCTTCATTGGCTTCTCTGCCTCCAAGAACGTCGACATCGCTACCAAGGTTGTTCGTAAGCGCGACGCGAAGGAGTCTGTAGGTCTTATTCTTCAGAAGAACGGCAAGCCAGATGTTGTCGAGTACTCGGAGATCGATAACGAGACAGCAGAGGCGAAAGACTCGAAGAACGCCGAGCTTCTTAAGTTCCGTGCTGCTAACATCGTCAACCACTACTACTCATACAAGTTCCTTGAGAGCATCCCTGAGTGGGCGAAGAAGCTGCCCCACCACGTTGCCCGCAAGAAGATTCCGTACGTCAACACCGAGACAGGCGAGACAGTCAAGCCTGAGAAGCCCAACGGCATCAAGCTCGAGCAGTTTGTGTTCGACTGCTTCCCCTTCCTCAGTCTCGACCAGTTTGCCTGCATGGAGGTCAAGCGTGAGGATGAGTTCTCGCCTCTCAAGAATGCACGTGGCACTGGTGAAGATGACCCGGATACATCCAGGCTTGATATCATGACTCAGGGTAAGAAGTGGGTACAGGCTGCAGGCGCGACCGTCGTCAGCGAGGACCCCAAGGCAGGAATCGAAGTTTCACCGTTGATCTCATACGTAAGTGACCGTGAACGCAAGAAACTCTACTACTGAGTGCATATTTGGATGCATGCTGATAACATCAACAGGGTGGCGAGGGCCTCGATTTCCTCAAGGAGCGCACCATCAAGGCACCAGCCGTCATTGAGTCCGAGGATTAGGAGAACCAAAAGACATGGCATGAAGGCGCTGTTGTCCATCTAGAAGAGCACAACTGGCGTCACACAGGCCCTGGCGATTTGCTGATGCCAAGGTCGATGCCTCTCATCAATCCTGTTAGAGATGATGACCGGCCTCAATCGACTGGTCCACCCAAAAAGATGTGGGATTGAGACGAACTAGAAATGTATGCATACAGCCAGTTGAAGGCTTAAGTCCCTCAGTGACTCCAAAAATATTTCCAAGGACCGTGCGTCATTTCATAGTATACATGATGTTACTTTGAAGACAATTTTCCTCTCTTGACCCTCAAATTCTACATCCTGATTCACTTAGTACATTGCAAAGGGGAAACGAGTTCTCAGCAAACTTAAACGAGAGCCGCTGATAGTTTCCTGGGGCCAGCACAGCGCTCGAAACGCCTGACAGAAGCGTGTTTGTAACGCTCGTGAACATCGAAGCTTTGAGGGGTTTACTTTCTTCTAGGGCGTCTATATGTCAATCTCAAAATTTAGCAAACACCGAAGCCCACCTAAACAACAAAGGTATGGATTAGTATAGGGAAGGAGCTGTTGACACATTGCCAGTCTATGAAAGCACATTGACAACTCCTTGGAAGAATCTCAGCCCCGTCGATGATACTACGGTGTTGGACTCCACGGATCTGGACCCCAGGCTGTATCCTTGTCCAATTCTGCGTCAATTTCCCTTATGAAATCAGGCGTCAGAGGTCCCGCGGGCGCTGGCTGGGCCGGAGGAATGCTTGCCACCCAGTCAGGCAATGTTGGTGTCGGAAACCTTATCAGTGGTTGCGGATCCCTCGCGGGTTCGAGATCTAAGTCAGCAAGAATGCAGGCTGGTAGTCTCGCGCGAGGCCTTACGGACCGTTCGTCTCCAATGGCCCCGAGCGGATTGCGTCCCGGAGCGGTGTTGGTGAGAGGACTAGAGGGCCCAGGGACGGCCCCTACAGCGGATTCCTGAGTGGGACTGGAGGCAATATACGTATATGGACGCGATATGTGCGTGTTCTGGGCCTGCTCCAGGTGCTGCGAGTTGTCTTCGGCAGCCCCCGTGGCGCTCATGGGAGGCTTGGAGGGCCCAGAGACGCTCTCAACAGCGGACGCCTGATTAGGTCTCGGAGCAACATACGTATTTGAAGACGATGCGTGCGTACCCTGCACATGCTGGTCCCGCTCCTGGGGAGGACTTTTGAAGTCAACGATGCGGCTGATATCGTACTTTCGACTAGGCTTGGGAAAAGCAATCGTAGACTGATCCGATGCGGACGCGTCCTGCACGTGCTGAGCTTCCTCCGGGGGCTGCGAGTCGCCCTTTTCGTCCTCCACCTGCTTATGCTGAGACCCGCCGGTGGTATACATCTCCGTATGCTGAGGAATGGCGGCGGCATGTGTCCCCCCATACCGAGGCACGCTAGCGGTGTACGTTTCCGTATGCTGAGGCATGGCAGTGGCATACGTTCCCACATGCTGAGACACACTGGCAGTATACGTCTCCATATGCTGAGGCACGGCGGCGACATACGTCCCATCAAGCTGACGCATGGCGGCGGCCTGCGTCTGCGCATACTGAGCAATGCTGGCGGTATGCGGCTGCAGTTGCGACTCATGAGTATGGGCGTGTGCTGCCTCATTAGTGTTGAACCTGGCGAAGCGGCCCCTCGCAACTCTTTGCGGCCGAATGAATGGTTGCCTCCCACGGGCTATCTCCTGGGCCAGGACGCCGGGCGAATTCTGACAAAACTCCTGCATGCGCTCGAGTTCACGGGCGGAGAGAACGCCGTTGACGGTGGTGGTGTGTTGTTGACCATTGGAGAGGTAGGTGATATCAGTAGACATGGTTGTGGAGTTGGTGGGTATTATGGTGCTGGATATTCGTTTCAATAACTATGGGTGCTGCGATGCTGGGTACTGGAAACTGTGTGCTGAATATTTGCTTAGACAATTCAGAATGCTATGGTGTTGGCTGGATGCTGGCTGCTGGACAGGACGACACTGGGCTGCTTGCTAAAGTACTGGATGCTAAATATTCAGGTGGGAATGCTAATATTGTCAGTCGCCAGAGAGCAATATATCTTATACAGACTAAGGAACTATTGGGACTGTAACTGTGGTTCTCTATTTCAGGGTCCACTGCTCGAGTGCTAAGGTCGATATCCCACAACATGTTACGAGACTACTGATACTGATTTATTCAGAAAATTGAGCGCAGATTAACATGTTGTAGGCTACGCATCATCCTTTTTATGAATCTAAAACGCATTTTAGGCACTTAATTATATTGACCATGTGCCGAATAGGCACATAAAGTGATCCGAACACAGATCTATGTGACAAATTATTCGCTCGATCGGTTCGCATGAACAGCCATCGCAGTCCCTTTCGCCACGCAAATTTCTGGTACCATAGTATCCTGTCTCTCCCCACCCTCTTCTTCTTCGGCAATCACTTGCTTCGGACGCTTTCGAAGGCTTTCAAGCGGATGGAGGCCGCACTCTAGCCGATCTGTCGAGTAATAACAGCCCAGCTCAGACATACAATAGCCCTGATCTCTAAGCCACTTACACTGATCTCTGCAGGCTTCGACTAAGTAGGCGTGGACTTGTCGAGCTTCGGACAGGGTCACAGGGTTGGGCTTCTTGGGATAAAGCGTACGATACGTACGGAAATCAAAGTAGTAGCCCACGTGTCGAAGCGTAATCCCTCGGAAAGCATGTTGCTGCAGACGGTTGATGACTAAGTACTGGAGGCTTCTGACGCCCATCAGTACGTTCAGAACGTTTCTCCATGACCCCCTGTAAAGTGTCGCTCCACTCGCCGTGAATCCAGTGAGACTGGATGAGTGGTTCTGAAGGAAGACAATTAAGGATGTCTCGCCCACAGTGGCGTTCTTCAGCGTAAAGACCTTCAGATTCGGGAACACATGGCTGCAGAAGTATGTTACAAACACTGTATCCAGCGGACAAGTGTGACACACGTTGGGCGAATAATACCCAATATCGTTAGCTCCAGCGGCCGCCCAACTCCTCGCAAAGCCGTCAGAGCTACGTCCGGGAACGGAGTATCGAACGGTGAGGGCCCTAAGCGTCGGAGAAATTGCATTCACGATGTTCCGAAGGCCAGGAAGCCAGGTGCCACAAGAAGGGTCGTGGACATAAGGGTTGCCGGCTCCCCATATCGTTTGGTGGTCAAGGCAAAACGACTGGACTCCGAGGTGGCCGAGATCCAGCCATTGTCTCTCCATCAAATCGCGTTTGTCCGCCCCCGGTGCGGTAACCACCATCGTGAGGTTCTCTTTGTAGCCGGTGTCCAGCACTGCCGTCATAAATGCTTCGCCTCCGGCCCATCTTTCCGCGTGTATAGGAGATTTTGCATGACGGAGAACGTGAAATATCCTGGTCAGGATGTACACAAGTTCTGGTGATTTCTCATACTCTATTCTGTTCTGGTAGGAGAAAATCCGTGCTTTGTGAAAACTGATCTGCCTGATCTTCGAGAGTAGCCAGGGGTCCTTGGCGATATGCAGCAGAACAGCTAGACTGCGAGGTTCCAGCGAGAATCGTGCAAGCGGAAACTGATTCTTGTAGGTGCTCACAAAGATTCTTCTTGTGACTGTGTGTAAGTGATGGCAAGTCAAGCGTAGGTCTCGAAGGAGAAGCAACCGTGTGTCTCTGCGCGTGTACCAGGTGCAAATGGAGATATAATCGTAGTCCTCGGCACAACATATCATTTCCACGAGCTCCGTGGGGAGTCGGAGGAAGCCTGGCATGGGCATCGTGTTGGAGATGTGGGTAGACTGGTACAACAAAAGAGTAAGTTGAGGGTTGTTGTGGTAAGAACATCGGCTGTCCAACTTGCAGGAAGGAGGTATTCAAATCTTCATGCTATCCAGGTGGAAAGTGGTTCGATGGTTCCTGGCAATTGGTACCGGGACCCTGATCCTTCCCGTTACTTGCGAGTAGGAACAATGCCTCGCCCCCGACTGAACATTATCGATGCACCGAACAATGCCGTATTGTACAGCTGGTGGTGATCTGAGAACTCCTAAGATTGACCACCTTCGAGTGTTTCAGGCAGAACCCTGCGCTGCTGAACTCTTGCTGTAGATTGTGCTAGGTATTTGACTTCGACAGTATAATTGGGTCCGATGCACGCCTCTGCGATGCCTTTCGATACCTTGTATCGTAGTCGCAGCGCTTCGTACGCAGCCGCGTCAGTCGGTGTAAGATTCAAGCCAAGCTCTGCTGTGGTTGCGTTGCATGCGCTCCACCACGACTCAAAGCATGAAAGCAAATAATGGCATACCTCGTGATGCATCGCGACGGACGCTGTCGCAGACTTGGGCATCTGCCTTGTCTGCTGCGCGAGATATGCTATTTGCTCGACGAGGTCGTCCAGGTATTGCCCGGCTTCTGTAGGCGAAGCAAAGCGGAGCTCTGCAGTAGAGAAGGTGAAATGATCGACTGCTTTGAAGCGTGAATTGGACCAAAAGTGCGCGGTCTGGTACTGGAGTCGAGTAAAGAACTGGGTCAGTATTGAATCTTGTCCTGGTGCGCCAGGATCCTGAATAAGTCGCTTCGCAATGTGCGCGCCAGTCTTGAGATGGACTGAAGCTTCCTGGAACCGGCCACGTAGGAGGTTTAGTAGAACGAAAATGGAGCACATGGTGGCTGCAATGAACCACTTGGATTTCGAGGTCTCCTCCTTGCCATCAAGATGACTCTGTAGACCTCTGAGAGCACTTCCATAATGTTTCAGGAGGAAAGTTTCAAGAGGGTCGGGCGGCAGTCCATCCCGTGCACGATTTTCTGGATCGAGCACATGTCTCTTATGAGCAGCGCTCAAAGCAAGAAGTGCTTGTAGTATCATCGGCTCATTGGCTGTAGCTTGCAGGATCATGGGGTCCCAGAACGGAGAATTGAAAATGCGCGGCGGTGTTGTTGCGGTGCCATGTATGAACCATTGAAGATAGATTTGCTCTTCGGATGTGACACGCAGTCCTGAGGTCGATATTGTGCTACGATGAATAGTGTTCGCTATCGTCGTATGGGCGAGTCGAGTAGCTAACGGTGTCGAATGCTTCGTATCTCCGTTGGCTGCGCCTTCAATAGCACCTCCACCGCCCCAAACCCCATACCCGTCGCATATTTGACCCAATTTCGAGCATTTCCGGCATACTGGGAAAGTTTCGTCGCATTTGACGCGCCGAAGCTTGCATGTCCGACAACCAGTTCGGACCTTTCGATGTTGTTTTCGCGGTGCTGACAGCATTGCAGAATAGTATCCGAATTCCACATGAGTTCTTCACCGAATGGATCCGAGAGAGCTCAAGTAGTTACCTTCTTACGACTAGAATCTGCTGGAACAGGTCTTGAACCAAGCCGAATCCTGTAAGCGCTAGGCTTATCCGAGACATAAGCTCGCTGCAGTCATCAAGGCTAGAGATTTCGATCCAGAACGAGCAGCCATTTAGAGATACTTTAACAATGCGTAGAGATGTTTTAAGTTATATGGACTAGACCTTCCCGCGTGTTTGGTATAGTGCAGAGCGTGATAGCCATCGGTGGTTATGCAAAAGCATCGGCCAGTGTTCGTTTCGGTGTATCGTCTCGGGTGCAGGATGAACTGATTGTGTAACTTTGTCATCACCGATCAATGTCAATGTAGTCATGAGAGAAGCCTACCGGGCACAGAAAGAAGGTATAACAGCGTTGGTATTGGCCCGTGCACGGTTGTGCTTACGAATCTGACTGCACTTTGGTACCACACATCGTTTCGACAAGAAACGTCACAGATAGTGTACCAGAAAGTGCAACTTGACCCATTTGATTTAGAAGTGTTGCTACCAGAAGCAACGCCGGTAGCAGAACTATGCGCCTCGTGCATTGACTGACACTTCCCCTCAGTCAGCGCAACAGCACTTCGATTGCTCGTCTTCTTCTTTTCATACATTATCATATACCTCCGGGAGTACCTAAAATACCCCCCAGGCTGATATAATCCCGAGATGATTGTCCGGGTGCCAGCACGATGCTTGGCATCCGATAGTACTACTCGACTGTACCATCCAATGGGATGAGGCGGTTCCGCTACCGGATCAAGTCAGAAGCTTCAGTTGGTCTGACTGGAGTGCTGCACGGTGAGCTGCTCAGATCAGGCTTCGAAGCAAATCACTGTCTCCTGAGTGTGCAGACAGACGAGCAGTCCCAACAGACACCTGTCGTACCCACCGACCATCGGTCAACTCCGACTGTCGTGGAAAATTCTCAAGTAAGATTTTCCCAACTGTGCATTGGCTAACCACATTTGGAAATTTGAGGGCGGACTTGGCCCTTCGCAAGGGCGGTAATGGCGTGCAAATGGCGGCTGATGGCGATGGGATCCACACATGGAATTCAATAAGAGGCACGCGCAGCCTGTCAACAAACAATCACACATAAGGGTACAAATTTGAATGTAGAACGATTGCTTCATGTTTCACTACTCTACTTGGTTGGGTATACGCTCATCGACAGACAACTAACATTACATTTTGGATCCTCAACGGAGGACTTCCATACCGCGAAACCCCTGCTACTCTCGAGCATCTACGAACCAGACGAGAACCTCTCCTGGTCAGTGACGACCAGACCGGCAATACTGGCACTGGACAGTGTCGAGAAGACACCGGAGATGAGGGCAGACATGGCCAGACGAGAGACATCACCACTACGGCCAGGGCTGATCTGGCTGAGCACACCGATCTGAGTACCGAGCGAACCAATGTTACCGAAACCGCACAGGGCGTAGGTGGCAATGAGACGGGATCGGGGAGAAAGGGAGTGGTACTCGGAGTCGGGGTCGTCGTTGGACTGGAGGTAGGTGAAGGCAACGAACTCGTTGGTAATGACCTTGACACCGATGAGGCGACCGACCAAGAGCAAATCCTTGCCTTGGCGAGATACACCGAGCAGGAAAGCAATGGGGTAGAAGAGGTATCCGAGAATGAGCTCAAGGGTGAGGTCGTACTCGCCATCGAGGTTGATGTAGCGTCCCCACCAGGTAAGAAGACCGTCGATCAAGCTCAAGAGCGCAATGATACACAGAAGTGTGCAAATGATCATACCGGCGATCTTGATACCGAGCCAAGCACCGTTAGCGAAGGCGTGGAGAGCGTTGGCAGCCTTGTGCTCGTCATCGTCGGGAATGACGACACGTCCAGCGGTGAGGGACTCCTCCTCTTCGGGGTAACGAAGCTTGGACAGAGCGAGCGAGGCGGGGATACTCATGACACACGAGGAAATCAGCGCCTGAGCGTTCAGTCCCATGCCGATGTAAGCAACCAAGACGGAACCAGCGATGGTAGCGAAACCAGAGCACATGACCTGGTGAAGCTCGGCCATTGTCAAATGGGCAACGAACGGCTTGATCAACATGGCAGATTCACCCTGACCGATGAAAGGCGAAGCGGACGCGACGACAGCCTCGGCACCGGAAACGCGCATCGACCAGAAGAAGAAGACGGCGAATTTTCCAATGAACCACTGGATGGTACCATAGTAGTACAACAGCTGGACGAACGACACGAAGAAGATGATGGCCGGGATGACACTGGTGAAGAACCAGTGGAGCTCGGGCACAGAGTCGGCAGTGAGGAAGACAACACCGTCGTTGGCGAACCCAAGGAGCAGACGAGCGAGCTCGGAGATGAAGTTGAAAATGTCGAAACCAACGCCAGTCCTCAGGACGAAAAGAGCGATGATGAACTGGACGAGCATACCGACAATGACGGTGTGCCAGTTGATCGCCTTCCTGTTGCGGGAAGTAGCCCAGAAACCGAAGATGAACACACCCAGACCGAAGAGGGAGACAACACGGTTGACACGTGTGTTGTCCTGGCTCTCCTCACTAGCCATGGAACCGACAATGATAACGGCAATGGTAAGCAGGCCACCGGCAGGAACGCGAAGCTTCTCGGGAATAAGCTCTCCAGCTCGCACTCCAGTGTTCTTCCAGACCCAGTGCATGGGTCGGGTAACGTATGTGATGGGGATGTGGCACGTGATCAGACGGATCATGATGGCCAACCAGAACAAAAACGGAATAACCCAGTTCTTGTCATTGCGGTGGACGACAACAGACGCAACCCACCATCTAGAAATGTCAGTTTCAATCGCTCGTAATGCATGATAGCACACGGTAAGGCTCACCCAGTGAAGAAGCAGCCAATGAAGATGTGCACAGGCAGCCTGAATCGCCTGTAGAGGACAGACGGCGACCACTTGCTCTTCTTCTCCTCCTCGGGCTCTGGGTCGGTGGAGCTACCCCGCGTGCCCTTCTCTTCGTAGTCGACATCGGCGTTCTTCTCGTACACGCCCTGCTCATGGAGACCATGCTTCTCAGGCAGGCGGTGGTGCAGACCGTGATCTTGCGCACTCGGGTCAGGAATGGTGCTCTTCTCGTCAGTGGTTCCAGCCGTGTACGCAATGTGGTCGTCGTGAACCGCACGCGGGCTGTGGTGCGTGTGCTCATGCTGGTGTTCCCGGGACGTGTGAAGAGCCAGGTCGTTGCTGGGCACCACACCCTGCTGGGCGGACGCGTTGTGCTCGTGCATGTGGGCCATGTTGAAAGCGGGCACAAGAGCAGTTCCTGTCAACGACGTGAATTGAGCGAGGAATTGTTGGCTGAAGGCTCGGACAGGTCGGCCACGACGGGAATTATATTTTCGCAGTGCCCTGCGCTACCACCAAAGTGGAGGGCATCTATCCACAGCCGGCCCAGACTACAACCTCGATTCCCCGTCCGCATTGCCCTTGGCAACTTCCTCTTTGGATCTGGCCGGAGCGTCGAGGATTGATCGTTCATTGGCCCCCGGTCATCTCCGCTCTGCCCAGGGTCTTAAGGTTTGTCTCACGCGACGCTCACTCGCTGCTGCACCAGCGGGCGGCCTTGAGTCGAATTCACCAAGCACCGGCGCTTTTACCATTATTTTGCAACGTTGACCAGGATTGTTATCTTTCCCCAGTCCGGATAGACGCGGTTCAGCCAATAAGAGGCCCGAACGTGCTGTCAAAAGGCTTGGCCCGTGATAAGCGGAGGCGAAAGTACGCGGGGCTTCGGCTGAGGCGCCATTCTTGGAAAGGTCTATTTTCTGGAAGGGATTGCCTGCACTTCACTTGGATGGATACTCTCGTGGTCCCCGAGAGCGAACGCTCGTGAACCCGACGAGGCGGGCGCCCTGCAGCAGAGCAATATCCAGAACAGTGGCCTGCAGCAACCTGAGACCTGACACGGGAGTGCAATAACAGTGCACAGTACAACGTCCTTGCAACTCAAAGCATTTTTGATGTGCGGTGTGGCAAACCGTCTGCGTCGATCCGCAAAAAGTCGACATTAGTTCGGCGCCGGTGGGCCATCATCATCGCCCCTATCGACAAGCAGTTTCCACATGCAACGCCATGTAAGAAACGGTGGGCGCCATCATCTTGGATGCTTCGAGTCGCTGTTCTCGAAGCTATCAGCGAACCTGGCTTTGGCCAAGCGTCTCCAGCATTCCGATAACCAGGTTTACGCTAGCCCAATGCTGCCATCATGCGCGCGGGTGTGCAGTGCTGCAGATGATGGAAGCCGGGGAAGCCTTATCACTGCGACGCTTGCAGGCAGTTGCGCCGTCCTCGAATGGCGGAGATCGCCTGCTGTTACATTTTTACCAGAAACTTAGGAACGCCAACGCGCCATGTGGCGGTTCGATAGAGCTTGTCTGTACGACTTCCAGCAATTCGATCTCCTGCAGCAACAGGACGCTGGCCCGGCTTGGCTGATTTGCAATTCCCCCGCAGTGGGACTAGGGCCGCATGTCCACGAGTTCCAAAGTAGAACAACTCGCACCGTCCTGACACATAGCGCTGTAAACCCCGGCTGTAGAGGTAACTCCCTCACACAATATGCCGTGGAGCGCGTCTAGACATCCAATTAAGCCGAGCAACTCACATTGTAACCGACAGCAAGGTGAACACGATTCACACGTGCTTTGTTTGATCAAATTTCAGTGTACGTTAGTATGCTAACCTCGGGTCATCAATGATGACCGACAATCGGACCACAAGATCGAAGTCGAGTACGCTTCCTATCATCGGACTTGACGACTACGGAATACCTTTACCAAAGGACACATCTAGTGCGGATTCCCTTGCGGCGCGGTCCATGCCCAATTTCCTCCAATCGACCCAAGCCAACAGCGGCCCTTGCGGACGCTCCAGGACAATCCCTCCAGGGAAGGATTTGGTTTCAGCGTCTCGATTCGATAGGAGCTCGGCAGCCTGCGAAGCTGCTCGGCGTGATACGCGCCATAAGCATCGTTCAAAGACGATCCTCAGCCTTACAGTGCTGATGGGCGAGGGGTGCTGGCTGCGAGGTGCATCCCGCTGACTGCCACAGATAAGCATCAATGAACTATGGAGCACCAAGTGGGCCCTTCGTACGCCCTGCGGCTCATGCGCGCGACGTCGTGGGCCGCATGGTACGCCTGGCAAAGCGCCGAGCATGCAGCCAGTGACATTGGTGATTACGATACGTTGACATTTGATGCTCGTGACAAGAGACTCGATGGTCTGTTGCGGAAGTCTATGAACTCGATTTGCCCATTGGACGTGTTTGGGTCGTGAGAAGCCGATGATGACTGCCGCCTCACGTTGTTGGCTACCCTTACGACAGTAAGAGGAGACATTGCTGCACGAGCGCACCATGTTCCTACCAGCAGCCTGACAACACTAATAAATGATCTCACAGCCATGAATGTTCGTTGACTGAACCTCGCCTCATGGCTGCAGATGCATCGTCTCCAATCCTCATACTGGACTCAACGTCCCTACAGTCTCCTTAGAGTGATACCCCAACGTGTCTTCACCGCCACTACAGCACACGGTACTCACCACAGCACACGGTACTCACTACAGCACACAGTGCTCACTACAGACACCCACACCCACCATCACTCGTACCCAGCGCATCGCACCGTCCATCTACATCTACACCGCCACGAACACCCAACCCGCTAACATCACGCCCACATCACGGCCCACCCACCACTGTACACACACCAATAGACACTAAACAACACTCCAGATCAGAAACTCACCACAACGGCAGCAATCAAGCCCATCTCCGACACCTCTCCAGCTCCACGTCGCCGTAATCCAAACCACCCGTACCCCCCTCTCGTAGTCTAGCAGCGCCGCGCCACACAGCCCCTCACGCCCCTCTCCACCGGCCCGGCTCCATAAGGCCGCGCCTACAAGCCCGCTCGCATATCTCTCAGACCCGTAGACATCCGTAGACACACTATCCGCCGCGTTCACACTCCGCGTTTCGCTCGTAGGCACATAATCCGCCGCGTTTACAACCCGTGGTTCGCTCAAGACTCGGTGTTTGATAGTTGACCTCGATGGTCGCTGTAAGTACGGCAGCTGGCCTCAGTGAGCAGCGTAGGGTGTGTTTCGGTGCGTTGCGTTGCGTGCTGGTTGGCTGTTTGTACGGCTGCGGGGGGGAAGTGGCAGTGCGGAGGGGGCGGCGGTGGAGTGTTGTCTGCGTCTGCACGTTTGGCTTCGGAGTGTTCGTCGTCGCTTGCTTTGTCTGCGTCTCCCTGTCTGTCTCGGTCGCCGCGTGCAGAGCTCACGGCAGACTCGGTTATGTCTCCGAGGGCCGGATTCGAGATTTCACAATCGCATCGGCATGGAAATGACAACGAGGATGAGAAGAGGAATTCTAGGAAGAACAAGCTTGCTGGTGCTACGCATCTCTTTCAGGAAATACATACTCTGCACGCTGTCTTTATTCTCCATACCGCGCCGACTCGATATAACCTAGCCCGCTTTATATATTGCACTGCACTGCACTGCACTGCTCTACACTACACTACACTACACTACACTACACTACAAAGCACAGCACAGCACAGCCCACCAACCCACCAAGCCAAGCCACTCCACTCCATCCAGCGTATCTCCTCCACCCGCACCACAGCTTCAAAACAACACCGCCACAGGCACATATACATGTATCGAGTAGTCGCAAGCGCAGCTGTTGTGCTGTTTACTCTGCGTATCCGTGTCCATATCCGTGTCCGTATCCGTTTTCGTAGACTCTTCCTTCTCGTTCCTACTGCCTCTCTAGATTCACCTCTCTCTCGTGTCCGGGTTTGCACGGGACCTCACTCGCACACTCACTCACTCACACTTACTCTCTCTCTCTCTCTCTCTCTCTCTCTCTCTCTTTCTCTCTCGTCGAGTCGTAGACATCTCCCGCGTTAGCATATCTGACCCAGTGCCTACACGTGGACGCTCTGCTGCACGCGTTTGTGCGTAGTCTGTGCTTCTGTACTTTAAGGTAGCTTTAGGGTAGCTTCAGAGTAGCTTTAGGGTAGCTTCAGGGTGGTTTCAGGGTAGTTGTGTAACGCATACAAAACGGCTGCGTTATGGATACACTGCGTATACAGCACAGATATATCACGGGTATATTGTAGATACACCACGTAAACACCACGGTGTCGCTGCAGATATAAAGTAGGGCTGGGATTGAGTTTGAGCTCGAGGGTAGGTTGGATTTGAGGTGGGTTTGGGTGTGACTTTGGATTTGAGTGTGAGTTTGGATTCAAGTGCAAGCCTAAGGTAAAGTGCAAGGTTAGTTTGAAAGCAGGATTAGGTTTAAACGAGAGTTTACATGTGTGGTCAAGTATGACTTAAGTGTAAGTTTAGAAACAAACATAAGCATAAGGCAAAACATAAGTTAACTATGAATTAAGTACAAGTTAGTCATAATTTAAAAATAAGTCATGTCTAAGATAAGTATCTTATATTGTAAACACAAGTTAACTACAACTTAGGCATAACCTAGCGTAAGTCTCCACACGAGTCTGAACCAAGTTCAAGGCTGGGTGTAAGTGTGAGTCTCCAAATGCGAGGTTGACCCCAGGTCTGCGAAACCAATTGCAATTCCAGGTCCTATATTTCCACACCCAGTCACCAGCGCAGTACGCAACACACAAACTACACTGCACTGAACTGCACTGCACTGCACTGCATATTACTGTGTACACGCCCACTTCCACAGGCCATTACGGCCACGACGGCGTTACCAATATCTAGAACCCAGATGCAGAAGAGCGATAGAGAAATGGACGCAAAGAGCAACGGGGAGGCCGACTCGAAAGAGCGAGGTTAGACGCAAAGCAGTACAACGCAAACTGAAAGCGGTATTGAAAGTGGAATCGAAAGTGGTATTGAAAGTGGTATAAGCGCCTTAACCCAGCGCCGCCTCATCCAGCCCGCGCAACGCCAACCCGCGTGTGCCAACGCGCCAAACACCGTCCGCTGTGGCGGACCCAGAACCCGAAAAGAGTGATGTAACGCCGTGCCATGCCATGCTGCTTTTCTACGGCCTCGAAACGCGCTCGTTCGCGGTCGCGAGGGTGCGTTCGAGACAACCGCCTGGTGGAGGCGGCTATTTCCCGCCGAGCTCGCTCTCGAGATGCTGTGCTTGTTAGCCGTGCGCCACTCCACACGTTACATGGCAGTGTTGACGTACCGACCACTCGGGGATATTCCTAATCTGCTGCCACATGAAGCGCTCCAGCCGGCCCGCTGCCTTGGCGTACGGCGTCGACTCGTTGTTGTACTTCCTGCAGTTGTCAAAGATGAGCTTCGCGTCGCGGATGAAGTCCTCGGGGGTCGGGTAGAGATCCTTTTCGTGCTTCTCCTCCATGGTGGCGAGGTCCATGGGCTCCTTGATGACGTCGTAGTAGTCGAGCACGTCGTCTTTGCTGACGGGCTGCTGGAACGGCCAGGCGTTGGAGTTGTTCTGCATGTCGTTGAGCAGGTGCAGGAGCTGGTTGTAGTTGGGGCCGTGGCGGGGCGCGCGGGCCAGCTCGTCCATGACGGGGGACCAGCCGGAGGACTTTATGGCGGGAATGGTGAGGGGGTCGATTGCTGTGACGCCGTTCTTGGACCATTGCGATGGGGGCGCGTGGATCTGGAAGGACTTGGAGACGGCGCGGATTTTGGCGTTGACACATTCCTTTTGCTTGAGCAGCATGCGGCCGCTCTCCAGGTAGCGGATCTTGGGGACCATGCTGCACTGCATGATAGTGCCGCCTTCGTAGTCTTTGATGTAGCCCATCCACCGGCGCTTCTCGAGGGTGATCTCTTTGGTGAAGCCTTGTTTCTTGAAGTAGCCAATGGCGTAGTTGTCGGCGTAGGTCAGAAAGTGCATGACGTTGGAGGTGGCCTTGACGTAGTCCTTCAGATGCGACATCAAGTGGGCGCCGTAACCCTTGACCTGCTGGTCCGAGGAGATGGCGCAGAAGACAATCTCGGCGAACTGGCCCTTGTCGAAGGGGCGGTAGGTGATGCCGCCAACGACTTCCAGCGGCTTCTTCACAATGGCTATGCTCAGATGCGTCCGGTCGTAGACGAGGCGCGCGATGTAGTCCTTGGGCATCTTAGGCAGCTGCTTCTGGAAGATGCACTTGAGCCCGGTCAGGATGATGGTGCTCTCGCGCTGGCCGTCATTGTTCACGACGCGGAACTCGATCTCGCCCTGGCGCTCCTCGATCACGGCGGGCTTCTCGGGGAAGGGCACGATGCGCTTGACGGGCGGGGCGGGGGCGTCGTCGGCTTCGTCGGCGGGCGTCTGCCGTGGGCGCTTGGGAGAGCCGCCGCTGGCCTCGGTGGCCGCTTTGCGCTTCGCTGGGGATGTGTCAGTCGGGTCGGCGGGCGGGGCGGCGCGCGCTCGCAGTTTGCACAGAGGGATGTCGGCTAGAGGCACCTCGGGCGACGAGGACGGCGCGGGCAGTGTCATGCGCGGGGGCGTTGCTGGGCCGGGGGACGGCGACGAGCTGTAGCCCACGGCGTTGCGCAGGCGCTGGCCGTCGCTGTCGGCCATGGCGCTGTGCGGTTGGAGATGGGGCGGCGGGCAACTTACCGTCTTCGCTGGCCGCCATATTGCGCGACTGGCGTGTGTGGGCTTCCCGTTTGTCGCGACTGCCGTGTTGGTGGTGAACGTGAATGTCGGGGTGCGGGACGCGGAGGAGCATGGGCCAATCAGCGCCCGGTTGCGCGACACTCAAGAGGACAGCTGCACGACTGCGCGACAGCTAAGCGCACCCTCAACCCACTGCACCATGTCGAACTCGCTTGCAAGCGTCTGGGAGGCTGCCGCGGCGTCGCCCTTTGAGCCCGCCATCGGGAAGAACAGCCAATTCACCCTCGGCTTTGCGCTGCTGTTTGCTTGTACGTCCGGTCGCTGCGCTATACGTAGCCGTGCTAACATGTCCAGCGCTGCTCTTGACGGGCTTCTTCGGCCTCAGTATGTCCACGCACTCTCCACGCACACTCCTCGCCGCCCGCCCACTCACACACACACGCAGACCGCTCGCTCCCCAACGTCCCCATTGTCGGCGCCCCGGCCTCGATAGCGTTTGGGTACGTACTTCAATCTACCGCCCAGCGCCATGCTAACCCGCCCAGCTTCGGTGCTGTGTACATGATCTGCGCAGTCGGCGTCTACGTTTAGTCCTTGATATCCTGCCTGGCGTTGTAGTCTATGGGAATGCAATAACTCTTCGATCCTCCACTCCTCTTCCCCGCCCCGTCCCCACTGCACACCATGCAGGACGAGCCGCCTGTCCTCGCAGCTGTGTCCAGCTCCGCCCGCCAGCTGTTCACACTTCTTCGCTGCATCGCATTCGCACCCAAAGCACACGTGATAATTGGCGATGAGGGGCTGAAGTTCTCCGTCGACGAGGCAAGCGTCATGGAGGGTGCGTCTGCCTGACCCGTGACGCGTCCACACTGACACCCACGCGCAGCTTCGGCCTTCCTCGACAAGTCTCTCTTCACCACATACAGTTTCCATGCGCCTCCAATCCCGCCCTCCTCTGCAGACTCGGACGACGAAGACGCGACCCCCGCCCCTGACCTTTCACATCTCCCTGACTGCCCTCCTCGAAACCCTCCAGATATTCGGCCTCACCGACCCCAACACCTCAAAACCGCCATGGGCGCGCGACAACCCCTACCCTACGAGCACCGCCTTCTCGAACAACGTCCTCGGCATGAACAACCTCTGCCGCATCACATACGACACCCCCGGTGCGCCACTGTCCATCATCCTCACCGAAGCCAGCATACGCACGTCGTGTGACCTGACGACCTACGAGCCCGAATACACCGACGAGATCCCCTTCAACCGCCAGAGCCTAGCCTTCAAGACCATCATGCGCGGCAGCTGGCTCTACGACGCCATCCTAGAGCTCTCCTCCACCTCCCCCGAAAAGCTGACCCTGTACGCCAAAATGCACCGCGGCAAGCCCTTCTTCGCCCTCTCCTCCACCGGCACCCTCGGCTCCGCCCGCGTCGAATTCAACAACCAGCCGCCCACCCCCACCTTCCGCACCCCGGCCGACAACGCCCCCGCCCCGCCCGCCTCCCTCCTCGAAACCTTCCAGCTCGCCGACCCGGACACCGTACTCCGCCACACATACAAGTACAGCCTCGTCGCCAAAGCCGCGCGCGCCATGAGCGTCGCCACAAAGGTCAGCGTCAGAATCGATTCCCAGGGCGTGCTCAGCTTGCAGTTCATGATCGAGGTCGAGCCTGCGCCCGGCGCCGGCGCGGGGAAGATGTCCTTTGTCGATTTCCGGTTTGTGCCGCTGGTGGAGGGGGACGAGGGGGAGGGGGAGGGCGATGGGGAGGGCGACACGGTCATGCTGGGTGCGGAGCATGAGGCGTTTTAGATATTGTAGTGGATGCAGAGTATGGGAAATATGGGAGATGGCAAGTTGGAATGCTTCATTTAACGTGCATGCGTGTCTTCATCTAGTTATACATATATATATGTATATATATATATATATATGTATGTGTGTGTGTGTATGTGTGTGTAGATACTTGTGTGCTCCGTGGACTTGTCAATTGCGTGCGCGTGAGTGTGGGTGTGTGCATCCAGACTCGCGTGCTCATAGAAGCCGTGCGGCATATATGCTGTGAGCTGGTTATGTGCTCTGTGTGGTGTGCTGGTTTGGGGGGAGGGTGTGGTGGGCGTGTTTGAAGGGGGGGGGGGGGGGGGGGGGGGGGGTGATATTTTAAGCAGAGAAGGGCGTAAGGGGGGCGAGTGCGGTGTGTGATGGTAGTGAGGTAGACGGAAGGTGTTGTGTGACTGAGGTTCAAATTGCATGTTCAATGCTTGATATTTGATATTTGATACTTGATATTCAATATTTGCCATGTGTGGTTCGGTGGTAGGGAAATGAGGAGATGGGAGTTGGTAAGTTAAGAGTCTGGGAGGTGAGGAGGTGAGGAGTCAAGAAGGCGAGGAGTCAAGATGGCGAGGAGTCAAGAAGTGGAGTGAAGAAGTTCGCAAGATGCCATCAGCCTAGGAGACTAGAAGCCAACGATTTGACCAGAAGCCAGCAACTTAGCCAGAAGCCAGCACCTCAGAACACTCGAAGACTTTTCGAGTACTGCACACCATACACTGCATACCTCTGTGACCACGTCTACCATGCTACCACACAGCCACGCCAACCACCACAAACCTTCGTTTTAATCTCGAGGAAGCACGGCATTACGCACGACAGTTTCCAACGAGCAGGTGAGGCGGGCGTTCGTAAGCACTCGGACGTAGCACCACGAGCAGCCCAGCACCACGGCCTCTGTCGGGGCAATACGTGAAATCTCTGAGCGAGACACTGCCCAACACAGGGATGCGGGAGGTACGGATTCTCGCTTTTCGCAGGTGGAGTAGGTGCGAGGCATGGTCCCACTGTGCCCACACCTGGCAGTGGTGCTTTGAGGAACCAGGCCAGGTACCGGACTGGGTTCGTTCGGGGTGGTCCGTGAAGGTACAACAGTGCAGTGAGCAAGTCAACCGCGATGCGCAGACGCACTGCAGCAGAACCTACGTGCCTGCCACCACACGGTAACTCGCTCTGCCTCGTGACGCTGTCTTATCGCACTTTCCAAGTGGGAGCCTCACCTGCTGTCTGTCCTCCGACAACCCAATATCCCACCACTGGAAGCTAGGTTTCGGGGCTAATTAGTAAAGGTACGCATTTCTCGCCAATCAATCGATAGTCTCTGGTTAATCAATCAGTCTTTTTCACCAAAGCTTCGCATAGTGTCGTCCTCCTACCGTCGGCGGCCAAATTGCAGTCAGTGCCCCAGCCCGCAACCCGGTCAGCGCCAACGGGCTGCGCTGATTCGCCGCCCAGACAGACTCTGTGTGCTACAGCGCACGTGCGAGAAGAATACTACAGCACTGTTATTGATTTCAAGGGCTGTCGGCGGAATATACGCCAAACGGCAGAGCGGCGACGGTCTCGCAGGGACATCGCGGTAAGTGAGGCGGGCAGTGCTTGGGAGCAGTTAACGCATGACGAAATTTCGCCCGGACTGTGGGAGCGCAGGGCGAGACACGTGGAGGGTGCTGTGGACCCTCGGGTCGTCCTTTGCAGGTCCTGGGCTCCCATGACTGCTTCTCGAAGGCACCTTGACTCCGTGGAGCAACCTTGACGCTTCAGGGATCCTTGACGCTTCGAAGGAACGAACCTTGGCCCCTCGGGCCCTGACGCCACCGGGTCTTCGACGGGCCCTCGACGGAGCCGGGGAGTCGAGCGCAACAACTCTGCTGCCTAAAGCGTGCCCGACGAGAGTCAGCGCTCCCCCTACGACGCGGTGGCGAGGTGGCAACCGCGACTCAACGCGACCCGACCGTGTCTCACAGCACCAGCGGCGGCGGTCCCGCCGACCAGATCTGTTTCCGCAGCAGTTGCGAGATGACTGCGGTGGGAGGATAAGTGGAACCGCGCGTGGGAGACGACGGGTACCTGCATATTGACACTGCCGCGGTGGCAAAAGGCGCGAGTGTGAAACGCGATACAGGGGTGCCCGGGTGGCGGCCGGTGGCGATGAAAGGTACATAGGGAGGTTAGGCGATGGTGTGCACCCATGACTGCTCGCGTCGCGGCAGGAGAGACATCTGTAGGTTCGGCGGCGTCGCGAAGCTCTTGTTGGGCGTCGCGGCGTTGCTTTTGAGGCGGGCGGGCTATCGAACGGTTGTTTTGTGGGCGGTATGGACGGTCTTGCGAAAGGAAATGATGATGTCTGCCGAACGAGTTTGTCGGGACGCGGAAGGTGGAAAGTGGGGCGCGGGTTGGTGATCGTCATGAACCCTCGACACTGCACCCGATCGTTAATTGGCAAATGTTATTCTCGGGAGGGAGGCCCTGCTGCGAGTCACGATGAATTTGTTGCAGACAGCCCTGTTCGAACGAACTTCCACGACAGGTAGCCCGATGGAACTCGAAGCGAGATACGACGAAAAGGTTCGAATTGAAACCTCACTACGATGCAGCACACGCAACAGCAATTTCGACAGCAGTGTCGCAGCCCTGAGGGTGTGAAGAGGACCCTGAGCCAAGCGAGCGATGTCTGAGCCGTCTGAGAATTCTGATCAATAGTACAGTACACGGTGGGTGCTCCCGGGCCGTCAGGGTCATTCATGCCGCATTGCGGTAGGTCTACAGTCACACAATCTTACAGCATCACAAATTTTGGTGCTGAGAAGTTGGCGTGCGCGCCGCTCTTATAGAAAATTCGGTGAGGTTTGGCAGACGTGGTGCTGCTCACCGCCTCGCGGATCAAGTTGTTTGTTTTGACAGATGAGCGGTGGACGTAGCGCCTCGAGTGGATGCAAACGTCTCGGTAACGGTTCATTCGCCGTTCACCGCTGGATCCCACTGGATCCCACTGTTTGTTTTGATAAACGAGCGGTGTTGACATGTTCGCGATTCGTACAGCGCGGCACCAAGTGGGCGCTACACATGGGCGGAGAACCGTTGGCTTGGTCGGGGCCCACATTCACGATGTATTTTCTGCCGCTGTGCGCTGGCAAAGGATTTGGCGTTCAGAATCAAGGCCGCTGGCCAGCATGACTGGTCCGGAGCAACAGCGGGCTGCACCCGTGATTCCTAAGAGACTTCGTACTGTGTGTTGTGCATATACACCGTCTACTTTACCGCTGCGAGGCTCAAACTCGCATCGAGGCCAACTGTATCGAGGTATTCCGCCGCAAATATCTGGATGGCTGGGAGCTGTCCGTGACAGCAAGGCCACCCCGCTGGAGGAGGTCCGATACAGACAGTGCTCGAAATCGCCGATTATGAATCGCTCTGTGCGTCTCGTGGAAGGTATGGAACACGGCCTCACAATTTCGCACCTGATTACTACCGGGAAGGGTGAAATTGTCGACTCGGATAGATCGCGTTGAATGTTCCAAAACTTCGGGCCAGCTGCCCTATGCGAGGCTTTTCGAGCCAGGGTTGTGCGAACGGATCCCGCCGTGTTGTAAACGTTGCTGCATGACGAGGCAGGGGGTGCTGCATTTGGCGAGTCGTCATTTTTCACAAAACATTGCTCGGAGATGTGGATATGCGGCGGCAACGAGTGGACGAGGCTTGGCCATTCCTGCAGACCACAGTGGAGCAGATCGCCAGCGTGCAACGCTGCAGATTGCTGATCAAGAGAGCAAGCGACTGGTTTACGACAGGGTGGTGATTTGCTCCTTCTTACATCCGGCAACCGACAAGCGTCGTGAAACCTTGACAAGCGTTAGTTCACGCAGCGTATGGCGGCGGCAAGGATTGGATGAGTAACGTGATTCCGCGTTCGCTGCAAACCTTGACACACCGAGGCTGTTGCTGCCGGCGCTGCCTCACAACGTCGAAACTGTCTGAGCGTCGCATTACCACCACATTCAACGACCCTGGTCCTGGGCGCATACTGATCAGCAATATCCAGTGGCAACCGAAGCGATATGAGGACCCCGGCGATATGTTCGTGGCCAGCGGTGATACCGGGGGGTCGGACAGCGACCACATGAGGTTCAACGCCAGCCGGTCCTGCACTTTTTTGAGGATGCGCCGGTCTCAGATGGACAGAAACGGTTCCCAGACGGGTCGCGGAAGCAAGCCTTGATTCGTGGATATGGGTACTCGACGAGGTGGCTGTTGCGGCGGTGGACCAAAGCTTGCAGAACATGGCCTGAGCTCCATGCTGGGCCCGTCTCCCCGAACACGCATGGGGCGCACCGCGCAAAGGGATGTGCAGTCATTTCTCCAGGACACGAATGCCATTGCCTGCACAGACTATCCATACGGCACCCAGCACAGGCCGAGTGAGTGGCAGAATTTTCAGCTTTCACTGCTGTCGTTCCCGAGGATTCCGCCAGCAAGACGTGCTGCGTGCGACTGTCTGACCGATATCAGTCTATTCCCGTTTCACAAGAGATGCATAATTTAGCTCAGACCGACGCGAGGGCTGAGCGTCGACTTTTCTTCTGACTGTGGGTGACTCAACACAGTTAGAGAGGACTCATGTGATATCGCGTTGGCGCGTTTGGGCATTTGGGCATACTTTGTGCACTCGAGACGCGTCCCTCGCGCCGATTAGCGTGGGGAAATGATTGGCCGGAATTGTGCGATCCTCCTACCCTGGCCCCTGTCACCATGCTGGCATGGCTGGGCATGGTAGCTCCGCCGCAGGCCTCTGCAGATGGCCTCTGCAGATGGCCTCTGCGCTTGGCTCCTGCGAGGACTCCGCCCGAGGAGGCGTGTATATATGAGAACCAGCAGTCGCCCATAACCTGCCCGATATCACCTGTTTCCATACTAACTAGCAGTCGTTGCCTTAGGCTTTCATTACTTGGGTTGCTCGCGTGGACAGCTTAACCCTGTTGCCTATACTAGACTTTCTTAAATACTCGACGACACATTCCGAGTACTTGGCATCGACCATAACGACTTTTTCATCCACGACCATCAACGCACATACCCATCCATCATGTTTGGATCAAGATCGAGAAAAGAGAGCGTGTCTACGGGCCGCTCCCGCAAGGAGAGTGTCTCCAAGCACAGGACAAGCACATCGAAACACACAAAACAGCCGTCCTTCAGCCAGTCATCGCGGAAGGTAGAGAAGCTGGTATCGCAGGCTCGACCAGTTTCGCAGGCGCCGTCGTCGAACGCCACATCGCCATCGTTGGGAAGGTAAGCACACACCGCCACTTAAAGTGGAGAACCATCACTGACACATCACCAGCACCATCATCACAGTGTGCGTCGGAGCTGAGCAGCGTCTTTTCGCAGCTCACGAGGACGTTCTGTCGCACTCGCCCTACTTCCAGGCGGCGTGCAGTGGCCAGTTTTACCAGGCCTCGAACAAGCGCATCGATCTGCCTGATGAGGAGCCGGAGGTTTTCTCGTCGATCCTCGAGTATCTCTACAAGGGTGATTACTACCCCCGTCTCGAGTTCAACAAGAAGCGCAACACCTGGGCTCTTGAGGACGGCGGCAACGACAACGGTGCGAACGAGGCAGTCATCTACTCGCCTGCAGGCCCCATCCTGAAGGACACCGTGATCTACTGCCAAGCTGAGAAGTACGGGCTCCAGGAGCTCAAGAAGCTGGCTCTCCGCAAACAGGGCCTGCAGTCTGGCATCCAGTGCTCGACCATCTTGACCTCTGCTCGCTACGCCTACGCGAACACCCCGGATAACGACTCCAAGCTCCGTGCTCACTACCTTGCACTCATCATCCGTGCGCGCAACACCTTCAAGCGCAGCGGCACCATGCAAAACGAGATGGAAAATGGCGGTAAGCTGTTTTTCGACTTGTTCGTTGCCATGGTGAACCACATGGATGACCTTGGCCTGTCCACCAAGTCGCCACGCTAGGCAGCGACTCCACCCCTATTCCTCGGAACATCTCGGACCCCCAGCCTCATCACCACTCGGGCCCCCAGCCTCATCACATCTCATCTCCGGTCTGCTTTCATCTTCGGCGTTGGACTTCGTAACTCCTTTCCTGCCGGCCTCCTGCCGTCGCCCGCTATGACTCGTGTCATGGCTCGTGCGCCTCCCTTCTCACCACTGTTACGGCTCTGACTCACGGTCTCTTCCCGGCTTGGCTCGTTCATCCTTCTTGGCTTTTTCATCTCGCGTTGTCTTTACCTACCTACTAATGATCCGTGTCACGACACGCGTATACCCACGGCTGACGCTTCAGTCATTGTCGCATTACCATTACCCTTCTTGTACACTACACTTACCCAAGTCGGCCTCGCGGTCGCACTCGGTCCGGTCTTGGTTCCTGGTTTTGGTTTCTGCTTTTGTGTTTCTCTGCTTTACATGCACGGCGTTCAGGCTCGAAGATACCATTCTGGCACTCATTCGGCCTCCTCTTGTACCACTAGACTTTACTCTTGTACTTGTTGCTGTTGTCTTTTTCGCGCTATCATCATACCCTTGGTCTCAGATTGCTATGGTCGACAGGCCAACACAGGTCGTTGGACCTACTTGTTGCAGCTCATTGCTGCTATTAGCGGAAGCGAAACACGCGCCTATGGCGCGGCGGCTCTCGAGCTGTCGTCTTCTCTTCATCGCGTTGTTTCCGGCTTTGTTTCTTCTTGTACCAGACTGGTCTTGTATTTCCTGCTGCCGGCTGGTCCAAATTGTAGCGCCTGGGTTACCATGTTTGTCGGTTGGGTCTATTGGCCTTTCTTTGATGATAGTATTTATTGCAGCGACGAATCAAAATTGGGCAGAGTCGTTATTACCTCAAACCACCTCTTCATGCAATCATCCACTGTGACTTTTGGCATCATCTCCAGATCGACAGCCTCTCCGCAATAACCCCACCCCACCCAGATCCTGCTGCACTGCCTCATAAAGGTCACTATGTATGTTGCCACTTGACCACAGGAAGTCTTCTGTGTTGTCGTGATCCACCAGTATGTAAGCCTCGTGTAACACAGCCACACAGGTCCAGCGAAGACACCCATCTTGGCTGATCTCACGCGACCGGAATCCGGCACGCCTAACACCCACCACAACACTCCATACAAAGCATGAAGTGAACACCAACAATCACATCCTCTAGAATCCAAACCACTGAAGCCTCTCTTCAAGGCGCACAAAAGCACTTTGCAGAATATCGTAATCTATTCTACAGAACGCATAGATACCCTCTGCAAACAATACCACAACCCCCGCTTACTCCCCCCAACCCGCCCCCTCGCCCACGCCATGGGTTTCAACTCGCCCCAAACGCAATTCTCCTCGCGCTCGCGCGGCATGGATCGCGCACCCCCGCACTCCATCTCAGCGATCAGCGCGCACCGCTCCGGCGGCAAGAAGGTGCCCAAGAAATACCGCAAGTACCACAAGAACCACAAGAAGGGTAAGAAGGAGGGGGGCAATGTTGTCTCGCGCGTTGTTCACTATGTCATCAAGGCCATAGGGCAGGTAATGCCTTAGTGGGTGTGATTGTGCTAGTGCGTGGGGATGTGGGGAAGGGTTGGGTGGGTTGGGTTGAGATGGTTGCAGTGCGGTGCTGGGATGGGTTCGATTGCGGGACTGCTGTGCTGCGGGCGAGTGTGCTCTTGCTGGACGAGCCGTTGCATAAACTCTCTGCATCAGGCCGTGTCTGGGACCGACCAAGCCCCGGAGCAGCGCCCCCTCGCACCGCGGCAGCATGTCTCGTAGCACTGGCGCGCTGGTGTCGCGCTATCAGCTGACACGGTGGGCCAGTGAAGGACTCCTATCCCCGGCGCGTCACAGAGCAGCTCAACGTCCCACAAGGCTCTAGGCTGCAGGCCGAAGGACCGTCACTGACCAAAAGCGGCACTCTAACGGTACCATGGAATCCTCTCCGAGCCCAGCCCAACGCCAAAGTAAGACACTAGAGTGAGGAGGCAGAAGGCTCGAAGTCGTGGGACGAGGTTGCACATGCGAGGCGATGGGAGGTACCGCCGCTGTATCATGCACCACTCAAGCGGAACGGTGTATCAGCAGCCCAGCATGAGATGCAGTCCTCCACACCGGTACGCTACTGCAAATGTGCTATACGAGATCGGCATTGGGTCGTTGAGTCGGGCGAGTGGAGGCGTGGCTGCAGCATCTGTATAACCAGTGGAGACCAGGAACAAGGACAAGGCCACATGTCCAGGACCGGAGGACCAAAAGGCGTCGCCGAGACCGATCGCTACCGCACAAGGCGGAGCAAGGCGCCAGAGCAAGGCGCCACAAGGAGTCAGACAAGGAGTCAGAGCCAGCAGCGACAAGGCGCAGAGACGTGCATGAACCGCTCGCCTCGGACGCGAGGCAGGGACGCGATATCGACGCGCAGTCAGCTGAGCGCCCAGAGCAGGCTTCCATATCGGCTATTGCTGAAACGGGGCCATGTACGATATCTGCAGCCCAGCATTAGCCCGCAACCCAACATAATGGGAATACGGTACGCTTGCCAACCGCCTTGAGTCGAGATCATCCTTTGTGCACGCCGGTCTGTGGCTGCAGTGTCCACTGTCAGCACCAGCATCAGGGAACACAAAGGCGCGCAAGCCCAAGCACGGGTACACGAGCAGGCGACCAAGCCGCAAAAGCCGAGCCCAGCCCGACAGCGTTCCACAAAGCGCAGCAAGACGCAACGCGATATCACATGACAGGGCGAACCCGCGACTTAGCAGCGACGCGGCCTGGCGCTCCCTAACCCGTTGCGCACACCCCGCGCGTCCCGGCAGTGCGAGCGCGGCCTCCCATTGGCCGCCGGCCACCGCGCCGGGGCTTGCAGCTACGCCCGGGGGTTACAGATAACGAGCGGCAGGCTGCAGAGCACGAAAAGCGTTACGAAAAGCACGACGCAGGGGGTTATTGGAAATGAAATGGAAAATGCAGGTTGAAAGTTTGGGTCGCATATCTTTGCTATTTTGATTGCTTTGTGAGCTGGTTTCTTTGTGAGCCGTGCGGTATGTCGTGCAAGGTTTCCGGCGGTTGCCTGCGCGGAGGCAGCGATATTGGTTTGATTTGCGTTCGAATTCGGCAGTTTTCGGTATGGTTCTGTGTCGTGACATGACGTCTAGTCGGTGTGGTATTGATGGTACCCTACGATTCACACACCCGTGCCCGGGAAGGCGCCCTTCTTGTTGAGCACTACCATCTGGTGCTCGCGAGAAATGTAGCCTTTCATCAGACCCTGTGATGGCGTTAGCTACCAAATGTACATAATCCTGCCTACATGATTCTGCCAACTTACCTTGAAGATCTGATTTGCCAGTAAGCACTCAACCTCGTCGTCTTCCACTGCCTGGCCGCCCATGCTCAGTGCCGCTGCAAAGTTGATGAGGGGTATCCGTGACTTCCTGATCTTGTCTTTGTCTGTTTGTCCCGGCTTGAGATCGTCGTAGCCTCCGGATAGGTAGACCTTTCGCAAAAGGTTCCGCAGCGCGATGTCGCGACTGCGTTCGAGTGTGAGGAAGATGCGTCGCTTGACAAACTCAGGCTCGCCGTCTGCCAGGGCTCTGTCAAAGCCTGTGAGGTCACCTTTGCGAATACAGGCAACAAGCGGTCCGAAGATGCGTTCGAGGCGAGGTGATTCGGCGAGGAGAGGAGCTTTAGGCACAACGTGTTGTGTGATCAGACGACAGGGAATCAGGTATGTGAGGATGAGCCTGCGAAGGTAAGCAATTAACTGCTGAAGACGGGGTGAGTACACACGATTTGTTCTTGTCTGCACCAACGTAGCATGCATCCCAGGCTTCCTGTAGGTGCTTCTCCGCCTGTATCATGTCAGTGACCTTATCTGAATCTCTTGTATCTGCTGACCTTGGTGTAATCCTCCTGCAAGAATGCAAGGACTCCAGTGTAGTAGCGATACGTGACTCGATGTGCTTTCGGGTATAGTTCGAAGGGAGGCAGGTCAGACTGGGCTTCGATAGAGCGGACGACGTTCTTGGAAAGACTGATGGCTTTCAGCTGATCTCACAGTCAGTAGATGAAAGTCACATTCGCAACAGGGAAGGTACCTTGAAGTAGGTCTTGAATTGAAGGTTGGCTACACAGTAGACGCCCCACTTGCGGGATTCCGAGATCTCTGGGTTTCTGATGTACTGTCAGAGGCAGCGTACAGGCAAGATATGAGAGCATGGCACACCTGTCACCCAAACACAGAGCAAAGATCCTGTTGAACACGCGTGCAGCTTCCTCTAGCTTCTGGTTCTGCCCCACCGTGCTCACAATGTCGTCTGAGAAGCTGCTGACAGCAGCCGGCTTGGACTTGGCTAGCTGCTCGTCTGCCTTGATTGCTATTCTGCGCAGATGGTTCGCAGTGAAGTACAGCGTGAAGATGGCCCACGCCGGCAGTGCTCCGCCAGAGATGTGCTTGATGAAGCTGCTCGTCAGGTCTTTCCACGCTTCATACACAGCAACGTATTGTGTCGCGCCCAGACGGCCCTGGTTTGACGCTTCGTCCGCCTTGATGATCTCCTTCACGGCGCGCCAGTAGCTCACAATGATGTCGCCCCACGCCCCGCTCTCCTTCTGCGTCATGCGCGTCGTCTTATTGTGCTTGAGCACGTAGCGAATGTCGCCCTCGACCTGGACATCGTTCGTTGCGCGAAAGAAGTCATACAGGCGGCCGGGGTCTTGCGCAGGCGGAACGGGGCTGAAGAAGTTCGCGACAGGCTGCGCCAGCGCAGTTGCATGGGCCGCCTGGAACGGTGCGAGTGCGGCCTGCATGGCTGCTGTGGGGTGCAGGGACGGGTGCTAGATCTTCTCGCCGGGTCGCGGTGCGTGTGGGTAGTGCGCTGCTTGCTGAACGGCTACGACGACGTGTGCATTGCTTTGTCCGAGCAGCGCAGCGAGTTGAACGCAACCTTGAAGGTCGATCGGCGGTTCGAGCTCGCAGGCCGACCATGCGTCAGGGCGCACCAATCGTCTGGACGCTAGTGCCCAATCCGGGAAGGCGCTCCTCGCTTGATTGCCCGGGCGCACCGCACAATCGAAGTGACTTGGGCAAGAACAATCTTCGTCAACTCCACGGGTACTAACCGCAGCACATTCGAAGTAAGTCGCTGCCGTTGCTTCGCGAGCTGCAAATACTGACTTTATCCAGATGGGTAAGCAAATTCCGCTCCTCCACACTCGCGACCGCCCAGCAATTGCAGCCGAAGGAAAATTTAGATGAGCCTGCGCAACGAGCCGTACACCAGACAGCAGACACTGCCGCCGCCGTGTTGGGAATATCAGGAATTACTGCGTGTGTGCCAAGTGGACGAGAGGTGGATGCACTGGAGTGGGAAGGAATGTGGAGGGCGACGGCAGACAACCTCGATGGCGATACGCAGTCAGCCTCCGCATGACTTGCGTCTACCGACTCCCACGACCGCCCACCGCTCGCTCATCTCGTCTGCAATTGCTGGATCTGCTTAATTGCTGCAACTTTAATCGCCCGAATGCGTACTGACTTGCATAGCTCGCTTCCAGGAATACCAGGTCATCGGCCGTCACCTCCCCAGCGAGGCCAACCCCACCCCCAAGATCTACCGCATGCGCATATTTGCGCCCAACGATGTCGTTGCCAAGTCGCGGTTCTGGTACTTCCTCGGAAAGCTCCGCAAGATCAAGAAGGCGAACGGCGAGATCATCTCCCTGAACCAGGTGCGTAGCAGAGCAACAAGCGTTGAGGGCACAGCTGACAGCGCCAGATCACCGAGAAGCGCCCCCAGAAGGTCAAGAACTTCGGCATCTGGATCCGCTACGACTCGCGCTCCGGTACCCACAACATGTACAAGGAGTACCGTGAGATGTCGCGTGTCGCCGCCGTCGATGCCCTGTACCAGGATATGGCCGCCCGTCACCGATCCCGCTTCAGGTCGGTTCAGGTACGCAGATTCTCGACTCTATCATGATCGCCTGGCTAACTCGCGCAGATCCTCAAGGTTGTCGAGATCGAGAAGACCGACGACATCCGCCGCCCGTACATCAAGCAGCTCCTTGTCAAGGGCCTCAAGTTCCCTCTGCCCCACCGCATCAACAAGAAGGCTGGCAAGAAGGTCTTCGCTGCCAAGCGTCCCTCCACTTTCTTCTAAGCGTGTTTCTCTTTCCGGAGTGCGGTCTGGCTGGGCAGGGACACTGGGTTCCCGCGGTTATGCATGCTTCGCAAAAGAAGCACACTAGGAACGAATGAAAATCCCTGATACCTCCATCGATCTATCGAGTCGTGTGATGCCAGCCAGGGTGTTGGATTGCAGCTTTGGCGCCGGGACATGGACTCAAGAATCACATGTAATCAGGGACAATGAAGTTATGCAATCGTCATGAAGCTTGGATTGCGAAGTCTTGTTCTGCTGATGCTCACTCTCCTAGGTTGCCTTGCACCCCTCACATCTTCGGCTTCCCTGCCGGATCCACCTTCGCCCTGCCCAGCGTGTCGATGGGCATCCACCACGGATAGCTCGTGACATTCGTGTTATCCATCGTCCCCACGAAGCTCGCTTGCCGCTTCTCCATGAACGACTTGACCCCCTCCGTGTTATCCCTACACACATGAATCAGTATCGACCAACCACACTCACACACACAGTCACTTACGGGCTCCCAAACAGCTCGAAGATAACCCGCGAGTCCAGCAAGTGCTGGCCCTCTGCAGTCCCCGCATCGCGGTACATCATCTGGCGCATCAGATACGTACTAACCGCACTCGTGTTCTTAACCACATCGGCCGCGATCTCCAGCGCGCGCGGTAGCACCGCGGCCGGCTCGTCCAGCAGCTCGCTGAACAGGCCGTCGAACAGCTTGTGCTCGGCGGGGTACACGGCGCCCGTAGTCACGGCATGCAGCGCGCGCGAGTGCCCGATCAGCCGCGGCAGGAAAAACGACGACGCGGCTTCCATGACGAGGCCGCGGCGCGCAAACACAAACCCGATCTTCGCGCTGCGGTGCGCGATCCGGATCGTCATGGGCAGCGTCATGGTGATGCCGATGCCGACGGCGGGGCCCTGGACGGCGCCGATGGTGGGCTTGCGGCAGTGGAAGATGGCGAGCGCCACGCGGCCGCCGCTGGAGTCGTCAGCATCATTCACGCTTCTCGTCTTCTCCTCTCTGCTCCACATCACACGTAGAACAACGAACAATGAGATCACGAGAGTTAAGCAACCTACCCGTCCCGATGCTCCCGCACCCTCTCGCCCCCCTGCGCGCCCGCCCCCTCCCCAAACCCAACCTCCAGATCCGCGCCTGCGCAGAAAATCCGCCCGTCGCCTGTCACAACCACGCACTTGACGCGCTCGTCGACGTCGAACATGGCATACGCGGCCTCGATCTCGGCGCGCATCGTGTCGGTGAAGGCATTGTGCTTGCCCGGGCGCCGCAGCGTGAGCACGATGATGCTGGGCTCGGGCGGGTGCGGGTCGGTGCGGATCGTGGTCCAGGTGCTGTTGAGGTCGGAGTAGGAGGAGGGCAGGCGAATGTTGGGCATGTGGCGGGGGGAGACTTGGTTTGGTGACATGGTGGGTGGGATGTGCGTTTGGTTAGAAGTACGGGGGAAGCAAGGGTAAGGAGGTGTGGGTAATGGATATTGTTGTGTTTTTTGGGCTACATAGGCTATTTGGTTGTGGTGTTGGTGAGGATGCGGAGAAGCAGGGCCGAGGTACGAAGACGCGGTTGGCGACGTCGAGCGTGGCAGCCAATGCAGCCAATGAGGGGGGTGGGTGCCGAAAGGCAGGTTGACGGGTCGATTCGTTCTATGTGCGCGCCTGGAACTAGTTTCCACTTGTAACTTTGAGCAGGAGCGAGTGCTGAGAGCCCGGTGAAGGTCACAGTCAGGTGGTGATAGCGATAGTGAGGACGTGGCCCGTGCCATCCCAGTCAAAAAGTTCGAGAGGCACAACCCACCGCTGGTGTTCACGCCATTTGCTGCCACAAGCTGTGCGCGCCCTCCAAAGTCCTGTGTCTTGTGTAGAGATTCTGATAAGCCGCTCTTGACTTCTGCTGTATACCCGGTGTTGCTCAGATTCCCATTCCACCACATCCAGTCGCCGCTGGATCAGCACAACATGGCGCCCGAGAAGACAGCAAAGCGCAAAGCGCCCTCCACAGTCGCAGACTTCATAGTACTGCCGCTGACGCTCCCCACACTATCTGGCCTGCCCGCCGCCCACGAAAACACAACACACTACCTATACGTCAAACCGCACGAGCCCAGCACATACTCAGCTACCGCAGAGCGCAGCCTTTTCATTGCCAATGTCCCCATCGATGCCTCCGAATCCAACATCCGCGCCCTCTTCGCCGAACAGTTGGGCGGCGCGCGAGTAGAAAGCGTCGATTTTGACGCCTCAGTCCCTGCGCGCCCACTGCACAAGCGCTGGAAGCAAGACAAGCGCGGCGACAGCGAAGACGAAAGCGAACAGCGCAGCAAGAAACGCAAGCGCACCGACGACGTCGTCGCCGAGGGCGTCATCGAGGACGACGAGAGCGCCCTGCCCGCGCTGTGGGCGCGCGATGTACAGCGCAGCGGCAGCGCCGCAGTCGTGACCTTCGTCGACAAGCGCAGCGCCCGGGGCGCCCTGAAAGAGGTACACGCCGTCGCGAAGAGCGCGCGCTCGCTGCCGTGGAAAACCGGCGGCCCGCTGGGGCTCGAACGTGAGCAGCCCCCTCCCCCGCGCATCGCGAGACACTGCAGTGCTGACATACCCAGGCTACAAATCGCACCTCGCGCTCGTCCACCCCTCCCCCGCCTCCCTCCAGTCCAGCATCAACGCCTACCTGTCCCAATTCACGGCCCTCGAAACCCAGCGCGCCCGCCTGCTCAAGCACGCGCGCACCGTGCCCGACGCCGACGGCTTCGTGACCGTTGCGCGAGGCGGGCGCGCAGGGCCTGCGCGCATCGAGGACGCGGAGCGCAAGAAGGCGGAGCTGGAGGAGCGGCGCAAGAATAACGGCGTCAAGGACGACTTCTACCGCTTCCAGAACCGCGAGAAGAGGAAGGAGGCCGAGGTCAATCTGAGGATACGGTTTGAGGAGGACAGGCGCAGGGTGCAGAGGATGAGGGAGAGGAGGGGGCGGGTGAGGCCGGAGGCGTAGGTGGGAAAGGAAAAGGAGGTGTAGGTGGAGATGTACGCGTGGTCGTAGACGCGGAGGTGGGCGCTGGTGGAGACCGTGCAGTGCAGCAGCGATCCCTAGTAGCCATTGCATTCATGTCCGCGGGCAGTGTCCGATCAGACGTGCCTCGCATTTTCAATCTTAGATTCACATACTCCACGCATCAGTCACTGCAACCTTCTACGACTATGTTAGAGTTGAAGCCCACGTCCACGTCCAAGTCCAAGTCCAAGTCCAAGTCCAAGTCCAAGTCCAAGTGCGAGTCTATCTTCCGCCCGCGTATCTACACTCCTCGCCGAGCTGTCTCACTCATGTATGTCTTCCACTTCCAGCTGTAGACTCGTGAACAGCAGTGTCGTACACACTCGATGTGAGGTGTAACATATCAGGCTGAGATATCAGACATTGGATTGACGTCCATGTACCCGGACAGAGAGAGAGATCGGAGAGGTAGAGAAGGAGGCAATGAGAAGAGAAAGATGGATGGAGGCACTAGGGAAGTAGACGGTATAAGCGCACTTCACACACACATCCAGCTGTCTCAAAGGAGAATAAGTCTCACGTAAAAGACCCGTAGATAACAATAAGCAATGATTTCGTTGTGTCTCTACACTAACCTGCATTGCACTCGAACCAACCTATCGAAACCGTAAAGCAAAAGAAAAGAAAGTGAAACCCTGTCTCGTAACAGAAGCTAGCCTAAACCTTCGTCCCATCTTCCTGTGCCCTTTCATCGTCCTCCGCAGTAGCAGTAGCACGCGCACAAGGATGCGATCGGACCCCCGACTCCAGCTGATGCGCCAGCGTATGCGCGAGCGCATCACACAGCGGATTCTTCGTCGTCGCCGCCGCCGCCGCCGCCGCCGTCGCAGGTGCAACGAGGCGGTTATCCGAGTCATAGAACGGCGGGTTGCTCACACCGGGTCTACTGGCACGCAGCATCGCAGTCTTCTCGTTCTTTGAAGCCGAAGACGTGGTTGGCGTGTGCGAGGGGGCTTGTGGGCTGAGGCGTGCGGCGTTGGGCGCGGACCGTGTGTCGGCGGGTTTCTTGAATGCGCCGCTGAAGTGCGGCCGAGCGTTGTCGGACAGCGAGGTGAGGGCGAAGACGTGCTTCATGTAGGGGCTGGGCGCGCGGGCGAGCGCGGTGCGAGTGCTCGCAGGGGCGGGTGTGCCGGTCCAGGGGCCCGATGCGTTGAAGGAGCCGATCTGGTCGTTCGTGGTACACGCAGCGTCAATCGCGCTCTTAGTACTAGGAGCGACAACGTTGCTGGAGGTCTTGCGGTGCTTGAGTGCGGAGACGCGGTCGGAGCTCAGAGGAGCCCCTCGCTGCGTCGTGTGCGCGACATCCAAGCTGTCGCCGTTGACGGTGCCTTCTTTGTGGATCCACTGGCAGTTGCGAAGACGGGTAGCCTCGAGGGGTACCGGCGTGTCGAACGTGTTCTTGACGGTGATCGACTGCGAGCCGGACTTGCCGCGCTGAGGGCTATCGTGGCGCGCCTTGCTGTGCGTCTTCTCCCACAAGAGAGACGACAACCCTCGCGGGAAGGTGTCAGACGCTTTCAGTGATGCACACTCCCAGTACAATTGCTTCTCGCAAAGATGCAGGAGGCGGCTGCTGAGTAGGCGCTCTTGGAGTGCCCAGGCGCGTGTGTCCCAGCCGAAGCCGGGCGTGGTAAAGTCGCTGACTGGCAGCGATGATGAAGCTGACAGTCGTGCATTCGCATTCGCATTCTTGGACAGTACGTTTACCTTGTTGTCCTGTGCATTCGCATTCATGGCCAGTGCATTCGCATTTGCGTTTGGCGGGACTAGGCCAGATGCCATCTTGGTGATCGCAGGATCGCCCTCATCGATCTGATCGAGTACGATTGTCAGGGCAGCATTGCGGTATACGGATGCCATCTTCGCACACTCGGCGTACTTGTCGGCTTCAGAATCCTGGACGATACAGAGCGAGTCGACCCAGATGTACCGGAAGCCAAGCTTCTGTACAGCCTGGATGCCAGACTCGAGTGCCTTTGGCAGTGCCTGTCGCTGAAGACCTAGCTGCGCGTTCTTGAGTCGGTCGGTTGTCAGCGTGGGACTACTACAAGTCCATATATGGCTGAGCGTGACATATCTCAAGGTTTCAATGCCTTGCACGAGCGAAGCGCTGTCAACGATGCGAACACTACTATCGTCGATGCCCTCAGGCTGGGTATCGACTAAGCGCGTCGGTAGAACCTTGTCGGTCGTTGCAACGGTGCGACATACGTCGTGCGTGTGATAGCACTCTTCAATCCAGGACTTCGCATTCTTGAAAATGTCCTGACTGTGATTGACAGTTATGCTGGCAGCTTCAAGGTGATCACAGCAGTCGACGCCGTTCTTACGAACAAGTGTCTCTACCGCTTCAAGCTCTTGATCCGGTGCAGGGAAGACAGCTTGGTCGTTCGGCCACTCAAGACAACAAGGCGCTGGGGTGAACTTCAAGGAGAGAAGTGCCGCGCTCGGTCGCTCGGTGGGATCTGCGTTTAGCATTTCCTTGAGCGTACCAACCACCTCTACTTCGGTGGGAGTCGCGGCTTCCTTCAGGAAGCGTGAAAGCCGGTCTTGCAGGCTCGGAACGTCTTGCCAGTAGTGCTTGCCTGTACGACCGCTGTACTCGCGGCGGAAGTCTAGCCAGTCTGAGTTCGACGGGCTGAACGGCGCTGATGCCATTTCTGCAAAGACGCATCCAAGAGACCAGACATCAGCAGCTTGCTCGCGTGCGAATCCGTTGAAAACCTCAGGTGCGACATAACGACGCGTCAGTGGCTTGTGCTGGCCATCATTCAGGTCGTCTGAAGAGCTGATGCCGAAATCGCAGAGTACTACGCGTGGGAACTCTTGGTCGCCTTGGAGAACAAGGATGTTCTGCGGCTTGATGTCCATATGCTTGACAACTGGTCGCTGTTCGTGGAGATAGCGAACAGATGACACAAGACAACCAAACATCTTGCTGACGACATTGACGAGGTTGGCTGGTTGTAGCGTAACTTGCTCAAGCCAGAGCGCGAGTGTTGTCTCTGCAACGGGAGATACTAGGATCGACATCTTGTCGCCCTTGGAGTATGCACCGAGCAGGCGGATAACGTGAGGGTGGCGTAGCTTCTGGAGAACGCTTACTTCCTTCTTGAGTTCCTCAATAGCGGTGGGGTTGCGATTCTTGAGTGTCTTACGACCCATTCGTAAGTTCGTCGCTCGATGTACTACCTCGTCGACAGTACTAAATCCACCAGCACCAAGGAGTCTGACACTCAGGAATGACTGCGGAGTAAAGTGCTGTAACGCGTCAAGTACAGTCGATGACGTTGTTTTGGTGTGCATGGTCGGTACCACGACGACGGCAGAGCTTGACAGGTCTGTGCGATTATCTAGTACAGCTGACACTGGGACGCGTAGCTCCTCTGTGCGGCTCTGTACTGATGACTCGAGTGGACTGATCTTGGTGTTCCGACCCGCCGGATCAGTCTGTGTTTCTAGCACTGCTAGTTGTCGATTCACAGCGTCTGGTATGAGGCCGACACCATCCGTGCTTACACAAACTCCGCGAGCCACGAGAGGTTGCGATGGGACCTTGGCCCCCCCAACTAACCGGCCGGAGATAGCATCTCCGGCCAAAGTGATTGGGTCGTTTCGCGCTGTCGAAGCGTGCTTTGCTCCAGTTGAGCATAACTCAGTTGAGATAGGCTCTGGTGTAGAGGAGGATCGTTGTCGAATGCGCTGCTGATCGCCTTGTGGTTGCTTCGCGACATCGACGTTTTCAGATTTCGACGAAAGCTGGAACTGGAAGAAGCTGTCAGGCAGTAGACTAGATCCACTGCCACCGCTGCTGCTGCTGCCGCCGCCTCCGTAGTCGCCGCCGCCATAGTAGTGAGAGCCAAAGTGGTTACGAGGATCGCTTTCCCGTGGCGGATGCGACGGCGCACCGTCATACCCGTCGCCGCTGGGCTTGTCATTGTCGTCATCATCATCGGTGTTGTCGCTGTTGTCGGCGTCGTCGTTGCTCTCATCGTTCCAGTCCAGCATACACTTGCCCTGCTTGAAGTGTTCTGCTATGTGGTCGATGCGGTCCTGCCTCGAGTCGAACTTGTGCTTGCAGAACCCGCAATTCCGAGGGAACTCAGTCTCAGAGCTCACAACACTAGCCTGCTCGTACTCATCGCTGTTCACATCAGGGTGGATGTTCCTGAAATGCTACGCGAATGTTAGCCATGCCAAACATACGAGGGTACTTGAGCCAAGCTTGCGAAACCCCTGCAGGGCGATGAACTTGTATGTATAATAAAACTCGCTTACCTGAACGAAATGGTACTTCCGGAAGCATGGGCGCACATTCTCGACACCATCACTTGTGCACAAGCTGCACACCCACGACTTGCATGGATATCCCTCTTCCTCATTTCTCTTCCAATCACACTTGCGGCCGTAACGCTTGCCACATTTCCGCGTGCATTGGTAGATCTTGTTTGGGTCTCTGTCTAGTAGGTCCCGGTCCTCAGTAGGTGAACAGCGCTTCTTCTTCCCACGGAGCGTTGGTGCCGGTGGGTTGGCCACTGTTGTGTCATCGCTTGTCCGTCTCTCTGGTGTTGCCGTGTTCTGTGTAAGCTGAGCGTTTTGAATATTTACAGGGAACTCTATCCCTTGCTGCTGTTGGGGCACCAGATCTGTTGTATATGAATCAGACCAGCACAAAGCTGGCATCATATCGGTTTGCGACTTGTAGGCTGAATCATGGCCCCCCATACCCTGTTTCAGCAATAGCCCAAACCATTGCCGGATGGCATCTGCAGACTCTCCTGTGAGCTGGCTGAGCGAGTCGATGTGACGGTCGCTCGGCAACACGGCGTACTTGTTGAACCATGTTGTGCACACGTCGGCAGCCTCATCCGAGAGACCCTGGACTACGTCTATTTGTGGTGAAGCTGATGAGAAGGAAGTTAATGTGTAGTCCCCTGTCGACTCATGTCGCTTAGACTGGGTGAAGTCTTCGACATCGAGTTGACGCGGCCTCTTGCCCAACGAAGTACCCAGGCTTGGCTGGTACATCTCAAGTGATTGTGTAGGAGTTGCTGGGAAGGAGTTCATCGCAAGTGTTTCCGGTGTAAGATGGCTATTCCACAGGTTGTTGCTCATAGTGTTATCCATGGCCTGAAGAAGTCAGCTTACCCGATCGTGCTCGATATCGTATCGCAACACCTACAAGAGTCTGGGACATAAAGCTCATATCCTGAGACGGGGTCGAGAAGATGGTCGGATCGATGAATGATGCGGCCGTGTCGATACCCTCGTCACCAAAGAAGCCAAAGGTGTTATCCTCGGTAGGCTTCGCGAACTGCTGCTGCTGCGGCAACGTCGCAAACACATTATTGAAGTCCATATCCGCTGTATCAAAAGCGAAGTCAGCGCCCTCCATTGGGTGAGTGTATTCGTGTGTGGGGAAGGGCGTTGTGGTGGGTTGGTCAGCAATCACGACGGAGGTTCGTGTGGGTTCTCCGAAAATGAGTGTGTATGATCAAAAGTGAGTCAAGCCTGAGGCCGCTTGGCTGCTATTAAGTCAAGGGCGCTGTAAACCGGTCAAGCCGCACAGGAACGCGGAGTCACAGTAGCCCTTCTGTGCTGATTTGAAGGGCGGATGCCGGTTGATCGTGCACAGGGTCCGGCTTCAGGCGTCCAGCGGTCAGATTATTAGGCAGGGTTCGCCGACGGCTGCGCAAAATTACAGTATCGCCAAGACATTGCTGAGATCGCGACATCTTTCAGAGCTGCATGAGCACAACGAGCACATGTTATACCATCATGCTACCTAGCAGCTGGATCTGTTGACCTTTATCACAAACATATCGATTACAAAAAGCTTGCAGAGGTAGTTTCTCATTTTGTACATCACGGATCCAGGTTGAAATAAAACCTGACTGTGCGCGGAAGCACCGAAACCGCGTAATACCGCCCTTTTTTTCTCCACAAAGGCGGCGGGCTGAGCGCAAGGACAGCCACTCTTAGTGGGGTTGAGGTGGCTGTGCGCTGCTGCGACTCGAGCTGGATCGTAGATCAAACCTCCGAAGCCTGGACATAGGGCTGTGACTGCGCCGTTCTGTTTGCTGCATGCGCACGCTGCTATACAGTACTCTCCCATGGAGCGCTCACGATAAATGAAGCTTCTGGCGATTTGCTACATACATCTTAATACGACAGGATCAGCTCCTAAATTCGATGGATCCTTCACATGTCGTTCATGCACGTTTCCCCCTAGACCCACGCGGCTTACGCCAACCGACGGCCTCGAGATATCGCTTCTAGAGTTTACTAGGATCACTGCGCCTCGCCCAAGAAACACTTTGCGAAACGTCACAGATGCAACAGCTGAAATATTCGCGTTACACCTCAACACCCATGGATCTTGATCGTGTCTAAAAGTCTGCCCCGTATGATTCCTCAATGAATGAAAGTTGAGACGAATACGATCAACTCCGGAAGAGCCAATTGTGTTACCCAGACACGAAACTTACTTCGCGGTCTGTCGCTGCACATACAACCACGCTGACTCGACACAGTTCGGTGACTATCTCGGGTGTCAAACAGGATTGAAACTCGTAATTTGGAGCGTCGACGAGTACCCGCGAATTCACTGGACCCTGCAACAAGACGTCACGTAAGAGCGCACCTGCGAGAGAGAAGCGCCAAACAAGTCTGGAAGGACGTCTTCAAACGCACGCTTCATTCGTTGTTGCAACGCATACATGTGATCCCGAGCAAGGGTTGGAGAAGAGCAAGACATTGCGAATGCCACGCCACGCGATTGCACGTGCTTCATGGCCAGTAATGTTAACGTAAGCCGGGTAGTAACCATGTTTTCGCGATCGGTCAATGAACGAGATACGCGCTAGATACTGTCGGTCACGTTCGTTCTGACGCGAGCTGAAGACCTCAAGAGCGACGAGGAGGAGGAGGTTGAGGGGTTCGATCTGACGACAACACTCGGACGGGCAGACGTATACCGATAATAGTGACGATGAGCCGGGGCCTCATACTCCAAGGAACAAAGTCGCTATTGGAGAGACCCCGCTGGCACAATCTGGTGAACGGGTGTTGAGACATTCATGAGAGATGAAAGGAGATTTGTGGGCAGCGATGAGCGAGCGATAGGATTATACGAGTCACGGATATTGTATGTATGAAGAAAAATCTGAAAACATGGCAATTTGTGCAGGAACTTGCCCGGTAGGCGATTACAGGCACTAGGAAACAATACAGATCCATCCCCGTCCCATTCCTTCTTGGTCCTTGATAGACTCTTGGATCACTTGAGAGAGCCTGAGGTGTGGGACCCACACCGAAATCGAAGCGGTTCAGATGATCTCGACTTCTGTTATGGTTGCGTCCTCGCCAAACATGCTGTATCGATTCCTCAGTAGATCCTGCATCCTCAGCGTATCATCTGCTTCATAGATCTCGAAGCCTGCGTTGAGGTCTTTTAGGGCCTGACATATGCGATGCTGGTCTTGGGAACGTTGTGCTTTGGCCAATGCTGCGAAAAGCTGCGCATACGCTTCAGGCCAACCAATGGAGACAGCAAATACCCCTCGTCTCCTGAAAAGACTCTTCCTAGCATCTATGCACTCAAGTACAAGGCCTTGCTCGTCAAATCTTCTTTCTTCATTGGCATGCTTTATTAGGAGACATGTCAAAGGCTCATCTTGCTGGGGTAATACGTCCGGAAAGAAATAATGCCACACGAAAACCGGGCCGTTGGAGAGATTTCCGTGTTGTTCTGTGTATGCCGTGGTGTCATGGAATATGCTCCATGAGAGTTGTTCGTATGCAGCTGAGTCGTCACTGCAAGGCTTCAATACGGGGGCCAGGATCCAGTTGCTCTGGAGTACGAGCGGCTCCCGAAGACTGAATCTGGGTACCGGCCGGCGGACCGTAGTCCAGCCCCGTATCTTTGTGGATGCAGGTAGTGGTAGCTCTTTGCACAATGATGACAATCGATCAAATGGCGTAGCAGGTGGGGGTTGTAGCAACTCAGCGCTGTTCACGTATGGTAAATCCGTACGCCAATGATCCGGGATTCCAATCTCGCCTTGGACACCGATCCATGACCACGAAGGAACGTCGCTGAGCATTCTTCTCCGATCACGCCAAACGCCTTTTAAAGCTTCCGTATAGCACCAGAGAAGCTGGTCCCAGAAGAACGGGAGCCATAGACCGAAGCTATTCTCGTAGTTGGTATCACGGTTCAGGAGCTGAACTACACCCGCCAATGCGCTGAGTCTGTCGTCCTCGTTGCTCAACGAAGCTCGGTTGTAATTGTACAATAGCCGATACCACAAATCTTGAAACCGAACTTCGCCATGATCCTCTGGTGTCATCCGAAGTATCCTTAGGAAAAGCTCTTTGTAGTCTCCTATGTTGGGAAGTGTAGGTGTGCCGCATCGATGGCATGAACGCAGTTTCCGGCACTCCCATATTATATCAGTGCCACAGAAATGGAGTGTTCGTGGGCCCATCAAACGTTCCTGGTAGACCCAGGCTCGAGTGTCGATGTGCCGGCGCTGAAGGTAATGGAACTGACCATCATGTTCCAGTCCCTCGAACCACAAGGTCTTGTCGTCGTCGTCGAGGATTTGGCAGTCTTCCGTTTGAAGTGGCAACCGGCTCTTCAAAAAGCCTGAACTGCAATCAACAGAGTCAGACGCTGCAATTGTAAATAAAGACCGGGCATAAATTGATCCCATGTGAGAAACCTCTTTTGAAAAATCGCCAGTACTACCTTGGATGATGCAAAGAGCATCCACCCATAGGAATCGAATATGCAGCATTCTGCACACATGAACAGCATGTTGTACTGTTCTTGGAAGCGTATCCATCCTGATTTGAGCTCGAAACGATTCGAGTGTGTCCTTGGTAAGCAAGACGGAGGGGGGGCTATTACCCCAGCTGTAACTGAGCGTAGCGTAAGGCTGCGCGCCATGATCGCTCGTCGAAACTAAACGAATGTATCTCGAGTCTGTGTCAAAGTGGAGATCTAACAGCCTAGAAGGCCTGTGGCCGCCAAAATCCTGACTACAAGACTCATGTTTTTCAGTACATTCTTGTAACCAAGCGCCCATCAGCTTGGAGGCTGCGTCAGACCCAGTGTTTGAAGACCATTTGAAGCAAGTCGACGCGAGCGAAACTTGGCTTGATCTGACCGGACGCAACCCTTCCCAGATTCCCTGACGAGGCTTGAAGATAATGTGAATACGTATTGTAGCCAAAGGGGCTGGTAAAGCTGAGAGTCCCGAAGAAGTGCTGTAGTGTAGATGCAGCAATTGACTATCGTCACTGATCACGAAATTACGTAGTAAGCGTGGGCTGCTACCCGGAGAGATCCACAGCCGATGTTCTTTTCCATATTGTGAAGTACATTCCTCATTTCGATCGAATGAGCCGACAAAGAGAGAACAAAGGTGACAATCACGCTGAGCTGATCTTCGAAGATCAGTCAAGCTAGCGTGATGTGGTGTGGGTACTCTGCTCGCCCAGAACAGCTTACGTTCCGATTGAACCAAAGGGAAGACATTTTGAAATGTTGCACTTTGAATGAAGTTGTATAGTGAAGTGCTTTGATCCCATTGGAGGTTGTGATGACTGAGGAAGTTGTGTACATCTTCGCCTGCCCAAGACTTGGGTGGCGTGTACGTGGTAGCGATAGTTTGGCAGAGGTTGCATAGTTGATATGGTGTGACCGCCTCGTTGACGTCCATACTTATCAATATGCGTCGATGATGGTCTTTCTGTTGTGATAAGAGGAGGTAAGTGAGCTGAGAAGGCTGCAGCTTGACTGCCCGCCAGCCTGCCACGCTTCCTGTTTACTGCGAAGCCATTGGCAGGCGGATACGGGACTACATCTCGCACAAGGGCAAGCAGGACACAGCATGGCGAGCGCAATACACCCACATACGTAATGTCCAGATTGATGCAAGCAGATGCTATCCGATGTTGACGGTGATATTTGTGCGAGGTAGGCAGGAAAGGGAAGCACGGACGGGAACCACTCGAAGCTCCAGCTCCCCGCAACGCGAACCTCTGACCCTTACGTTCAACATGTAGCTTGCAGTGAACCACACCTTTAGGGTGTTTGATAGATCCAATGCCTACGCGCGCAATCAAGGCCATATTCTACACGCGTTTCCATCATGAGAAAGGTCAGCGAAGCGATGTACCGTCTGCAGTTCCATCTCACAGTCACCAGGCTCACACGTCCTCCACCAAGTCCCAGCAGGCGCGATAACGCCTTCGACCTCACCGTCCGCCCTTCCAACACCGCTCTTTCCCTTCTCGTCGGTCACACAATACCTCATCCCTACCCAGCAGTTCTGTGATCGCCTTATCACCTGCTGCGTCAACCACCACCGCATCATCGGCTTTCCAGTGTGCATAAAGGAGGAAAAGAAGTACGAGAGAAACGAGTTCATCTTTAACTTTGCTATAGTCATTAGCGAAACTGAGGTAGACTGGGCGTGCTATGGACAGGTAGTGAGGAAGCTGGGCAAACTGCTGAGAGGCCTGGAGGAGCAGGGCGGCTTTCTTAGCAAAGAAGAGGATGGCGTTTGGGACGACGAGTATGTTGGCCTCGGGATAGGCGTTGGTGGTCTAGACGACAGCGTGGGTGGGAGTGGCTTCGGCCTCGGCAGTGGCAGCAAGGTGTATGCGCTGTGTGAGATGGTGCTCGAGGACCTCAACAATTATTCTGAATGCATGATACCGATTGGTAGGTGCTCTCTGATGCTGCAAACTTGCCCACATTGACTGATCTGGAATAGACGACTCCAATACCATCAATCTGAAGCTGTTCCCGACAAGACCGCCTCCACCGCCCGTTCACGCGCATCAAGTCCCTCTCCTCACCATGTCGCTTGCTGGCCTCCAGTCGCCCATCTCCTCCGATCTCACGTTGAATCGCATTCTGCCATACATCAACGGTGTGAACTCGATATCACGTATTGCTCAGCTTGCGGATACCGATCTCTCATTGACACGAAGAGCCGTACAACATCTAGTGTACTATGGTTGCCTGGTGCTACTGGACATATTCAGTTTCAGTGCCATCTATGCGCCAACGGCAGAGATTGGTGGCTTCGTTCTGGACGACGATGTGAAGGAAGAGTGCATGAGATACGTCAGGACACCGAAGATGAGGGTAGGGTCAGCCGCGAGCAAGAGCACAGTTGTGCGAAGCGAGTCTGAAAGAAGCCGTGAGGGACGAAGTTCGATATCTTCTTCAGCATCACAGCGAAGTGAGAGTGCTAGCTCCGCCATCCACATCTCAGGCTTCGATGGCGAGGACCAGCAGGACGAAGATGAAGACGGCGAGTGGCACATCGAACACGAAACCTTGATCACTTTGTACACCTCCCTGCGGCAAGGTCTCACGCTCAAGAGTTGGGTGCTTGACAACCTCGACCTGCTCAGCGGCATTGACATTCGCCGGTTCATTACCTTCGGTGTGATCAAAGGCTTCCTCTACCGTGTGCACAAGTATGCATACGCGACATCTATAGCAATGCCTCCAGCGCCACCGACGAGTCTCCAGACATCTGCTGCTCCTTCGACGTCGAATTTGAGAGATTCTGATACAGCGACCATCCGTGGTAACATTCACCGCCCATCCATATCCAATCTGCATTCACATGCACAGCATCCTTCGTTCTCGATACACCGCCCTTCGATAGCCTCTACAACAAGCCTTAATCCGCATTTGGCGAACACTCAACACCACCATAAAGCGCCAAGTATCACACGAAACCAAAATTTAAAGGACATGGATGACCTGGTTAGCGATAGAGAGAGGGAGGTCGGGATGCAATTAGTCAACTTCTTAGATGGCATGCATTGCTTCGATGAGATTTGCAGCGATCTGTCGTTGCCGGAGAAGGTCGTCGAGGGCAAGATCAGGGGAGTCGGTGAGGGTCTCGGAGTGGTCATACATCGGTAATACCCACCTAAGTAGGTGCTACTTTCTATCAATGTGCGACGCGCGCCAATGGACGCAATCGTAGACCAACACGTGGACCGTTTTCCCGGTGCCTGCGGAGGAATCGTGGAGCGACTGCGGGCCGTGAAGCCTCACTCCCACACCCACATGACCATCATACCCATGCTTTTATCACACGCCGAACCTTAACCCAGCAGGCCCTGCATGTCTTGTGTGCGTGATGCACGTCATCCGTACAACGTCGCGAGGCCGCACACGTCTTGACACAGGTGCTCGCTTACACGTGAGCTGCACCCGCGGACTCTGCTCCGGCCATGTGGAGAAGGATTGGGACGTTGGGCGCTCAATTGTGGACCTTTGGGGTATGGGGTATGAATACAAAAGGCTGATGGAGTGAGAAGTGAGCATTCAAACGTGCCGTGCCCATCCTCTCGACTCTGTTGCTTATCACAGTCACTCGAAACTCCCACTCTCGACACCTTCCCCACCCATCATGCTCACGCTCCTCGGCGCCGTAACACTGACCCTCGTCGCCGGCCTCAAGCTCACAGCCCTCGGCCTGGTCTTCAAATGGATGGCCCGCTACTGAGCTGTGTCACACTTCTCCACCGCGTGAAACTCGGCACCGCCAGGCCTGCCTCACTCGGCACGTCACGCAAATGAGGCGAATATCGCGACCGTATACGGCGGGCGACGCACCCGAGCCCACGCTCAAAACAAAGTCCACAAAATCCAATATCCACAATATTGGGCTCGGAGATTTGTGTCAGTGTCCGGGCAGGGCGTGCGACAGCGGCAGGCGCGGGCGAGCGAGGCGCCGCGCTGCGCTGTGCTTGCGATCATCGAAGAGCGCGGAGTTTGGTCCGCCGCGGGTGCTCAGACGGCGACGCGAGCGATGCGGATGCGGACACGAGATGGATTGGAGGAGCGGAGCGCAGCGCGCGCACTGCGGAAGCGCCCCGCTTTACTGCGACTGCGCTGCACTGCTACCCCGCAACACCGATGCCGGTGGGCGATGGTGTGATGTGGTGCAACAACGTGGTGTCGCGAGCGAATCGACACTGGCCTGCGTCGTTGTGCTACTCTTGTTCTCCCCGCTGCATCTGTCTACATACCGCTGCAATGGCTGCCGAACCTCAATCCTTCACCGAACTCCCCGTTCTGCCCCTCGCGCGTGCCCTTGACCCCGCCACGAAACCGCAGTTTCTGGCCGATTTGCGGGACGCGTTGCTGAATGTTGGCTTCTTGTACCTCAGCGAGACGGGGCTGCCAGACAAGCTGGTGCGCGATGTGATCGAGGAGTGCACGAGATTTTTTGAGAAACTACCACAAGCGCAGAAGGAGGCGATTGAGATGAAGAACGAGAAGAGTTTCCTGGGCTGGAGTCGGGTGAGTTGAATTTATCTCATTGTGCTGCATGCTTGTGTGTGGCGGAGAGGCGAGGAGTGCAGCTTTGAATGTGATTGTCGTTCATCTATGGTCTATTGGGTTCGTGCAGTCATGTACTATCTACGATCTGCTGTGTATATGCAGCGATGGAGAAAAAAAAGGAGACGCTGGAGCTATTACAAGAGCAGGGAGAGAAGGAGGAACAACAAAGAACGCGCGTGCAGACATCCTTCATCAAACGCAACGAATCAAACCTGGGTATCTTCCCACGTGTATCTACCAAGACAACGATCGTGTAGGATCGTTATGCCGTCATCCTGCCATTACATCTTCCTTCTCTTTTGCTCGACAACATTGGACACCTTGCTGACGATCTTCAAGCTCGACAACGAGACCACGGCGTTCAACACAGATCACCGCGAACAGCTCGACCTGTCGACACCGCATCCAGTACCAGGACCAGAGGCACCGTTGTACCACAATCTCCTCGCTCCAAACCAATGGCCATCACCGCAGCACCTCCCGGCATTCCGGCCGGTCTACGAAGAGTACATGCGTCGCATGTCTGAAATTTCTGCTCTTTTCACGTCACTGATCGCGGAAGCGATCGGCCTGCCTGCCAACGCGTTCAGCCAGTTCTTCGACGCGCAGCAGCAGCACAAGCTCAAAATCGTCAAGTATCCCGAGGTATCCGTGCCCGACCTGGCAGCAGACGCGAGCGAGCAAGACAGGAGGCAATGGGAGATCGCGCGCCAGGGCGTCGGACCTCACAAGGACAGCATGCTCACCAGCTACTTGCTGCAGGCCAGCAGCCAACCGGGACTGCAGGCGCAGAACGCCAGAGGGGAGTGGGTGGACTGCAAGCCTATCGCTGGCACGCTTGTGGTTGCCATCGGGCAGGGAATGGAAGCTCTAACGAACGGCGTATGCGCGTCAACTACCCATCGCGTGCTGAGTCCGCGGAAGGGCGAGGGCGCACGGTTCTCCGTTCCGTTCTTCCAGGGCGTAAGCTATGATGCAAAGTTTGAGGCCATGGATGTGCCAGCGTCAGTCCTGCAGCTGCGTGACGAAGCACGCAAGGCGCGCAGGGACGACGTTGAATTCACGTTTGTCAAAGGCCGGTGGGCGCATCTGGGCGAGGCGACGCTGATGAATCGGGTGAAGAGCCATCCAGACGTGGGCCAGCGGTGGTATCCAGAGCTGCTCCGGCAAATTCGCGCGTCGCAGCAGTCGTAACTGCCGACCGCACTTGCACCATCAGCAGGAAAACGTCGTCCTCGTTTTTCGTCCCCGCTCGTGAATTCTCAAACAAGAGACTATTGATTTTTGCGTGCGGGCATCATCGCGCAGGCCGCACAACGACGCAGGTTGCGGTGAGCTGATGTCCAGCTCAATGCGGAAGCCCTGCCAGAAGCATGAGCACGGGTGAGGTCGGACCACGGCATGCCCCGGCGCGCAATTGGCTGGAACGGTGCCAGGTCCACGTCGTCGGCTCGGCGGATGGCCCGCCTAAAGCGCGCCACCGACCCTTGTGGAGTGCGTCGTTCGCTTGGCGCAGGGCTTTTTTTCTGCTGGCCTCGGCGGATTGGAAAACATTAGCCGCGCGCCAGAAGACGTAGGGCCGAGAGCAAAATGGACAGGATGAGGCAAGATGTGTATTTGATTGACGTGTTTCAAGACCCTTGCAGATTACTGTAACGGTAGCAGAGCCAGTGCGGCATGCCATCGCAAAACTGTAGTGTGTTCCACTTGTTTCTCGGGGTCGGTGTCGAGGATCTCGGCTTCTTGTCTGTTTTGGGAGTCGATCTCGGAGGAAAATTGAAGCGAATAACGCCTGCAACCCTGTCTCCACGGCAGATTCCACTTTCAGGTGACCAAGCTCGGATCCCACCTCATGAGCATCTTTGACCAGGGCTACTTGCCCCTAATAATTCCAAGGTCCGTATTATGGGCGCCGAAGCGGATCCTTCTACAATCCTGCTTCCTGCCACCCGCTCATTGCGACTATGCCTCGAATGGATCCTGCGTGCTGCGTTTCATTTCGATCCATGCCGTGTGGGGACGATATCGAAGGTTTGCCCAAGCGTTTCCAGATGTGCCATCTCGATTTGATCAATCCGCAACCAACGTGCCCACGACCTGAGACCTCGCTGTTCTCGAGTCGCGGGGCATGGGTACCTTGGCCGGCTTCGTCGGTTATCGGGTGCATGTCATGAGCCCAGACACTACTCTGACCGGTCATCATGCTCGTGCCGCTGCCGTATAGATTCCAACACCCTGGTTTGGGTAGGCGAGCCGCGAGCGCGAAGTTCGAATCAGTGTCTACGTCCGACTTCGGTATCCCTGCAATTGGGGTCTGTTCACGGAGAATTCTATGACGACTGCTCAGTGCTCGACTTTCATATTGGGCTGCATATACATGATGTGCTGGCCTGGCTCGCCCATCATTTGCGGCTGCGGCTGTGGGTGCGAGTGCGGAGCATGCGCCATCATGGGCATCTCGCCGGGATGGCTGACTTGTGGTGCGTAGCCTGGGTGAGCATATGATGGATATGGTGCTGAAGTCTGCTGCTGTGTGTGCGCGTGGGGGTGTTGAGGCTGGGGCGGCACCTGGTGGTTCATGGGAACGCTCATGTGTCGCTGGTACTCAGACGCATGTGGCGAAGGGTGCGAAGTTGGGGTGCCATAGCCCGTCATTTGCATCGGCTGTGAAGTGACGAGGGGCGCACTGTCGAGAGGATAAGACATGGCGCGCGCGTTGCTCTCCATGCTGTAGGAGCTGGGGTAAGGCTCAACAGCGTGAACTGAGGGGTGATCTGCCATGGAAACTCCGTGATGCTGGGGGTGCGATGAAGGATGAGGGCTCCAGCGCGCATCGTGGTGTGGGGTTGACACGTCCATGGGCGCTGGTGCGTCACCATGCGGCGAAGAAACGTGGTGAGCATATGAGTGTTGTGTCTGCCAGTGGGTCGCCTGGGAGGCTGGCGTTGCGATTTCAGAAACCGAGTGGACACTTCTTGCTGTTCCAGTGGAAGATCTGCGAGGCTGGCTGAGCATCTGAATGCGGTCACTGGGCGAGGGAGCGCCTGTCATTACTCTGGTTAGCCATTATGCAGCAGATATCGCAGGTGTTTCACAAGAACAATGAAGCGGTCTCGTCTCGCCAGAAAGAGAAATGAGCAGACGTCGTTGCAAGCGACGCTTGTCGCCAGAAAAGGAAATAAAAGCAGGGCTGACAACGTTGGCGAACAACGGAGAGTGACAGCGGCGCATAAAAGAGGGTCGGCTGCACAAAACGGGCGCGGGCCGGGTGGGAAAAAGCAAGCAAGTGAGCCCACATGGCTGAACAGGGAAATTCTGATCTGTGCTCTAGAGACAAAAGAAAGTCATCACATACCTGTGTTGTGTTCGGGGACGCCCAGTGTGGAGGGCGCGTGTCCCATGCGTGCACGGAGCATAGCGTTCTCCTGCTCCAGCTCTTCGTTGCGGCGCATGACATCGATCATTTTGGAGGAAGAGGTGTTTTCCAGTTGGGTTTGAAGGTCGCGAACTTGGCGTTCTAGGCTCTCAATGTGGTCTTTGGTCCTCTGGCGAATGGCTCGTTGTGCTTCCCGGTCGTTGGCGCGCTTCCTCTCCAGCTGGGCGGCGGTGAGGGTTGTGACGCTGCGGGTTCCTGCTCTTGAGGGGCGCTTCTTGCCGCCAGACATGGTCTTCCGCGACTCGCTCTCGGAAGAGTGCCCATCGTAAGAGAGGGCCTTCTTGTGGTCATCCATCATGTGGGGAGACTGGTAGCTGGAGGTGCTCATGAAGTCGCTCCGGTATGCGATAGGATCACGGTAATGGAGTACTGAAGTCATCGAGGATCCGCGGGGGGCGGTGAGTGTATTAGGCAATGTGACGATGCTGTGTCAGCGGGGCCCAATTGAGAAGCGGTCCAAGCGTGAGACGGTATCAATGGGGTGAAGTGACGACGGCTGTTCCTGAATCCCAAGATCAGGGTATTGGCGAGGGTTAATGTAAGTGTGCCGCAATGCGCACAGATGACCCACGGACGTGGGAAGTGAGTGAGTCGTGGTGAGGTTAAGACAGCGGAGATTGCAAGTTGGGACGGGAAGGCTAGAGGGGAGAAGTGCCAGGACGAGGCAGAAGATGGCTGGCAAGAGGCTATAACCAGTTCATGCTATCAAGCTGTGAATAGCGTCTTTCCGTGGCGCGTCGACCCTGGCGAGCACTAGTGGTTGCGTGGCATCCCGGCATCTGCAGCAGCCATACGCAACACGTGGGTTTCTGGGGAATGGTTTCACTTTGGCCACTAGGGTTGACACCATGAAGTTTGGTGCCTGACAAGCGCTGATCACGCAAGCTGGAAGGTCTGCAGACCCTTTGCAAGACTGCATCAGGTTGCAAGCGTGGCAGCCAGCGGTAGAACAGCGGGCATGGCAGATGCCTGACGATGGAGCCCTGCCCTGCGTCCGGCGAGCGCAGTGGCTGTTCTGGAAAGGCACCACGGGCTCTAGCTCGAGCATTACAGCACGCTACCGAAAGTGGCCGTAGTCGTGGCCGTGGCCGTGGCCGAGCTGCTGCGCGACACTAGCCCTCGGCCCACCTTACCCAGAAGATGCGGAAGGCGACGGGCCCACCAGGAAAGCTTGCGACGGTGAAGGACGGAGGGTGCGGACCGCTTCTGCTGCATGTGCTGTCGGCGCCGCTACCACGCTGGTGCTGGTGGTGCTGGTGGTGCTGGCCGCCGTGCTGCTTCAGCACCGCAAAGCACGGCAGCAGGATGCGGCAGCGCGCGCAGAGGAACACGAGCGGACCGTTCTGTGACGTTTCGCGGCGTCCCATGGCGTGGTGCTCATGCTTCAATTTGCTCAGCGATGCCGGACGCAAGATTAAACAAGCCCTGCTTGTGGCGCCAAGCCGCCCACACGTGGTGGCCCTGTCGACTGGCCCCGCCCAAAAACCTCCTGCCTTCGCCGCCGCCGCTCCGAGCATTCCACCATGCTGCAGTATCTGAGCTAGAGCCATCCTTTAATAGACCCTGCGAGCGTACAAATTCGATTATGTTTTGATTGCGGGCCTATCTGTGCCGCACGCTGGCCAGCCGACGACGGCGGTCGATCATGCGAAAGAACAGGTTCTCCGGACGACTCGCACGGCATCATCGCAGAGGAAAGCTCCGTCCTCCCGTGGCGGGAGCCCGTGTCGTGTCTGCGAACTCTGTTCAGCTCGTTTGCCAACCGCGTGCTTGTTCATCAGGCCAGGGCGCCTTTGCTGATTGCGCAGGCACGTATAGGTGCACCTGCAAAGTTTGCCAGGGTGTCGCCGACCTTTACTGCTTCTTCGCTGCACCTGCGCATTGCACTTTTTGCAGACCGGGGCAGCACGTGGAAAAGCACACACATATGCTGAAACCCTCCGCTATTGACCGGCATTCCTCTGCCGAACCAGTAGTTGGGCGCACACAAAATGAGATGGAGCAGGGGCCTGTTCCGTCATGGCCTGTTCCGTCATGGCCTGAATCCAGTGAACTGTAGTCCGCTCCCTAACCAGCTCTTGTGGCTTGCGATGACATGGTTACGGGCGTCTAGTAGACATCTAGCAGACAACAGACGCGTAGAAGACGGCCACAGAGCTGCTCTCGTGATAGTCTACCGGTGTCATACCTCCGTGATGGTTTACCTACCGGTGCCATACCTCCGCGATGGCTAGACGGCCAGCCTATCGCTTTGACACCGCATGTTCACCGCTCGTCCCCTGCATGCTCTAGGTCGATCATGTCGCAGCGAACATTGAGCCAACGCCGAGCTAGTCTACGTACAACACTGTACAGCTCGGCATCCTCCAGACGGTTCCGCTGACCCTAAAACTCGTCCGTGACTCCCTTTCCGCCACGGAACACTGCTTGGCAGCGACATTGGATGTGGTTAATTATCGGCCGAACATGGCTAACATAGCTGAACATTCATCGGAAGCACTAGGCTAATTGGCCGCGGAACGACCGCGAGCCGCGATGAGAGAAAGGCCCGGATCAGTAGTGGAAGACGAAAGAGAAAATCACGTTCGTTGCGACTCGCACTGCATGTTCACCGCCGCGCAGGGATCATCGACCTCAATCCACTATGTAGCACCCTTTTACGCAAATTGAGACCACTCCTAGTTTAGCAACGTTGGTGCGAACGGCCAGGAGAGTGTCTTTCGATATACCTGAGACAGCTACAGCTGTACGTCGTTGTAATAGGTACCGCCTTATCTCATAGCTGCTTCAGACAACAGACACACAACGCGAAAGCTTGTACATCCTCTGTTGTCGAAGGATTGCATTGGCATCCTTCAATAAACAACGCCTCCGCATAATATTGGGCGCATCCGAAGACACGTTGCTGGAAATGGTGCCGAGCTCGGTTAGGTCTCTACATCTGGGTATTGAGGTTAGGTACTGACCCCTGAGGCCTCGTTGTCGTGTGTACGTTGTACGTCTGAACGGTGAGGATAAACTTTCTACCCCTGCGGAGAAAGGACCAATGGTCGCACTTTCGGCGCATCTGACAACCACCGAACCACAGATCTCCGCAGTTGCCTGAAGCCCAAGGTGCGTGTCAGAGTGTCTCGACTCTCGAAACCCATCACGAAAATAGCGGCAGATCGCTATGTTGGACATGACAACCAGCGTCAGCGGAGACTATGCAAAGACGGGAAGACGCTCTTCTGTTAGCCTCGATATCGGACTGCCTACATGCTCGCTTGACCTTACTCGCCTGTCGGATGCATGTATGCTTAGTCCCCAAATCTGGTCGAGCAAGGTTGGGTTACCCTGGGAAGAGTGTTTAGAACGACGTCCATGCTCCAGCAACCGTTCGCATGATTGCGCAAGAAGGAAGAAACATGGATACGCAAGTGTGACGTCTCTAGCAACGTCCGAGGCATCAACGCCAACTATCGTCGCACCTTTGTGCTCCTGTCTAGTGCCCAAATCTGTTACAGCGGTCGACCGAGACGTTGCGATCCGTGGAACGCTACTCCCGCCCCACCCGGTATTCTTCCGCTAACACAGAATGCAGCCCGTGGACTATTTGAAGCGCTTTTTTAGCGGCCTGCGTCGCCGGACACGAAGGCCACGAGGGCGCAACCTGAAACAATCTCGCAAAAGATTAAAGTTTGCGGGAGGCCATGGGCCGGCTGGTACAGCTCGATTCGTGCAGCGACGGCAGGCGGCACCTGCACATCATGAATCTTCGAGTGCGCTTCTAGCTCCCCGACTAGAAGGAGATCAGATTGACGAGCGCCGAAGGGCATGGTGCATGGCCGCTGCGCTCGGAAAGATTATTGCGATGGCGACGGCGACGGCGATTGCGATGGCGAACTTCGGCGACTCAGGCGTGTACGTGTGGCATATCGGGCGCAGCACCCGGTTAGTCAAGTAGAAATAGCGAGGGCGATGTCAGCAACAAGCGAGTGGCTGATCTAATGGATCTGCCGTAAATGCACTCTGTAACCATCCGAAGGACCGATAGGAAAGAGGCTCGCCTTGGGCGTCAGTCGTGCGCGTGCGCCTCAACACATGCGGAGAGACGAATATTGCGTACTGCTTCTTACCCAAGACGGATGCACCCCCGGAATCCCTGAAGGAACAGAATTTGACTGCCGAAGCTCGATTGCATGCGCGCTAGAAGATTGCTAGAAGGACAGGATGACATTCTCTGCAGCTCATCTCGTGTGACGCCACACCCGTTGCACGACCCAGCTTAACGAAATTGTCTACTCCTTTGCAATATACTGATCGAAGATCTTCGAGATCTCGCGCGCGCTTTTCTTAGGGTGACGCTTCTGGCCACCCGCGTAGTCTACATAGGTGACACCGAATCGCGTCGTATATCCCTCGGCCCATTCGAAGTTGCTGGAGGCATATCGTTAGCACATCGTGACCATGCGGAATACTAGTGGAAACCTAATCAATACGAAGCTGGAGAGCGAGAGCGAGAGCCCAACCAGGAGCGACGCTCGCCCTTCCAGAGTGCCGAGAGGCGATCTTGGAACATGTTTGGAAGACGGAAGGAAAGTGGGTTCGACGTACTCCATCAGACTCCAGGCTGAGTAACCACGGACATCAACCCCATCGAGGGTGTGAGCATCAGCAAGGGCCCCTATATAGCCTCGGAAGTATTCAACGCGGAAGTCGTCGTTGAGGAGCTCCTCCAGAGGTAGTTCGTTCTCGCCCTTCAGACTTGTCCCGTTCTCGGTCACATAGAAGGTAGGTCCACCGTAGCGGTCGCTGAGCCACTTGATCAGTTTCCTGAAGCCAAGGGGCATTGGCCTGAGCCAGGCAGATTGTGTCTCTGGGCCTATCCATTCACCCTCTTTGTTCTGCATGAGAATCTCCATGTTGCCGACATGATCGTCTAGCTCCGGTTCTGTGTCCTTGTGTTTGATGTAATTTGCACAGTAGTGGTTCATACCGTAGAAGTCATTACTGCCCTTGACCAACTCGGCCTCCTCCGGCGTGAACTCAGGCAACCTGTCGCCGAGCTGCTTGCGCATGGAGTCTGGGTATTTACCAAAGTAAACTGGGTCGCCAAACCAGCAGATGGCGAACTCAATCTTGCGGTCGCATGCTTCACGGTCTTTAGGATCAGCCGGATCCCACGGTTCGGTCCAGTCACCTATACAGCGTTAGTTATCGGTCTTGCCATGTCTTATTTAACCGCGGCTGCGCGTGGCAGGAAGATGCTGGTCGGTCGCGTGTCGGTCGCAAGACATCACAGACCATGTGGATGGAGGAGTAGCAAGTGGCGTCGGAGAAAATCAATACCACGTGGAGACGCTTACCATTGAGAGTGATACCGATTTGGCCGCCATCCTGCTTCTTGAAATCCTCGCGATACGCTTTGACAGCGGCACCATGGGCGAGCAGGAGGTTGTGGCCCACAATCCAGGGCTCCCTGCTGCTGTCTCCCTCTTTGCTCTTGCTCCTATCACTTGTGCGGCCAGGCGCGAACAGACCCGTACCGTAACCGAGAATGGAGCTGCACCACGGCTCGTTGAAGGTGATCCATAGTTTGACAGTCGACCCGAAGGCCTTGAAACACACCCTGGCATAGTTCTCGAAATCTTTTACAAATTCCTCCTTGTTCAACAAGCCGCCGTACCGCTTATCAAGGCCTTCAGGAAGATCCCAATGGAAAAGTGTTACTAGCGGTTCAATGCCAGCAGCGCGCAAGTCTTTGGCGAATTGAACATAGTGGTCAATACCCTTCTGGTTGATGGGATCGTTCCGTCCACCAAGTGGAATAATGCGGGACCACGAAAGCGAAAAGCGGTATGATTTTGCGCCGAGTTGCTTCAACAAGGCAATATCTTCGTCGGTGCGGTGGTATGAGTCGCACGCAACATCGCCGGACTCGCCGCCTGCAATCTTGCCGGGGATGCGGCAGAAGGTGTCCCAAATTGAGTCTCCACGGCCGTCCTCTGCAGGAGCTCCTTCAATCTGATAGCTACAAAAGATTTCTTGATTAGCATACGAGTGACGTTACAGCATCAAGAGTGGGGTATCAGGTCCAACAGAGCTATCGAAGCACGCACCTGGCTGTTGCAAAACCCCACAGGAAATCCTTTGGCAAGTATGAGTCTGGCATGTTGAAACGTAGGTGCAATTGAAGTGGACTGATCAAGTCGACGATCTTACACGCAATTTAAGTTTGAGAGGCGGATATCTGAAGTTCATATACCGAAACTTGGGCTTGGTAAGTACCTTCTTGCGTCACGGAGCGTGTCCCGCCGCAACCGTCTCTACGCGTCTACGTAACCTTTTCAGACACGAGTAGCACATGCGAGCCGATCCTACACGCTGAGTTGCATACAGACGGGTGAGCCGCCGTTTCTCCGCGTCCTCAGTGGCTGGTTGAGTTATGGCCCCGCTGTAAACTACAGTGACTGGATTCTATGCTTGCAAAGTCACAAAGATGTATTCCGTTACTGCCGTGGATCTCACGATGTCCGAGGCGGTCAGTGGAGCCGCGGCCCGTCGTATCAGCCTGCCTTTTATCCAGAACAACAGCCTTAAGCCTGGCCTTACTGAGCTCACTGAAGTGGGGTGGCGGGGTACTGTACCTACGGAGCGAGATAGTGCGAGCTTGATCTTCTCCGACAACTTAATCTTCGTCGTCGACTCACGAAGCTGCATTCCTTTTGCTCTCATTCGCGAGTGTCGGAACGGGATGACGACAAACGTTCAACACTGGCGGAACGATCCCTTTGGGAGTTGTGGTGGCTGAACGAAGATCAGCCGAGACAGGCGCTTTCCCTTGTTGAGAATGGCATCCGGAAGCTCAGCTGTTCCCCACATCTACAGACCTTCAATTCTCTGTCGGAACCACGTCTATGTTTGAGGAAGCAGCGACGCAGCAAAAGGCATATAATGGGCGAAGTATTGGAAGAGAGAAGGCCATCCTGAAGCATCAATTTCATCGCGACGACAACCTCCAATCGCATCCGCCATGCTTTGCGCACTTCGAACCATCCGAACCCCAACCAGACGGTTTGCGACCCAACTGCGCACTGTGGCAACACAGGCGCAGAGGCGCGCAGGCGACATTTCCGATGCGTTCGCATCGCTTTCCGGTCAGGAGTTCAAACCTTTGACGCCTGAATATGCAGATCTTAAAGGTCGTCTGATCAAAGGTCGCGAAAGCGAAGTACGAGAGTCTTGGGAGCGCTTACTCCGGGAATTGCGGGAGGAGATTCCGCTCATTGTTGAGCTTGGCTCCAAGGTGATTCCTGAGATCGACTTCAAAGACATCGACAATGCGCCGGAGACGTTCAGCAGCGAGCTGAGGAAGCGGGGTGTAGCCGTCATCAGAGGGGTGGTATCCGAAGAAGATGCGCTGCAATGGAAAGAGGACCTGCGCGAATACATTCGCCAAAACCCTCAAACCAAAGGTGAGGATATTGGAAAGACACATAGACAATCATATTGACGACGTCACAGCATTCCCCGCCGACAACCCTCAAGTCTTCGAGCTGTACTGGTCGCGCGTACAGTTGCTCGCTCGCGGGCATCCGAACATGCTCAAAACCCAAAAGTTTCTGATGTCTTATTGGCACAGCATCAACCCGCACATCCCAATCTCGACTCAGCATCCCATCAGCTACGCCGATCGTTTGCGAATGCGCCTCCCTGGCGATGCAAAGTTTGCCTTGGGCCCACACGTGGACGGCGGGAGTGTTGAGCGATGGGATGAGAAGGGCTACGGCTTGGGCAAAGTCTACGACTCTGTCTGGAAAGGACGCTGGGAAGACTTCGACCCTTGGGAGGCGAGCTGTCGTCTGCCAGTGAAGCCCGACCTTCACCAGGGTGTAGGAGCTTGTACCGCGTTTCGCATGTTCCAGGGATGGTTGTCCCTGAGCACCTGCGGCGCATTTGAGGGCACTTTGCTCGTCAACCCACTGTTAGCAAAGGCGACGGCATACTACCTTCTTCGCCCATTCTTCTCACCGAAGCGCAGTGTTGAGCCTGGCGCTCAGACAACTTCCGAGGCAGTCACAAAATCAACCGACTTCCTCGCCTCGGACAACTGGGAGATGGACGCTTCGCCTACACCCTGGGTGCACGGCGCAACTCCAGGTCGCGGCCAGGAGCTGTCGCATCTGCTCCATCCTCACCTCGAACTGCAGAAGTCGATGATTCACATGCCCACAGTCACGCCCGGCGACTACGTTGCATGGCATTGCGACACAATACACGCTGTCGACAAGGTGCACGCCGGCAAGGCAGATTCGAGCGTGCTGTACATTCCCGCTTGCCCAATGACTGAGGACAATGCGAACTACCTCGCGGGCCAGCGCGAGAACTTTGTGAAGGGAACACCAAGCCCAGACTTTGGCGGCGGTGTTGGCGAGAGCGAGCACGCCGGGCGCGTCAAGCCTGAGGATATGCTCGAGTTGGTGGGTGAGGAGGGATGCCGCGCAATGGGTCTGGAGGCGTGGGACAGCGACGCTGCTGGAATGATCCCTGGACAGAGAGTGATCCTGGACAGGGCCAACAAGATCCTGGGTTTTTACGAGTAGATTGGAATCAAAATGTAAGTAATATAAACTTTGCGACCAGCATTGAATTCAAAAAATTATAACATGTTCAATCGATTGCACCTGCATTGCATGTATTGGTATTGACGGTTCGCATGCCCGTGTCGCTCCTGCCGCCTTCCCCTAGCAGCAGCCTCGCTTCTACGCCCGCCTCATGCACGATACCTACTTATCCACGAAGGTGTCGGATTAACTGCTTTCAACTTTTACCATCTATTGCAGTATAATCCAAGCGTCCTTTGGGTCCGATTTCGACACCGGCGAATCCTGCATCCCTCAACCCGTGGCAGCCACCAAGCGATTGCGCAGCTGCATCAACACGAACGGGAATTGCCATGGCGCCTCAACTCTTGAGCGAGGACTTGTTCCAGCACGAGCCTCTCAATAACGTTCAGTCGACAGCTCGTCTAACCAATCTTTCCCCTGTTGCCTCAGCCGAAGGCTTGATCCAATGCGAGATATTTCAAAGTACGACCGTGTCTTAGTATCGATGTCTCTCGTATAGATGGGGTGATGCGTACGCAGAGTACCCAATCATGGTTCAAGAAGCTCGATTTAAGGTTCAAAAGCAGCTATACGAGTTTCTGGCGTTGCAAAGATCTACACAGTAAGACGGTAACTGGTTCGAGATCTGATGAGCCGTTTCGCATCCACGTGTTGTGCATCCACCACACGAACAACTCGGACTGTAGTCATCAAGGCTGCGCAAATAGATGAGATCTTTAGAAAAGCGTCCAAGGTTCTTTTTTTGCGGGATAGGACGCCATTGCTAGCATCCCTGGTTGCGGCTCTGAAAGAGACGCTTCATTCGTTTTGTATCAAGAGTGGTGTTTGAGAAGATAGTGGCGTGCTCCCACCTCTGCAATGAAATTGGTGAGTTGAACCTAGCCTACACATGGGCGGTTGGCCAGGAGCCTGTTGCTCCGGGATATCTCGTGTTTGAAAACGCAGATGAGGACAGCCTTCAACAATTGATCGTTGAAGGGGGAGAGTTTGCAACAAGTATTGTAGCCGGATTTCGATTACTCAAGAGATCTGTCTCGCGCAGCAAGCAGTACTCGTAGCGTAAATTGAGCACGATATGCGCTCCAAAAGGTTGCTTGATAATGTGCAGCAGACAGCCCGGGTTTCAAAAGGCTCACACTTTGGGAGCTCAGTCACGGTCTCTTGCTGACTTGAAAAGAGCCTCCACCAACGACGACAGATGGCTCAGCGAGGCCCTTATACCATTGTCGCATACATTCCGAGATAAGAAGTGTGCCATACCCCGGGACGAGTGTTCTGTACCGCTGTGGCCATCTATCAAGGTTGACTACGACAGTAAAGAGTATGAACTGGTAGTGAGGCATTCTGGTAGCTTAGATGGAAAAAGTACATGTTTGCTTCGTTGGTTTCATTGTGTATAGCCTTAGACCCCTATACAGTCCCCTTGGTTCAGGATTTGTTGGAGACAGATCTTCCATTAACGATGCTTTACTGGGAATCTTTGCTGAGATTCAGGACATCGAGGTTCTCAGAACTTTATCTCTCCTGAAGGATCAAAGAAAAGCAGTCACAGCATACGCTTACGCACTTGACTATGCAAACGACAAAGCGTCACTCCTGCTTGAAACATATCACGCTTCTCGGTCTACTGAATCACTGTTCGTGGACTGACGTCCGTATCCCAGGAGAGCAGACATAGATTCCTACCACATCTGTTCAGCATGAGAGCATGGATCATCCAAAAGCACTATCTAGGTCTGAGAGTTTGAGAAAGTAGAGTTTGTACACTGAGGACGTCACTTTGCAGAAGTGAGAACAGAAGACAGATGCATGATCGTTGCGAGTCTTACTTTCAACTCTGTGTGCATAAATGGATGAGATAGAGTGGATACGACTTCAGCTGTATAGCCATACCTGCAGAGATGTACGACTTTGCCACAGTGCTGAAGTTGTACGTATCAACTTAGTATCATTCCTACCATGTCAGAACCTAACCCATTTCCTTTCTACCAAATCTGACATTGGTAATCCCCGCCACGGAGGTTGCAGTCCTCGTGCTTGAACAGATGACAACGCGAAAGTTCCCTCTGGTTGCACTTGAGGTAGCACTTGAGGTGCGGTGTGATCAGCCAGGGAACAAGTGAAGTCACAAGAGTACTCATACGGCGTCAGATTACTCAAAACCCCTCGATTTGTAAGATGCTAGTCACCTGTCGGACAAAACTAATGCTATCAACTTCCTAAACTCACCGAGGAAGGTGATGACCTAGTGTTACACCGGGCTATCAGAAGACCTCTCGGGCATAACAAGACTTCTCGTGGTCGAAGGCGAACCGGGAGAACAGGTGCCACCTTCGTACACCATCCACGTATCCGATAAACCAGAACGAACATGGGGCGCAACACTCTGACAAGAAGCTTGCTCATCTGTCTCACTGCTTTTTTCAATGTGCACAATGTCCCCGCTTGAAACATAGTGTGTGTCTAGCCAACTCTTGCACATGCGACTATCATACGTTGAAGTCAAGCAACGTACCGATGTACTAGTCTGAGTGGTCCCGCTCCAAGCAAGGACTTTGAGTGGCACAAGGCCTGTCCTGTTCAGTTCTTTGTCTGCTTGGTAGAGGAAAAAGATTTTTCTGAGATAGGTACACACCTGGGAATAAGATAACCCGCAGAAACACCTACAAGTTGGGTCAACAGGTGATCATGGCCAACTGCGGCACTCCGACGAGTTTTGCTACCAAACCTTCCCTCTTCACTTGAGAAGTGTATACACACCAGCCTGGTACTGTAAAAGCCCATCACCTCTGCTAAGTAAGCTCTTTACCATGTTTTGAGAAGTTCTCGGTGTCGATCACGCTTTCGGGTAAGCATGATGGATACGGGGAAATCGCAGTAGATCTCTAGGGGATGCCTAACGCACATACCTCGATAACATCAATGCTCTGTTTTCTACATTCAATCAAAGTGGCCTGCAGCAGGACCTGAGTGTCGTTCGGCCTAGGAATGAGCCACCACCTCCGGCGTACGATGGCATTAACCATATTTGGTCTAGACGATGATGTCACTGTACGCTCGGCTACCATCACCTCGATTCTACTATACATAACTGTTTATAGCAACTGCAGCCTTAAAACTAAGTTCCTGACAGCATGCTGGTTGCCTCGTTAGGCCTACTAACGGCGTTGGAAGCGTGTACTGTAGCCTTTGTTCGAAGTGATGTATATGACGTCGATCCCGGACTCCGTAAGATTGTGCGTACCGCCTGCGACGCGGTGTACGTGGAGTCCCGCCATAGCCTGCTGAAGATCCGCTTGAATCTTGTGGAAGATAGGGGTAATGTCGTTGCTAGTCTGAAAGGCGACGTCAATTCTATCCCACCTGTCCATGTCCTCATGTACATCATTGCTTGACTCCTAGAAATATCGTAAAAGTTAGGTATTCATTGGAAGGATCTTGTCTAGAGGCAATTACTGTGAAGATAAAGAAAGCTTACACAGGTGCTTCTCCTCACAGCTTCCTCCGTTGATACCTTCGGGTGCATCCCATCTTCCCATCACGTGAAACGCTGCCATCACGTGAAAGATCGACAGTGATCCTTGCATATGTAAGCAGTAGGACAATTCGTGAAACCACCTACGAACCCGAATCCCGAAACATTACCCCGAGTCCGTGGAAACCTCGATTCTGTATCGTTGCACGGTGCTAGGCTTCCAGCGGTTGGAAAGCAATTGACAGGCATCCTGCAATTTTTCGATGTCCGATGAACTCAATAGCATTGAACCAAGTATGAGATACTATGTACTGAAGTGTATAAGAACTCGATATTCTTGCTCTGTATCTTAATTATCAACAACCATCAAACCATCTTCTCCAATTCCCAACCATCATTTGCATCTTCCAGCCCAAGAAACACACTTTATCTTCAATTTCAGCCTATCTTTCCAAACAAGCAAAGCAAAGCAGCTCAACATGTTTGGTCCCTCTCAATTCGTTCACTTCGCGGCTTTCCTCGCCCTTCTATCCCCTGCGTTGGCTAATGTCTATCGCGTGGATGATCGCTCGCCTCAACAGATCCGAGATGCTGGAGGCTTCGTGGCTAGGAACCCTGCCGGGACAGGTACTGTCATTCAACACGTCAGGAAAGAGCTAGGGGACCAGGATCCATGGGTTTCAACCACGAACAGTAAAGAATATGCTAAAGGTAAGGATCGCAGTGCGAACCCCATATCTAGGACATTCGCTAATCATACATCTTTCTTTTGCAGATAGCGCCAAATCCAACCTGGACGCCTATCTCTACTACATTTCGGAGAACGGCATTAGTCTTGTTGACACCAAGAAAGCATTCGAGGACGCGAAAGAAGACCACCCTCACCTTGGGGAGTACGAATACTCAGTGAAGGGTCAGATCGACTGGGATAGTATCATCAAGTGGGATCACTACGTGAGAGGCAAGATCGTTGACGGTCAGACCAGAGACGACTTTGAGGATGGGGAAGAGCCCGAGAAGCGTTCAGCCCCTTTGGTTCATTCGGTAAAGTTCAGGGCTTAAGCTCAACTTTTCGAGGCTCAATCGATTGCAGCACGCAACAACCTCAACTGCTGGTCATACGATGTACATCTTACAACACTGTTTTCAAGTTTGGCTTTTATAGATCTCAAGTAACTTAGACTGTCGTTTATGCAAACAAATACACTCTTTCCAGTATAGATTCTATCTGTTTGTTATAAGTGAATGTGGGAATGTACGCTCTGGGTATAGTGTCGCGATTGGCTTGCCTACAATACTCCTTTGAAGTGTTGTCGCAGCAGGTCACCAATCGGTCATTCCACCTGATCAGCAGGAGGGCACAAAATATAATGCGGCTCGCTCAGCTCAGTGCCTCGCTCTTATTAGACACTGACAATTGGAGTATATAACTGAGTAGTTGTAACGCCTTAGAATATATGATTAGAGAACTTGATGAATTCAATTGTGTAGATCTACGATCAACCACAAGTGCCTAAAGAGTGCAGTTACCCTGCTTCTTCCTGTAAGTGTTCCGACCTGGCATGTTATACCTAAGCGTCAGTCTGTCGGTGTCGAGCTGACCGCATGCACTCACCACAATCATCGGGACGAATCTTCCGACAAACCCATCACGCAATCCGGGGCGATTGTGATCTTCATGACCTCACAGGCAGTGGAAAAAGGCTGCAGTGTATCAGGAATGATTGGATATACTGGGTATTGTTGACTACAAAAACCGAGAAAAAACCCAACAGTATGATGACTCCTCCAAGCTTGCGAGAGGGTCTGGTATCTATTCCTCGTCCGGCTCTTCGATACTAAGCTGTTCCAGGCGCATTCTCCAAGTCGCATTTGAGAGTGAGTCTGGTCAGAAGCACAGCTCTCTCCTTGGCCTTCTCTACATCGTCTCGAGGACCAACCATGTCGCTTTCCCAGGTAATGCTGTGGATCTTTGCACTCGCGCTATCGTCGTTGCTTGATTTTGGGGCGATGTGAAGTATATACTCCTCGAAGTGTACATAGTGTCGGATGATGTGGATAGATATGCTGCCATTATCATCCTCGATCAACCAAGCGTATTTGTCGTCCATGTTTCGGGGTCTGAAACCAGCTTTGAGCTTTTCCACATCGGATTCGCTAATCTCCAGATTCCAAGATGCTGTGAGAGGCTTCTTCATGGGCTTCACCAGTTTGGGCTCGAAAACATTTGCACTCCACCTGTTCCAAAATTCCTCGTCATCGTGCACACTGTCCCAAAATTTGTCATCCTCCCACACGTTGACGTTTGCATTGCTGTCTGAAGTCATCCTGAAATTAGACTCGCACAATTTCCTCGCTGTGATAATGCTTCAAATATCGAGGGTCGTAGTTGGAAGTTCGTACGCGCCGATGTGTCTGTCTGATCGGTCTTGGAAGTTTGGCGTGAAGGCGTTTTTCGACTTGGAGCAGCAAATTTTGAGGTATTGATAAAAGAAGAAAGGAACCAGGACCTAGCTTTGGGGTGGTGCTGGATATATAGGCTGCAGTGCCACAGTCTGCCTGAACACAAACAATGGGTGACATAATCGCCTAGACCAGATATGGTTAGTCCCATACATGTCACCGAAGCCCGTGGTAATCTTCGGGGATTACCACGGGCTTCGGTGAAACATGACGTAGGGTTGCGCATACCATCATGTAAAGCGTTCATTCTGTTTTGATTTTCTTGGTGGGGCTAGTCCCAGCCACCTGGTCAGGTCCGCTTATGATCTTATTGGACCTGTCGCGCTTAGTATACCTATTGCAGATCCTCTGATACTATTTCCTCTCTAGTGCAGCTGTTCTCCTGCTGGCAAATATCTCTGTACTTACGTTAGGATCCCTTGAACTGTTCTAGGTAAGTCCAGAAAACCTCCTTTTTTAGGCTTATACTCCTTGTACCTGGCTCATGAATGCTAAAAGCTGAAGAGCGAAAGATGCAGAGATACTGCAGGATTCATGCGAAGTCACTGTGTCACACTACATTTGTTTGAGCATGTTCGGTGCGAATGCAGAAGGACTGGAAGCTGAGAGCTCGTAACACCGTGTCGGCGCTGCTCATATAATGTACAGGCCTATTCGTCCCTACAGGGGGGCACGTAACACAGACATAAGGCATCAGGCTGTGCAAGAATGCATGGCACTGATCTTATTCGTGCTTGCTCAAGACCGAGGGTTACATACATACCTCGCTCGTGGGCCGTGACTTCTCTCATCCGTTCGAAACAACTCGTGCCTTCCTGGCACCCAAACAATGCGATTAGGCCGGCCCATTCAATTTAACTTCAGACCATCTGCGGCTGTCTTAAGTTCCTCATCGTTCGCATCTATCCATGGACCGCATCTTTGACCACGAGACAACGGTCGTGTTGCATCAGCTCTGCGAAACCTGCCGGCAAGCTGTGACCTTCTTCGCAAAGAATGGGTCGTGGAATTTGAAACCCAACGTCGGTGAAAGTAGCTATGATACTGGCACACCAAGTCCCTGGCCACACTTACGGTACCATGCTAACCTCGATCATCTCCGGGACTCGGCTGCAAAGGGATGTCACCTATGCACAATCTTCGTGCGGGACTTCAGAGATTCGCATGTCAATGCAAGTGAAGATCAACTGTACATACAATCTGAAGAAGAAACCATGGGTATGGAATTAAAAGTCATGAAGGACTCAATACGCTTACATGACGACGTCACTATGCGGAGATTGGGAGACCGCAACTCAATCAATCCGGATGTTATTGCCAAACACCAAACCGCACTTGAGGATCGTGTCGGACAGTGCATTAGTACAGGGGCGCCGATCGGGTTCCAGATGATTAGCAAATGGCTAGAGCAGTGTGTTGCAGACCATGAAGTCTGCCGTAAAGGGATAGGTGATATCTGGCCAGCTCGTCTCTTGGACCTCAACGAATTTGCAGATTGCGACGACCTACGGTTGGTTCTTACTTCCGAAGTTGGCAAGAAACCGTATGCTACTTTGAATTACTCTTGGGGTGAGAATACCAATCTCACGCTGAGTTCTGGAAATTATGACAACTTCCGATCCCGCATTAGACACGATGCTCTACCTGCTACAATCCGGGACGCAGTCGCAGTCTGTCGGAATTTGTCCATCCGATACTTGTGGGTGGACGCTTTGTGTATCATCCAAGGGGATGACAGGGATTTCGCGCAGGAGGTCTCCCGCATGGGATCAATTTACGCGGCATCACTCCTCACTGTGGCGGCAGGAAACTCGAAACACTGCGAGTCCGGAATCTTCACAACTCGTCAGCCACTTGGCGAAGAGTACTGCATGGTTGAAGTTGATGGCAGTATTTTCCGATTTGCACGGAGACATTGGCGCAACTGCGGACGTCACTATATAATGGTCCCATTTTCCGTCCTTAATTCTCGAGCTTGGGTATTCCAAGAACATATGATGTCGCCTCGGACGATACAGTTCACCGATAGTGAAATCATCTGGGAATGCCGGACGCTAACGATGTGCCGACATTGTGTCGACACCAAGCCCGTCTCACAGGGGATCAAATCCACGTACGTGCGTTTGCACCGATATCAGGATGTATTTAAGCAACAGACTGCCATTAGAATCTCATGGCCATGTCTGATGTCACGCTACAGTCTATTAGAACTAAGTGATGAAGAGGACAGGCTGAATGCATTGGCAGGCATCGCACAACTTGTCCACCGATGCGGCTACCAGATGTCCTATGGCCTTTTGTTAGCAGATTTTCTCAATGAGATTCTGTGGCAAATCACTGATGCCGTTCTTCGTGAGGGACGCAATTCGGAAGAGCTCAATCATGTTCCGTCTTGGTCGTGGCTCTCAAGCCACGGTCAAATGAGGCATTTGAGCACAACGCAGAATCAGACTGGAGAAGAACTGTACCATGGCCGAATATTGCGACTACCGATTGCTACCTCTTTCGATAACATCTCCAGAATGACCTTACAGTGGCCGCCGCAAACAACCCGGGTCAGAATTAAGGGACATTTGCGACCCTGTCGAGTCACTAGACTGAGGTCAGGTTCCACGTGGACCTTAGCCCCGATGAGCGGCGAGATACCTCCAAAAGACGATACTTTGGAGTGGCTTGCTTACGGATTGATGCTGCATGCATACCCAGACCATCCAGCAGTATTTAAAGAAGGAGATCATGCATTCTGTCTTTTAGTGAAGCGCATGACTGGTGCTGCGCCAATAGACTCATATGGCGCCAATTCTTTCGATGACCCCATAACAGACTGGGGACTCGCCCTGCGCCCAATCAAACCGGAGTTAGGCATATTCCAGAGGATAGGCTCCTTCAGGGAGACCGCAGAACGCATGCACCATCGGCTGTTCAGCAATCTGCAGCAAGAAGTAGAGATTGAGATCGAGTGATGAGCTGGACATCTAACGTGTTCATGACTGTCTGCAATCTTCGAGGTTTCACCAAGATATGCATCTGCGACCTTCTCAGGATCTCCACGTAGATGGGAGGCTTCAGTCGAGTACCCTCTGGACTGGGAGACCCAGAAGAACGCTGATGTTTGCGTTCGCGATTGGCACAGGGTGCGATTTCCCCCAAATCGCGTCATGAACTTTCTGTTCCAGTTCGGACTAATACTTAGAAGTGTTCTCGCCAGCGCCGTTTTGAATGGATATACCAAGCGACAGGGTTTCATTGGCATTTCTCATCGTACACCAGATGTTGATGTTCTGCAACAAGGATCAACATATATCTATTACGGTCAAAGCAACAATTGAACCCTCTACCGCAGCAATCCTACCCCCCCATCTACAACGCCCGTACTCGCCAACCCAGCAACAATACCACCAGCCACCACGTCTGCACTCTCCACACCTACACCACCACCCACCACCACCACCATTACCACAGCCAGGCCACCCAAACCCGGCCTACAACCCCCGGCACCTCCTTACAACCCCGCCCTCGACATGCACACAAACAACACCAGTATCAGTTCCAAACCAACAATAGCAAAGGCGACGGCCTCGACTTCGCGCGGCCGCCGACGCGGGAGGTGCCTGGGCTGCAGAAATGGCGGAGTTTTCTGGGATTGGGGGCCTGAGGGGGTGATCTTACTTTTTGACTCCAACGTGAGAGGCGAAGATACGATGAAGGCAGCGAAGCGTAAACCCGAGAAGCAGCGGTCTCTTACTGCACAGCATTCCAGAGTGCTGCTGGCGAGTAGTGTACACTAGGAAACAGTCGACGCGGAGAAGGGTTGTAGAATACATGTACACTGCACAGCATTACATAGTCATGGACCTCTTTACATTGTGTGCCAGTGTGATACAAAAGTCGGAAGGTATAACAAACACACAATTCCCTTGCGACAGCACGCCAAAATAGTTAACCCAAGATCTTACTACGTCCCTCTCTGTCCTGCCTTTCCAGTCTGCGGGACCGGAAATTGTGGAGTCGTGCAGTGGTGGTGGCAGCGCGGGAACAGCTGCTGTCAGTCGGGTAGTAGTACGCTATGGCTGTTGGGCAGAACACGTTTCCATGGGTCTGGAGACGCATCTAGGTGCATCGTCTGTTTGGGATGGGTGGGCGGCGGTGATGGTGAAGGAGGTGTGCACGTGCGCACGCGCTCGCGCGCCAGACTAGCGCGTTTCGCTCTGGGACAGCGAAATACACTGGGTGCAGCAAACAAGAAGCAGAAGAAAGGGGTATGCGCATACAACGCACAGCAAAGCAAGGGGCCCCGGGACCGCGCTCCAGGACAAGCGCACAACAAGCCGCCCCGCAGTATCTATTCCAGAATCAAACTCTCCCCGTTCCCCATCTCCTGAAACCTTACATCCCTAAACGCGTCGTCGTCGCCTCCCGCGCCCTCCCCGCTCTCCTCCCGCGCTTCCCGCAGCGCCTCCCCCACCGTCCACACCCTGCGCCTCAGAAACCAGCTCACAAACCCCCCGCCCGTCTTCACCTCATCGTGCGTCGCGACCCAGTACCGCGCCCCGAGCAGCCGCTGCGCCAGCACCCCGTTCCGCGCGCCCAGATTCAGCTGCTGCGCCGCCGAAATCCGCACGTCGTGCAGGCCGTGCAGGAACGCGAGTACCCTGAGCTGCGGCTCGGCGTGCGCGATCGCAGACAGCGCCGCGGGCGGGATGCCGTGGGGCGTGTACAGCAGGGCCTCTGCGGCCTCGGGGGCGGCGGCGCAGGGGTCGTCCAGGCCGTCGCCGTTGATGGATAGGCTGGGGCGCTGTTTGCGCGGCGTCGTGGATAGGAAGGGGTGCGTGGCGAAGGTTATGAGGAGCGCGGAGTGGTAGTTTAGAGGGTCTGAGGGCGCGGTTAGGCGCGTTATGCTGAGCCAGGAGGGGAGGGGTGGGAGCGAGACGTCGTGCCAGTCTGTGTCGGAGGTGAACGGGGGCGTGGTGGTTACGGAGCGGAAGTGCGACCAGGAGGATATTAATTTGGCGGCTTGCTGGGAGGGTTAGTATGTGGGTGAGAAGGGGGGAAGGGGGGGTGCGTACTTCTGTGGCGAAGACGGGGACGTCGGGGTGCACCTCCAGTAGTGTGTCTTTGTGGCAGTGGTCGGTGAATTCGTGCGAGATGGCGACGGCGTCGACGAAGGTCTCGTCCGCGGCGCCGGCTCTTCGCTTGCTGCCTCTGCGCATGCCGCCGGCGAGTATCTCGACATGGCGCACCATCTCTTCGACTTCGGCGATGCTCTGCACCGCGCTAGGTGTAGCATGCCATTGCTGCGAGAACCATTTGGCGACATCCGACTGCCCGCCCACGAACCACGGGTCGATCAGGATGTTGTAGTAGACGCGGCTGCCATGCTTGACGGCGTTCGCGGGCCGCGGTATCTGCAGCAACCAGGACGTGTCGGCGTTCAGGTGGTGTAGGATGGGACGGCGCGTTGCGAGTGCTCGGACGACGGCATCGCGTGTTTCGAGGTGGAGCTGTTTTGAGGGCTCGTCCATGGAGGTGATCGGTGTTGGGCGTCACCGAAGCATAACGACGCGTTGTGTATAAACTTGATGATGAAGTATGGCGCGCTAGCGATTACGGGGTGACGCGGTGACGGGATGACGCAGGGATCAGGGTCCAAACTGACTCGTGCGTTGGCGCGAAACAGTCACATCCATCGATCTGTACCTACACGTGTATACACATACTGTGATTCTGATAGCGTAGGATGGGCAAATAGCCTGCAGGTCGAAATCGCAAGGCAACCACGTGGTCATCTGCAGTTCAAATCCAGTCAGAGAACTTCACAGTACTATTCTTAGACATTGAATTAACATTCACTTCTGTTCGATCTCTGTATACTACACGAAATATCCTACCTGCCACTGCCCAGGCGAAGCGCCACAACTTCCCGAAACGCCACGCAATGCAATGATGCGACACTAAATTCCCAAGATGATAAACAAACAGGCGCCAATTTTGGTGGGTACAGACAGGATCATGGGGCAGTCAGTCGTGTATAAAGCAGATCGGAGGGCGCGTGAAGACGCAGGGACATGATCTGGACAACACGCACGGAGGGTTGTCAAGGTGGCACGGAGCCAGCAGATCGGGGTGCTTAGAGACGCAGAAAAGGAAAGAAGCCGGACAACACACGCTGGGTTGTCAGGTGCTCTTGTACCTGTCTAGTTGGAAGGCATGGACTCGTTGTACTTGCGGGAGAATTCCTCGGCAACCTCGGGGCTCTTCACGGCGAAGTAGACAGGCGTCAGGCCCTTGTCTTTGCCTGGCCGTGTGGCCTGTACCATCTTCTTGCTGCCGCCGGCCACGGTCGAGCGGAGGGCGGGCAGAATCTGGTAGTTGAGGGGCGTCGCTCCACTGGGGATGCGGATGCGGATGAAGCACTTGCCGCTGACTTTGTCCTTGAGGATCCACAGAGGACCACGTGCAAAGTTCTCCCACTTCTTGGTCCCGTCGCCCTGGTCAACCTGCTGCTTCGCGAGCGCAAGGTCGATGTGGAAGACAATATCATTCGACTCCTTCTCGTCTGCCGTCAATTGCGACAGATCGACCTGGTCCTGCTTGTCGCCTTCCTCGTCATCCTCGGCCGCCGAGTCCTTAGCGGTCTCGGTCTCCGACATTGGTGTACCGGCACGGGAGTTAAAGACAGAGGAAGGAACGGAGCTAGGGGCTGAGGCGCCGAAGCTGGGGGGAAACAAGGATGATCCAGTTTGTCCACCGAAGTTGAAAAGACTTGCCGATGGAGGAGGCTTTGCTGGGGTAGTCGAGAATTCAGCCGGGGAAGGTGTCGCAGGCTGGAACTGGAAGACTGGGTCATCCTTCTTCTTCTCAGTTGCCGGTGCAGCACCAAACTTAATTGGGCTGCCAGCCTTGAATGTCTGGTCGCCCGCGAATGTGTTCTTGGGGGGTGCAGTATTGGCACCGGCATTCTCAAAGTTGAAGAAGGCGAAGGGCTTGTTTGTGGGTGTCGAAGTCCCATTCGTCTGACCAAAGATGGACGCGGGTTTATCATTCTCCTTCTCAGCCTCGCTGTCTGCATCTTCGGCTCTCGTCATGCGGGATAGCAGACTGCTTTTTCCGCCGGTCGCCTGCTTCTTGCTGATAGCAGCATCCGAGTCCGTCTCAGAGTCGTCCAGCTTGCGCTTCGGTGATGTAGACCCTGCTGAGTCCGCGGTCTGCTCGTTCTGTGACTCGTCCTCACGGTCGTCTTCATCATCATCAGTGTCATCCTGATTGGCCGACGATGGTCCGGAAGACAAATGGTTAAACAGGTTCCCTGATGGGCTCGGTGCAGCGCTGGGCGTATCGAACACCGACCGTCCCCCTGTCGTAGATGGTGCAGGGCTCGCAGCACGGAACATGCTGGGCGAAGCGGTGCCGCTAGCTGGCTTCGCAAGGTTGGCGAAGAGGTTTGTATTGGCAGGTTGCTCTCCGCTCGATGGCTTTGCAAGATTGGAAAACGGGTTTGAAGTAGCTGGCTTTTTACTGACAGGCTCGTTTGCAGGTTCGGAATCAGGGGTAGGCGTGGTAGCACCAGATGCGTTAGTGGAGGCTGGCAGACTGAAAGCAGTGGCAGAAGCGACTGCCTCTTTCTCCTTGGCCAGACGCTCAGCCTCTTCCTTGTCGTATCGAGAGCTCCATTCCTCTTCAGTCTCATCGTCTGAGTCATAGTCGGCATCCATGGCTTTCTTCTTTCGCTCAGCTGCGAGCTGTTCGTATGTCTTCGCGTTCTTGGCAAACGCGGCCATGAAGTCTGTGCTACCACCATCAGAGCTGCCGCCGAATGTCGGTGTGAAGCCACCTGATGAGGCAGCCTTGGGTGCGCCAAACGATGGGGTGAAACCTGTGGAAGCTTTTGGTGCTCCAAATGAAGGCGTGAAGCCCGTAGAGGCAGATGCGGGCTTGGATGCATCTGTGCCATTGGTCGCGCCAAACGCCGGGGCTGCCTTGGGAGCCGCTGAGCCAGCAGAAGCGCTGAACGAGGGCGTAAAACCGGATGTGCTAGGTTTAGGCGCAGATGGGCCAACCGACGCGCTGAATGAAGGAGTAAAGCCTGTGCTTGGTGCACTAGCTGTCGGTGGCTCAACATTCTTCTCCGGCGTGGTGCCCTTGCTGATAGCCTTCGAGAACAGGTTGGATGTTGCAGTGGCGGGAGGGTTGCCCTTGGGTGTAGTTGGGGAAGCAGATGACTTCGGTGTAGGTGTAGAGGGCTCCGCAGGGCGCGAACGCTTAGACGATTCCAGTCTCTCTTCGGGGCTGCCTTCGTTGCCCTTGCGCTTTGTGGAGAGGATGGATTCAGTGCCAGTGACACCCTTTGCCACAGCACGCTGCTTCTTTGCGTTATCGATCTTAGTTTTGAGGGTGCGTGTTTGTTGGTGGTGCCAGATCGACACGGCGGACCAGTCAGCCACGAGCGAAGCATTGCCAATGATGTCTCTGTACTTCATGTTCATAGCTTGGAGTTGGAGGCTCAACTGCAGGATATGGTCAACCAGACGCTCTGCGTCTTGTGGAGCAGGAACATCCTCAAAGACCCAGTCCTTCGGAACATTGAGTCTGCCGATCTTGGGCAGCTGCGGTGACGATGCTGTGTTGATGGCTGGCACACTGGGCTCTGTGGCCCTCTCTTGTGCTGGGGAGGCAGCAGGCTGTGCCTTCGGGGCGCTGAACATGTTGGAACTGGCGTTTGAGGAACCGGGAAGGCTTGCAAAGGGGTTGGACGCCTCTTTAGCAGCAGGTTGAGCGGGTGTCTCCTGGACAGCAGGCGTTGCTTGGGGCTGTGATGGTGTGGGTGCCTCACCGTTTTTGTTCGTCCCGAAAGACTGGAAGGAGAAGCCTGAGCTTGCTTTGGGCTGGGCAGTGAACATTCCTGCTTTCGCGTGGTCGTTCTCTGCAGTCTTAGCAGGCTGTGGTGTGCTAAAACCAGCGAACATGTTTGTCTTGGGTGCCGCGGGTGATTGGAACATAGAGGGGGTGGCAGACTGTTCGCTCTCCTTGGGAGCACTTTCCTTGCTCTGAGGCGCACCGAACATGCTGTTGAAGTCCGGCGCCGGCGTGTCCTTGGGTATCGGAATTTTGGCGAAAACGTTACTGTTTGTGGTTCCTCGAAACGGGCTCTTCTCTTGCTCTGCAGGCTTCACGCTGTTAAATAGGCTTGACTTAGCAGGTGCTTGCTCCTGTGCGTTTGGCGTTTCTGGTGTTTGACCAAAGCTGAACTGTGGTGTGCTTGCAGGTGTAGAGGCCTGTGCCTTTGGTGTCTCTGACGCTTGCCCGAAGTTGAAAAGTGATGTGCTTGCGGTTGCTGACTCTTGTGTCTTCGGCGTTTCTTGCGTCTGGCCAAAGTTGAATATTGATGTGCTCGCAGGTGCTGACTCTTGCGGCTTCGGTGCTTCTTGCGTCTGACCAAAGTTGAACGCTGGTGTGCTGGCCGTAGACGTCTGTAGACTGGCGAAAGGGTTGCCAGCAGCGGGTAGCGTGCTGCCGAACATATTGGTGGAGGGCACGGGCGTTGCCGGCTCTGCAGGCTGTGGTGTTGATGCGCCAAAGTTGAAGTGGCTCGTGGAGTTTGTCGCGGGTGCAGGCGCGGGTGTACCCTCGCTCTGCTTCGCAGCGGTGTTTGCGCCAAAGCCACCGAAGGTGGGTGTCGCAGATGTGCTCTCACTCGGCTTTGCAGCGCCAAAGCCACCAAAAGAGGGTGTAGTCGCAGGTGCTGCGTCTGTCTGCGCTGCTCCGCCAAAGTTGAACAGGCTTGTAGGGGCAGGTGCCGGAGTGCTGGTTGGTGCCGCAGAGCTGGCGGCGCCGAACTGGAAACCCGAGGCGCTCGTGCTGGCCGGGGCAGCCGCGCTGGTCGCTCCAAATTGGAACGAGGTGCTCGCTGGGGCGGGTGTGGAGGTATTCGCGCCGAAGCTGAAGGATGGCTGCGAGGCTGGAGCTAGAGCTGGTGTGGTTGGTGCGGCTGCTGCTGATGAGCTGGCGCCGCCGAAATTGAACGCGGGTGTGGACGCGCCGTTGGTTGACCCAAACATGCTGGGCGCGCTCGACGAGCTGTTTGTGGTGTTCTGCTGGGCGCCGCCGAACGGGTTGCTCGCAGGCGCGTTGCCGAACATGGAGCTGCTGAAAGACGTCGATGCGCCGTTTGTGGCAGGCGCGCCGCCGTTGAGGCCGCCAAAGGGGTTGTTTGTCGAGGACGCGGGCGAGAAGTCGAAGCCGCCAGCCGGGGGCTGGAAGGTGCTGTTCTGGCCGCCGGCGCCGAAGTTGGGGGCGGGAAAGGAGCTGTTTGTGAATGCGCTGTTCGAGTTCGACGGCTGTGCGGGTGGGAAGCTGTTTGTCGCGCCGGCCCCGAAGGCGCCTCCAAACATGCCGCCGGCGGGCGTCGCGCCGTTGCTGTCGCCGCCGCCGATGGGCGCGGACGCCCCAAAGCCGAAGCTGGGCGCCGGCTGACCTCCGCCAAAGTTCACGCTCTGCGAGAGCCCCTGGAGTTTCGCGTTAGCAGCGCGCTGGTGCAGCAGATAGCGAGTCCGCACGGCCTTGCGGTGTGCAGGGCTGTACTTGTCGACCATGGTGCAGGGATGGATGCGATGGCGCGAGTGCGCGTGTGTGGGCGCGAGGGACTTACGGGCGAGGCGCCGCCAGCTGGGCGACGGACCTTTGCCGTCTTGATTCTGCGCGGCAGTCAGCGTGTGAAGGTGAAAGACGCGACATGCGCGCTGCGAGGTGACACGCGACCGCCGGGATCTTCGAGTCACGGTGAGAGCGAGGCCACTTACTTGCGCGCCGCCAATTGCGCTGCGGTTGCCCGCTGCGGGATCTCGGCAGGCTCATCACGCTCGTCGTAGGGGTTCTCCGGACGGCCCTGTCCGAAGAGATTCGAACGTTTGGAGGACATTTCGGCGCCGGTTTGGGTTGACGTGCGGCGATGGTGATGGGCTGGGATGGCAGGAAATGTTTTGACGTTCGGACGGTGTTAGAAGAGGACGTGCGTCGACGTCACGCTAGCCGCACACACAGCCAGCACCCGCCAGTCGATGCATTCACTTCGAGTCGTTGTGATCTCAAGCTGTTGTTGTGATAAACACGCGGTGAATTACTGCTAGACTCTCAAGATTGGACTGTAGTGTTCTAGAGGCATTGACCACGTGCACAATAGCCTTGATGAGGGAGTGCGTTGACTTGTTCTCAGCTCGCAAGAATCTGGATGAGGAGTAATGTCCAAAGACGCTGACTTTGTCTTTTGTCTGTACAGATTCCATCTTTGACTCGTCGAGCAGAAGTGCTCTCTGTTGTACGTAGCGCTGTTATGCGTAGCTCATATGAAGATCGGTGTCTTGTAGCAGGACGGCACTGCTATCTCTGAACCATGAGTACACAGTAACCTGGACGAAGGTCTGACTTGTTGCACTTCACTTCTCCTCCTCATCTCATCACATGTTCAATTATCATCACTGATCCACGGTGTTGCTCTTGTTGGTAACAGAAGAGACTCTGAACTGTCAGCGTAGACAAATACCGCTACTACCTAACTTGGTAGCAACGAAGCATCTATGTCCACAGTCACACGACCAAGATCCCTTCCGTCCAGTTAAGACAAGGAATCATCTATAACGACCGCCGATCATCCTCCGATCAGCTCAAGCGGTGTCGGTGTGAGGTTGCATATCTATATTCAAAACAACGAGTTGAGCACAACGGTTCAGGCGTACCAAGGCCTGTACAGTGGAGATACACGTACCTCGGGCGTCGGGAAAACAACGGCAACAACTTAAATAGAACGAGCATTGATAGTTATGTTTGACGTTTTCAAGTCGGTGCGAATCGAGATTGAGTTCGACGACTGTTCGGCGACGGCTACGACTGTATCAGAAAACGGTAAACTAGAGACAGCTGTAGTAAGGTGAACCGTGCTGCGCTCTGGTCGATGTCGTGACGGTGCAGCGTATGGTAATTTCCCGTAGGCTCGATTACTGGCCGTTGCGGTGTACATGGACAACGCTTTGAACCTCTAGCGAAAGAGCGGTATACACTCGCCATAGAGCAGACCCAGGACAACGTTTCATACCTCAATGCACTGCACAACGCCAGAACCATGGCAAGCGAGCAAACCTAAGGCCGCCGTCCAGGGTTCCTTGATGCGGCCAGGCCCTCGTCCTTGGCCGAACATGCTGAGACGCGGGGGAGTGCGTGACGGCTTGAACCACGAAACGTTCGCACGGGAAAGACGCGGGCGGCCAACATCTGCCGTCAGCTGCGGTTCATGAAACGAGCTCCACGCAGGTAGTCGACCTGGCAACTCGGATGCTGCTCCGCACGTTCTAGCAGACCAAGGCAGCTCGGTGCAGTGGTCCAAGGGCCAGAGTCAGTCGGTGAGCGCGGAGGCTAGGCAAATGGAGTCGCAGGATCGCAAACATGATTCGGCTGGGAGTGCCGCAGCTGCGACGGCCGCCAATCACAGCGGCGGCGAGGCGACTGCTGTGCCACTGCTTGCGCGTTGGAGTCGTCGTTCTGCTGCGACCCCTCAGGGCGACAGCGAATGGGGGTGTGCACGAGCAGATGCGAACGCGACCACGATGGACAAAGCAGCGCGCTGCTCACTGTCGTATCGGCTGGCACGGACGCTGGTGAAGCCGGGGCGCCAGGCGAGAGCCCGCTGCGATTCGACGGCTGGCTCATCTGGGCTTTCTGGGGCTTATCACTGAATCCATGAAGTCGCCGGCTGGCCCACTGGCTCACGCTGGGCCACAGCCTAGCACCCCCACCTGCTTTGGCTGCGGCACATTCTCACCTCATATAAGCAGCGTCCGCGCTGGCCGGTGCCTGTTGAACGTGAGGTTTTCACTCGACTACGCATAAATCGATCGCCGCTGCCGATCTCCCTCCAGCAGCGCATCGTGCCGTGCCCTGCTTCCTGGAACCCCGGATTAGCGACACACCAGTCTGCTAGCGACTGCAAACCGGTGCAGCGTGGTTCCGTCACCGATCCGATCTCTCCGCGGCGCCAATTCCGGTTGATATGGCTGTTGCTTGGTGATTGATGCTCGTGCTACATTCCCCTCCACAACCACTGCTCTGTTTACACCTGACATGCCCTGGTAACACGACGAGTGTCCAGCACACCACCATGGTCCACAGAGCGGCGCATTCGGGCCATGCGCGGCTGCACAAGCGCGGCCACTCGGCCTCGTCGTCGCTGGCGAGCCCGCTGAGCCCGGTTGCGGACGGCGGCGCCTTCACCTTCAGTCGCTCGGAGACGCCGCGGACGACTGTCGAGGAGTCGTGGACCGACCTGCCGCGCCATGTGACGGGCGCCGGCCATCCGCTCAAGATCAAGCCTTATCTGCGCAAGCTGTCGTCCAAGGACGCCAACTCGCTGGACCTGTCGCGCCCGGCCGCTGAGAACGAAGGCCTTGCCAGCCTCGGCATCGCCCACGAGTACCACGGCGCCTACTCACGCTCTATCTCAGACGTCACCTTCAGTCCCGTCAACCCGCGCCATCGCCATACGCGTTCCACCTCGAGCACGTCGCAGTTCTCCACCTCGTCGGCCGGCCTGTCCCGCCCGACGCCCATGCCGGCCATCCGCCAGACGCCGCCCACGACCTACCTGCCGCCCGCGTCCAAGTCGTCGCCCTCGTCACTGCTGGGGCTCGACCACGAGGGCGATGATATCATGTCGGACGAGGAGTTCCGCCTGCGACAGAACGCATACGAGCCCGGCCGCCGATCGGGTTCGGTGTCGTCGGTGCCTGGAGTATCCCTGCGCATCCACAGCAACAACTCAACCACGCGACTCGCCAACAACTACTCCCAGTCCACCATATCCCTGACCTCGCCCGTGGCCCAGGCCCGGTCCCGCGGCGACACGCTCAAATCCATCGACACCACATCGCCCAGCTCACGCACCTCGTTCGACCAGGGCCTGCGCTTCATCCGCGGCGGCCGTGACTCGCCCATCGACGCTGCCTCTCGTGCCGCCTCGATTCGCGCTGCACGCGCAAAATTCGAAGAGGAGGAGCTCGCAAAGGAGCGCCGCTACGAAAAGGAAGCCAATCGGCAAGCCGAGCGCGACTACAAGCGACAGGCTAAGAAAGAAGAGCAGCAGCGCAAATCCGAGACCAATGACCGCGTCGAATACAAGCGCTCCCGCAGCGTCTCTGACTCCAACGAGAAGGCACCCCGCCCTTCAGTCGGCGGCCGCCAGTACTCGGACTACCGCGAGGCGCACATCAACTCGTTGCCCAAGCACGTCAGCACCGTCGACCTCGAGAAAGCCGGCATCACGCCCGAAGTCACGACCAAGCGCGCCGCCAAGGGCCGCTGGCTGAGCTTCATCACCTGGCTCAAGACGCGACTGCTGCGCATGTCTCGGAAGGTGTCGACATGAGGCCGAGGCGGAGGCGTTGCGCCACGTCGCCGTGCAGCACAGCCCGGTTGCGTTCGCGTTCATGCGCGTCACCATCCTCGGGGCCATCGAATCCCAGTAACAGAGTAGGGATGCGATTGGTCCATCTCACTCATCACATCACTCTCATCTCATCTTCAGCACGGCGTTTGGTTGGACGGCCTTTTACGATTCATTGATCATGCTGCATCTTTCGCGAGCATTTCTAGCATATATACCTAGCATTCGTTCACAGGCGCTTGGGAAGGACGGGGCATTCCCCCCCTTGCTACTGCGCTGCTGCTTCTGCGCTGCTGCTTTTGCGCTGCTGCTTTCGCGTTGCTTATTTGCGTTGCTGCTTTTGCATGCTGGGTTTCCAGAACTGAGTATTCTGGCGGCGTTGGGTTTAGGACGGCGCGGATGTATATATGACCGCTTCGGCGATGAGCTCTGGTGAAGACCATTGAGTAGGAATGCTATCTGTTCATGTTACTTAGGTCTTTGTCGTCACGATGTCGCTACGTGAGGTTCATGCAACTATCTCCTGCCGTTCTGAGATGGCAGCAAATCGGGTGACACCAGCAGCCGAATTGCGGGGCTCCCGAAGACGTGGTTCGGTGCAGGGTCGGATATAAGGAACGACATCACGCTAAATCTTGCGCAACCCGAGCTGCAGCACAAGCTTCCCCTCACGCCTCGCTGCTTACCATGTCCCACACTCCTTCATCGTCGCCATGTCGCTGAGCAGAGCATCGATGCTGTCACGAGGCAGCACTCGCGTCGCCGGGCGCGCGCTCGGGCGGTGCGGCCTCACGCAAAAGAGGTGGGCGAGCAACAAGAACCAGAAGCCGTCGCAGGACCCCGACCAGCCGTTCTACCTGCAGCTGCAGGAGAGCATCATGGAGCGCGTGCAGAAGGAGAAGGCCGAGCAGATTGAGATCCAGGAGATGCAGCAGCGTACTGCGCGCGGCAACTTCTGGGCCACGCTCACGGGTAGGCGCCCTCGCGATTGCGGCGACTTGCGATGCTAACGCTGCCAGCCGTCGCCGTTGCCGCCGGCATGGGATACTACTACGGCCAGATGAAGCCGCCCAAGCCCAACACCGCCTCGACCGCGCCGCTGCACTCGTTCCCGCCCGTCAAGCACAACATCTCAGAGGCGAACATGGAGGCTGCCTGGGCCGACTTCCGCGACATCGTCGGCAAGGAGAACGTCTCGCTCGAGCGCTCCGAGCTGGAGTCCCACAGCGGCTCGTCGTGGTCGTCGCACCCCGCGGCCCCCGGCGACGTGCCCTTCTGCATCGTCAAGCCCGCCAGCACCGCTGAGGTCAGCGCCCTCATGAAGGTGTGCCACGAGCGCCGCATTCCCGTGACCCCATACAGCGGCGGCACCAGCCTCGAGGGCCACTTCGCCGCCACCCGCGGCGGCATCTGCATCGACTTCAGCCGCATGGACAAGGTCCTCGCCCTGCACCCCGACGACCTCGACGTCGTCGTCCAGCCCGCCGTCGGCTGGGAGCTCCTCAACGAGGAACTCGCAAAGAGCAACCTCTTCTTCCCGCCCGACCCCGGCCCCGGCGCCATGATCGGCGGCATGGTCGGCACCGGCTGCAGCGGCACAAACGCGTACCGCTACGGCACGATGAAGGACTGGGTCATCTCGCTCACCGTGGTCCTCGCCGACGGCACCGTCATCAAGACCCGCCAGCGCCCGCGCAAGTCCTCCGCCGGCTACGACCTGACCCGCCTGTTCATCGGCAGCGAAGGCACCCTCGGCCTCGTCACCGAAGCCACCCTCAAAATCACCCCGAAGCCCCAACACACCTCCGTCGCCGTCAGCGCCTTCCCCTCCGTGCGCGCCGCCGCCGCCTGCGTGTCCCGCGTCGTCGGCACCGGGATCCCCATCGCCGCGATCGAGATCCTGGACGACGTGCAGATGGCGTGCATCAACGACGCGGGGCAGACGTCGCGCACGTGGCCCGCCGCGCCCACGCTGTTCTTCAAGTTCGCGGGCACGCCTGCCAGCGTCAAGGAGCAGGTCGCGCAGGTGCAGAAGCTGGCCAAGGCGGCGGGCAGCGTGTCGTTTGAGTTTGCGCGCAGCGAGCAGGAGAAGGAGGATTTGTGGCAGGCGCGCAAGGAGGCGCTGTGGAGCGTCATGGCCAAGGGTGATGGGAGCCCTGATGTCGGCGTGTGGACGACAGATGTCGCGGTGCCGATTAGCCAGTTGCCGCTGATCATCGAGGAGACCAAGGAGCAGATCGGGAAGTCCGGACTGTTGGGGAGTATCGTGGGGCATGTTGGCGACGGGAACTTTCACGGTATGTTCAATATCATCAAACCCCCCCCCCCCCCCCTTGTCTATGGAGGGCACACTAACACCTCCCAGCAATTATCCTCTACAACCGCAAAACCGAACACGCCAAAACCGCGCACCTCGTGCACACCATGGTCAACCGCGCCCTCGAACTCGAAGGCACCGCGACCGGCGAGCACGGCGTCGGGCTGGTGAAGCGCGACTACCTGCCCCAGGAACTGGGCGCCACGACCGTGGACGCCATGCGCCAGCTGAAGAAGGCGTTCGACCCGCTGTGCTTACTGAATTGCGATAAGGTGGTCAGGGCGAGGGAGAAGGGGGAGGAGGAGAAGGAGGAGGGGAGGGGGAAGGGGAAGGTGGAGTAGCGGGAGTGTAAAATATATGGTATGGTATGGATTAGGGGGGGAATGAAGTATATGTACACCCCACCCAGTCTCTTTTTGCCCTGTCTACACGATGCTCTCGCTTATTCCGATTTCCGTACGCAGGCAGGCGCTCCTACGCAGTCGAGCGATTTCGCTTCTGCTCGGTCTTTAGCGCAGTTGTCTGCAAGGCAGGGTCGTGTGGGTGTGCGCTAACCACCTGGTAAAAGATCACCGGTCATGGACTACGAAGGGAGAGTTGGAGGACTAAAGAGTGAAGGAGCGATTCTGTGGCTGGTTGACTTCCACGTTGTTGCCCTGCAGGACGGACGTCGAGCCAGATTGATATAGCCAGGGGGGGTGGTAAGGCTTTTACACTACCCTAAGACGCTATGTCTTTGTTGTCGAGGCGGTCAGACTGTAAGAGAAGAGAAGAGAAGGAAAGAGAAGAGCAGGAAGCGTGCGCGGGAAAGAACAGCAGCGAGGCTGCGAAAGCATCGTGGTGGGGCTGTGCTCTGCTGCTGTGTCTCCGACGACTGCGCCTCAAGGATGCATAGAGGGGAATTTTGCCTCCAAATATGCATAGCAATTTTCATACGGTTAAGGGCAACAGGAGGCTTACATGGAGGCAGGGGCCTAGTTGGAGGACAACCAGATACGTTTTCTTTCAGCGACGCAATTCTAATGGAGACAGTCGTAGGTATACGATCCGGCCATGATGGCGCAGCATGTATACCGTATGCATTCAGCAGTCTTCTATCAGCATGCTGATGCTTCCGTCGCGATCCATGGCGCCCTGCGATCGAAAGTTTGCCTTGCCCTCCCCAATGCTTACCCGCAGCAAGGCTATCGACCTGCAGATGTACAGACCGCACTCACAGCCAATGCCTTTTTTTCACCCTGGCTGCAGAACCTTCGGGTGTGCCTGCTTATCCCAGGAGTCTGTTCAGTGCGATTCCTGGCGTATGAAACTAGTATTGCACACTTGGCTTGCAGCTTTGTGAAACCCGACGCGAAGTATGGCCGTACTGTGTAAGAACATTCTGGCATCGACCAATCACAACACACATGTTAGACCGCCCTTTTCAGGCTAGCTCTCTCGAGTCCTTCAGCCTTCCATTATTCTTGAAATTGACGAGCCCCCCTCCAGGAGGAAAATCTATGAATCTGTTCTATCAGCGATTCAATCAGGACCTTTGCCGACCTAGCTACTACTATCATTCCCGCAAGCATGGCATCTCAAGTCCAAAAGCACAAGGCACTCATAGAGCGGCTGTACAGAAAGGACATGGTCGGTCTCACGGTCGAACAAATCATGGAATACATGACTGTAAATCATGATTTGGTTGCAAAGTAAGTGTACAATGTCTTTGAATATAGGGATCTGACCCGCTCTCAACATAAGTTAGCCTTCACTAACTCCGTCCAGCAAAGGGGCGTATCAGCGAACAATTCGGAAACTGAAAGTCAGGAAGAACCGCAAAAAAGACGACTGGAAATGGGTCGACAGGACAAGGAAGAGACGGGCCAAACAAGGCAAGCCGACGAGGTTTCTCTACAACGATCAGATCGTCAGCGATGAGAGCATCAACAAGGAAATCTCGCGCAACGTTAGCACTATGCAGCAAATCACCACCGGTTAGTATGAAGCAGCGACTTCGAGAGAAAGATTGAAGATCACTAATGTGTCTTGCTACCTAGCAACAACACCAAGGACACCAGAGGGATGGGCGGTAGTGACTCCCGCTGTATCAATGACTGCTGTGTCGATGACTGCTGTATCGACGACTGCTGAGTCGACGGCTGCTGCATCAAACACCGCTTCATCGGAAACTGCCACGTCACGGGAACGGGAAACTTTGGTACGTCCAATATCGATACCAGTCCAAGGCTTTGCTAACGTATCACCATAGCACTGTGCGGCATCGCGAGGGCATTTCAAAGTTGTCAAAGAAATGATTGACCGGGGCGCTAGGATCAACTCGATCTCTGACGAAGGGCAGACCGCACTTGATTTGACTTCTGACCCACATATTCGTGAGTTCTTGCTTTTTCATGGAGCACGGGCGGCTCAGAGCATGGAAAACGGACTTCGCCTCATCGACGAGGGGAATATTTTTGAGGGGGGTTCTTCCACCGATGAAGTCGATTCTGACTCGGATGTTGCCACGGACTGCGATGACCAGGAAGGTTTGCACGCATCACCCCACGACGAAGAGAACTTCGAAGACGTGCCACATTCAGCGTCTGCATTCGGTAGCCAACATAATTCCCGAAGTGCCATCAGGGAGGTCCCGGAAACCAGCTTTCCCTCTTTGTCGTTGCAGAATAATACCCAGGCCGCAAATCCGCCCACAGTTCATGGCCTTCTTCCTGGAATCACGGAATCGTTATTTCCAAACAGCCAGGATATGGGCCTTGTTGTCAGTCCCGCTGCCGATTTCGTCAGCGAATCTCCTCATTCCTGGCAGATGTCATTTCCCAAGACATCATTTCCCAAGACACCGGTGCTAGATGATGCATCTCAAGACTCGTGGACTACTCCTCAGATGCCTCGTCCCAAATGGTGAAGCACATGAATGGCTTCATAGAGTTTTTAAATTCCGACGTTCTGGAATTAGGATTCTTGTTTGGTTCATCTTATCTTCTCGGGTTAGCAATGGCATTTAGATATCTATATAACCTTCTGTATCTTTATTGTTAACCGTTTTGCTGTTTGACGCAACGTTGGTACCGACAAAGGAAAACCTGAGATTTGTAGACAGTATGCATTCTTATGTTGATAACTAATGTATCATCGTCAGCAGAGCACATCGCCTCTACGTGCGGATCCAAGACACAATGGTTCCACCCGTACCTGCGGGCGGAATCCGCGACTCTGCCAGGGGGGCAGAAGTAATGCTGCACGACGATATGGCTCTTACACTATAATTGGCTGATACCAGAACGTCGTCCACGCAGTGCAGGCTTTGACCGCTCTTCACATCATCATAGACGCGTCTTGCGATTCGTCAATTCCATAGTATTTTGTATTGACCGGTCGAGTCATGCGGAACTATATACTATTGGTCAGTACCAGAATGTTTTGGTCTGTGGAGTCGCACAGAATGGGCCTTGCAGGCACTGAGCCAGCCTTGATTGCGCTCTGTCGGTGTGAGAATGAGTTCAAAAGCTTGAGACGTCCCATCAAGGCAATCCCGTTACACCGATCATAACGATAAACTTTTCTGCCGCCAATCTCCAAGCTCTTATCAATGACCCTCTCGGTGGAAGCAATCGTTGGGATCGTGGGTGTAATGATCGCTATACCGTCTACCATATACGTCGTCGGACAAGTGGTTGCTTGTTCTCTCACTGAAGCGCCTGAAGAAGGTGTGTCGAAGTTGCGTCTGAACACGGGTACAAAACACTGTACTCATTTGCACACAGCACACGACGTCGAAGTGTTTGGCACACCTGAAGGCGGTCTGACGGCCACCAATCCCGAGACGCATTGATAGTATGATCCATTGGAGTATTTTACACCGCTGGAGTTCTTGGTAAACGAAGATCTCGCTGAACTTGTCCATCGTCATACTAACAATCTCGAAGGAATCTGCTGAAAAATCAGTAGTGTCATATAGATGTGGCCAGGACAGAACGTACTGGGAGGTCAATGAACGCAGTATTTGGCTCTGGTCTGTAGGAAACGTTTCGCATTGGTCTTGTCTCCAGCCGTCGTCAAATCCAACAATTAGCGTGGTCTCTCATATTGCATTTGCGTGCAGTCTCTTGTCAACCACACTCCACCCCAAGCCCGCAAGACGTATATTACTTGTATCCAAGACGGCGAGAGATGTTCCTTCGATTCTCTCGCTTACCCTCAATCCCGCTGAGGAAGGTATTTCTTCTGTTGCTCTTCGCGACGCCAATGTGAAAGGCCCTTCCTATGACTGTACCTCCATTCAACAGACGACTCACCACCGAAAATCGAGTGCGATCTTAACGCATGAGTCATCTGATTCTCAGTGGTTGATTTACTCACCTCAGGAACTGGTGTTCTCACTTTTGGATGAGGGGAGGCCTAAGGGGGTCTGACTCATACATGTGAATGTGGTAAGCATGACTCCAGATGGGTGCACGGGCGTGGTGTATCACGGTATATAAGGAAAGTGTTTAGCCACCAAGTTCTGGTTGTAAAATGAATTAGTTTTGGACATTGGACACGAAAAGGAATTGGACATGTTGACGGACGCAAATTACGTGGCCGAGAACACCACATCCGCGCTCCCAGAAACTGTTCTGAAAGTTCCAGAAACAGCATCGGCAAAGCCGTTGGAGACTATGTCAGAGAACGTAGAGAATATGGGCAAAAACGTAGAGGCAACGGTGGCGACACTCCCCGTTCCCCCCTCCTCTATCAAAACACCCCGTCTCCACCTTGTTCGCCTTACCGACACGTCGCAAGGATCTCAGCACGTCCAGTGGTTTCACGAGAATTGGTCGGATCCTGTGGCTACGAGTTGGAGGTACGATATCTCCTTCCTTCCTTCAATCCTTTCCACTCCCTTCGTCTCAGTACGACCCATACGAACCCCCCTCGGTCTCACCGCTGCTCCAATCCTCTCCTTCAGTGTGAAGGCACACATTTACAGTCACGTCCAAATGCTAAGTTCTACAGTGTGCACGGTGCCACCAAGTCCCTCGACGACAGCCGCGAATGGATGCAACACCTGTTGTCGGAGCTGGACAACTGGTTCTATGCCATATTCCTGCGCGATGATATCAGCACCGACAACGACGACGAGAAAGACGCGCCGATAAACGCCTGCGCGACTTCTAACAAGCGCGAGCCAGTTGAAAACCCAGAAGATAGGCAAAAGACAGACAGCGAATCTCTCCGCCCAGGAACCCTAATTGGCAGCGTCTCCCTCCGCCGCCCTCCCGAACCCGAACTCCTACCCCCTCTCACCTTCGAAGGAGCCAGTGCAGTCGGTCACGGCGCCCCCCTCAACGCCGCCGAGATACAGACCCGCACTGAGGACTTGCAGGACGTGGATCTGCACCTCCGAACGCTGGGGTACGCGCTCTTTGCGCAGGCGTATGGGAGGGGGTATGCGACGGAGGCGTGTCGGGGATTACTGGACGAGTATAGGGGAGTTGTGCAAGAGTGGAGGAGTAAGGTTGTGAGTGAAGCGGTGGGACAGGAACGAAAGGGGCTGTTCTATGTGGAGGCCGGTGTAGATATAGAAAATCCGGCGAGCCAGAGTGTGCTGAGGAAGTTGGGTTTCAAGACTGTGGGCATGAAGGTTTTTGAAGGAAAGGTTTGGTTAGCTGGGGGATGGAGGGGACCGGGGTGGTGGATTACAGGTATGTATATGTAACCTGGAGTGGAGTAGAGGTCGGCAAGCGTCAGAGGCCGTGCCCGGAGACCCACCAGGTAAAAAAAATCTGACAACAATACAACGTCGCAAAAACAAAATACATACAACAGTAGGGATTCCCCAGTGGTCACCCACCTGAGTACTAATCTACCGGTACGTTGCTTAAATAGGGCTGAGCGAACGGGAAGCCTTGTTTTCAACGTCCTGTGGTCGTATGTGAAAGAAATGCCGTTTGGAACAAATATATACTAGCTAGCTACGAAACAGCTCGCAGATTCGTTCCTATGGTCTAGAGGAGCGGCATTCATGTACAGAGACAAAAGCCCTTCAGAAGTGTAAGTAGGACTTTACTACGCCACGATCTCTGTCATCAGATCTGCCGGCCATCGTGGCTGATCTACCCCGTTTCCTCGCGTGCCAACGTTGAATTTCAACTCGACTTTCCCGCCTGGGAACTGAATGATTGGCTTCGGGCAACGCACGTCAGCGCCAATCGCTGCCGAGTGTCGCGTCTCGAAGAACTCAGGCCGGAGCACCACATCTCTCGCGTTCGCATGCAGCATCTTCATGAAGCGCGGCAATGTGTAACCCATGTTGTGGTAGTGTCGGAACACCTGGCGTCCGTTGCGCGACCACACGTCGTCCCAAACCGCAGGTGGGTATTCACCGACGCTATTCACTAGCCATTGAGAGTAGTAATTCAGCGCGACCTGTGTTGTCAGTAACGCACATGACAAGTCTCGGAAGAGGGGGAGGGGACTCACATCAACGAGGTAACTCCCGCCTTCATCGCCACGCCTTAACAGCGCATTCAATACCGCAATCACCCCCGAAGTCCCCGTACAGAAATCCGAGTTGGGATATACCGGTGTTACGGGTTCTTCGTTTCCCATCGCCTGCCCAAACGCCATTGACACGCCACAGCACGCATCGGATATCTGCTGCCACCCACTGCGCCCCTGCCACGGCCCCTGCCACCCATAGCAATTCTCCCTGACCACAACAAGCCCTCTCTCCCTTCCTCGCGTCATCTCCAGTAGGCCCTCAGGTGAAAACCCGTACTTGTCCAGCACCCCTGGCCGATAGCCTTGCACGACGACATCAGCGTCGCGTACAAGGTCGCGCAGCGCCTCACGGCCAGCCTCGGTGCGGAAATCCAGGTGCGCATTCCATTTGCCCCAGTTGAGGTCGACATGTAGACTGCTCATGTCGGTGATATGCGGGGCGGTGACGCGCATGACGCTTGCGCCGAGCTCGGCAAGGCCGCGGGTGAGTGCCGGGGCGGCGATGACACGGGTCAGGTCTACTACTTTGAGGCCAGCGAGAGGGCGCGCGGGAGAGGTATGTGGGGACTCGGGCCACCAGGTGGGCAGCTGAGTTGAGGAGGGGTGGGCATGGATATCGTAGAGGGCGATATGGGCGTTTTGCTTGCCGTGGGGAGAGGCGCGAAATTCGTCTGCGGTCCAGCATATGGTGCCGGCTTGCTTGAACTTGTCGGTGGCGAGACGCTGCATCTCAGGGCTATCGATTGCGGCGACCGCGTCGGCATATGGTTTGCAGCTTTCTTCTGGTGTGGAGGTAGCCTTTTCGTGTGGTAAGCCGAGGGAGTCCTGGGTTGGCTCTGGGTTCATGGAGCCGTGGAGGTGGAAGTATCGGCCGTCCTTGCAGCGGTAAATGTTCGTTGCGCTGGCACGGTACAGGCTCGAGGTCTGTCCGTGCAAGTCGGTGTTTTTGAAGTACTTGTCATACATGGTGTTGTTCTCGGACCCAAAGCCTATTGCCTCACCGGCAGGGTCGATGGTATTCAGCAGTATAGACATGAAGAACAACTGAGCATGATCACTAGCTTGTTAGCGTCCCATCCGCAAGATTAGGTAGGCTGACCAACGTGTTTATCACTGCTTCTTGCGGTTCTAAGCCGTATTTGCGCGATAGAAGAACGTTGATCATGCTCGCTTCGAGGCCTTTCAGCGCGGAGATGCTTTCTGCAAATCGCCAGTTTATCGGGATGCTAGGCTTTGAGGTCCCCTCGAAACGAACTTTCGCTGCTGCTTCGGCAATACCCTTTGGTAACGTGGGCGCGATCAGGGAGTTGTTAAGGATGCCATTGTCGAATAGCCGTTGAGTTTCCTTAGGAACTGAGTAATCTTCCACGCTCTTTGCAGTTCCATTGATGGCTCTGGTGCCGTTTGTGTCGCCGTTCACGCCGCTGATTGCCATTGTTCTTGCCTCGAAGGCTGCTTCGTGCCGAAGTCAAGAATGCCAAACATCGCCGACTTTAAGTCCCTGCTCTGGCCGTCTCCACCGTCTTCGGATGCCCGCAGTCATCAGACCGCCTGGGACTGCTTTTCCGGTGACACATCGGCTGTATGTAAGTTGGTCGACGTCGTTGTCACTTACCACCTGTCCTCGGTCGAGTCGTAGTATGCGACTCGGGGTTCTGGCCAATCGGATGCATCCCCCTCCCCGCATTATTAGTTCCCTGGGATGGGATACTCAACTTATGCCGAAGAACAGGCAAACAACAAACTATGAGTCGCTATTGATAAATGTTGTAGTTGCTGTGGCTGCTGTTCTCGTACCGGTCCTGTTTGACTATTCCTTTTCACTCACCACCTCTTGCGAATCAACCAATAGACTTAACCAAAATGTCAACACCAGACTATAGCACACGATGGACGTCCCAACACGGGACCCGTCCTGTTAGGATAGCTAACTGTTCGGGCTATAAAGGTACATTTCGGAATAAGCAAACCTCGATCTTTATTGACTCTCCCAGCGGATCCTGGGTACCATATGCGCTACCAGGCTGAGCTTGGAGATGTCGATTTCATTACAGGCGATTATCTTGCAGAAGTCAACATAGCCGAGAATGCACAGGCTCACGCCGCTGGCACGCATCCAGGATGGGAGCAGACTGCTTGGGATGGGATCGAGCAGACCATTGATCTGTTAGCTGAGAAGAGGATCAAGGTTGTTGTTAATGGCGGAGCGCATAATCCGAGAGGGCTAGCGGAGAAGGTGCAGGAATTGGTAAGCCAACTTGCAGATGTTGGCGAAAGGGTGTCTAATGCATGTACAGGTGACGAGTAAGGGGCTGGATTTGAAAGTGGCGTTCGTGCTCGGCGATAACTTGATCGAGGAGATGAAGGACATCCGAGAGAAGGGCTTGCCGCCACATCTTGACTCCAATAACAGTGATATCACAGTTGCAGAGCATACGCTAGATCTCCTAGAGAAGAACGACAAGCCGATCGTTAGTGCAAACGCGTACCTGGGGGCTCGCGAGATTGTCAAGGGACTTGAACAGGGCGCAGATATCATCATTGCAGGACGAGTCGCGGATGCGAGCCCGGTGAGTGATCTGCTGAGTCGATATTACTTGTTCTGACGAATTTAGGTTATCGGCGCAGCGTGGTACTGGCATGGTTGGGCTGACACAGATTATCATGAGCTCGCTGGAGCGCTCATCGCCGGCCATCTGATCGAGTGTAGTGGCTACGTGACAGGGTCGAACTTCGCCGGCTTTTACGAATATCCATTGGAGGATCTGTTCGATCTTACTTTCGGAATTGCTGAGGTTGAGAAAGACGGGACGTGTGTCATTACGAAGCATGATGCGAAGAAGGGGTTTGTAACCGAAGACACTGTGAAGTGTCAGTTCTTGTACGAATTGCAGGGCAACATATACTTGAACAGCGATGTCAAGTCGATACTGGATGACGTGCAAGTCAAGGCGGAAGGCAAGAACCGAGTACGCGTGTGGGGGATCAAGGGCGCGCCACCTCCACCAACGACAAAGCTGGCTGTCTTCTACCGCGCTGGGTACCAGAGTGAAGTCGTTGTAAACGCGACTGGCTACGGTACAGCCGAGAAGTTCGACATGTACGAGAAAATGTTCAAATTCGGTCTCAAGCGTCTCGGCATCCTGGAAAAATTCGATGTTCTGGAGTTCCAGCGCATCGGAGTTCCTGAGTCGAATCCCAAGAGCCAGTTGAGATCAACAACATACCTACGCATCTTTGCTGAGGCCAGCGACGAGAAAGTGAATCTAGCACTCGCTAGTCTACTTGGCGAGTTCGCTATGCAGCACTACTCTGGCTTCCACAGTACCTCAGATCACCGGACGGCGATACCTAGGCCATATATCTCTTACTATCCAGCGATCTATCCGCAGTCTTCGCTCAAGACGTCGATCAACATACTGCAGCCGAATGCGTCCTCTGGGGACAGTAAGATACACAGTATACCTACCGCACCGCCGCCACAGTTCGAGGACCTCAGCAAACGAGACAGCTACGAGACTCGCGACCCCGTCGAGCTTTTGTCCTTCGGCCAGACAACACGTGCAAGGCTTGGCGACATTGCACTTGCGCGCAGCGGCGACAAGGGCGGCAATGCAAACATCGGCTTCTTCATCCCGACTCAGCTTCCTTCAGCTTACCCTGCCTCGTCGCCTCTATACGCTGAGTCGTGGGATTGGCTCCGCAGCTATCTCACGATCCCCAAACTAAAGGAGATGTTTGGTGAAAGCTGGAGCGACAAGTTCTACATTGAGCGAGTCGAATTTCCGAAGATCATGGCAGTGCACTTTGTAGTATACGGTGTGCTCGGAAGAGGTGTCAGTGGAAGCAGTAGACTGGATTCTTTCGCGAAGGGTATGGGTGATTGGCTGAGAGATGTTGAGGTTGATGTGCCAGTCAAGATTCTGGAAGGGCGGAGGAGGGTACAAGATGAGGATGCAGCGAATCGTTCGAGGCTATGATAGGTCGGTGTAATCTTCCGGAATCGAGTTATTGTCGATGAGGAAGATGGCCTCAGAGAGAGTCCGCTTCGCCAAGCCGGTGATGACGTAATTGCGTTTGTACATCATCGCTACCGTTGTTGCACAGCCACGACTTCACCACTCTTGCTGCGCCATATTTGCCTCCTGGTGTGACAAATAATCAAGATCATCACCACGAGCTTGTTCGTCTTTGACGTGAATACTTCATCTCGCTCCTCAACGCGTTCCACCATAAGTCCAATTTAGTTCACCCCAACGCGCCGCACAACCTCTCGAATATCGCTCAAGAGCCGCAATAATGTTCAAAAAGCTGAAAGAGAAGGTCAAAGGGGACGATCACAAATCTCAACAGCAGTCATCTGGAGAGCGACCTCAACAGCAACTACAGTCCAACAATCCATATTTCTCATCGCAACAACACAACGCTGCGCCTACAGAAAAGTACCAAGCACCCCCCGGCCCACCTCCGTCCTACTCCTCCCCAAAGTCAGAATACCAGGCCCCTCCAGGTCCCCCTCCAGGCAAATCCTCAACCTCAGGCTACGCACCGCCCCCAGGTCCACCACCCTCACAACAAGCACCCCCTAGCTACGAAGCCCCCATCCAACACAACTGGCAGATAATCCCCGACACAGCCCTCCTTCCCCCGCCCCCATCTCTCGGCTACGATGACTCTCCCACCGCAAACTCCACCGCCGAAGAAGGCGACTCAGCCTACGCCTGGTGCCAGGCGCACCCGCTATGGTCCCCCTACGCCATCGCCCCCTCCACCCACACCGCGATCCGCAACGCGCAACTCGCGCTCCTCAAGCCGCCCAGTCTCGCCGGCACACTCGCTCCGCAGCCCCAGGCCGGCCACTGGCGCGTCCGCACCCAGCCCTTCTGCCGCGACTCGTGCGTCCTGACCAACCTACCCCTGTACGCAGCGCTCGCGGACTCGCCGCTGCGCACCCACCGCCCTGCAACGCTGTACTACGAGATCCGGGTGCGCAGTGCAGGGCACGGCGGGAGTTCGCTCGCGGAAGCAGATGCCGGCATCGCGGTCGGGTTTGTGGCGCCGCCGTACCCGACGTTTCGGCTGCCGGGGTGGCAGAGAGGGAGTCTGGGCGTGCATGGGGATGATGGGCGGAGGTATGTGAACGACACGTGGGGCGGGGTTGACTTCACGACGGCGTTTGCGCCGGGGGAGACGCTAGGGATTGGCATGGTGTTTCGGGTGCCGTCGCAGCCGCCGGGGTATGGGGCGGGGCAGGGGAGGGGTTTGGATGTTGAGGTGTTCTTTACGAGGAACGGAAAGAAGGAGGGGGGATGGGATGGGAATGAGGAGCTGGATGCGAGGAGTGAGGGAGGCACGCTGGGCTTGGGGGGTGATTTTGATCTGTTCCCGGCGATTGGTGTTTTTGGTGGTGTGGACTTTGAGGTGTTCTTTCATCATTCACAGTGGCTCTATCAGCCGTTTTGATGGACTCGTGATTTAATTGCTCTTTAATGGTTAGTACACCTCACATGCCATCGTCACCGTAACCATCCTCGTGAAGTATTTATTGTTTCTATTACACAAGGCTGGACGCTATTTGACTACGTTAAGACCATGTGTGAGATGAATCGGTGGGATCTCTTGTTGTCCACCACACCTCCAAGTTCCAAGAAACTCATAACTAGTCCCTGTGTTCACCGAACGTTGGACAGTCTCACTGGATCCAGAGACCACTGAAAACGTCAAGTGCCGGATCCTAATCTTCCGAGCTGAACTAGGGATTCACTACTCTCAATAAACTTGGATGGTTGATACCATCTACTCGTCTTCGTCGTCATCGTCAGTCCGTATATCCGTGACTTAGCCAGGTGGCAGTTTGGAATCATTAGCCAAAGTTCAGCGTAGCAGTAGTCGCTTGCTTTAAAAATGAGCCCAGTACTTCCAGTGCAAGCTAGAGAGCTCGTCGCCTAACTGGTCCCGACCAAAGACTGCGTATGATGGACTGAGATTGACGTAGGTCATGGCACGCTGATACCCGAGGTGCTGTAGGCGTTCCTTTGTGTGGTGGGCAAAGCTGTTCTTGTACGTGAATGTTCTCTTGCCAGACGCCTTCGAACAGGTCACACTCTTCAACGAACCCCGACCATCCATACAAATATGGTCGAACGTAACATTCTCACAGGCTCGAAATCCAGCTGGCCATTGCTCCCTGATGTCTAAAAGGACAAGGAAGAGGTTCAAGTTCAGACTGTCAACGTCGACATTGAGCACCTCATGGTACGACTTCCCCTTTTGGGAACAAGTCAGTGAGACTTGGATCTTGAGGCTAGGCGCCTGGCATAAAAGATACAAAAGACCTCGAATATCAACCTCGAGCTCACTCAAAGCTGTGTTGCTGCACAAGCCGAAGTGAAGCTCCATATTGAGCGAGGACGAAGGGTATAGCTTTATCGCTTCATCAAGAACGTCTCCAAATACACCATGGTATCCAAACAGATCCGTCACCATATCGGAAAAGCTTCGTAGTGCAGAGAAATCATCAAAACTTGTCTTAGCCATGGTGGTAGAAGCCTTCACCGTGATTGGGTGAGCCAGAAGACTGGAAACAAGCAGTGACCGACCGATACGGAGAAATTTGACCGCCTGCAAGATACGTATGTCAAGACCTCCTACTGTTCGATTGTTCAAGTCGGCAACAATTCCCAAGGAAGAGCATTTCAGAAACTCGCATATCCGACAGAGGACGTTCTTCGGTAAGATGAGAAGCAAGTTTTCCGGTGGCTGTCGAGGACATGGTCTGAAGGAGGTTCCGTCATTGGAGGCTTTATACACAGCCGAGTGTGTTGCAGGGAAGTCGACCTGAAGCTTCTTAGAACCATCGAATACTGAGATACATCCGAGAAGACGGTTCAGGTGTCTGTAGCGTTTGAGATTTAGGATATCCTGGGTTCCAAGGCTTTTCATAATGCCGTTGAGGAGCTCTGCTCTGTCTCTTGCTTCGTTTGTCGGTCTGGCTGTAGCTTCCACAGGATGAGCGACCCGTCCCTTCGTTGGGGAGAACTCGACTTTGCTTTCAAGTTCAGGGTAAGACCAAAATAGAATCAGAAGTGGCTTGATTTTGCATACTGCTTCCATTCTCCACAGTGAGAAACATGTGGTACCGACATCAATCAGAACCTGGCGCAACAGATCTATCTGCGAGCCGATTCCAGATAGCCACACCGGCGCATAGTTGATTTGATTGAACTCGTTGCATCCAGAGGAATTCAAGTATTCATCGTGGCAAGGGAGTGCGCGAGTGATGATGAATGTGTTGCTTCCATACAGGACCCCGACGCTTTCATGGTAGACCTGACGACAGCTCAAGAGCAAAGGCAGTCCACCGCCAAGACCATGGTTGAACTCATGGTCTGATTCTAGGTTCTCATCGATCTCTTCATCGTAGAACTCGAGTTGCTCCATGTGGTCATCATCTGCCATATAGCTGGCGGGGTCGGGATACCGCGGGTAGCATGCATCGGCGTCATGCAGCAGAACCGGATCGTCACGCTTGAATAGCGCCTCATAGATAGCGTTGCGCACCTCTGGCGGGAGTGTGGTGAGAAACGAAGGCTCGTTCGGATCTGCGGGACTGGACGTCGTTTTCGGTATCTTCTTTGGCTTCGGCATGATGGCGGCGAGAGCAGATGCAGCCAAGGGCGCACTCTTGGAGGTGAGATGAAGTGGAGTGCAAGAAGGTGGGTGAGTGGAAGTGAGGAGATGGAGCGCGAGGTGGAAGACTTAAGTAAGTGTGTTGGCGGCGGGCACGTGCGCGTCCCTGCAGCAAGATCAGAAGTGAAGTGAAGTGAAGGCAGCACCGAGCGTAAATTCTCACCTTCACCACCGGGATTTACCATGACCGATTCTTAACGGCTAAGAAGGCAGCAATTCAGCCCAGCTCGCACAGCTGAGCGGCCAGCAAGAGGTAGCTCGGCCTGAGGATAAGGTTTCGAGTGACGTCGACTGTCTGGCAGCTTGCACGTTGCTTGAATCCAAGCACAGCAGAAGACTGTTTAACAGCTGGTCAGTATAAGCAAAAAACCAACCCATCGACAAACTTGTGCTGCAACACTCCAGTAGATGATAGATCAGACATAGACAATCGTACGATACCTACATTCAGACGGCAAGACCTGACACAAGACCGAAGCAACGCAACCAACCCGCAAGCGAAGCAAACACAGCAATTGAAAGGGTTGAACCATGTGATTTGGGTATATATATATCTTCACATCAGTCGTTGAGACATGACTTCGTCAATCCGCGCTGGGACCTTGACATCCTCTCCACTCTATCGCTTTTATCGTGCGCCGCAACTCCATACTACCAACACACCTTACCGCCAATTTTTCAAAAGCTTATTTGCTCAAGTCTTGACCCCAAAGCTCCTTCGCAATCTCTACCTCCAGCTTGACCTTGGCCCACTGCTCCTCCTCAGACAGCTCATTCCCCTCTGCGGTACTTGAGAATCCACACTGATGGCTCAAACACAGCTGATCCAGGCCCCCTGGTGCAACGGCAGCGGCCTCCTTCAGCCTGCCCACAATCTCCTCCCTATCGTCTAGCACATTCTTCTTGCTGCTCATCACACCCAACACAACGACCTTGTGCGCAGGCAGGTGGCGCAGCGGGCTGAAGTCACCACTGCGCGCATCATCGTACTCGAGGAAATATGCATCGACGTTGAGTTCCTTGAACAGGACCTCGGCGACGGGCTCGTAGCCACCCGACGCAAACCACTTGCTGCGGTAGTTGCCACGACACAGGTGGATTCCGATTTTCATGTCCGCGGGGCGCTTGGAGATCGCCGCGTTGATGAGTGCGGCGTACTTGCGGGGCAGCACGGAGAGGTCTTCGCCGCGCTCGCGCTCGGCTGCGGCGCGCATGTCTGGGTCGCATAGGTAGGCCAGGTTGGTGTCGTCGAGCTGGACGAAGCGGCAGCCGGCGTCGTAGAGGGAGGCGAGCTCCTCCTGGTAGACGCGGGCAAGGTCTGCGAAGAACTCGTCGAGGTCGGGGTAGGCGGAGATGTCGATGCTGGCGCGGCCGCCGCGGAAGTGCACCATGGTGGGGCTAGGGATGCACACTTTTGTTGTGGCGGCGCCCCCATTGTTCTTGATAGCCTGCTCGAGGAAGTTGAAGTCATCAACTTGAATGGCGTCGGGGTGGCCAAGTTTGCCGGTAACTACGAGGGTGGGCGGGCTGAAGCCGTCCTTGTGGCGGATGTTGCCAACCTGACCCTTCTCCTCGATGCCAGCAAGGTGCTTCAGGAAGTCGAGGTGGAAGTAGGCGCGGCGGAACTCGCCGTCTGTAATGGAGCGCAGACCATTCTCGATTTGGAGCTGGGCAACTTTGGCGACAGCCTCGTCTTCGATCTTGCGCAAGTCGGCAGCGGAAATCTCGCCATTGGCGGCCTTGGCGCGAGCCTCAAGAACAGATTTGGGGCGCAGGAAGGATCCGACGTGGTCGGCGCGGTAGACGCCGTGGGGAAGAGGCATTGTGCTGGTGGTTGTTAGATATTTGGTTGTGGGAATGTGCCAGGGGTCCAATGGTGTTGTTGAAGTGCTCTTAAGCTCAACTGTACATCGCCTGGGTCCGAGAGTTGCCTTACATGTGTGAAAGTGTTCAAAAAGCAGTTGTAGAATTACAGGAAGAACAGCACCAAAGGGTGGCAAGGCTTTAAGAGAATTCGCATTTCGTGCGTTGCATCAGTATCAATCTTACTTGGGCCATCGCTGGAGCTACCCCACTCATCAAGTCACGGCAGTTGTCTCGACGAGCTAATTGCTGGAAAGGTGTCCGAGGCTCCGGGGACAAGCGCTCAAAAGAGTAACATGTGGACAGAGCCGGCGGGGTCCTTGTCCACAGATGTGCGATGAGGAAATACGAGGTCAGACCACGACATCTTGGTGATGCATCGGCAGTTGCGATTGCTGAGTGATGCACGCAGTGATCGCAAAAGAGAACTGACAGCCATCACTGCATGGTCGATCAGGGTGCCTTGCAGGTGCAGGGAGGCCCCCGTGGACCCGCATGACGTTGTCAGGGTCCGGCATCGGCGTTAAAGTTTGAAAAATGCCGATCGGCTAGGCATATCCACGGGAGACGGCATGGCAGGCCACATGTGAAAGTAAGCGTGCAGATGTCAAACAGCAACGGGGTATATTGCATTGGTCTTCATATGAAAGCAGAACTGTGATCCCAGCTCAGGACTCGAAATGCATTCAAGCAGCCCTGAGTAGCTTCCCCTCCAGCATCTCACCGAACATGCCGCTCCATTGCCCCTCTTCCTCCTCATCCATGAAGAAGCCGTCTTTGGCGCCATACAACCGCTCTCCTTTGCTGTTGAACTTCTTCTTCTTCTGAGGCAGATCGCGCTGGGCGATTCGGATTCGAATCGTGCCCGCGCCGGCTCCAGAGTCGCCTTCCTGTTCAACAGTGGCCGTCTTGTAGTCGCTGATTTCGGGCGTGACAGTCACAGGGTTGACACCAAAGAATCGGCAGACAAGAACCGCGCCAGCTTTGATATCAGCGGGAGTCAGATCGGGTAGAGTGCTCAGATCTTCTGGCATTGGCGGAAGGTCGTCCTGTTCCTGCTCGGCTGTTGCAATGTCTTGCTGGAGCTGGTCTTCGATGGCTGCATGGATTTCAACATCTGGGTTCTCATCACCCGGGGTATCATCGTAGTTGAGGAATATCTTCTCCTCCTCCTCTTCAGGTTCTTCCACTGGCGGAGCCTTTTTGCCTCCCTTCTTCCCCTTCTTCTTCTTCGCAGCGTCACGCATAGCTTTGCTGGCAGGATCCCAGTGCTGTTTGAAGGGGAAGGGTGGAGCAGTCAGTTCGTACTCTTCTTCCCAGCATTCGAACGCGGAGAGGTTGATTCGCGACTTCCAGAACTCGGGATCTGTTGAGACTTCTGGTTCTGGAGTCGGTTCCTTAGCCTTCGCGGGCTTCTTTGCAAGATTCTTAGTTTGACGGACGAGCATCCGGCCAATGGCTGATACATCAGGTCGCAATCGCCTCCGCTCTGGGACATTTTCCGGTGTCACGACTGGCTCTTGTGGTTGCTGCTGCTGCGAAGAAGCTGAAGCAGGCTTCGCGGTTGCGCTCGAGGCAGGCTCTTCGACTTGCATTTGCTCTTCGACTTGCACTTGCTCTTCGACTTGCACTTGCTCTTTGACTGGCGCTTGCTCTTCGACCGGCGCTTGCTCTCCGACTTGCGTCTCGGCGCCCTCCTCGCTAAATCTGGCTATCATCTCCTGCTTCCGCTTTTTCAGCTCTGCTACGTCGTCGGTTACTGGCTGTGTGGGCTCTTCTTCGTCGAAGCGCTTCCTCTTGCCACACGGCTCGGCAAATGTTTGTCGCTGTACTACGGGTCCATCTCGTAGTCGCTGCTTCAGATCCTTAGCGTACTCCTCAAGGTCTTTCAGATCAGCATCCTCGTGTAGTATGCCGGCTTTTTTAAGAAACTTGAGGCGTTTCGATTTCATTCGGCGCTTGTTTCGTGACTTTGTGGATTTCTTGCCTTCTCCAGGCGGACCTAATTTTAAACCGATCGGTAGTTTTGGCAAAAGTTTCGATACAGGTGCTTTCGAAGACCGCACTTCGGGCGCCGCGTCACTGTCGCTGTCACTGTCGCTCTCGAGTTCGGAGTCACTCGAGGAGTCGCCTGAACTTGATGAGTCTGTGGCGTCCGAAGCACTCGATGAGTCTGTAGTGTCTGACTCCGAGTCATCAGATCCATCAGCGCTGACTTCGTCGTCCTCTTCTCCTGGCGCAAAATCGTCATCGTCCTCGTCCTCACTATCTTCATCCAGCTCCATCTCCGCCTCAGCCTGTTCGAAGTGCACTGCCTTCTCACCACCTCCAGACTCGCGCCCGGGTTTGTCTGCGAATGGCGCACTACGGTTGGTAGGCACTCGGCTCTTCATGATAATTCTCTGCTGCTGCGCCTCGGTCAACGAAAATGCCTCTTCATCATCGGTAATTTCCTCCAGCCTCTGCCGTTTCATCGGTGGAATCCTAACCTCGGGACGATTCGGCTGTCGTAGGTATGGTCGCCCAAACGGCAGGCCATCAACAAGATGCTGCCCTCCAGCGTTGATTTGGTGTCGTCCTGTGAGCGTCCTGGCGCGTATCTCGGCGCGCATGAGCGGTCTTATACTACTCTTCGTTAGCACTCTGAACGACTTTGTATTGTAAGCAGACGCACGTAGCATGGTCATCCTCCTTCAAGCACTGCCCCACCGGCATGAAGTGCAGACACTCGAAGCCAGCCACTTCGATAACATAGTGCTCCAGGCCCCAGTGCTCGGCCTCAAGCGGCACAATCAAGTTGACATCCTCCAGCAGTCTAGTGACGGTGTATGCAGTAGCGTTGTTCGTGTCCGGGACGCTCCAGAGAATGTTAGCGGCGGGTAGGCCGTTGCGCTGGATCGTGAGGCGCAGACGCATCGTTGCGGTCGCGTCGCGGTGAATAAATGTTCGAGATCGCGAACTTTTGGTGAGCGGAGCCGAGCTGTGACGGACTGCCGTTGAGCTAACCGCGTTTGGAAGTAGCGCGGCACGGAGGCGGTCCGCGATGAGCAGGAGGTATCTGCAAGAGAGGATACAGTCGAAGTTTCAATCTTGCTGGATGACGCAATTGCTCTGTTCGACGTGTTTATAATCCGTGGCTCGGCCGCTGATCTGGACTCAACATCTCTCAGCCATTCCTCCCACCAACTCACAATGCCCGTCTCAATGCCTATCAACACGCTAAAAGGCACCTGGCAGCGCCTTGTCAAGAACGACCGCCTCAAACGCTCTTCCCAGGTACTCTCAGTTATCGACAATCAAGTATGCATATTCGGAGGAGAAATTCAGCCTCGCCAACCTGTTGACGATAAAGTCGATATCATTACTTTGAGCCCTGGTACTTACCCCTCCACCGCGCCATCAGGGTACTCTGTACTAACACCCCCAGACGCACCCAACCACGACACAAAGTCCACCTCCGAAGCGCCAACCCCTCGCGTCGGCACCGCCTCCGCCGTCATCAAAGATGCTCTCTACATCTTCTCCGGCCGTGGCGGCGAAGCCATGACCCCCGTCGACGACGCCGGCGCCGTCTGGCGCTACACCCCGGCCACGCACTCGTGGAGCAAGCTCACGCCTGCCGACGCCGCTGCACCCGTCCCGCCCCCCCGTAGCTACCACTGCGCTGCGTCTGACGGCACGAGCACAGTGTACATCCACGCGGGCTGCCCGTCGTCCGGACGGCTCGCCGATCTCTGGGCCTTCGACGTCGAAGCGCGGGCGTGGACGCAATTACCTGATGCGCCGGGGCCGCCCAGAGGCGGCTCGGGGCTGGCATTCAGTGGCGGGAAGCTGTTTCGGATGCATGGCTTTGATGGGAGTGCGGAGGTGGGCGGTTGCGTGGACGTTTTTGATGTTAGTGCAAAGACGTGGAGTGTGAAGGAGTTTGGGGCGGATGGGAGGGATGGACCTGAGGCGAGAAGCGTGTGCACGGTGCTGCCGGTGCAATTGGGGCGCAAGCAGAAGCTGATCACGCTGTTTGGAGAGAGGGATCCGAGTTCATTGGGACATGCGGGAGCGGGGAAGATGCTGGGGGATGTGTGGGCATATGATATTAGTGAGGAATGGTGGACAAAGCTGGAGCCGAATGCTGGGGATGAGGGGAAGCCGGCGAGTAGAGGATGGTTCGATGCGGATGTGATCAAGGGAGAGGGGATGGGCAATGACAGTGTGGTTGTGCACGGGGGGTTGGGAGAGGACAACGAGAGACTGGACGACGTCTGGTTGCTGAAGTTCTAAGCATGTCATTAGACTTTTAATCAGAAATAGTTAGGAGTATGCTCCATGTTTACTCAATTGAGGCTCAAGGCTAGTGCCCCACTAATCCTCACCTATTTTCTACCAAGCCACCCACAGTCCAGCACCAACGTCTCCCCGCTTGCGTAGCCCAGGAATTCCATGTCCTAATCCAAAAATGACGCGACACGATTCTGGTACCGATGATCCTGAATGTGGAGACCCCAATCAGTGTTCAGTTTACCCACGCTGGGAGCTCCGGCACGGCTTACCCAAAGCAGACATATATCACGGCCACCGCAACGCACAACGCGCACATCAGCAGAGGGGTCAATTGCACAAGCACGGTCTTGCGCAATCCATGGTACTGCTATCTGAGTACCTTATAATGAGCAGTTGCTCGTCCTGAAATTAATTCTTGTTATCTCACTTTCAACAAACACATTCTTCAATAGTGCGTAGAACGCAAGCCTTATCGTATTATAGAATTGTGTACTAATAGATGCATAGTGCCTGCAAACGTCCCCCTCACAGTCATCAAAGGCGCTGGCCAGGAACACATTCCAATCCCCGCCGGCGAGAGCGCTATCGTCGCCGACTTCCACTCGTACGTCCTTCACCTCAAGTCCAACTCCAAACCCCATCCCGAACCTGACTAACCTCCCTGCAGTATCCAGACCCAGACAACGGACAAGCCCACCTACCTCACATCCGGCTTCTACCGCATCCAACCCGGCCCCACGCGCGACATCCCGCAGTACACATACGAGGAGACCAAGTACGTGCTCAACGGGCAGATCGACGTCCTCGATGAGGCCACAGGTGTTACGCACCACCTGGTCGCAGGCGACTTTGCGTTCTTCCATGTCGGGTCCAAGGCGCAGTTCAGCAGCAAGAGCGGAGGGACAGCGTTCTTCGCCGTCACAAGGCCGATAATTACTCAGCACCCGGGGCTAGTGGGGAGGGAGGAGAAGGTCACCTCGAAGTCGAAGTTGTGAGGACGACGAGATAGAATTTTAGGGGTTGGAGGTTGAGAGTAGAAACATGAGAGGCTAATGGACATTGCACTCAGAGTCTGTAGACGGCGGCGTGCGCTGCCGTGTGAAGCGGATAATGCGCTCTTCGATTTCAGTACCGCGCGTCCACCATTGCCCGTATCCAAAATCCCAGGCTTCCTGTTCACTGGCTGTCTCGTGCGGTCTGCTGTGGTGTGCGCTTTTGACTTTGCCGTTCCATGCCAACTCGAACTGTGTGTCTGCGATAGGGAAGCGCCATGTTTTTGCGCACTCGACGACCGTGTCCAGCTGTGCCTTTTTCTCTGTGAATGTTTCTAAGACAAGCTCGAGAGTCTTGATGTCGGGCAATTTGCTGATGATGTGGCCCCAGCCTGGGGTATCTATGTTGAATGGCGCGCTTGAGGTGGTATCGTACCCGTCGCGTCGCTGCTGTGCTAGGGCCTGCATTTGCGTGCTGGTGGGACGGGAGGTGAGATTGTCCTCCCCGTTGCCCACTGTTGGGTCCAGTGCCAGATGATTGCGTTTGGCATCCGTGCTGCTCGGGTCATCACTCCATGTCCACCAATCCGTGCAGCGCATGCGCAGCGTAAGGTGAACGAGCGGTCTTGCGCGTTGCAGGCGCATGTCGGACATCGGCTTTTGAAATTCAGCTGGTAAGTCCATCTCCTCTAGGGCATCACGCAGGCGAGTCCTATCGCCACTGATGCCCGTAGATAGCAGCGTAAAGTTGCAAGACTCGTAGCTTCCCCACGGAGTATTTTTGAGGCCAATGTCTGGTGCTACGAATACGTTTTGATGACGAGCCTCTGGCTGCCAGCCTGACGGACCGAAGAAGAAGTTGTACAGACTTTCGCCCTCGAGTGATACTTGTTGGAGTGTAATATCAAGCGATTGAATGTTCGCGAACTGCCACGGGAGCCTAATTCTTTGCTTTTCGCGGGGGAGCCATTCGGTGAACGGAAGCTGAAGAGCATTCAGGCGAAGCGGAAGAGCGAATGTTTCGAGATACACGGCCTTGCAGGTGTGTAGAAGATTCAGTGCGCGATCGCCCTTCGGACTCCTGGCCGACCACGTGCTGTCGGTAAGAGCATACTCGCAAATGAGGTTTCTGAGTTCTACTGGAATGGCATTGAAAAGTGGGCAGTCATTCTGCGTCACGACTTCGTCGTCTTTGATGTTCCAAGCAAGAGGCTCAGTGCAGCGCTGCACATCACAGTTATCATATTCGTTCCTGCAACAGCATCTGTCTCGCTATCGTGTCTCGTTAGAAAGTAGGCGGTTTGTTCTGGGCTAGACTGACTTGTCTTTTTACTGTGTGTGATCTCAGGACTCTGGTGGGTTTTGTAGTGTTATCATGAGCGAGGCAGCTAGCTGTTTGCTTAGTCCTGGCCATTGCGAATCACAGAATTTGTAGAAACAGAAGTGACAAAGGGCGTGATGGATAGAACTTATAGTGCTGTTCGCATATCGTGCGAAGTAGATGTGAGGTGCAAGGGCCGTGCGTGGATGCCTAAATTATCGGGTGGGGACCGTTGGGTGCCTGAGTTCCAGGTGGAACTTCAAGCTTTGAGTGCGTAGTGCACTCATATAGTGCTCGATATTGCCTGGAGAAATCACCGGCAGTATTGAAATCGGAGTGAGGGAAGCTCAATTTGTGGCGTGGCCTTGCAATTGCAAGATGCTTAGTGCACTAAGACCAAAAGCGGTATAGTCGATTTACTTTAACACTCACCAATGCATTTGATCCTTTGATCCTTGATGTTTTACTGAACAAATCTACCTCTAAGCTCTCTTTGGAACCTCATACGTAAGATCTATTGGGTAAATACTAGGATTCAAATATCTACAGTGGGGACTTGTGTGATTGAGCCACGTCTTTTGGAGAATATGGTTGCTGTTCATGCTACGGCATCAGCTGGATGCTATTGTACATTGACCCGAGTATCATCTGTTCGGGATTCCGGAACGAACTGTATGCCAGTCTCTTGCTAGACAGGAAGCGAAAGGGAAAGAAAGCTTGTTGCGTACACGTTAACGGTGTGGGTTCATGTCGGGTTTGAATGGTCACGATGTGAGAGACACTCGAGGTCTATTTGCGGTATGAGAGATCTAAAAAACGTATAATGTTATGCTGTTCTTGAACGGCGCGAGGCCGCAGATAGCCGTGAACGAGATCGTGTCGCTTCTCTATGAAACATCATATTCGGAGTTGTTACGGATACCGGAAGGCCCTGGTGCTCTCTACGAGAGTTCTGAACCAGATCTTCGACGTCCACGATACCATGCTGTTTGGCGGCGTGCATCTTGAAACTGTCGAGGCGCATATATACTTTGTAGGCTTTCGAACAGCCCTCGTAAGCACACCGATAGCCCCTCCCGGCCTGGCTGTGAATGGTCTTAAGGTGCCTGTTGAGATCGGCGTTGTGCTTGAACTCGGCAGCGCACCCCAATTGCGGACAGGCAAACTTTCGTCTCAGTCCGGGGGAATCAGAGCGATGAACAACCTCGAGCGCGCGGATGTGGGCATTATACTCACTTGACTCTCGTTGTTGCATTGGGGATACATATTGATGCTCGCTGGCGCAGTATGACCCTGTGTCGACTTCGGACCATGCCGAAGTACTGTTGTGGGTTGACCTTAGATCTTGGCGTGATATTTCTCTGCCCATAGCTTCCAGCGGCTGTATAGTCATTTCATATGGCTCATAAGAGGCAGCGTAAGGATGTCCCATATAGAATCCATCCGATGTTGTTGATACCGGTGACAAATCGTCCAGCAGGTCATCTGCCGGAGAACATAGGTTATGAGCGAAGGCGCCTATTCCTGATGTATCTGACAGATGTTCTGTCTCTTGATATGGGAGAGAATATCCTGCGCTGCTGTCGAACTCCCAAAAAGAAGACTGTAGACCCGATGAAGCCGATTCCGGCAGCCAAGTCGGATACGCATGTGAGACCTCGAACGGAGAATCCAGATATTCCAGCCTTGATCCACTCATCTCCTGAGTTTTTCCTTCTGGTATGTGTATTCCTAGCGTTCTGTTTTGTTGCATCGCTGGTTCGTAAGCGGGCGACACGAGACGATCGCCGCTGTTCCAGTGGGAGGCCTCCGATGGACTGAAGCATGGCGTTAATGAGCTCTGGCGCCAGTCTCGCACAGAGCTTTCTTGAAAAAACCTCTGGTCGTATATTCCGTCTGAGAATACATCTACAGATGCGTCGCAGGATCCTGACATAGTTGAGTCCTTCTGATGATAGAATACCAAAGAAGAAGTTGGGACAACACAGCCCCACCTGACACGCCAGTGTGGCTTGGCGTCCCAGGAAACGGAGGATCCGACCCCAGGAAACGGCGTCCACATGGTGGACCCGGCGACGGCCCGTAGGACCCAATCTTTGAGCATAACAGCTCGACATCCACATATTGCAACACCGTGGATAAAACCTTCGTGCATGTGCGACAAGCGAGAGCTTTGCGGCAGTTTCTGCGATTGATCTCCAATGACTGCGGCCTCGAGTCTGAGTGAAATTGTCGAATCCAACTCCAAGCACGCAAAAACGCGAAACGCGATTCTTCAGCCGAATGAAGGGACTGCGTCATTCGTGTGCTGGTCTTGACTGAGGCCTTAAGCCGCTCTGGCTAGACCTACTTCAGCACATTTCCCGACATTCCAGCCTGTCAGAAGTCAGCACGCCCAGGCATGCTGGCCGGCGACTGCTCCTGCTCCCTCCGGTGATCCTTGGACCACCGTGTGCCCACAGTCTACAACCACTGCTTCTGCGCAACTCGTCCTGTCTCCTGAGAGCATTCGCACGCAAAGCATTCTCGCGATTCTAGTTACAGCTGGCTCACAGGTCCAGCGGTGCGTCGCGCAACTTCGAGTGGTCTTCGGCAGCAGCAGTCACGGCCGCCATCTGTCGCAGTCCTCCGCCGCACTGCGACATCTGCATATCAGCACACTCTCGCAGCACGTTCTGTGCAGCAATAGTAAGATCCAATTTAGCCTGGCAGGTTCAGCAGCATGATGTACTGACGATGTTGTATTGTGTAGGCCCACACTATCGCGCACCTCTCCTCCTCCAGCCACCACCACCTCCGCCGCCGCCTCCTCCCGTGGTTCGCCATCCGACCCATACCTTACGCTTCGCAAGACATAATCAGCAACGTATAATACGCTACCCATAATTCCAAAGGCCATAGCCAAGATGAAGACGCTGCCTGCTCACGCCGATACCCCGCTGGGCTCGAGACGTAAGTGCAACCCCCTTGTATGACGTGGTGAGGTCGCCATCGCCGAGGCGATCAGATGACTGCAACACGTACTGTCCCTAGGTGGCTATACCTGCAGGGCTCCATACAAGCCCAGCCCACCAAGCTCAAGTGTGCTTCCATAGTGGCGCTCGAATACACATCCCGGTATGCCACAGGTGCTAGCACCCACACTAACATCCAACAGCCAGACCTCTCGAGGCACGTATCCAAGTCGTGATGAAAGTATTCCGAGATGGCAACTTCCACACAGCGCGTGGGAAGCTGCTTACGAAGATCGATGACGCGGTGCAGGGGAAGGTGGGTAAGATGAGGGACGATAAAGCTTTGATCATAGCCAAGCTGGTGGAGGAGTTGAAAGCGAAGCTTGCGATAGACGGTGACGACGAGGCCTGTTTTATCGAGAAGGCGCAGCAATTTCTAAAGCTTGATGACTCTACAGCGTGGCGTAAGTATTGCTTCGGTTTTAGTATGAAAGGTTCATGCTTACAAGATACAGTCCGCAATTGGTTCTACGAGGCATCCTCTGATACCGGACCGGCAAGAGCTGCCACGAAGACAGCGGTTGAGAATGCGAACAAGCCGACTGTGAAGCCACCAAGCGGTACTCAAGGCCGAGTCCGCGATACCACGGTAGAATCGCCGGCCAGTCAGTCTAACCAAGGACCCCAGCACAAGCACCGACAGTACTCGCAGAGCGAAGGGCTCCAAAGGTTATCGCAGATGCCTCCCGTGGCAGACTCTGTGGGGCTCACACCCGGTACTTCCGCAATGATGTACAGCAGCTCCTCAGCCGCGGCACATCCCCGTGTACGACGCGCAAGCGATAGTGCGACGTTGTGGAGCAGGATCGCTGCCATGTCGCCTTGCCCCCGTTGTGGTCGCCCGTGGCATGCCCATGAGCCAGTGGTGACAGATGTGTCGACAACGGCAAGAGAAGCAGCGCTCATCGCGCAGTACAACTCCGTCGTTGGCCAGGGAGCTGCTTCAGGCCGTGATCAAGTGGAGTTGACTGAATCTACTGGCGGCATAGGCAACTTCCCAGGTGGATACCTAAGAGTGGGACTGATCCCAGAGACCCATATCGTCCAAGAAATAGTGGTTCGCCATGCGGTTGTTGTTCCACAGCCGGTTCGACAGGAGACGCACCACTTCTACCATATTCCTCTCCTGGACTGTGTCTTCTGCGCACTCATGTTCTTGGCATTCCTTCTTGCGTCCGCATATCTGCTGGAGGGGTTGGTAGGAGCATCGAAATAGCCTTGGTAATCCTGCATCCTCCATCAGCGTCTGTATCTATGTTTCTTTCTCTAAGCGGCATACCATCAAGGGCGATTTCGATGTGTCGGTGCTATTTTGTGCATAGCTGGGTCAAGGAGTTCGGTGAAACGGTTTAGGTCAACTTCATGATCATACAAAATACCAAATCAAAGGCAGTTGAATATTCATTGAACATACAGAGGGAAGTATAGGAAGGATGGTGAATGTTACTGTAAAGCCTGCGAGAGGGCTTGCACGGCAGCAACCAATCAGACTGCCGAAGCAAGCCCCACTCGCTTACATGAACAAGCTAAGCCTAAGGCGGCCCAAACCTGGCTGCAACATTGGAAGACCCTGCCGTTCATCCTCGAACCGTCAGATCTCCTTGCGCGCTGTGCGTGACGTCCTGCCTTGGCTGTGGAGCCACCGCTTTATCACCGGACCAGTCGACTGTCTGCTCACATCGGTGTCTAAGGTGCCACGAGGCGCAGTGTTCCATTACAGCACATCCGTAGGCAGGCAGGAGGGCAAAATTGGTCCATGTGCATTCACATGCGTCAACACTGACACTAACGTAGACCGTGCCCCTGCACTCTCTACCTATGTTCAGCGGTAATATCAATCTTGTCCGATGCATGTTCCAGGGTGTACATCCACAGGCTTTGGCTTTACCTGGCCTTCCATGCTCAGTCGCGGTTTGGGAGAAAGCAGCCTCACAATCTGAGAGGACCGGTAGCCACATTCACTGCCTTGCTTCAGCTTCGAGGATGAGTGCTTATCAGGCTTGCACCACAACAAAGCTCGATTTCGTGGAATGTTGTGCTAGCGAAGGCATGATCATAGAACAAGAAAGCGCTCATTCAAATGATCGGGAGAGAGGCCGATGTTTTACCTTAGACGATGGACTACCGCAAGATTCCAATAAAAGGCCTTTCTCATCGGCCAATTCACATCAACTTTGTAGGCGAACCCTGGGCGGATAGGTAAGGGTCCTCCATGGTGTTTGACCTCGACAAACATAGAATCTTGAGTATGTCCAACCGTTCATGAGCATCCACCACTTTCGCCGGGACACCCATGATCGCCAAGCGGAAGAAGAACCCACATAAAGAGTCATCTTTATGCGATTGCTCCACAAACCAATCCCAGGCTGCTTGCATCTCTCTGTCGATCCATTGTGCAGGTGGAGTGGCAAGAGGCCCACCGAAACAAGACCTCCGATGTGGGCTTCTCAACACAAAGTCCAAGCTGTCACGTTGTCCATAATCTCCCTCCGTCAAATTCAGCTGTAACAGCAACGCCCTGGCATCCTCGGGATTGCCTACAAATGTCTGTAGCCATATCAGTGCGTCCATCATGAGACTGCATTTCTTGGTAGTGGTGTAGTCCGTATCCAGCAACTCCTCAGCTTGATCACTATCGTGCAGGACATCGCGCAACATCTTAGAGATGAGACAAAATGGCGCTAGAAGACCAGGCGGAGGTCGAATAGCAGGTTCGTAGCTCGCCAGTTCACTTTCCAGCCCGACTCTAGGATCGTCAGGGTAGCCAAGGTCTCTGAGTGCGTTGCGCACGGCCAAGGGATAGTTCCTTTTTGTACGGACCAGAAACCGGTAGAGGAGTTCCTTCCCGTCGAAGTCCTTCCCTTCGTAATTGAAGTCTTTCCAATACCCGCTTCGGAGTTCGCATCCCTGGTCATCTACTTTCTGCTCCAATACATCCGAGTCTCGTAAAAACATGACGAAAGGCTCGAACTGGTGCCACTTAGCAACAGTCCTCTTGGTAACGGATTCGCGGAACTGTTCCAGCAGAAGATCTCCAGAGATGATAAGACCATTCAAGGCATCCAGGATGCGGCGTTCCTCGGTCGGTGGCCGTCCATATGCGTGCGTTTTGTACAGAATATCGTGGCCAGCCTCAGCCCATGCATGGCCAAGCGCTGAGACGACCTGGATCTCAACCATGTCATCTTCTTTCCACACGTAAGATCCTTTGCCCTGATCTTTCTTCATCAATACACGATAGTGCACCGCTTGGTAACCGAGATGTCTTCGAACATACTCGCCCCCTTCTTCATTGGCCTTTGCAGCAGCTTCCGAGATGTGGTCCCCATGGTGCTTCTCCTCAACGTTGGGGCCCCATATCTCCTGGATTACCTCCTTCACCTTCTCTCGTTGCGCCTTGTTGGGGGTGTATAATACCACCCGAACACCAGCGAGGTCCTTGACATCCCTCAATATGTCAGTGCCAGATCCATACTCTTCCTCGCCCATGACTGAGCGCTCGAGGTTTCTCATCTTCAGCTTTTCTTCCAGGCTCTTCTCCTTTTTCGCACGGAAGGTCACCATGACTTGCATTTCCTCATCATTCCTATCTCGCGTTCCCTCTAATTTTCTCTTGATTAGTTTTTGTGCTGTCTTAGCACATGCATCCCAATGCTCAGGGTGAAACTCGTCACGAAGGAATTTTTGGATTACAGGGGTCGTGTCTAGGCCGGTTACTGCGCGGGTAGGGACTCGTGGTCTGAAGTCGTCCTCTTCATTGTCCATGTTCTGGTCTTGAGGGGCTCCATTCTGCTCGTCCGAGTCGATACCACCCGCAGCTTCTGGTGCGTACTCGTTGGTCATGTCTCTTGAAGTTGCAGCGAGTTTACGATCTGTACCCGTTTCGCCTAACCGTTATAATCAGCAGTGATCAGAACGCCAATGGTTTGTAGTACATACCAAATCGATGGTCCGGGTGCTTAACACAGCTTACAGGAAATTTTCCGGGTAGAATAAAACGGTTACTGGATGTTTTTGAAGCCGGTGTCTAGCTAGACTGATCTTGGGGAACCGCCACTCATATGCAGGATATGCGTCTGTCAGGTTGAAGGATGACAAGGCTGTGGATTTGTCTTAAATGCGCCTGCAAGTTCAGGCAAACTAATAAAAACGACCAGGCTATCAGTCTAGTACTCTGCGAGTATACCCAGCCAAGCCTCCGCGGAGTCTTCAGGGATCAGGCTGAGGCGAGTGCCGCACTCGCTACCATCATCAAGTGACATGGATTCTACAGGAAGTCCTCCAGACAGTCATCGCTAGACCCTGTTTATCTTACGATGAGACGCTGCTGCGTCCCTCTCGCTCTTCAGCCTCGCTTCGTTGCCTGCGACTGCCCCCGCTCGCAGCTGACGATTGCGCATCCTCGCACAGCCGTGCGACAAGGCTACTGCCTACCTGTACGCCACCCCGCTAAACGGACAAGGTCCTTCAGCTAGATCTTCGTTCGGCCCCCGGCTTCGACAACCTTTAAGCCTCAGCCGCGCGCGTACCAATCTATCAAACTATCGTGCACCACTTTTGTTTGACGTGGGCGGAGCATGTCTTCGAGCTCAGCATTCACTCCACCTCCGAGCTACTCTCGCGACAAAAGCGACGTGTACAAACAGTCTCTTACCTATAAGGACTACGTTCGGACCCTGTGCGCCAGAAATCCGTCGTTACTGACTTTGCACTCGTTTCTTGCAAATCCGAAAGCTCGAGCTTACGGCTGCCACGTGACGGCATTAGACTTTCATCATGGTACGGCGACTCCTTCCGTGCGACTGATACCAGACATCGACTGCCTGAGCTATGAGTTGGGAGAACCGCCTGGCTCGTTGGCCAAAGAGAAGGGTCGCAACACTAATCAGTCACTTCACGGCCGGGTATTGATAGTAGAGGACCTTACCGTCCAGGTCATTGAGCTTCTAGGTTCCGCATTAGATCTCGACCCGTTGTTTCTTGCAACTCATCTGCATACTGTACATAGAACAGGAATGCGTCACCAAACACCCGACGATGCGACTCTGCCGTCTCGTTTCCACGGCCGTGACTTTGTAAATGTCTCGTACCATCAGCCACTGACATCCAATGTTGCGTATCCCCTCGGAGGGAAGTTTGCTCTAGATGCTGCGATTGATCGTAAGCTCGTATTTCTGCGTGCCACAAGCATTGGGCTTGCTCAGCATCGCGTCTCTGTTATCAAGCTCCGGCGTGATCCTGGTTTCTGGCTCGGTACGTATGCATCACCTCTTTCTACTGCAGAGCTGATATCGTAAGCCTTGATGCTGGTTGACCCACCAATTGGCGATACCTACTATCACTCGGAATACAAAGATGATCCGCAGCACAAAGTCACTCTGGACGTGAATCCTTATTTGGGAACGTACGAGAACTTCATGGATCTACCCAGATTCTCAGAGTCCTGGGATCAGGACCAGACAGGGATCAACTTACGACAATCTATGGCGAATGACTTGATAGGATACTGGAAAAAAAGCCGTACCGGGCTGTTTCGATCCACTCGATCCTTCGATACAGTCACTTGCGTACTATCCGCTACGGATAGTTGCTGCAGAATGGGTGAAATACATCGCAGTAATGCAGCATTGCATCAAAATGTACGAGTACGAAGGCAGCCAGCTAGATCTCGAGAAATTCAATATGGATCTGCGAGAACTCCAAGGCTGGCGACGGAGGAGCATGATCTCTCAGCAGAAAATCAGAGCAGTCATTCGGCATCTCCGAACACAGCCATCTCTAAACCCAGAGCACGTTTCTTGTATCGATAAGGTCCTCCAGGACTACACAGTGATCGAAAGCGACATCGAAGACGCAGGCCGTAGACTGGAGAACATGCTACCAGTTGTCACATCACTAGTCCAGATTATTGACGCACGACAATCGTTTGCCGAGACCGCGAACATCAGTCGCCTGACAGTACTGGCGCTGATATTTGTTCCGCTGAGTTACATCTCTAGTCTGTTCAGCATGAACAGCGAAAATATGCCCGGCAGCAGCGGGTTCTGGGTGTACTTCGCAGTAGCGATACCGGTGACGGTCATCGTGTTTTTAGTCGCTCGACCGCCGACTGTGCGAGGAGTTCAGCAGATGTTCGCGTGGGTCCGTGGTTGTTTCAAGCGGAAACCACGCCCGACGGCGTTGTCTGTTGATGCTAAATCGGAAATCGACATCAAGAAGGAAGACTGGGTTCGCGTGAGAAGCAAAACAATGCGGATGTGAAAGTTCACGCAGGGATGGAGTTTGGAAGGACTCAGATTGTGCAGGCAGAGTTACAGAGACAACATTTGGAATTGGAGGCGTCTGGGTTACGGGAACAAGACTACTAGCTACTTACGCATTCACTGCACAACTCCACAGGTAGATTTCAGAATACACCATCAAAGACGTTTAAGATTGAAGCACTCCGCGATCCCCTGTAGTCCAAAGAACCTCCGCCTCCCACCTTTTGATCTTCCACAACCCATCCCCCACATCCTTCACAAGACCAAGAGTATACAAGCTCGACGCCGTGTAGGAGGTATCCTCCTTTATGAACGCATCCTCCGGCCGCACATGATACGACATAGCGTGAGCAGTCAAGACTGCCTCGCTCGCGCCGTCTTCCACTTCCACTCGAATACCGCTGATGGTGTGCGTGGTGACCAGAACGAAAAGCCTGTCGAATAGCGCTTTAATTGCCGTCCAGCCCTGGATGTTGAAGCCGTTGCCGGTCCAGGTCATTTCCTCGGTTTTCAAGCAGGCAGACTCAAAAAGAGGTTGGTTATTGCTGTCGATGCCGAGAATGCAGCGGTGGAGTGCGTCGGCGATGGCTTCTCGGGGAGGGAGGCTGGTGAAAAGCACTGGGTTGGCCATTTTGGCGAGGGGGGGAGTCGTCGAGACTTTTGTTATCGAGTTATGAGTATTGCTGTATAACCATTTCCTGTATTGCTGGGGCTTGACCCTTGGTTTATGTGTTTCTATGCTCCGGGTTTGGTGTCGAGTCGAGTCCCGAATCCCGCCCCTAGCCCCATAAGAGGGCAATACACAAAGCTAGCATTTCTGGATGACTCGGAAATAGCACAGTGAGCGTGAACGGATCAGTACTCAGATAGAAAACGCAATTGGAAGCCTGTAGGTTGTGTGTGTTGATGATGCAGTTCAATTTGATCACGTGACTCTTGGACATCCAGATTCCGAAGTAGACTGCACAGTGAAGGCTTTGAATTAACAGCGATTGACCGGTATCGAAGGCCTCCATTTCTCTGCAACCTCTGCCAGCGTGAAGTCCCCACCAACATTGCCAGGAAATACGACATAGGGCAAGCCAGGCCATTTGCTCGTCGGCTCATCGCATCGCCAGAGAGGAACTCCTGGAGCTGCTTGTCCAACAATCGTAGCCTTTTTCATCTTCAGTCCCTTCGTCGCCATATCACTGCTTGTAATGCCACCCTTTGCGATCAAGTATCTCGGCTTGACTTCCAGTCGCTCCAAAAAGGTGACAAGTGCAGCTGCAACAACAGAGCCGATGTCCAATGAAGATCGCTCATCTGCGCCGGTGATCAGATCTCTAGACGTCATGATTAAGACGTCCTTTGGCTCCTGTAGTGCGCGTGTAGCAACCTCAAGAGCATTGCTGAGCTCTTTGGCGCGCGAATCATCGCTTTCGAGAAGCTTGTTGACGCTCAGCTCCACCGTGATCAGCTTGTCGCCTGCGACCTCAATTAGAGCCTTCAGTTGAGTGGTAGTCTTAGGGACGTATGAGCCAGCGATGATCAGCCCGCCAGTCGCAGTGCTGAGCCGAAGTTGCCGCGAGGTGATAGGTGGAATAGGAGATATTCCAAGGCGGGCAGACACAAAGGCAGCTGCAGATCGGAAGAGAAACTTCTTGCCCAGCGCAGATGCCTTCAGAATCCCAAGAACAACCACATCCATATCTTCCTCTGCAGCTGCGTTGACGATAAACACCGTACCTTTCGAGGCGCTCTGCAAGATCTCATTGACTTTATCAGGTCCACCCTGTCGTATGTCTCCAAGGCTGATACCACGCACTCGATCTCTTGATATTGCCCCCTTGCTTTTTTCAACGACCCAGTCCGCCATTTGGCTGCTCTTGAACCCGAATGTGGCATCCTTCGCAAACGGAGTCTCTGCGGCGGGCACCAACGTGTCGCCTTCAGCAACATAGTGAACATCGTCGATCGTGTATCTTCCACCCTGAAGGAAAAACGGTGCGAGAATCCATGCATCGCTTGCACCAAGAGCTTCCTCCACAGCCTCCGGTTCGACTGGAAAGTGCCCTCTTAGTGTCGAATCACCTCGGAGAACGACTTCGAATTTTTTACCTGCTTGATTTGCAGCTTCCTTTAGGTTTTGACATATCTCAATAGTCAGCTCTCGTGCAGCTGGTGGATGCAGCGCTCGCGAATTGGTAAGAATAAAGAAGCCGCTTCCAGGCGCTGTGCTTTTGAATTCTGCTGCCAGAACTGGAACCGTCCAGGTCGTCAGCACATGAATGTCGTGGCAAGTCTGTGTCCCGGTTGGATCATCGTCGAGTGCCACCAAAATAGGAATATCGGAGCTGGCTTGAATGACATCCCGCGTCTGCGATCGGAGCTCGGTTGAGGTTGAAGACAGAGCTGGAAGTGCGTCCAGCGTCTTTTTGAGTGGCAGAGGAGTTGGTACTACTGACGGGGTAGACATTGTCGATAGCGAGTTCGAAGCAAGATCGGTGTTGTTATAGGATCCGTGTAGTCTGCGGGCAACAGCGGGTAACGTACTTGACGTGGGGTTGCGGGTAAGTGGGGTCGGACTCCTTGCCGATCGTGGCCCCTCCCGAGGTCGCTCTGGGTGTCTTGGAACCGCGCCATCACTCCTGGCACGTGTTTTCTAACATGCTTACATCATTCAGGCTGGCTTATATCTCGTACAGGCTGTTGAACGCAAGTGTTTAGAAGCTGAAGCCAGCGAAGTCAAGATCGATTGTACCTGTGTCAAAATTCAGGAATGACGAGGCCCCTGGATTGTATGCATCGTCGAAGCCGCCGAAGAAATTCTCGCCGTAGGACCCTCCAGTCAACGGGGTATTGAGTTCCGATCCAGTAGGTGCACTAAGTTGACTCGCTTCCTTTGGTAGACTGGGCAGGATTCTTGCCGCTGGACTGCCGCCCTTCTTTGCGATCATCTTTTCGAGTCCCTCTGCCATAAGGTGAACCAAATGCCACTTACCAACAGGGGTTGATCGAAATTGCTGCACGGCTTTCGTCGTCAAGTCAAACACTACAGTATCAGATATATACTGTCCGCTGTATTGTGAAGCGATGTTCAATAAGAAGGCACATGCAAACGCCACCATTGAATGAATGTAGTGTGGAATGCCGACAAGTCCTTCCTGAATGTCGTAGTCAGTAAGGACCATTTCGATCGTATCTGTAGCAGCTGTTACAGCAGCGACCGCACTATCGCGGAAGTGGGCCGGTACGGAGGCACCCTGTAGGCCTCGAAAAACGTGGGAGTGTAGATGAAGCTTTGCGAGGTGATGATGTATAATCACGCCCTTTGTAGGGAAGCCGCCGATGAATTGATGAATTTCTGAATATGTCAGCATTATAATTAAGGGGCCTAGAAGCAAGCAGTATGTCTTACTCAGAAGTTCCGTCGACCAAAAGCCCATCCAGTGATCGATTTGGCGGCTGAAGCTTGCCAGTTGTGGTGCAAAAGCTTTGGGGATTGGTTCGCCAGTGTCAGGTCCAAAAAGCTCTCTTGCATTGCCCATGATGATCAGCAGAGCCATCTGGCTTACAAGTCGTTTATCGGCTTCAGTGAAAGCTGAGGTCCGCATAAGCGCCTCCCACCCAGTAATAGATACTTCGTCTTTGACGATTGACGGTCGACCGTACAGAATCGACAAGTGTCGGTCGCAGATGTACAGAACGTACCACAGTCGTATGCACTCCATGGAATCCTCATCACCACTAGCAAGCACGCGCTGATAGCTGCTGCTTAAATTGATCTCCATGGCTCGTCGGATGGCGTATCCACTAATCGTCCAGGAGAGATCGTGTAGCCAGTATGATGCCACGCAAAGAGCCCGCATACGGTCGCGATCGATCCGTCGGTCAAACATGGATGCTGACATCAAACGGCGGAACTCTCGACTGCACGGTTTGTAAAGATGATTACTTTGGGGATCGTGCAGGGCTGCGACAGTACAGATAGTTACAGTAAGAATGGTGGAGCTACGGCGAACACTGTCCAGATCGCGATAGTGATGACTCCCAATCTTATACATGAAGTGATCAATTCGGTTTAGGAAGAAGCCGAAAAGACGCTCGGCATCTTCAATGCTAACGATGCCGCGAGAAATGAAGTCATTGACAGGGTGATTGGCCGCGAAATCTGGGGTGTGCTTGCGTTCCTCGGTTGGGTCATCTGATCGAAGTGCTCGGAGACGGGTGAGCTGGTACAGAGACTCGATAGGTGCATGTGGCAAAGCATCACCTTTTGGAGACGATCTTGGTGAATTGTCACACGATGGGACGTCCTCGTCTCGATCCGCAGCGTCATACTGTTGGACTGGATCCAGGTCATCCACGGTAGTGGCGTTTAACGATGGCAGTGCAGGTAGTGATAATTTGCTGAGAACTTGTTGAAGAGACGCGTGTATGACACCAAGATCACCAACAACTTCGTGCTTCCATCTGGTCTGGTTAAAAACTGGCCTAATCGATGTCGTGACACTTACTGTGATCGCTCGTCGATCAACGTCTGCAGGCTTTTGTTCAATACGCACGAAAGATTTCGTTCAGCACAACGCTTGCATGGCGGTTCTGCACCATCCATAATGCATTTGATCGGCTCGACATCAGTACCGGGTGACCGCGTAGACATAGATCACTTGCTAACCTTTTGTTTTCGACATGCTGCGCAAGCTTTTACTTTCCGCGAAATTGCCGGTGTTGTCGGCTCAAGCCCAGCCTCCGATAGTCGTGGTCGTGCAGCCGCGGGTGACAACTGAGGGCCATTGTCAATGACCTGTGACCAGGTTCGTTTTGGTGGCATCAGCGGAATCAACGACACCAGCGACGGGTCTGCAGTGCTCTCATCACAACACCAATTTGGCGCGTCGGATGTGGAGATGGGTTGTGCGTCTGGATCGTGGGCGATCGGTGATCGGAGCCCGTAGTCTTTGATTGGCTAGCGCTACCCCGTAATCATCTGGCTCTTACCTTATTCTGCTGAAATTCGCGTTTCGGAGGCTCGATCGCGAGTGAGCAGACTGGAGGCGCACAACATGTTTCATAAGTCCTAGAGGTAGCGACATTTACTGTCACGGCTCGATCAGCTCAGCTGAGGCTGATGGTTATCAATCTGACGCTAAAATCTGGCTGCTCGATTTGACCACCCATCAATACAAAGCGAATCTACAGGCGCTCGTCCATGACCACCAACTCCCGTGGAAAAGATACAAAGCGCAGGTTGCTGTTCAGTAAGCCTCTGACGCAAGCTGACGTTGATGCGATCTGCAAGGCATCCAGCCTCAGACAGGGCCACTCGAGTCGCCATCTTCAATCTCCACCTCCCCACCGCTACGCGTCTTGATCGTACTGTCTTGATGCACAGAACGATTCTCATCGTTGCTCTCTACTCTCACAGGTCTCCCTGAAAGCTTGCTGCAAACATCCTGCACCATTTGGAGTTGATGCGCGCTGCAGGAACCCGTTCGCAAAGCGACGCCGGTCCAGGTTCGTGCCTGACGATCTCGCTTTGACGCACTCCTGCACAACATCAGTAAAGAGAAATCTTTCAGATATCACTTCCGCGTTGTGAGGATGTCGCAACGGCCATGGTCGGGCTGGACAGATCCAGCGTATCATCAACCACCAGCGCAATTGTTAGACAATCGTTCTTCAGCATTCTACCAGAAACCCATTCCGCCCTACGCACAGCCGACGGTGCAGAGTATACACCCTTTTTATGGGACGGCCGAGCCGGCACCCATTATCGCAGAGCTCCCAGCGCCTTTGCCTGCAGTACCGCCAACGACAACATCAGAGAAGCAATTGACAGAGGACGGACAGCTTGCAAGGAAGTTGTCAGCACCAAACCAGCAGGTGACGGAAGATGAAGCGCTTGCAGAACGACTTCATTTACTTGAAGTACAAGAGGCAGGGAAAAAGTACAATAACAGTATCAGCCAACCATTGCGTCCAGCCAGTATGGTGTTGCCAAGCCCTCAGTGGACGCCGTCGCTTGCACAACAGCGGTCTTTGAATTCAATGAGGCCACACTCTCAAAGCATACCCCAGGGTTCTGTGTACAGTCCTGGGTTGGTACATCAGCAATCTACGCGGTCCCTGCGGCCGCATTCGCAGAGCCTCTCTGGGATACCATGGAATCCTGGATCGTTCGGCTCACCACCACAAGCGCCATCAAGATACAGCATGCTACCAGAAGTAGTTCCGGACCAAGCCCCAAAGTTTCCTCCAAGTCATCTGCCACCGGTAGTTGTAAGCGACCTACCCGAAGTGGTGATCAGTAACGCGCCCGACGCGCTGGAGATACCATCAAATCCAGCGTCTTTGGCCAGCCATCTTGAAGAACATCGACATGTCCCCTACCCGCCTCAGTGGAGACTTGGTCCGGTGGTCAAGATGTACCATGCTCAAACGCGCATTACCGCAAAAGCCAATTGGCTTGATGTGCCAATGTCATCCGCCTGGTCGAGTCATCGACGGTCAGAGGATTCCTCGAACTCTTCCCCTCCGACCTATGTATTCTCTTTCAAAAAGTTCGGCGGCAGTTATCGTGATCCAAGGTTTTCATGGGTCATGCTCACTCACGATGCAGATCCCCGTGTCAAGAAGCGACATCCGGTATGGTCCTACGAACTGCGATTGGACCTCAGAAGTGGTGTTCGCAAGAAGGAGGTTTTGAATGCAGGTGGAGGATCTGATATACTCACTACATACGTCCACGCCTCGAACTACGACTCGCTTCGCTTTGTTGGCAACGATGCGAAAACCTACTTATGGGTCAGTCAAATGCCAGTGAGCTCGACTCAAGGCCAGCGCTACGACATCATCCGCCATGCACTTTTTGTTGCACATAACAACTACCAAGACCCACTTTACGGTGATATTGTCGCGGACCACACCTATTGGGACGGATTCGATGGCGATGTGCGAGTTCACGAAGGAACCACTTGTATGGAATGTCAAGTAAAACCAATAGTCGGTCAGAGGTGGAATTGCAAGACCTGTCCAGACCATGACATTTGCGGCCTCTGCCACTCTCGTGGGAACCGCAGTTCCATCAAACTGGGATGTAAGATATCGTTGACCTGTCTTCCCGATGAAACGCTCTACATTCGTTCTCCGTTAGTAGACCACGCCCTTGTCATCGCCTCGCTGCAAGTTCTGAAAGACTGGCAAAAACATGAACTACGGCGGCAGAAGAGCCAAGATCCAAAGGGTTTCATGCAGAGCGAGGAGACGGCGCGAAAATGTGATCTCGGAAAGCTAAGCTATTGGAGAGGAAGCGATTTCACCGCGAAACATGGCAGATCGAAGAGTATCAACGGTAGAATGGAAACTGCAGAAGCTATGCAGAACCCAAATGGGATTGCGGGCGCACTGGGCAATTTAGCGGATGCAGGCTTGGCTATGGCAGCTCAAGGGCAACAGGGTGGGTATGGTGGACATCACGGAGGGCACCATAGTTACGGGGGAGACGGAGGAGGTGGAGGAGGTGACGGCGGCGGCGGCGGCGGTTAAATGTAGCGCCATCTACACTACAATCATATCATCGTGGTATCAAGTCGATCACCTGAAGAATGTAGTATACTTGATTAGAACATTTGAATTGGCGCTCTTGCACGCAGGACGTGGCAAGGCCAAGCGCGTGTTGCGCATGGAGGAGATTGCGCGAGTCAAGGGCAGCAGGAGCTCGGGGCGGCATTGTGTCATCCTAACTTTTGTGCACAGCTGGGAGACACAACGCCACGCTCGCGCCAACAGCCACTATCAACACATTTCACTCGCTGCATATTGTTTTTCAATCTCTGCGCTGTTCAGTGACGGTCAATATCAGCCATGTCAACGCCGTCAGACCCCCCACCGCCCTACGATGCAGCAGCCAAAACACCCCTTCTATCAAACCGCAAGTCGCCAGGCCCATCTGATTCGAAAAGAGGGCCCCAAGGTCCACCGCCTCCTCGCGGACCGCCTCCGCCGCTCAGCATACCCGTGTTAGACGAATTGCGACGAAAGCGCGTCATTCTTGCCTCGGCATCTCCTCGACGAAAGCAGCTCCTTGCCCAGCTCGGACTTCAAAACGTACACATAGTGCCCTCGCAGTTTGGCGAAGACCTCTCACACGACCTCGGCGCGATCAACTACGTCCTTGAAACCGCAACTGCAAAAGTGCAAGACGTATACCGCCGCGAAATCGATAACACAGATCAAGGCGAGCCAGCGCTGTTCATTGGCGCAGATACAATCATCGTTAGTCATGATGGCAGGATACTTGAGAAGCCAAGAGGCGCCGAACACCATATTTCTATGCTGAAGATGCTGAGGGACCAGGGTCAGCACAAAGTCATGACGGCTGTGGCAGTGATGAAGCCATTAGAAAGTGCCATGGACCCAGGGTACAGGCTGGAGACGCACGTTGAGGAGACAACGGTGAAATTTGACCCATTAGGTACGTCGCATAGCAATGCTCTCTCAAGGCAACCACTAACAGCTGGCAGTCACAGACGAACTCATCCTTGCGTATGTGCGGACGCGTGACGGCAATGACAAAGCTGGCGGCTATGGTATTCAAAGCGGAGGTGCTGTTCTTATTGAGCGCATCGAAGGGTCGTATGATAATGTTGTCGGACTACCCATACGCGCAACATTGACCCTGATTGAAAAGATCATGGAGCCCGAAGAGGAGTTGGACGACGAGATGGATGATATGTTCGTCAGGGAAGGCGACTAGGAGAAAGACCACACATCTAGCGACGAGTCGTGGTGTAACATGCATTAATGCAGGCCCCTTTCCTCCAGGGGCATGCAAACATAGCGGCGTGCAGAATTGCACAATAGAATCATATAATTGCACACCCGAATACCGTAGTCTTCGAGAACACTCGTACGAGGGGCCCGAGCGGTCGAATCCGGAGCATTGGCATCTTGACTCGCCGAACAGCACCACAAAAGCTTTCTTGACTCTTATTCATAGTGTCAACTCTATGCCGCCCAGTACTGGCCTCCTGAAATATGTCTCTCCTTGACAGCCAACCCCAAAGCCGTACGCAACGGCCGGTACATCTATACGCCGTGTCGGACAGTTTGTTAATCTGAGCTCGACCCCTCCTTACAAATATTCCCCACTTGCCTCGGCTCTCTTAGACACTGCGGGCGCTTGTCTCAAAGCGGCTCAACTCCGGACCACCTGCACCACCCATCGTCGTCATCCCTACATCGGTTTCTAATCGCACGTAGAAATTTCTGCTTTGAGCCTTGTTCCGCTCATTATAGCCATGCGACGTTGCGACCGAGGCAGTTGAGGCGACGATTTCTAATGCTTTACTGTCTGCGTGGCGCACGAAACACACCGTACCGCAATTCGTTCTCGGGCTGAGAACGGCGAAAAGTGTGGCCCAGACAACTTTACTCTTCTTGTCGTACCTCCGTTAGAACTCGCTGGTAGGCACTGGACCCTTTCACTATGACGCAATACGAATTTGGCTAGTTGAAGCCGTGTTGACATAAAAGTCTGCTGTGGAGGAGCTATATGTAGGTCTCTTGTCCCGCTGCATTTACGACCTGTCATACCATTTACTTCCTTTGTCGAATACTTTATCGAGATACCCCTCCTTCCCACTCTCAGTACCCAAGAGCATATTCGTAAACAGACACAATGGTTCAGAACAAGGGCCTCATTTTCAAGAAGGTGCCCGTAGGCTGGCCTGTCGCTGGCCAGGACCTCACAGTCGAGGCCCGCGAATTCGATCTTGATCAGCAGATTCCCGAGGGCGGTCTTATCGTCAAGAACTTCTACGCATCATTCGATCCCTACCAGCGTGGCCGCATGCGAGATGCCTCGAAGAAGTCGTACTCTCCTCCCTTCGCGCTCGGCCAGCCCATCACCAACAAGTCCATCTTCAAGGTCGTCAAATCGAACAACAAGGACTTCAAGGAGGGCGAGGTTCTGATCACACTTGCTATCACACCCATTGAGGAGTACTCCCTTCTCGACGCACAAACCGTCAAGACCGTTCGCAAGCTCGAGAATCCCTACAACCTTGATACCAAGCTGTTCCTCGGTCCCCTAGGCATGCCCGGCCTGACAGCCTGGTCCTCCTTCTACGAGATCGGCCAGCCCAAGAAGGGCGAGACAATCTTCATTTCTGCCGCGTCAGGTGCTGTCGGTCAGCTTGTCGGCCAGCTGGCCAAGCACGAGGGCCTGAAGGTCATCGGCTCCGTCGGCGACGACAAGAAGCTCGAGTTCATCAAGAACGAGCTCAACTTCGACGACGGCTTCAACTACAAGACCGAGAAGCCCGCGGACGCGCTCGCCCGCCTCGCCCCCAACGGTATCGACATCTACTACGAGAACGTCGGCGGCGAGCAGCTCGAGGCCGCTATCAACGCCATGAACAACTTCGGTCGTATCGTTGCATGCGGTATGATCTCGCAGTACAACCTTAAGCCTGAGGAGAGCTACCCAATCAAGAACCTGATGTCCGTCGTGGCCAAGCGCATCACCATGCGCGGTTTCATCGTCTCCGACGAGAACATGGGTCCCAAGCACGCGAAGGACCACCAGGAGAAGCTGCAGAAGTGGTTGAGCGAGGGCACATTCAAGGCCAAGCTCAGCGTCACTGAGGGTATTGACAACGGTGTTGAGGGTTTCTTGGGTATGCTGAGGGGAGATAACTTCGGCAAGGCAGTGCTGCAGATTGCGGATTTGGAGAAGGAGCAGTAGATTATGATACCACTGATGGCCTTTTGAGCCACGAACGAATTAATTTTGAATATTTATCTTTGATAACTTCTCGTCACGTCATGTCATTCCATTCATCAGCTGTTAGCTAAGACACGTGACTTCAGCTAGGCGCTTTCCAAACTCGAGAGGGTCTCTGTCGAGGAAAGCCACTGTGTGATATCATGGATATGGTGTTCCACCAAGTATCCTTTGAGCACGAGCCATTATGCACGTGACAGTCCGGGCTTTCTCACAGACACACCCCGATCGTTCTCCGCCTACTCATGCAGCAAATCATGCAAGCCTATATTGAATGACGCATATGATCAAAGGTATTCGTCATCTTGGGGTCTCTAATGGGGGCTGACATGCGCCATGAAAAGCCACTATCAGCTAACCAGCAAGGCCGAACAAAGTCTACGGCAGACTGCGAGTTGAGAGAATGCTGGCATCTAATACTCACGACTAGCTTTCCCTTACTTAATTGTCAGTAAAGCAAGGCCAATTACTTTGCTGTCGACTCTTGCTCCTCCAGAACGAGGGTAATGACAATTCGCCTCATGATCACACACGCATGACTGTTACTGCAGCCTGACACAAGCCAGGCAACACCTACATGAGAGGCTGCCATCGAAAGCTGACGATCGCACGAGCCGCCCTTGGCATGACTGATAAACATGAACGAGCGCCAACGACAGGTCGGAACTCGTCAACAGTGTCTACAATTTCTACACGACCCAGTAACGCCTCTTCAATCCGCATGAACGCTCCAATAAAACCTTCCCAGCAACCGGGATCTTCTAGCACCACCAATCTTATGTAGAAACAAGTCGCTGGACATGTATCTGGCGTGACCTAGCCGGAGCAGGGAAATATTCTGTGTCGAGACTCGTTTCGGTATACACAGCGCTCGCATGTGTCAAGAATCATGAGTATTTGTCTCTCGAGCTTGTTTCAGAAGCTTTGTCTACTTTCCTTGAATGGTTGTCTATACCCATGTGCTCCCCTGCAGTATTAATGGTTTCATTCAGGGGAGTTTGATCTATCAAAGTTGAACTTACGCAGGTTGAAGGCAACGTAGCTATTTGTCGAAACTGGGTGGTCTACCTAATTTTAACGAGTTGGGGTCCAAGATCAAGCTTATGTACATAAGCGCTGTGGCTGGTACTGCAGGGTGGCTGCATTATGCGAAGCGTAACGCTGCTAGGCGGATTGTACTTGCGTATAATAAGACTCGGCCATGCTGAAATCCGATTTCCAAAGTCTCTTCCTTCACCACAGTGATGTCGACTACTAACAAGACAGTTGACTGTTCTATCCACCCCACAGAACTCCGGCCTAATCAAGATATCACAGGAATAGGTGTATGTTCAGGTGCTCAATATCGCGGCAAGGGTCGTCCTAATGCTATGATAGGTCAGCCTTGCCTGGACGATCACAGCTGGGTTGGCTCTTTGCCTGGTCGTAGCCAATTATTTCGTCGCATACCGTCCTGACATCAATCCATTCGGCTCCCATCATCCAAACCCCGGACGTCATGCACAGTTCACTTTCAAATCCAACCCAATCGACGAGCAACTCCTAGGATGGCGACTGAAAAGGTTGCGTCAGGTCGGCCACACGTCTGCAAGTACACAAGACCGAGACGATGCTCAAGCGCGCAGAGATCGCATTCGGGATGCTTTGACACAGGTTTGTAAGATAAGAGGCATTCCAAGGTGCAAGCTGACATACTCAGTGCATGTTAACTATGAGTGATTTCCAGTTGATTACAGGTCTTTCTGTGCTTATCAGCGGGTACTCTCAGCTTCCATCCGGTATATCCGCTATGCACTGGGAAAGAGTTATCGACTTGGCTTGGTTCTCAAGTATCACGCATCTATGCTGTTTAACGTTCTTGCGGGATCACTTCCGACAAAATCGGCGAGCACGAATTTGGAGAATACCTGGAATGGTCATCCTGATTGTTCTATTGAGTGTCGCTCTGATTCCTTCATCAAACTATATTGATTCTAGGATAATACATCCCGGCTATGAATTCGCTTACAATCCTGTATTTGATTACGCCATCTGCTTTTTCAAATATAGCGAAGAAAGATCACGAGGCTATCATTACGGTGATTCCGAGTGGGAGAGACAGGTGGAAATCAAGAAGCAAAACACCATCATCTCGGCTATAATTTTGATTTTTGGGATGGCGAACCGGATCTGGCGTCTGTTCGAAACATCGACGATATTTTATCTTTCTGCAAAACGATGGCTCAGCCAACACGTCAAAAAGATGCTGCGGTCGGTCTTGAAAGAAACAACATCTAGATCAGCAATTCTGATGTGTCTCATTTACCGGCCCCTGCTTGCGAGTTACCTTCTAACCCGCATGCTGTTGGATATCTTACTTTCGAGGGCTTTTGAGGTACGTGTAGTTCTTCAGCGGTAAAGGTACGAGCTAATACAGGAAAGATCTGGTGGCTAGCGGTAGGTCTTGCCTGGGGCTTGACAAACCTACTTCCCATTTCTGAGCCTGACGACCATGAGTGGACTTTCGGGCAGGTTATTGCGTCTTTGATGCTAGTCGCCCCAGTAGTTGCTTTGGTCGAAACCTTAGTCACGAGTAAGTCTATTTTAACGCTACCTAGGTAGTCCCGTAACATGATCGATGATTGTGACTGACCAACGCATAGCCACCTATCAAAGTCAGCCAAATTCAACGATCCCACCACAAGATCACGCACCTGATCAACAATTACTACCAAACCCACCATCAATATCAAGTACGAGGTTGATCAAGGATCAATCAAGCAGAGAAGACCCTGACTTTGACTTCTACAATCTCTCCTTGGCTTTTACCGTCACACCGTATGTTATCTTAGCGTTCATTGCATCTATGAGCGTGATCGTAATCGTTATCAAGGCCGGATGGGATGATTTGAAGCTACTGGAGATGATGTGGACTATGAGCGAGGAGTCTCCTAATATCCTCTTCCTGGCTCATGTCACAATAAGCATTCTATGCTCATTGTCAATAGACCAACATACGCCAGAAACTCGATTTGGTCGAATCACGGTTAGAATATGCAGCTCCATGCTAATCGCTGCTTTAGTTGTAGGCGGTTTTGTGATGGGTGTAGTCGGTCGCTTGTGGGGTTATTGTTTCATCATTATTGAGTTTGGGGTGTACTTGATACTGCTTGTCGTGGAGATGATGCTCAACAGACGGCATTCGTTGAAGTCCGCACCGTTGCCTGCGGCCCACGCAAACGGAAGTGCGTTGTCCTTGGAATCTGTGCCAGCGACATCGACATCGACAGGGGAACCTGCACAAGATCAATCCACAACCGCCCCTGTTGATGGACCATCGATGAATCTTCCATCTATCGATACTAGCTCTGCTTTCGGGCCGCCCAGGAGACAGGATACAGAGGCTGAGATAGGCGTGACATTAACCAGGGCGAACACCACCTGATGTATCAATCAACGATGTGAGACATCGTATACCAATTTTCATATGCTACACTTTCGGGAAAAAATACATCCAGCTTCTATGCATAGTGATTCTTCACCTCCAACCCCTTGTACTGGAAGCTTGTACCCTCGCGCTTATCTAGCACTTTCTTGTGATGCACATCCTTGACCCTCGCCCTCACATACTCTGTTCCTGACGGCACTGGCCTACTCAGATCCTTATCTTCCTCTTTGATAAGTCCCAGTCGATCCAGAAGCGGCGAAGGCACAGTCCGCATCGGCGCGTGGTCTCCTGGTCTACTGAAGTACAAGAGTCCCAGGCGTGGAATGTCGATTTGGTCCTTTGGTGGTGTGACGACGCGATGAATTGTCGATTTGATGAAGCCTGTAGACATATCAGCATTGAAGCCAGTGTCGGTAGAAGGAATCACTGACCATTCGTTAGGAATGTGAGTGTGTCTGCAGCATTACACGTGATGCCACCCGAGACCGGCTTGACGTATTTCCATTCTCCCTCCGGCGTCCTGATCTGCAACCCAGCCACGTGCTGACTGAACAGCAGAGTCAAGCTGCCGAAGTCTGTGTGGCCGCCCTTGGAGTATGCTTGTGCCTTGTCCCACTCCTCTTGGGTGCGGACGTTGTAGATCATATAGCTGCAAACCGTCAATCACTGTTTGCTACGAAAATCTGAACAGCTGCGTACCGCAAGTGGTCGTCCGAGACCTGGTCGTACGCGTGAGCATCTGCCAGGTAATTCTCGGGAAGTTCCAAGATAATGGCGATCAAAACGAAGAGTTTGCGAGCCACTTCCCATACGTCGCGGTGGAAGTCGCGAATCTCATCCCAATTTTCCTCGACAACTTGATGTTTGCCGACATCCTTCCACGCCGGGATATCTTTGTGAATGTTCAACTGTAAGTCATCAGCACAGTGGTCTGGCTTTGAACACGCTATTTATAGCTGCATACCATTTCAATGTTCTCTTTGACTCCAGTATCTCCAATCCATCGCTCGTTCTCTCTGTACCCAAAATACTCGCCTTCTGCAAAGTTGCATGGATACCTCCTCTTTTCCTCCAACGACTCTTTGAAGAAAGTGTTCCCAATGCTGAATTGGCGCAAGACTCGCTCATCGTCGATGCCGGAGCCGGTAACGACCCAAAATCCTACTCTTGTGATAGCATCGTAGAGTTGCTTTGCCAGCTCTTGCTTGCCACCAGGTTCATCAAAGCGTGATAGGTCAATGCTGGTCAATGGTGCCCACTCAAGATCTTCTTTGGTCTCCTGTGGTCTGCTCCATGGCTTGACAAGAAGCTTGTTGGTGGCCTCCAGAGGAGGTGAGACTGCGGACGGGGCCATGGTGTCAACACTTATTCAAATTGTTTGGAATAGTCGACAACACAGACACAAAAGATGAGAAACTACTTGGATCATACCTATGATCGTGTCGCTCAACATACTTATCATTCCCTCACGTTCGCTGATGTTCACGCGGGGTCTATGTTCTGATTGGTCGTTCCCGATCCGAGACGTTGTTCTCCCCTCAATTGCGTGCTTGCCAGCTGCAACAACGTGCTGATCCTTAGTTCATCGGCAATAACATCGTGGTTCATTTTTCACCATTACCGTGTCACCGGAGTGCTTGTCTCCGCATGAGGCGTCCAGCAACGTGCTTGAAGGCCGAAAAGGCGTTCATGGCATTGTGGAGATCAGATAGGCGTTTCTTAGCCGAACCGGAGATATCACAAGCAAACATAGCACTATGCTTGTCAAGGCTTGCTGATGCATATGGTCGCTATCTCTTGGTACAGTATAGCAGGGGTAAGTAATCAATGTAGATCCTTCAATATTCTTCTTCTAGCAGCACCTCTCTGCAAGTAATGGTGAAGCACACTAGACTAAACAATAAAGTGCTAATATTAAAGCTGAAATATTTTGTATACATCTACAGGTCATGTTTTGTTGACAGCTAGCTGCTGCGAAGTCTTGTGACACATTGACTACTTACCCCTGTCATACTGTAGTGGAAAAGGCCACTTATCGTCATTCTAAGTCTCATGTCGTGACGGGTGCAGTTCGGTTACAGGCATGGAAGACACCGGCGTCGATGGTGACGGTGTCTAGTAAACGCCGCTGCACGCGGAGAATAAATACTTTTTGCCATGCTCCTTGATCAACACCCGGAGACAACCTGTCGGCGTTCAGTTCTGCCTTCTGCGGTACCCACTCTTCCCTTCCTGTCGATTCTGTCAGACTCGAACCCAAAGCTACGGCCATGGGTTCCACGAAGGATCCCATCGACAAGCTGAGCTATGTTGCCAACGAAGCGCACTTGGTCTCTCACAAGGGCTCATCGTCAGTATCACGAACAACATCGGATCCGACTGCAGAGTCTCTCAGCGTCAGTCCCGAGTTCGAGAAGAAGCTTATGCGAAAGATCGACTTCTGGCTCGTTGGCTTCTACTCACTCGTCTACATCTTCCGCGTCATCGACAGCGCCAACTACTCCAATGCTGCTATCATCAATCTCGAGGCTGGAACTGGCATCAAGAAACAGCTGGGCTTCACACCCTCGCAGTGGGCGTGGACGTTGTCAATCTTCTCATACAGCTACCTGATCTTCGAACCTACTAACACGATACTGCTCAAGCTCTTCACGCCTTCGAGATGGATGTTCGTCTTGATCATGGCCTGGGGTGTCTCAGCTTGCTGTTCGGCGGCAGCAATGAACTTCTCAGGCATGATGTGCGTGCGCTTTGCGATCGGCGCTGCAGAGGCGGGTTTCTTCCCGAGCGTGCTGTACCATTATGCGTTCTGGTACAAGCCTTCTGAGATGCCACAACGCATTGCATTCTTCTATTCAGTCGGTCAGGTTTCGAGCGCATTGTCTGGTCTGTTGGCGTACGCGATCTCGCACATGGACCAGCTTGGAGGCCTATCGGGCTGGAGATGGCTCTTTCTCTTGGAAGGGCTGCCAGCCATCATCCTTGCGTTCGTCGCCCTTTGGGTGCCAAACTACCCGGAGACAGCCAAGTTTTTGACCGAAGAAGAGCGGTCATACCTAAAGAACAGGCTATCCAGCAGTGCACCGAAAGACGAGAAACACTGGGATTGGGGGTCGCTGAAGGCCATGACAAAAGACCCAACCCTGTACAGCTTCAGCTTGTACTGGATCTGCCACGGTATTGGAGGCTTTGGAGTCGGCTTTGCGTTGCCGACTGTTGTGTACCAGCTTGGATTCACCACAACAGCTTACTCACAGCTTATGAACATAGTAAGTTCGGAGGGATGCGACTGTCCACATAGATACTGACCCTTGTAGCCACCCTATGTCTCAGCATTCTTGTTGCTGAACACCTTGGGCTTCATGCTGCAAAGAAAGTGGATCAGGCCTTGGGTCACCGCCGTTGGAAGTGAGTGGCGTACAGAGCACTCTCAGCGCACAAATATGCTGACAACACCAGTTGAAACAACCATCATAGTGTGCTACATTATCCTTCTGACTGTTGACAACCCAGTGGTACGCTACCTCTGTCTGATCGTCGCCGTCGCCTGCGCTGGGTGTGCGTATCCAGTCATCTGGTCTGAGCGCATCAGGGCTCTGGAGGGTACAGTGGCATCGGGTATCGGCATCGGTCTGACGAATGCCTGCGCCCAGTTCAGGTACGTCCATGCTGTCTACTCGGTGTACGTCTGCTGATATTTTGTGCAGTGGCATCGTAGGACCTCACGTGTTCAGCACAGTCTTCGGCCCAAGATACCGCACGTCATATGGCATCAATCTTTCGGTCCTTGTGGTTGGTATCTGCGCAATCCTAACAAGCTGGTTGCTTGTCGTCAGAAAAGACCGAAGACGGGCGGAGTCAACGAAGGAGGGCTGAGCGATGGACATCGGAGAGCACGGCCAATGTGCGACTATTTTCTTCGCACAAGGCTGCGAGCCCCGCCTCACCTATCGACGTGGCGAATAGCAAGAGCAAGGCTTTGATTTGATCGCCATAGCACTCCCAAACCGTGCGATGAGTGACGTACCGCCTTCTCCCTAGGTACTAGCCTTTGGGTTTTCTAGCAACGACAGTTGACGATTTGGGTGTGAAAGATTGCGATCATCCTGTCTTGTAGCTGCCTGACTTTAGCGGGTGCGCAGACGCCGCAACTCTCCATGTCGGCCATATTTGGCGCTTCTCCTGCACATCCAAGTTGCGTGGCTTTCACAAGTGGCTGTAGTGAAGAAGTCTCCTTTTGGTGCTAAGACATGACGCGTGTTTAGAGTCAGCGTCACAAACGACTACTGGACAGGCGAGATTAGTTGTTTGCGGAACGCATACGATGCATACCATGCGGAGAAAGTGACAGCTGTCTATCGCATGGCTGCCGAGATGTCCGCCAAAGGATTCGAAACTATGTCCAAGTCGAATTCCCTTAGGCTGAGGTCGTTGCCAATGGTCACCGTCGGGGTATACAACGAATGCACGGAGAGCTTGACCGCGCCGCACTTCGGCAAGCGAGCTCGCAATCTACGCAGAGGCGATCTCTCGTACGGTAAAGAGCATCGCCATGCAGGGGACAGGTCATTCGGAATGCGCGTGGTTTTGAGAGAGGATCGTGTCGTGTCTCCACAAGTCGAACTAGCCAAACTAGGAATCTTGAAACACTAGCGTGGTGACATGACGTTGGAACGCCAAGTGCGGAAGGCGTCCCTACTGCACTTACTCCAACACGTTGGCTCGAAATCCTCGGCGCATGAATGCGCCGGTAGGGGCCCAAAACACCAACGGCGGCATCCAAGGTGCTCAGATAGTTCAGCATCTCTAATTCCACTTACTCTGAAACCCATACTCCCTACGCTGATGTGAGGCGTGCCGGTGCGACGATCATCCCATCAGCAATTACTCCGGGTACTTGTGACAGGCCACCGCTCATCCGTGAGGTTGTATTGCGGCATTGATCGCCGCGGTCGCTCTCGGAACCCGTCTGACCTAAAGAATGATGATCACCGGGGGCTTCCTTCCCTTCGCACTGTAAAACCGAGGTCTGCCTCTCCTTTCATTCCTCAATTACTCGTGATATCGTACGAACGCCGGTGGACTACTGCGGCTCATCCCCGCTCTACTGCACGCGAAGCAAACGGCGCCGCCTTCCATGGGCCGCCGCACCTCCCCTCTCTAACATCTCTTGGTCCCCAGGCACACAAGCACACCGTGTCGCCTCGTCACTCCTTGCACAGGTTCTTTCACTTCTTATCGAGCAAGGCCTGGTGCCGTTGAATCGATATCTTTTCGAGCATCATGGCGGGCCGCACCTTCCTTTGTCGGCTAGTCCTCTACACTGTTTTCTCCATCACCGTAATCAGCCTCTTCACCAGATCCGGAGCGCCTTCTTTCTTCTACCGATACTCGAACTCCGCCGCTCTTGAGCGAGAAGAGATTTTTTGTCCACAATCCGAGCTTGCCGACGATGTATTGGTTGTCCTCCGCACAGGCGCCACCGAATCTCGCGAGAAGTTGCCCGTGCACTTTAGGACGACCCTCCGATGTGTGCCCCACTTTGTCATCTTCTCCGACCTGGACGAGACAGTTGAGGGACACGAAGTCCATGATGTTCTAGGGGGTGTCAGCGATCAGACACGCCAAGAGCACGAAGACTTCAAACTGTACCACCAACTGCACAAGCATGGCAAGCGGGGGTTGCAAAACCAGCATGACGTTACCTCACAGTCGGGATCTTACAAGGGCGACTACCTTCAGACAGAAAATGCCGGGTGGAAACTCGACAAGTGGAAGTTCCTTCCCATGATCGAGCAGGCGTATGCGAAGAAGCCAGATGCCAAGTGGTTTGTCTTTATTGAGGCCGACACCTTCCTGGGGTGGAGTAACCTACTGGAGTACCTCAGCGGCTTCGACGACAGCAAGCCCTACTACATCGGGAAGCACCTCTACATCAACAACGTGGAGTTTGGCTATGGTGGCGCAGGCTTCGTCCTCTCTAACCCTGCCATGCAGAAAGTGTCCGAGCAGCGTTCAAACAACCTGTACCACTACGAGGAGTTTACCAAGTCCCACTGGGTCGGTGACTGCGCGCTAGGCAAGGTGCTGGAGGACGTCAAAATCCCATTGCACCGCGCCTTTCCCCACTTCCAGAGCGACTCGCCAGCAACCGTCGACCCAGCCATCATGAAGATTGACCGCGACCTCTGGTGCTACCCCACCATCACCTACCACCACGTCTCGCCGACCGAGATCGACGAGCTCTGGCGCTTCGAACAGGACTGGTACAAGCAGCACGAAATCATGCTGCGCCACCGCGACATCTTCATCTCGCACGTGCGCCCCAAGATCGGCGCCTCCGTCGCGTACTGGGACAACATGTCGGTGGATGCCGAGTACAACGCGCACGACCACGCCTCCTCAACCAATAAAGAAGAGCGCGAGGCGTGGAAGTCGTTTGCGCACTGCCGCGCGCTATGCGAGAGCCAGACCAAGTGCATCCAGTTCTCCTTCGACTCGGGGAGCTGCTCTGTGTCGACCTCGTTCCGTTTAGGGTATGCCAAGCCCAACGAGAAAGTGAAGAGCGGATGGATGACCGACCGGGTGGACGATCTGTTCCGCGCGCTCGACGACCGCTGCGGGATCCGCGATTGGTTCACGCCGGCCAATGAGGGCGTGAATGCGAACGCGAAGGTGATGTCAACGATGCGACACCAGCGGAGATGAGCGCGAGAAACCAAGACTACGGAGATGGATGCGACAGCGCAGACAAAGCTCCAAGACCGAAAGCAAGAAAACCAGGCACGAAAACCAGGCACAAAAACCCAGCGCCCACGACGCGCTGTGGAGACGGGAGGAAAGGACCACGATGATACCCACACTCGCTCGGGCACAGCCCAGCTTTTCTTATGCGTTTACAGATACAACAATAGCAGTAGATGGCACGGCAGCCCGTAGCCTCTTCTTAATCCACCAAAAAAATTGGAAAAACTAGTAACTTCAAGGGATTGATGACGTGACTGGTGACACTCGCACGCATCTCACCGACCTCTATAATTTCATAATTCATAATCTCATAATTCGTCCCGTCTACTCAAAATCCCATAATCCCATAATCCATCCTATCGACACAAAACCCCATAACCCCACAAGCCATCACATCACATTCACCCCTACAGCATCCAAACCCCCGACAACAAAAACCCCGCATAAACCCAGCACCCCAAAACACCAAAACAACCCCTCCAACTCAAGACATGAAGTCAAAATACACTCTCCCACCCCAGCACAAACACCGGCACCCTAGCCCACAACACCGGTACCCTAGTCCCGCGCGCGCACCGGCGCTCCAGATGGCGTTCTAGACCCCCCGCCGCCCCGGCACATACAGTACACACCCTTGTCTTAGCCTTCCCGATGCGGCGGCGTGGGGGCGAGGACGGGATGGGCTGCGGGGTGGATTCTGTGCTCTAGTCATGGGGGAAGTGTTGGGTTTTGTTGTTGCGGTGCTGATCTCGTGTGGGTGTGGGTGTTGGTGCTGGTGGGTGCGCTTCACCATCCCCACCCGCTGTGCTGCGCTGAGGCAGAGTCAGAGTTGGTATCGGGAGGAGGGGCTTGCTGCGCTTGGTCTGCAGCGACTTCGTCGGCGGGTGCCTCGTAGGGCACGTAAGGCTCGTTGGACTCGTCGGGGCTGGCGACGGTGGGTGTGTCTGCTTCTGCGGCTGGGTCTGCGTGTGCGAGTGCTTCTGCGTTTTCTGCGGTGCCTGCTTCGCCTTCTGCGGGTGCATCTGCATCTGCTACTGCTTGTGTGGGTGCGTCTGCGTCCACGCCCACTGCTGCGTCCGCGTCCGCGGCCTCAAGCAACTCCCCAGGCCGATACAACTCCTGCACAATCTCCACCGGCTCGCCCACCGCCTGCACAGCAGCACTCGGCACGACTTCCACCACGGCAGCACCCGCGTCCCACTCGCCCCCGCCAAAGTCTCCAGCCTCGTCGTCCCACTCCACTGCCTGTGTCTCTGCATCCGGCCCATCAATCCCCACCAACTCGCCCTCCTCATCTCTCAGCCCGCCGGCCTCCGCCTCACCCTCCTCATCTGAATCCTCCAGACCCACCTCCAGCCCCTTAAAAGCCCCAACCGTACTCCCACTCCCACTCCCCTCCTCGCCCTCCACGCCCACGCCCACGCCCCCAACCCGTTCCCCGCCCCAACTCGGCCGCTCCCAAATCCCCTTCAAATCAACCCCGGACACCATGCCATCGCCGAGCACGCTTCCACCACCCACATACGGCGCCCCAACGAGCCCCCCGCCGCCCCGGCCGGCGCAGCCGACGGCCTCGCAGCGCCAGCCCAGCCCTGCGAGGCCGAGCAGCGTGAGCAGGATGAGGAGGCGTAGGAGGGAGCCGCGCAGGGGGGGGCGGGGTCTGGGGTGTTCGTGTGCGCTGTTCGCGTCCGTATGCGTCTCCAGCCCGTCTTTCTCGGACAGCGACCCCCGCCGTCCGTACTTCATGCTCGCGTGCCTGCCGGGCTGGTGCCAGGCGGTGACGCGGTGGTTGTGGCGCGCGGGGCGGCCACCCGGGACGAAGGAGCGCGGCTTGTGCGAGAAATAGTCGCGGGCGAGCTGGGATGTGTGGGTCATGGTGTGTATCTGGTTCTCGGTCTGCGAACTACTCTGAGATCTACTCTGAGATCTATTCTGCGATCGACTCTGCGATCTACTCTGCGATCTACTCTGCGATCTCTTCTGTGATTTGATCTGAGCGCGCAGCGACTGCCTGAAGAGCGGGGACGTGGGGTCGAGATAGGGTGTGTGCAGCTGCGACATGGGGGAGGAGCGTGAGAGCGTGGAAACGGGGAGATGAAGGGGCGTGGAGGGGCAGGGGTGGTGGGTGGTGCCATTGCTGGGGGATCGGAGGGGGGATAGGCAAGGGAGAGGGACGCTGGAATGCGACGGAATGTGGATTTCGTACTACTACACTTTCTGCTCATCTCGCTTGCGAGCGAGCCATCATAACTTTAACGTCAACTCGAAGAATAGTCTGGTATGAGATTTTGGACCGGGCGTCCGGTCAAATGCAGCAACTAGATGTAGATAGGTAGGGCAAATGCGGGGTCATCCAGGTCCTTCCAACTGCGGGCCAAGGTATATCCAACTGTGTTCGGTGCGCGCCACCACGTTGTGGTAGACATCTGCTCATAGAATGTATTAAAGGGCGTATAAAAAGCAGCCGAGGCGGGACGGGGTATGTGACGAATAGGGAAGAATGTGGGGCTAGGAAACCAGCGGGGGAGACTTGGTCGGCTCTGCCTCGGAGATATTCACCGACGAGGCGTGGTGCGAGCCTGTCTCGGCGTAGGCGAGCAGGGCTTGGGCGTCGTCGAGGCCAGAGATGGCGAGTCCTTGCTTCTCGTCTTCCTCGTGGATGGTGCTCTCTTGTAGACTCTCTTTGCCAAGGTCGCTCCGCTTGCTGGCGGTCTCAGCATCCTCGTCCATCAGGTTCGGCGGACGCTGGCGCATGGCGCGTGCTTTCTCGAGCGAGATAGTCTTCTGCTGATATGTCGTGGTGAAGGGGAGGCCGTCATCACGGTCGATCGTGGCTTTCATGAGTGCGGCCATCCACAGTCGGCCCACCGCCAGACTGTCCACCGCGAAGTAGTGCACAATCGGCTTCGTGAATTGCACGCCCTTTTGCAGTCCAGCTCGTGGTGGGACCAGCTTGAATATGAACATGCCGTCCAGGTTCTCTTCCACACTGTTTGCAGCATTGGCGCTGTCTACAGACGCCGCAGTCTGGAGGGACGCGTTGTGAGGTGACGACGGGGACGAGGCGGCGCGAGTGATGGATGCGTGCAGACCGGTCATCCTCTCGTTGTTTGCAGGCAAGACGCGGTGCGACGAGATGTCGATGAGTCCCTTTTCTTCCGTGTCGTTCTCGCTGTAGTAGTACGCCAGTCGTCGGCCTCGTAGCACGAAGAGACGAGTCTTCCACGTGGTCATCAGACTCGACGACTTCTTCTTCATCCAGCCGCTGTAGTCGCAATCCTTCATAGCTTCCTGTGGTGTGATTTGGTGGCGACCCTTCAGATAAGCACTCGTGCCGTGCTTGCTGGCCTTCTTCTTGACTTCCTTGGTGGCCGCGGAACCGCTGGTGAGCCGCCTATCGCCCTTGTCAAGCTCGAAGCTCTTCGACACGGACGTACCCGACGGAGTGCTGGATCCAGTCCGTGTGGGTGACTGCATGGGCGAATCTTTATTTGTCGAGTGGGCAACATCGACTGAGCTGGCGTTGGCTCTTTCCCCACCAGTAATAGCGTCGGAGATGGCCCTCAGGCCTGCAGCACGCTTGCTGAAGAACGAGTTCCCCGACGGCGTTGTTGCTGTTGGTGCCGGTGATGTGCGGCCAGTCGACGATGTCTCGCTTCCTGGAAGGGCTGGCGAGTTCGCGACGGCATCAATGCTGGGCGTATCGTAGCTGAGCTTGGTGACGGTTGGAGGCGATTCATTTGTGGGTTTCAACGGCCGTACAAAGTCGAAAGCGCTCGAGCGATCGCTCTTGGAGGTGCTTCCAAAGAACTGTCTGGTCGTAGAAGAAGCAGTGCCCGATTTCGCAGCAGTATCAGCGCTGCCGATTCTGCTGTGCCGTCGGCTGAAAGAGGTGCTCATGCTGGGATTGCGAATAGGAGTGTCACTATCTCGTTTTCGAAGCAAATTTCGGCTTTTACGATTGTCGACCTCCCCACCGGAGAAGTAGCCCTTGTCCACTTCGTTTGTTACGTTCAGACCGGGCTCTTTCGTGTCGAAAGCTGTCCCACTGGAGCTCAGGGCGTGCATGTGGTTTGAAGAAGCAGGACGGTGCAGATCGTGTGGCTGTTTCTGTGGTGAGCCCATGGTCCAGTTGCGGTCGAACGACGGCGCCTTTCTGTGTGCTTGTGCAACAGGCGCGGTTGAAGCAGGCTTGACATAGCCAGGTGTGGGGGGGTTAACGTTGTAGTCGATGGAAGAATGACGTCTGTTGTGGTTGAGGCTGCGTACAGAGGCAGCCGAGGGTCGACTGGCGAGGGGCGGGGAAGCTGGGATGGTCTGAATGAGTGGTGATGTCGGCTCGATTGTCGAGCTTGTGGAGCGTCCTGCAGAAGACATGGCGCGGGGGATGTTCTGGCGGCCGGGGCTGCCCCGTGATCCCATGCTCTCCCTCAGCGTGGGGATGCGCGGCAGCATGCCGGCGCCCAGCGACGAAGCGCGGTTTCTTGTGATGGTCTCCTCTACCGGCGCAAAGTCTTCCAGGCTGTCGTGGGGCGTCAGGGCTTTGGCGGCCTCTTTTGCATTCCTGACCTCCTGCTGCAGCGCGTTGATCTTCATCCACGTGCGCAGACGAGGCCCCATGGGCCCCAGGTCGAACTCTTTCATGAAGATGAAGTTGCGGTCCACGCCGAGCAGAGCCTCGCCGTCGACGTCCTGGTCTCTGAACACGTCGCAGTGCTTCTTCTCGACGCCCACGTCCTCGAGATATTCGGCGACGCGCGCGGGCGACCACGTCTTGACCTCCTCCTCGGTGTGGTAGTTCTCCTCCTCGTCCTCGGTCTCTTGGCCGTTGACGTACGACAGTCGGTGGTGGCTACTATACTCGCTACCGGAGTCGTTATTCATACTGGCCTTGAGGTCGCGCTGGACGGCGGCGGCGCTGTGGCGGGGCGTGCTCATGTCGGTGATGTGCTCGTCGATGACGCTTAGTGTCTCGTGCATGACAGGGCTCCCAATGGCGGGCTCCTCCTGCGGGTCGTCGCCGTTCAGCGTCATGCTGATGCTCCGCGGGCCCGTGTTCAGCGAGGTGCGGCGGGCAATCTCGGCGCTGGTGGTCGAGTTGGCGACGTTCAGGGGCTCTGTCAGGCCTTGGACCAGGGCGGGCGACTTGGGGGCAGCCGCAGACTGGGTGGGCGGCTGCGACACGGCGGTGCCGGGGGCGACGGGCAGCTGGGTGGGCGTCTGCTGCGACACGGCCGAGGGCGTGCGGGCGTGGGCGGCGACGTTCGTCGTGGTTATGGCGGGCGCTGGCACGGGGCGGGTGTAGACTGGGATGGGTCAGACAAGCTTCCAGCAGCGGCGACAACAAACCTTCAGGGAACAGCCCGTTCTCGCCGTTGTCCGTGTTCCTCCCCAGGAACCAGCCGTCGCCAAAGTCATCGTCGCGCTCAATCAGCTCGACGCGGTCGCCGCGCTTCAGGCTGAGCTCGTCGGGGCTGCGGGCGGTAAACTCGTCTGCGGGCGTCAGTGTTGTTGCGCGGCTGGGCAGCACGGGCGCCGAGGGCGAGGGAGGGGAACTCACGCACGACCACCAGCAGGTCGCCGGGGCGGCAGTGCTCCGTGTGCGAGCGCAGGCCGGCCATGGACATGGCCATGGTGAAGGAGCGGCGGGAGGGCCGGCGGCGGACAGCGGGAGGGCGGGCAGCGTGGAGGAGGGCGTCAGACACCAGCCAGCCTCAGCGGCTGTGCATCATGGACTATGTAGTGTATAGTGCGGGCGGTTCGCGCTATCGCCGTCGCCAAAAGGGTCGAGGGCCTGACTCGGATGCGCCGCTTTGAGGATGCTCCCGACGCGCCGTTGTTCGAGGCGAGCGGAGGGCAGCCTGGCCAGAGTGTTCAAAGTGTATGGAGGTGGTGCGGCAAGCGTCAGCTATTCTGGGCGAGGGCGAGGCGGGCAGCCACTCAGGCCTCACCACTGTGTGGCACGTCGGACGGTCGCGGCCAGCACAGCAGCACGGCAGCGCAGCAGCACGGGACGCTGGACGCTGGCACGAGACGGCGCGCTGAAGCCCGCCGTGCCCGCCTCGCAGCGCTGCAGCCGGCGTTGCTCTCGTCGCGCCCTGCAGCAGCGCTCCAGTCGCCGCCCAGCGTGTCTGCTGTCCCACCGCGGCGGTTGCTTCGCTAGCGCTGTCGCCGCGAGTCGTCGCGAATCGCCATGTCGTCGCGAACGCCTGCAGCTCAGCTCAGGACGACCCACCCGTGCCTGCCCCAACAACCCACGGCGCCTCTGCACCTTCCGCCGCCACGGCCAGCGTTTGCACCGCAGCGCAGAGCAGGCACGCCGCACGCAGCACACAGCACGCAGAGAGCAGGCACGCTCCGCCTCCCACAGCAGGCACGCCGTCGTGCCGTGAGCGCCGCCGGGGCTGATATGCTCTCCCCGCATTTGTCGCGATCCGGGACCGGCGTGTCGCTTGCCTGCCCACGCCGCAACAAACACAACTCCACCACGGCGCTTCTCGTCTGAACACCCCCGCTGCCAGATATGGTCGCCGGTGCACGCGCCGGCGCAGCGGCCAACGCCCACCTGGCCGACGCGACCGCCACCGCGAGCACCCTCAACTACGCCCTGGGCACGCGCCACATGAAGTCGTGGATGCACGGCGCCGCCCATGGTGCTCCTGCTGCCTCCCCGCCCGTCGCATCAAACCCTACGCCCGCCGCGTCAAACCCTGCGCCCGCCTATGCCCCGAATCCTCACAGGAAAAGAGGACGGCCGAGGAAGTACCCGCTGCCAGACGCCCATCACCACCAGCACGCGACAGACGCCCGCCCTCCGAGTGCGCTTTCGCACGAGAGACTGCCTGCCTCGAACTCGACCTCCCCCCAGCTGCCCAACGTCGTCACAAACCGTGCGCGCCCTGCCAGTCCTAGCCACGCCCACATCGTCGAGTTTCCCTCGCCTACACCAAGCGCGGACGATGTGTACAGCGCAGACGCACACGAGCCCGAGACCAGCCATACAGCCACCTTCCGTAGATCGAGCTTCGCCCCGCTGCAGTCCCCAAGCGCCTTCGGCCAGCCAGCCTCGCTTGGACAACACGCGTCTGTGTGGAAGCGACCGGCCGGAGACGACCCTGCGGCTGGGGAAAAACGAGCTCGCATAGATACTGCACCTCGGAGACAACCAAGTGTCGCAACGCGTACACCTAGTACCGCTTCAAGCTCTGATCCAACCCCGCAATGGATCCGGGACACAACAGCGGTTTTACAGGGCCAAGACTTTAGTCACAACCCGTCACGTGACCAAACCTCGAGCGCGCAGACAGCCTCCCCACAGCTCGTGCAGATGACCCAGAATCCCCTTCACCCACCTAACATGCGGAGGCAGAGCCAATCATGGCATAATCGACCTGACCAAGCTTACCCAGCTCAAGGCCCGCCTCCAGGTCAGACGCACGCGAGTCCACTGGTCCCGACGCAACCGTTCGGGGTGTTGCCGAATGCGCAACAGCTTGCGCACCAGCCTGCGCACCCTCACCGTGCTGTCGTCTCTCCACGCCAGGCTCCAGAAGACGTGACATGTTACTCTGTCGAGCTCTGTAATCGGATGATCGAGGTGTTCAAGATTGGCATCTCAGCTCACTCCGATGGGGACCAACTACGCTTACATACTATAGAGGATGCAGTGAAGATGCAGGATTGGGCTTATTTGACTCTACATCAGTACTACTGTTTAATGACCTGTTCGGTGCCATCTTTGCCTGTAGATCTGCAGCGCCACCCAAATTTCAACGCAACATACTCGCTGATGCATAATTTACTCCAAGACACCTGGCCGCTGACAAAGCCCTTCCTGCGCTTCTTCTGCACCTTCCCCTTCTCCTTGGACTCGCTTGCGTCGACATGGCCTGCGACGTATCAGCAATCCGTGCGCATTATGGCGACGTTCCTGGACCACTCACCAAGGATTCTGCAGTTGAAGGATGCAAGCGAACGACGACGAGTTCCGCCTATGCCACGGGAGATTGCCGATTGTTCAGTCACATCGCCAATGATTGAACGGCTCCTCGTGCAGTCCATCATTCGTGCGCTCGGGACCTTCTACCCGCAGGGTCCTGCACAAATTGTTTTCTTAGAGCAGACTTTGCGAGCCTTCTATCTGGCGCAAACCGACTTCCGGCAGCGAAGGTCTCACGGTCAGCTGGGAGGACGTCAGCAGGCAGACGAAGAATGGCAGGCCTGGGTCTCCAACTTTGCTCAGATTACACGATCCATCGAGCTCTCCATACGGCAAAGCCTCCAGTCAAACAACCCACTATCGCCTGAGATGCACCAACAACCACAACCACAGGCTAACAATCGACCCTCGGAAACGACGGTCCGACATCGCCCACAGCCGCCGCCCCCAGCAACGTATGGTCGAGCGGCATCGCAGGTGCAGCCTTCATCCCGCCGCCAGAGACATACGGCGCTCTTACCACGGCGGGGTGTTCTCTTACAGCAGCAGCGCGTGCCGAATCCGGCCCGTTATGGCCTGCACCAGGCTCATCTGAGAAGTCCAGTCTTGCAGGCTTCGGATCATTCCACTCCTTTGCATTATTTCTGGCAGGGGTTCTTCAAGAAGCCGACGAAAGTAGTGAATGCGAATAATGCTATTGAGACAATATCCTTCACCCTCTCTCAAGAGGATATGCGCTTGATTGCTCCGGTAATACCCGCCGCTCCAGGCGCCCCAGACAGCAGAGCTATTGACGAACACCACAAAACAGCGCGACTGCGCTGCGTCAAATGGCGCTCTGACGAAGAGCCAACGGAAAGCGCCTGGGCCGTGGCTGAGACAAGCTGGATACCCCACGCGTACTTCATCTTCAACGAAACCCCCCTCCAACTCCGTAAGAAAATCCACCACGGCAAAGACTTGCCCGTCGACCTCACAGGCCTCCTCCGCGAAGGCCCCAACACCCTCGAAATATCCGTCATGAGCCCCGCCCACGACAAAGCCCACCACAACTACCTCCTCGCGGTCGAGCTGCTCGGCGCCCGCAGCAGCACCTCGATCAAAGCGGACTGCCTCGCCAACACCATCCCCGCGCCCTCCGTCCTCGCCGCCATCAAACGCAAACTCGCCCCCCGCCCCGCCTCCGACTCCGACGCCGACGACCTCGTCATCGTCGCCACCTCCCTCACCATCGCCCTCCGCGACCCCTTCACCGCCTCCCACATCCCCCTCACCCCCGTCCGCGCCGCCTCCTGCGCCCACAACGAAGCCTTCGACCTCGACACGTTCCTCGCGACGCGCGCCCGCGCCGGCGACGTCTCGCGCGCAGACGCCTGGCGCTGTCCCATCTGCCGCGGCGACGCGCGCCCGTGCGTGCTCGCGGTCGATGGGCTATTGGCGCATGTCAGGGGCGTGCTGGAGAAGAGGGGCGAGTTGGGTGTCAGGGCTATTGAAATCGATGCGAGTGGGGGGTGGCGCGTGAAGAAGGAGGTGCGCGAGGGCGTGCGGGACGAGAGCGAGGACGAGGACGACGGGGTGCAGAGTGTGGCGCGGAGTGCGGCGCGGAGAGCGTCGGCATCGGCGTCGGCGGCGGCGACAGCACCGGCGGTCGAGGTCATCGATCTGGATAGCGATTGAGCGTCTTACCTTTTTTTTTCTGTCCTCTTCTTCCCGCGCCTTGTTTTGTTGCGTGGCGTGTACGGTGGCGGCGGCATCTGCATCCCCTCTCCCATCCCCCGGTCTTATAGTGTTTTCCTTCTTTCCCCCTTTTCTGCCTCTAAATGTCTGGGAAAAACAGGCGTCCGGCGTCTCTGGCGCGGCTCTCTTGTTCGACATTCTGCGTTCGGCGTTCGGCGTTGGGCGTTCACGACCACAGTCGGTTCGCTGCTGGTGCGATATACGATACGATACGATACTCGGTGCGATATACCCTACATATGCATGTCTTACTCCTTCCCCTCCTTTCCTGCTTACTTCTTGCCTGCTTTCCCAGGTGGGCAGTGGGGAAGGGGGGTTTATTATAAAGTTCTTAGTGAGGGGTGCGTGTGCATATCTCTCTCTTGTCTCTTCTCTCTTAGCTCCTCGGTTTCTCTGCACGATTGCTCCTGTGTAGATGTGGATATGCATGTAGATGCGGACACACGAATTGGTTATCCTCAAGTCGCGAAGGATCGGGTTGGGTTGTGTCAGGACGAGTTGGCCGGGATGCACTGGTGGACCGGTGGACAGGCGGCCTGGGTGAATATATCCATGTACAGTACTCTTACCCTATCTAGATAGACCACGAATCACGACGACGACGACGATGAATCACGCCAACGACGATGACGATGAATACGTCCAATCCAACGGCTGTGGCCTGTGTGCTTTGCAGTGCGTTTCAGTGGATTATGGTGCAGTGCTATGTACTCAAAAATAGCGTCCCAGAGCAGACCTGCATCACAATCGTCTGATGAGTATTTGGCGGACGTCGGAGCGCCGAGGACACCTGCTACTGCTTTAGGGGTCACTCGATGCGTGAGCAGGTGAAAAGTGCGGAGTACGCGTTCTTCTGGGGAAGATGGGTCTAGGTTGCGAACGGCGTCCTTGGAGGCGCGGCTGAGGCCGAGGAATAAATGGCAGATAGCTGTTCGGGGTCCCATCTTGTGGCTATTAGATTGTAGTGGCGGGTCTTCTTCGTTAAAACGAACGGGAATGGGTGTGATGAATTATGCGAGCGTCTAGAAGTCTATGAGATGACAGTGTACTGCCTAGGTTCTGTTGATTATACTAGAAAAGTTTTGCTTGAGGTTTGTTAACTCTCGAGTAGTCGGTAGGCGCCTAGAGCAAGCGCTGTCTACTATCAGCCCTTTTCCCGGCCTTTCTCCATAGGGCAGCCAACCCCCTGACTCTAACAAGTACCCTGAGATCGGATCACGGCGTTGCGTGATCCTGTACTTCATCTCACATGGCGGGTTTTCTTGTTATTCCTTGTAGAAGCAGTATCCAGTATTCGATGGTCCACCTGTATTGATAGACTTCTTGGCAGTAGAGTCTCTCAGTACTGATCAAACTTTGTTCGAGGAACGACAAGTCCGTCACTATATAGAAAGACTAATGTGCGAGCCTCTTCACGGCCGAGAGATATCCCAGAGCATCAAACCCGTGTGGTACAGCTCTTGCTATACACAGCCTGCCCCAACAAGTAGACTTAAATACTGCTGGAACAATGTTATATTTGAGGCACAGTCCAGCCGGCTCCGCCACACAGCGATATGTTGCCGCCTACCGCATCCAATCGATAAGCATGTTGGGCGCCTAAACCAGCCCCATGTACTTCAAGTAAAGTCCTCGCCCACCCCACTGCGACGAACACCACTGGCCTTATCTATTTGGTATTATAACTCATATCTCTCCAGACCCGCCAAGTCAAGAAGTCTTGCAACTTTTGAATGCAATAGCTAAGCCATTAGCTTCAAAAGATCGCACAGATACAGGTCATCCTAAATCAACTGATCGGACGCTTAGTCAATCAGTAGCCCTCACTCGTTCGGCTTCAGCCTGACTATGCGAACGGTTTTTGAGCCTTACTGCGTCTAAGAGCGGACATAGACACGGACCGGCAAAATTATGTCGCACACGACGAGATCAGCCCAGTCGCAACATTCAGAGAGCACAGGCTATTCTGTACTTTCTGTCGCCAGCGACGCACAGCCCAAGGAACGGCGATCTGCCTCGCCAAATTACAACGCTCTGCGAGGGTGGCCTGAACAACCACAGCAGCCTCCGAAACGTACTTTAGGTATTCTTGGTGAGCTGGCTTTGTTAAGTCTGCCTGTGGCTTTTCTCGGTTGGTCTGATTGTTTCGTGTTGGCCTGACTACAGTGCTAATTCGTCAAAGCCCTAGCAGCGACCGCTTAAAGCTTCAACAAGCAACCTGTCTCCGAGCATGGAGCTACCCTGCAGCGCATCATGCTTCTAGGCCCTACCGTATTCCCACTCGCATTTGCTGCGCTCGGAGGGCGTAGCTTGAAAAATATAGCGCTTTGGAGAGCAGAACGAGGCTCCACGCTGGGAGTGAGTGGAGAATCTGTTTCCGGCAATGTCTGTTTGCTGAACTGTGACAGAATCTTGAGAGCCTTCATGGAAGCCAGAGCGTCGTCAGCGCCATTAGTCTTACCATTTCTCTTCGATCGTTCAGCCTTTTGTCGTTAGCTTTGCTTCTTCTATGGTCACTCTCACCACTTGGCGGCCAGAGCTCATTGCGTCTTCTCTACGAAGCAAATCAAACCATCACAACATCTCAACCAGTGTACTATCCTGATCTCAATGCTGACAGCTCTTTGTTCAAGCTCTGGCAGGAACAATACCTCAATCAAGTAAGCGTCATAATCTCGTCTTCCATATCGACCATGGACACACTTCCAAATAGTCCTGTTGATATCTGGAATCACCCAAAGATTCCTCGACTCCAGGAATTAGAGCGGAAAGTCCCGACCAGTGAGGCAGACGATCTATGGGTTGACGTTCATGATGAAGACCATGCGTACACCTCTTTGACAGGCTTAAGCGTAGTAGGCCTGCAGACAGATACTAGCGCAAACTTCTCCATCCCCTATGAGTACATTCACACGGACTGCAAACCTCACTTGCGTGCTAGTGGAGACAAAGTCAAAGGATATTTCGATAGTGAGTTTTCAGACAACATGCTACCTCCGGGCTGGCCTTTTGAACCCTACAACAGAAGTGAAGTCAACGGACAGGCTTGGTTGACCAATGTGACTTACTCAAGTCCTGGTCGAGGTGTATTTTACGAAAGCAGCTTCTTCCTCGTCAGTCCTATTAATATGAGTTGGGGCCCCGCAACGTATCTGTTCTATGGCACCAAGGATACGAGTATCGACGGAGGGTTATCCCTCTACAATTGTACACTCCAGAACATGGAACTCGAGGCCAATGTTCTGTGCAATTCTGGTTCATGTCAAGCTATGCGATTGCGACGAGCTGTCCATCCGCTCCCAGAGGATGCCACCACTGGAAGTCGTCTCTGGAGCGTCACACAAGATGTGTACAAACTACAGAGTTTTTTGGAGTACCTTCGACTATGGGTGGCATGATCACCGGGTCCTCATCACATCCCATCGACAACTACATTTATGGTAATATGAGCACATCTGGTTACCGCTCTTCCTACTTCACACCAGAAGAATATTTGGAACGCAATTGGACCGCTATACCCGACTCGCAAGTTTCACAACGTCTGACCGAGATCCTGAATACCTACTGGGAAGCAAGTCGCTGGACAGATACAGCAACACGAACAGACCCTTTCGGATTCTTCTCAATCAACCAAACCTCAGGCGAGCCTTTCTCGGCACTCCAATTGAGCCCGACTACGGCAACTGTCACTCGCCAGACACCTATCTATAAAGCAAGCCTGCCTTGGATCTCTATCCTTGTGCTGTGTTCTGGAACGCTCTTCGCCCTGGGCCTATTTAATGTTTTCGTTGTCCTACAAACATCTGTACCCGACATCTTTGGCTTTGTGTCATCTCTTACGAGAGATAATCCGTACGTCGATGTCCCCACAGGCGGTTCAATGCTCTCCGGACCTGATCGTACCCGATTGATCAAAGGACTTGAAGTGAGACTGGGTGACGTGCAGGAGGGGAGAGTGTAGGTCTTATCGCATTGAAAAGTATGGACAAGGAGGCTACGGGCATAACGACTAACTTAGATAGAGGAAGATTGTACCACTGAGCCAATCATGTGGTGATCATGAAGGTTGATACAATCTAGGGAACGTTGGTAACACATATTGACCATATCTTTTATCATGATAGTCTGTATGTATACTTCTCAACAGCCACTGTAGCTATCTCAAGACTATGTACAATACCCTGTAACTGTAAGCGTGAAACGAAGTATAAACATAACAGAACCTCGGACGTGGCTTCCGGGAGCTTAGACGTTACCAATAAATAACAATGCAAATAGATCTACAAATGTATCTTCTGAATTGTCTGGAGCTTGACCATTTTTAGAACTTGGAATCATCTCTGGTCAAAAAGGGTGTCAATGTTAACGCAGAAGCTGAAGGATACGGATGTGTTATCTACGCAGCCTCGATTGAGGGCCATGACGAGATCGTCAAATTAGTTCTAGACCACGGCGCTGATGTCAACGCAAATTGCGATGGATCTTACGGCACTGCTATCCTGGTGGCTTCGTCTCGTGACCACAAAAACGTGGTCAAGACCCTCGTGGATCATGGTGCTGATCTCAGCACCGAATTTGGAGGAATCGGTAACGCGCTTCAGGCAGCATCGTTTGAGGGCTATGAAGAGATCGTCGGATTACTTCTTGATAACGGCGCAGACATCAACGCAAAGACTGAAGAGTTCTGCAGTGCTCTTGTTGCTGCCGTAACTGGCGGCAATAGAGAAATCATCACTACATTGCTGAAACGTGGAGCAGACGTCAATATACGCGGCGGAGACCCTCACACTGCACTTATTGCAGCTGCGTGCGAAGGTGATACAGAAATCACTGAGCAGCTTCTTACCCACGGTGCAGAGATTGACGATCAGGACAGTCACTACCTTGGAACTGCGCTCTGTGCCGCATTGTATTATGACAAAGAAGATATAGTGGCACTCTTGCTTGCCAAGGGTGCGAACATTCACACAGAAGGTGGAAAGTTCAGCAACGCACTTGGAGTCGCTGCCTACAAGGGTAACCAACCAATGGTTGATCAGCTGTTACGTCTGGATGCAGATATAAATGCACCAGGGAATGTCTTCTCCGGTGCCCTTCAAGCAGCGATCGCTGGAGGTCACAAAGAAATTGTAGACAGGCTCCTTGCGCAAGGTGCAGACATCCATCGACAGGGTGGAGTGTATGGCAGCGTGCTAGGAACTGCGGCAGCTGAGGGGAAACTCTGGGTCATCGAGCTACTAATCGATAAAGGGGCTGATTTGTCTGCGACAAATGACTCTGGAGAAACATTGCTCCACCTGGGATCAGCAAGTGGTCATATTGTAGTGTTGAGACTGCTGATTCAGCACGGTGCACACCTGGACAGTCAAGACTACAACGGCATAACGCCACTGATAGCGGCGCTGAGGAAAAAACATGCTCAAGCAGCTGAATTTCTTCTTGAAAAGGGCGCGAATTTCTCGATGGTTTCCGAAAGTGGCGTCACTGCGCTTACGTTGGCATCAGAGCAAGGAATTGTGGATATAGTCCGACATATTCTCGACAAGATGACAGGATTGGGCACTGTCAACGACTGTGGACTCATCACAGCGGCGTGCAATGGTCATCTTGAGGTGGTGAAACTCCTCCTGGACAATGGTGCAGACCCCGTCATCGCCGGCAACGACGGTTGGTCGGCGACCGCCTTTGCCTCAGATCATGGTCATCTTGAGGTACTTAAGCTATTTCTTGGTAGAGGTGGTGATATGTTCGCCATCAATGGTGGTTGGACTCCTCTGCTTCTCACCGCCAGGTAGGGCCACACTAAGACTGTCAAGCTACTGCTAGACCACGGCGCAGACTTGACCCATAGCACGCTCAAGGGATCTACGCCACTTCAAGTCGCAGCGTTGAACGGCCATTTATCAGTGGTCAAGCTGTTGATAGCAAGAGGGGCAAGTTTGTCCGCAAACCCAAGCAAGATATCACCTCTTTGCGCCGCAACTGTCAATAGTCATGTAGAAGTTGTCAAACTGCTGCTGAAACTAGGCGTAGATCCATCATTTAATGACCATCAGCACGGCACACCGCTTCATTATGCGGTGGCGTCTGGCTATACAAGAATCTCCCACATACTGCTGGCCAACAGCGCCAATATGTCAGCTCTTAACTCTGGAGGATGGACAGCGCTTACTATGGCTTTGAACCACGGTAAAGCAGTGATTGCAAGCTTAAGGCTGTTGCTTCAAAATGGAGCATATGAAGCTGTAAATGGTAAAGATAACAAATACGGTTCTCTTGCAAACCTCTTCGCTTTCAAAGGTCATATAGACCTGCTGAAAGTAGCTATTCAGCGTAACGCTGATGACCTCTCCTTACTAGACTCACACCAAAGATCTCTCATACAGATCGCTGCAAGAGGTGGTCATTTAGACACTTTCCAACACCTTGCGAACTATGGCATGGATTACACTTCGGTAGATGCCAAAGGGGAGAACATCCTTTGTTTTGCAGCGTCTGGAGGATCTCCTGAGATTCTGAACTTCCTGTTGCGACAGTTCCCTAATCTTATTCATGGAGCTAGCAGATGGAGTCTACTGCATTGGGCTTGTAGAGCTGGAAATGTCGAGGCTGTGAACCTACTTGTTGCGAACGGACTCCAGCCTCAATGTGTCTCGATCGCCGATATGAAAGGCGATTGGACACCTCTTGCTGTCGCAATCTTCCACGGGAAAGAATGCATGATCGCACAGTTGACAGAAAACTCTCGAACTGTGTTGATTGCGGGTGGCATTCCATCACTCTCAATTGGCAATCATCATGGTGGTGCTTGGTGCAATGGGTGCTTCCATGTAAGTGCATGAAGTGTATGTCAAGCTGTTGCTAACAAGGTGATCTAGGTAATATACGGCACTCGCTTCCGGTGTCGTACCTGTGTTGATTGGGATTATTGCTTCATGTGTATCTCGCTTCTACGTCATATACACCAAGACCATGACTGGGAAGTGATACAGGCCAACTCAATGATCGAAGGTGAACATGAGTCCTCGGCGGAAACGACGTCTGGACCATAGCATGTTACACATGACAAAGAGCCGTTACTTGTCCTTTCAGATCCAAATTTTAGCTCTTCCAGCCCGCTCAAGATAAAATGAAGATTCGGGACTACCGAATTGGATGAAGTGCAAGTCTCCTTACTCACCATACATCGACTCAAATGCACCATCTTCGCCAACCACTATCTTGAATGCGACCTTTGCATATACTCTCGCAGTCTCTGAGTCACCCCATGACCCGATGGCCATGAAGGCCTCCCTTGCTTGCAGGAATGCTTCAATCAGGTGATCAACAAACAAGCCCCACCTCACAATCCTGAACGGCTCGGGCGTACAATCTGCACCAGCTACAGAGAAACCAAGGAGAGAAAGAGTCTGCTGGAAAGACCCCAACGCTTTTTCTATCTTGCCTTGCACCAGATATATGCGCGTCAACAGTGCTTGCGGATCCCAGACCAGAAGACGGGGCACCTCATCCATGGAACGCTGATAGGTGTCATTTAAAGCTTTGAGAAGACGCTTGGCTTTGCCTAGCTTCAAGTTTTGCTGAGGAGATGGTTGAAATACTTGCTGCAGCTCTTTGAGGAGCTTCTTTCTCTCAGCATGCACGGTAGCTTCCGTTGTTGCGTCATCCTGGCAAATGGCACAGTCACAGACAAACTGCCAATTCTTAAGCTTCTCCTGAGCTTTTAGAGGTTCACCGGAAGGCATGTGGTACCAGAACGTGATCTCCTCCCCAGGCTGAAGATCTCGGGTCGCGCGTACGATCATCATGTCGCCGATGAAGGAGCGACGGGCGTTCTGCATACAGCTGTGGTTGATGTACGAAGCTTGAGTCCAGATTCCGCAGGAGTGGTAAGCGGCCTGGGTTTTGGAGTCGTTGGCAGCGGTGGATTTGTGGGTCTCCAGGCTAGACAGCGGGCAACCGAAGACGTTGAACCCCATGATCTTCTCTACGAGGAAGCTATGCGTGTATGTTCAGTATTTGCATACCAGCACCTGAGATGCATCTTTTGGTCATACTTACGTGTCAACCACAGGCTGTCCATCGACACTGGTCGTGCTTGCCGTTTTATAATCTCCATGATGTAATGCGGTGAAAGTTGCAGCGAGAGATGGGTTACGGTAGATCTTCTGCACGATGATCTTGATGAGATCAGCTTGACCACCCATGAATGAACGGCCTGCCTCAATGTTGACCAGTAGAGTGAGCCTGGAATTGCCAACGCCAGTCTCAGGAACATATGCTTGGGCAAACGCCTTCTCGCATAAAAGCAGCTCACCAGCTTTCACAGGTTTGGTCACGAATATTCCGCGACCTTTTCCCGCTGATTCTTTGATTTCTATAGGTCCCATGTATGTGGCGTGGTCCAACTGTGGAGGCTGCAGCTTCTTTGCCTCCTTCTGGAGGAGTCCGAAATTGTAGTTCCCACTGCTGACTTCCGTGCGGCGGCTTTGAACACGATCAAAGATGGCTTTTGCTTGTTTGTTGTTGGGAAACTCTGTGCAGAGTGTTTTCAATACACGGTTGCATTCATCGAATCGTTGAAGGAAGTAAAGAGCCTCGGCGGCTCGGAACAATGCCTTTTCGGCTGGTGTTGGTCCAAAGTCGGGGAAGCCTGTATCGGAGAGAGCGCTGTCATAGTGGTTCGTCTTGAGGTAAGCAAGTGATCGATTGCGTTTGATGATCTTGATCCTTTCCGATGTCGTTTTTCGACTCATCGCTCTCGAATATCTGTGGCTACGGCTCAGTACATTTGCTTAAACGTACAACAGAAACTTCATACTCCTCGATAGCTTTCCAGTAGTTCCCTGCACCCACAGCAGAGTCGCCCTTGGATTTCGATATTTCAGCTGACTGCTCGGCCTCAGACATGGGTGGATTCCATCTCTTGGGTAGGATGGGATCACCCCTGTCAACGTATACAATGTCAGAGAGGTGATCCACGCGTAGGCCATAGTCGCCCGAAGCCATGATTTTGAAATATGGCTCCTTGACTAGCAGCGTTGTGCCGACGTTGACGACATCAGTGGCTTGGCGGATGTTTTCTTCCTCCTGTTGATACAGCTGCAGCACAACAGCATCCTCGCTTTCATCTTCAGCAAGTACAATGATAGCAGTCATACGATTTGGGGGGGCGATTGCTCGAAGCAAGAGATATTTCCCTCGGTGATGCGTTTCGAGCATAAGCTGCCTAATTGACATAGGCGTAAGCTGTGCGAGAGGTGTGGTGCAAGGGAGATATGCAGGGGGAATGAATGATGAATGGATCAAATTACTTTGGTCTCCCCGATCTGCTGTTGTGGTGTTCCTAAGAACCATCATAAATTCGATGTACATGTGTTCTTTTGGCTTTCGATCGCTGGGACGCTGACCTTGTCTACTTCTGGCTTTTTGGAGTGTCTGCTTCTGGCGTTCGATTATATGAATGAATTCGCTAGAATCCGAGTGGACCTCCATGTTGGCGACGGCGAAAATGAAGACGGTGTTGTTTTTAAAAGATTGTGGGTGTTGACATCCTCGCGGAGGATGGCCGTTCACCTCGCACGCACGCGCCGCAACTTCCCCGCTCGCGATCAGGAGCGCCCTCAACAACCACTTCTTCTCTTCGCGCCCCCACTGCACATCTACAGAAAGAGCCATTTCTCAGCAAGTCCCTCATCTTGCAGTAACATGGTTACGATAACGACTATAGGCTGCTGGCTCTCAAAATGATCCACTGCGCGATTCTGTCCTAGCGGTCAAACAGCGTCACCATCGCCAACCCATGAAACGTGTGGATCTCTTCGCGGTCGATCTACCGCATGTGGGTACCTATCTTGATCGCACATCAATGGCATAACATCGTCTGCTTAACACAGCTGCCAATCAGGCAAATCACATGTGGCATTGGCTGCTACCGCCGACGCGTGAGATACTGCACCCCTGCATGCTTGGCTGAGCTACACTTCATCAATCATCAATCGCACCTTTGATCTGGGTCATTCAAGTGACAACTGGTACGACGTAGACTCCGTGACTTGAGCTCAGCTTTTCTCGGTACAGTTTTCGACATCACGTAGGACGATTCAGTACGACTGGAGGCGGCGGGAAGCCTTGTCATCACATGTTCGACGACTCGACTGCAAAGTCTGTGCATACCTTCAAACGTTTCAACATGAAGGATGCGCATCTGCCTTCTATTTTCGCAGTAAGCAACACTAGGTATGCGCCTCAGGAAGCGCCCTCGAATGGAGAGAGCTCATGCGGCCGAACTCGGTCTTACGTCAAAATGCGGATCGCACCGCGCGGTATCTGCTGTGCTTAGAATGATCCAGGAATCCGACGCTGCTACATAACGTGGTGTATTTTTCTACCTTATCGCACAAGAGGACGCATACAGTTAGTTCCGAGGTCGCTCTATGTCGACATAATGGTGAGCTGAAATGGAACTTTAGCCAGAGGAGAGGTCTGGAAATGATGCCTGGATCTTGGATGCCTGAAGAAGGCCATCAGCCTCGTTGATAGCATCACTCCAGTCAGCCTTGTCAATGCCAGCTGCATCGTCGAACAAGGCTGCCTGATCTTGCGACGCCTATTCCGCACTATGCAGTGAATGGCGTGTTTCTAACAATTTCCGTCGCAAGATTTGGTGGGTGGGCTGTTGTATTGATTGGATTGATAGAGAACTGTGCCGTACACCTGCAGAGTCTCTTACGATGACCGAGACGAGCGCTTAGCCACTCTTCTGAGTTCAAAAGCCGCCACAGACCCAGCGGAACATGTGTACAACGAGCTTAGATTTTTCCTTCCCCACTTAGACGACTACACATCACTTCGCGAAGTAACAATGACAAGGGTACGTGACGCATGCAATGATCCTACTCAATTACTAAGACTGCGCTACCATACAGGGCCGGCCACCAGCCGCACCGATAAGCTCAGCTCCTATGTCTCCTGAATCATCGCTGTCATTACAGAAGTCGTCTCTAGAGGATCGGTACATTTTTGGCGCATCATCTGCCTTCTTTGAAACTCGTGGCGCTTTCACTTTTGACCCAGATACCCCTCTACCGTCTGTGGAGCGAGCCCCTCTCCCTTCGGATAGTCAACAATGCGCGCCGAGCACACCGTCGATTGAAAATTTCACTGAGCAGATATCTGACGGGGCTATTGTTCAGGAGCAAATCGATGCTCTGCATAGTCTGAAATTGACATCGCCGGAAACCTCAGAGCTTTCTCCGGAACGAAAAGCTCCGACACCTTCAATCTGTATATCTCCATCGGCGTCCCCAGTTCATGTGGTTAGAAGCGACAGTCTTGTTGCAGATCTTCGGACTCTACACATAGATTCTCGTGATGGAAACTCCAAGCCACCGTTACGCACACCATCTTCGCCCTCCCCTTCCCGCCGTCGTCGCTCTGGGTCTGGGATTATTCGAGATACTCATCGAATTGAAGATGAACCCCCCCACCCTAGCCCTTTCCACAATCCTGAAGTCCAAAATTCTCTTTCTGACGTCAAACGTTGCGTGTCGAGAATGGTCACTGCCCTGTCTAGCTCGAGTTTACATCTCGAAAGCGGCTCTACTATACAGAGTCTTCACCAACAAGCCCTAGACTTGGTTCACCAACAACTGCCGTCTTCGCGCATTGTTGGACTCATTGGGGATTCAGGGGTTGGTAAAAGTAGTCTCATCAACTCCTTGCTCGACAAGGAGAATTTGGTGAGAGCAGTAAGTTGCTATGACCTTCTCAAAAACAATGAAGCTGACACCAAAGTAACAGAGCGGTAGCGGCACCGCTTGTACATGTGCTGTCACAGAGTACATTTATCATGACAAGGACAACTTCATCATTCATGTGGACTACTTTACGTTAGACGAGTTGAGGAGACAGTTTGAAGAGCTACTAAGAGCATACCGTGATTACGAAGAGCTGCCTGAAACTGCGAAGAGCAAAGGTGGAAACAAGGAAGCACAGAGTGTCAACAAAGTGCTCGAGAAGAAAGCCAATCTCGCCACCCAAACGTTCAGCGCAATCTTCAAGGCCAAGCTCGGAAACGAGCCTACAGTTCTCTCTACCATGGTCTTTGAACGCGCTATAAATCTGATGGTCGGCTGGGCGGAAGATTTACTCCCTCGTACGAATGACCAAGAGTCCTTCAACACGGACGAACAATGCTCTTCTCGGCTCAGGGAATTGACCTCAGAATCAGACGCGCGTGCAACCAATGGTGCAACCCAGAACCAATGGCCGCTAATTCGAAAGTTGCGTGTACATCTGAATGCTTATATCCTAAGTAAAGGACTCATCGTAGCCGATCTTCCCGGCCTTCGCGACCATAACTCTGCTCGCAGGGCAATCACAGAACGATACGTTCGACAGTGCCACCAAATTTTCGCCGTCGCTCGGATTGACCGAGCTGTCACGGATGAAAGTGTCGAAGAAATCTTTGAGCTCGCACGTCATGCAAAGTTATCGAAGATTGATGTGGTGTGCACCAGGTCCGAGGATATTCAGATACGGGAGGCTAAGCACGACTGGATCGCGGAAAGAGCGAGAATTGAGGAGCTTGAGAGCGCAATTGAGGCCGATACGCAAGAGGTGGATTCGCTGAAGGAAGATATCCAAGACTTCGAGCAAGACCTTAAGGATCTGACTCGAGAAGAGCGCCACGAATTCGAACAGCTGCAGCAAGATTGTCGCAAAGCTGAACAGTCCAAACAGAAGCACGAGTTTGAGATGTTGCGCCTCATTGTCACTTTGCGGAACGCAAAAGTGTCCGATGGATTACGGGCATATTATAAGGACCACCCCGTCGCTTCAACACTCAGAATATTCTGCGTCAGCAACAAGATTTACTGGGATCACCGCAGTAAACCCGCACCAAAATCCGCACCTTACCTCAAGATGAGCGGCATCATACAGCTTCGGCAACACTGTATTGGAATCGTCGCGGACAGTCGACTTCGTGCCGCTGTGAGCTTTATCAAGGACCAAGTTCCCGCGTTCCTTGTCTCCGTGGGGCTTTGGGTCGAAGCTGGATCTGGCAACTCGAACGCAGAAAAGAAACAACAGATGTTGGACGCCGTTTCTGCTGTTCAGCAAGCCCTTGATGAGGTATGTAACTTACCTACCGTCTTCGCGTTGCTTGGAACTGAGATGAATCTGAAGTCGTGTTCTGTTGGAGGAACGATCTTCTGAAGAGAGAACCGCGTTGCTAAGGCAGAGCCCCAGTTCAAAGTTACTGGAGCAGAATCACTGATTCCAAATTGTAGATGGCATCCCCGAGGTCTCAAGTCAACCAATTCTCTCGTGATTTGTTGAGAAATTACAAGGAAAATATCGATGGATACATGCGTAAGTGTAGACTCCATTGTACCTTATTTACTGCTAACTTGCCAATAGAGCAGTACACAGGACGATGGACTGCTAGTGCCGAAAGAGCAAGCATGCTCTGGCAAGGAGTAAGCGCCTATTGAAATCGGGCAACATCCGCTGACTGCTTCACAGTGGCATCATTCGTCTTTCAGAGCGTTCTGCTCCAATTATGGAGACCATTGTACACCAACAATAGGTCGGCGTTGCTGGAACAAGGAAGCAATGGCACAAATGAAGAGTGATATGATTGATATCTGGTCCGATTTTGCAGCGGATAACGATGATCACCTTCAGGACTCTCTCGACAAGCTCGGAGAAGATTTTGAGGACGTTGTGAGTGTCGACAGGTCTGAACTTGGGATCAAATCCCGATCAGTCGCACGGGTCCTTCATGGAATATTGGACCATCGCAAGGATCTCGTGCTTTACGGCATCGAGGATGCAATTGAAGAGTATCGTCGTGGGCTTCGGTATCTTGAAACGGATGCTTTGGCCCCTGTCCGGACATCCTTCATGGGCAAACTTATGGAGGACACTTATCACGCAGCGAATATGGAGTACGGTAAGTCGACTTCCTTGTATCCCACTTCTGGATTCACGGCTAATTTTGATTAATTGACAGGCACGGGGAGCGATCAACGCCGCAAAAGACTGATCAAGGGAGGATTCGGAGACAGGGATCTCATGGAAACCTACCGCCGAGCTTGTAAGGCTGGGTTCAAGGCTCTTGCCCGTTCTTTGCAAGAACAGATCAGTGAAGTTGTGGGGCAGCAGATCCAGCTCATAGAGGCAGATTTGCAGATACTCAACAGCGAGAATGTAGTGCTGGAGAGCGAACGAAATCCGCAGTTCAGGAGACGAGTTGGGTCTGAGTTGGATTTTGTAAGGAAAGAGCTAGAAAGAGCTCAGCGGATTGTCACGACTGCGACATAAATTCCTTTAGTCGATCTCCATTTATAATATTTCTAGAGACTTATAAATACCGCAGGATGGCAAAGCCGCTCATTGTGAAGACCAATTATGAAGAGGGTCATTTGTTGGCGATAATTGATCGAGAAGCGTAACGAATGAGGGGAAGATTGGGATGGTGGCCCCACAACTGATCTCACGTTATCCTGTTCACTTGTCGTCACCACCAAGACTACCTCCAGTCTATTCTCCCCACTCGTGGCATGCTCAACGTGTGCGAGGTGATACACTCTAAGTCCGCAGTCCCGCAGGCGAAGTGCGGGGACCCCACATTCGGCACATCATGGAGCCACTGCTCCCCACATCCGGATCCGACCATCCCCCATATACCTATGCATACATCATGTACGGTTTCCTGATTCCGTTGTTTGATCGTTGGAAAATCACAAGCCGAGATTCAACATCATGATATTTGCCAACATGCAAGAAACTATCACACCTGCAGTTCGTACCTCAACTTTACACTCCACTTCGACTCCAAAAACTCACTTCCACATAGCAGCCTAGTCGCGAGACCTCTCCAAATCGCGGCTTCTCAGTCCCTCAATCAGAAGCAACTCCCAAACCCAGCAAACCTTTACGGGAATGGCAAAAGGAGCAAGGCATTGATCGTGATGCGCAGATCAAACTCACAAAGCTCGTGCACATGCGCTACCAGCACCCCGATCTGGACGTCATCACAACCTTCCTCCGGGACTTCGGCATGACTGTCGCCCACAAAACAGACACTGCCCGCTGGTTCAAAGGCTACAGCGACGACCAGTACGTCTACTACGCGCAACAAGGCGAGAAGAAGTTCCTCGGCGGCTGCTTCGAAGTCGAGAGCTACGCCGAGCTCGAAAAAGCCTCGAAACTGCCCACCGCCGGCCCCATCGAAGCCCTCACCTCCGCCCCCGGCGGCGGGCACCTGCTCACACTCTACGACCCCTCCGGCTTCCCACTCTGCCTGCTCCACGGCCAGACCAAGAAGCCCCCCGGCCCCTACCCCGAGATCCTCACCACCAACTACGAGGCCCTCAAACCGCGCGTCGCGCGCTTCCAGCGCTTCACCCCCGGCCCCGCCGCAGTCCATAAACTGGGCCACTACGGCCTGTGCGTCACCGACTACCCGTCCACCCTCGCCTGGTACACGCGCACCTTCAACCTAGCCCCAACCAACATCCTGACCGCGGGCTCCACCGACGTCGCGGCCTTTGCGCACATCGACCGCGGCGCCACGCCCGTAGACCACCACAGCATCTTCTTCAGCACCGCCGCAACCAGCCATGTGCATCATTGCTCCTTCGAGGTCCACGACTTCGACGCCCAGGCGCTGGGCCACGCGTGGCTCGCTAAACGGGGGTATGAGAGCGTGTGGGGCGTCGGCCGGCACGTGCTCGGGTCCCAGATCTTCGATTACTGGTGGGACACCGCGGGGAATATGGTCGAGCACTATGCGGATGGGGATTTGGTGGATGAGGGGACGGAGGTTGGGTGGGGGGAGGCGGGGGATGAGGGATTGGCGGTTTGGGGGCCGGAGGTGCCGGGGTGGTTTTTGGATTGAGGGAGAGGGGGGTGTTGTGGGTGTTGGGGGAACTTTTTTTTTGGGGGGGGGGGGGGGGGGGGGGTCACTATGGACATGGGTACAAGACGACTCAGCAGCGGAGTTGGGAAGCGTTCGTAAGATAATTGACATATCGCTGTACAAAGCGTGGTGCCAGATACAACCCTAAGAGCAGAGGGTGAAGGATAGGGCTAGTAGGTTTGGTGTTCGTCGCCAAGGCGCCAGCCTTCGCTTAAACTCTAGCGCTTCCATACCAGCATTAGAAGTGTGGGCCACGTGGGCGTCCACAGACACGAAGAGTGGACGTCCCCAGCCGCGACGGACATCCACTCCTACAAAAATATTCACCGACATTCGTATCCACGAGCAAAAAAAGAGGTTTCTATCTCCGCTCCCAGAATCGAACTAGGGACCTTTCGATAACAATGTTGCTATTACAGTCGAACGTGATAAACCAACTACACCAAGCGGAGGGGTGCAAGAGAAATCTTGCGCTTGTGATTGATGGTCATGTGACCAATTGTAAAAAATATATTGATGAGTGGAAGGAGAGGGAAAAAAGAAAATGAGGGTGGTGAGGACAGCTGTGGGGCTGACGTGAGATGGGTGGGGCGTGTGGGGCTGAGGGTGATTTGTTGCTACGGGTGTGGAGGAGCATGATGGGAGGGAGGGGTTGGGAGGTTGAGTTTAGGTTGGAATATGTTTTGTGTGTTTTGGTTCGTGTACATACATTGCCCTCTTTTGGGGCGTTGAGGCGCTGGGGCATGCCAGCCAATGAGCCATGCTGTGACCATGCCATGCAAATATCTATCAAGACTTTTTTCGACGTGCTAACCCCGGCGTCGCTTGGTGCCGTTCTGCACTGCAGCGTTGGACCGCCGTTCGTCGCCGCTGGCCGCGACTTCATCGTCGTTCATCCACTCGCGTCCCGCGCCCGGGCTGCGGCGTCGGAACTGCCCGGCGCCGATGGCAACGACCTCGTCCTCGCTGTCGCTGTTCTCGATGTCCAGAATAACCGGCATGAGGAACTCGGCTTGGCCGTTGGCTCCGCTGTCGGCGGCTGACCCCTTGACTTCGAAGGTGAGCACGTCGACCTCCTCGTCTTCCTGGTCGAGGCGGCGCTTGTGCAGCTCCTCGAGGGGCTGGATGTCGAACTCGTCCTCGCGCTCGATGTATTCGACGTTCTCTTCGACTTCGACGAAGTCGGGTGCGAGGGCGGACCAGCGCTGGGGCTGCAGGATGGACCACAGCCAGACGCGGCCGGAGTCGACGCCGACGGCTGCAACGAAGGGTCGTAGAGGGTGCCATTCCACCACAGACAGCTCCTCCTTGGTACCTTCCAGGATCTTGACCAGACTGCCTTGTCCTCGCTCCCAGACGTAGATGTGATGGTTCATCCATGTCGACGCCGTGACGTATTCGCCGCTCGGGCTGAAGGAGACGTGGTTCCATGAGAGTCTCTGCACCAAATCCTGGAATCTGTGCTCCACTTCAAGCTGGAGTGTGTCGAAGTCGAGTTTGGGATCGCTGAAGTCGGGCAGATGCAGCGTGCGTACTATGCGGTCGCTTGCATTGACGACAATGTCGCGTCCGGAGGGAGTCAGACGGATGTACACGATGATGTTGTTGGTGACCCTGTATGAGTATTTGACCTCGTGTGTTTCCGTGTCGATGATGTTCATCCACCCCTTGTTCGTGCCGGCAATGATGTGCTTGCCGGAGGGCGTGAAGAGGGTCATGGTGGTGGTCTGTTTGGCATCCTGCGCCGCCTGCTTCTCTGTGGCGTTGTCGCGCTCGACCTGGGAACGGCGAGGCGCGGAGGGAATCTGCTGCTTGACGGGGATCTGCTCGGTCATGTCCACGATGACGGGCTGGTCTTCGAAGAGGGCGGCGACGAAGAGCATGTGGTTGTTGGGGTGCAGCTCGGCGATGAAGATGGCGGCATCGAAGCGGACGGTGCGCACGCGGGAGCCGTCTTGCAGGTCCCACAGCACGCACTTCCAGTCCTGGCCGGTGCTGAGCAGGTAGCGGTCGTTGGTGGACCAGCTCAGCGACTGCACCTGGCGCGTGTGGCCGCGCAGCTTGCGGGCGACGCCATTGGTCTCGATGTCGAAGATGACGACGATGCCGTCGTGCTGTGCGTGTCAGCGGGGACAGGAAGCGGCGGGGGCTTGCATACGCGGCCCGAGGCAAGCAGGTCGCCGCGGTGGCTGAAGCGGATCGAGGTGGAGTGGCCGCTGCCTGTATGCTGTGAGCTGGGTGCGCCGGCGCAAAGGCAGCACACTCACGAAGGCGGCCGGTGATCACGTCGGGGCAGTCCTGTGCGAGCACAAACGGGTCGACCAGGGACAGATTCATCTTCACGGCGCGGGGTGCAGGGCGGTGCCGGGCTCAGCGGGCATCGTCAGCGCCAGGGCCCTCCATGCGCGCAGGTGCGGACAAAGCGCGTCGCCGCGTCGCATCCATCTGCTTTGTGTTGCGCTGCACGGCAGCGATTCGGCGCTAGGCGCTAGTGGCTTGGCGGGCCGCCGCTTCTGCGCTTCTGCCTTTGAGCAGTGCACGCCCGTCGGCGCGCCCACCCTCTGTCACCGCCATCCCCCATCTCCCCGCGACCGTTCTGCCCGCCCAGAGCGCGTCTTCCACCTCTTCAGCCCGCTCGAGTTCCCCGGCGAGCTCCTCCTGCGCGCGCCCTCCGCCGCACGCGCGATTGCAGCGAGCCCCCGACCGAGCAGCCTCGCCCCCCGGCGCTATTCTTCGACCACATCACTTCCAGCGCGCGCGGCGCATCTCCTCCATCTGCGAGCGCGGCCTCCAGGCGCACCAGCTACTACGGCACATTACTCCCGTCTAATACACGCGCCCAGAGCCAGGCGTGGCCCTGCGCAGACGCCTTCATCGGCCCTCGGTCAATAAAACGATCGCCCGCACACTCGCCCTTCACCAGCCTCTCGCGATACCGCCACTATGCCGCCCGGCGCGCCAGCAGTATCGAAATGTCCGCTCCGGACCATCAAGGAGATCCAGTTCGGGCTGCTCTCCCCCGAGGAGATCAAAGCCATGAGCGTCGTCCATATCATCTACCCCGAGACCATGGACGAGGACAACAAGAAGCCCCGTGAGCAGGGCCTCAACGACCCCAAGCTCGGCACCATCGACCGCATGTACTCGTGTGCGACGTGCAAGGAAGACATCCAGGTCTGCCCTGGGCATTTTGGCCACATCGAGCTGGCCACTCCCGTCTTTCATGTCGGTGAGTGAAATTCGCCGAGAGTGTTTTTTCATCACTGACACACGCAGGTTTTGTGGTCAAGATCAAGAAGATTCTTGAGACGGTGTGCCACAGCTGTGGCTTGATCCTCGCTGACACCGTAAGTCTTCCTCGTGAAGACGAACTTTTCAGGCATTGGAGATTCCTGTACTGACTGCCACTGCCAGAACCACCCAGATTGGGATATGGCTATGAAGACCAAGGATGCGAAGCGGCGATTTGACAAGATCTGGCGCATGTCGCGCACACGGCGAACGTGCGAACAGGACACCACTGACGATGACCCGAAGAAGCCTCGCCGCCCCCATGGCGGCTGTGGCAATCCGCAGCCCGATACTATCCGCAAGGAAGGCCTCAAGCTCACCGGCACATGGAAGGAGAAGAAGAAGGACGAGGAAGAGAGCCAGGGCGACCGCAAGGAGGTCATTACCCCGCAGACGGCCCTCAACATCTTCAAGCTGCTCAACGATGATACGCTGCAAACACTCGGCCTGAACAAGGACTACGCCCGCCCAGAGTGGATGATCCTCACCGTTCTGCCTGTCCCCCCGCCCCCAGTCCGTCCCAGTATCTCAGTCGATGGTACCGGACAGGGCATGCGTGGTGAAGATGATTTGACCTACAAGCTGGGCGATATCATCCGCGCCAACAGTCGTGTCCTGCAATGTATCCAGGACGGTTCACCGCAGCACGTTCTCACCGAGTTCGACACGCTGCTTCAGTACCACTGCGCAACGTACATGGACAACGACGCAAATGGTGTCCCACAGGCTATGCAGAAGTCCGGCCGTCCGCTAAAGACCATTCGTGGTCGCCTAAAGGGCAAGGAGGGTCGTCTTCGAGGTAACTTGATGGGCAAGCGTGTTGACTTCTCTGCTCGTACTGTCATCACAGGTGACCCCAACTTGTCGCTGGATCAGGTCGGTGTGCCGCGCTCGATTGCTCGCACACTCACCTACCCCGAGGTCGTTACCAAGTTCAACATCAGCAAGCTGACTGCACTCGTCCGAAACGGTCCCAATCAGCATCCTGGTGCCAACTATGTCATCAAGGCAGACGGTGTACGTCTCGATCTCAAGCACAACAAGAACCTCGACGATCTGCGACTGCAGTATGGATGGAAGGTCGAGCGCCACATCAACGACGATGATGTTATTATCTTCAACCGTCAGCCCTCCCTTCACAAGGAATCTATGATGGGTCATCGCGTCAAGGTCATGCCTTACTCGACCTTCCGCCTCAACTTGTCGGTCACATCTCCATACAACGCCGATTTCGACGGTGACGAGATGAACCTCCACGTCCCACAGAGTGATGAGACCCGAGCTGAGGTCCAGAACCTGTGTATGGTGCCTAAACAGATTGTCTCGCCCCAAAAGAACTCGCCGTTGATGGGTATTGTGCAGGATACTCTGTTGGGTGCCTATAAGATGACCCGTAAAGACTCTTTCTTGCCCATCGAACAGGTCATGAACATCATGATGTGGGTGCCTGACTGGGATGGCGTTGTCCCCGAGCCTGCAATCTTGAAGCCCCTCCCGCTGTGGACCGGAAAGCAGATCATGAGCATGGCCATTGCAAAGGAGGTCAACATTGTCAGACTTGACGATAAGTCCAAGCCTGGGCCGTGGAACGACATCGAAGACAAGAGCTTGATCATTATAGGTGGACAGCTTCTCTTCGGTCAGATCACGAAGAAGATTGTCGGTGCGACAGCTGGCGGTGTCATTCACATCATCTTCAACGAGCTTGGGCCCATGGACGCTGTGGCCTTTTTCAACGCTTGTCAGCGCATTGTGTGCTACTGGCTGTTGCACCACGGCTTCAGCATGGGTGTTGGTGACGCCATTCCTGATCCCGCGACATCCAAGAAGATTGCCGATTGCATTGCCAAGTCCAAGCAGGATGTTGAAGATATCATTCTTGAGGCCACTCAGGACAAGCTTGAACCGCTGCCAGGTATGACCGTTCGTGGCACCTTCGAGTCGAAGGTTCAGAAATTCCTGAACGAAGGTCGTGAGGGTGGTGGTACTGCTGCTCAAAACAGTCTGAAGCATTTTAACAACGTCGTCAACACGGTCATTTCTGGTTCCAAGGGTTCCACTGTCAACATCTCGCAGATGGTGTCTCTTGTCGGTCAACAGGCCGTCGAAGGCCAACGTATTCCCTTCGGATTTAAGTACCGAACCTTGCCTCATTTCACAAAGGACGACTATTCGCCAGAGTCTCGAGGTTTCGTCGAGAACTCTTACCTTCGCGGTCTTACTCCTTCGGAGTTCTTTTTCCACGCCATGGCTGGTCGTGAAGGTCTGATCGATACCGCTGTCAAGACTGCCGAGACAGGTTACATCCAGCGTCGTCTCGTCAAAGCGCTCGAAGACGTTATGGTCAAGTATGACGGTACTGTGCGTAACTCGATGGGCGATATTGTGGAGTTTGTGTACGGTGAGGATGGTCTTGATGGTGCACACATCGAGAACCAGAAGCTCGACATCATCACTTCATCCGAAGCGAAGTTTGAGAAGCAGTTCAAGCTTGACGTCGTTGCCACAGGAAAGCCTCCTATTCCGACCAGTCAACTCGAAGTTGCGGTTGAGATCCAGGGTGATGTTGAGGTTCAACGGTACCTGGACGAAGAGTTCGAGCAGATTAAGATTGACCGCGAGTACCTCCGTGACTTCATCGAGGACGATGACAGTCAGCAGTTCCAGCTTCCTCTCAACATCCAACGTATGATCGAGTCAGCGCAAGCACGTTTCGGTATCAAGCCGCAGCAAGATCGCAGTAACCTCCACCCCATCGAGACCATTACCAAGGTTCGCGAGCTGCTGGATCGCCTTGTGGTCATTCGCGGCGAGGACGACATCTCCAGGGAAGCCCAGGCAAGTGCGACCTACCTGTTCAAGTCGCACCTGCGATCTCGTCTCGCTTTCAAGCGTCTTGTTGTTGAGTACCGTCTGAACAAGAAAGCTTTGGACTACGTTCTTGGTGAGCTGGAGGAGCGCTTCCTCAAGGCTGCCGTCGCGCCTGGTGAGATGGTTGGTGTCCTGGCAGCCCAATCCATTGGCGAGCCTGCTACCCAGATGACACTCAACACTTTCCATTTCGCTGGTGTGTCTTCTAAGAACGTCACACTTGGTGTGCCCCGACTCAAGGAGATTCTCAACATCGCGGCGAACATCAAGACGCCGTCCATGCTTGTCAGGCAAACGAACAAGGGTGGAGACATGCAGGCTGCTATGGATTTGCGGTCTCGTATTGAGCTCACGACTCTTCGCTCGCTCACGTACGCTGTGGAGCTCTACTACGATCCGCAGATCAAGGAAACACTCATCGAACAAGACGAAGATATGGTCGAGTCCTACTTTGTCTTTGGCGAGGGTGACGAAAACCTCGACCAGCAGTCTAAGTGGCTTCTTCGTATTGTGTTGGATCGCAAGAAGCTGCTCGACAGGAGCATTACCATCTCCGAAGTTGCTAATACCATCAAGGAGGAGTTCAAGCCTAACCTGGCAGTCATTTTCAGTGATGAAAACGCCGACGAGCAGATCATCCGTGTTCGATTTATCTGGGATGCTTCTCTCGAGAAGAACGAAGACGATGAAGATGAGCGTGACGAGCGATGGATGCGAAAGCTTGAGAAGCATCTTCTCGACGACGTTACCCTCCGTGGAGTCCGTGGTATCGAGCGTGCTTTCATCCGAGGACTGATCGTTGTCGTCGAGAACGAGGATCGTTCTTTGATTCTGTCAAAGAATGACAAGCGTTGCAACGAGTGGGTCCTGGATACCACCGGTTCTGCCTTGGCCGACGTCCTTGCCATTGAGGGAGTCGACTCCACTCAGACATACTGCAACTCCTTCATCGAAATTCTCGGCGTACTTGGTATTGAAGCAGCTCGTGCTGGTCTTCTCAAAGAGTTGGGCATGGTTCTGTCTTTCGATGGTTCTTACGTCAACCACCGTCATATGGCGCTCCTCGTTGATATCATGACGCAGCGTGGTCTGCTGATGGCTATCACTCGTCACGGCATCAACCGTAACGATACAGGTGCTCTTATGCGCTGTTCGTTTGAGGAGACTGTCGAAATTCTTCTTGAGGCTGCCGGCTTCGGTGAACTGGATGATTGCCGCGGTGTGTCTGAGAACATTATGCTGGGTCAACTGGCACCTATGGGTACTGGAGAGTTTGACGTTGTCATGGACAACTCTATGCTTCTCACCATGGTCGAGGACAACTCAAGAGTCATGGGCGGTGCTGCAGCTGCTGGCAACTTCCTCGACATCGGTGCTAGTACGCCATACGACCTCGGCTCGCCAACGTACGAGGGCGGCATGGGTATGGGCGGTTACGATGCGTCCTTCTCTCCTCTTGCTGCTGCTGGTGGCGACAATGTAGGCGGCTTGAGCGAGTACCAGCCCAATCTCGACAATGGTGGTTTCAGCCCGTACATCCCAGGCAGAAGCCCGGGCTACGCTCCAACGTCGCCAGGCTTCTCAGGCGCCAGCCCGACATCCCCAGGGTACTCACCCACCTCTCCCGGGTACTCGCCCACTTCGCCAGGCATCAGCAGCCCGCGATTCGGTGCCACATCCCCAGGCTATGCGGCTACCAGCCCCCAGTACTCGCCAACATCGCCGAGCTACTCTCCAACCTCGCCCGCCTACGGGTCTCCTACTTCGCCCTCATACTCGCCCACCTCTCCAAGCTACTCGCCGACGTCGCCGTCTTACTCGCCTACGTCGCCAAGCTACAGCCCTACTTCGCCGGCACATCGTGGTGCGACGTCGCCGCACTACAGCCCGACCTCACCTGCGTATAGCCCTACGTCGCCAGCTTACAGCCCTACGAGTCCGCAGTTCGGCGCAAACAATGACAGGCGCTCGCCTGCTTCGCCTACATCCCCGGCATACAGCCCTGCCAGCCCACAGTACTCCCCCACAAGCCCCACTGGCAATGCGGCGTACTCGCCCACGTCACCCAAGTTCTCTCCCACGTCCCCGGGCGCGGCGCCATACTCGGCATCTTCGCCAAAGTGGTCGCCGACTAGCCCGTCTTACTCCCCTTCGTAAGTTCCACGGTCATAGTTGTAGACTCTCCCGCCTCCATACAGCGGCTAACAGCAGCAGATCTCCGAAGCAGTAGAGGATTGTCGTAGTCTGAGAGTGGACATGTTCATGTAAGCACAGGTTCTACCTTGCTTTGTACAAAAGTTATCTTCGCTTCGCGGATGGCTGACTTTCGGTGACACAGCAGCCACCACTGCTTCACTAAAAGTTTGCACCTCCCGGCTGGTCTCGTCCCGCAGAGCCCCCGGCGTTCCTTTAGCTAGGCCCACGCCGCCCACCGCTCCTGCTCCACGACTCGCCCACCGGCACTCCGGTTCTTAATGTCTTTCTTTGCACTTCTTTCACTAAAGAAACTGTACAACACCCCGCTGTCGCTCGACGCACACAGCACCCAAAAACCGTCCTCCCTCGAGCTTCCTCTTCCTCGAGCACTCTCCATTTGCATCCCATACTTACATCATTTGCGGGCGTTTTTTTCGTCTCCTGGGACCCTTGTTCTTGTGCCTTGTTTTTTTGTTTATCCGCCCGACACACACGAATGGGTTGCGGCATTTGGGGCTTTTTCTGCGGCATTACGTGCAATGCGAGGCGTTTGGGGGTTTGCGTTTGCGGGGGCTTTGGGGTCTAGATGATGGGGCCCGCTAAATTGCGTGAGGGCTGGGGAAGGGGTTTAGATCGATTTAGGAGGGTTGAGCATAGGAGGGTGGGGGGTTGTGCGTTGGGGGGTTAGCATGTAGGAGAAATTGACGGTTGAGGTCATTTGAGGTGTGCAGTGTGCAGTGTGTGTGGTTGTGATGGTGGATGTGAATGTGGTGCGTAGTGTGATGCGTGAGTGGTGGGGGCCTGCGTCAACGATTCCGTATCATCGGCCGCCTTATGGCCTATCCAGCGGCAGAACGTGTACTCACATAGATGCTGTTCCTCCATCTGTGAGAAAGCAAGGCAAAGGGAGGCGTCCAGTCCAGACAGCACAAGCGAACAACGTGATGTGATGCACGATAAACTAAATACAGCAAACAGCATATCCACACTATACACGCCCCCAGAAACTATACATGAAATCATCCAATGCAACCGTACGCCCAGTCCACCCAGACGCAAACTCCGTCTAACGCCAGAATTGCAGAGCTATCTCTAGGTCGCCGCCGCCATCGCCTGCCACGCCCCCGTATGCAGCACCACGATATCATCCCCGCGGGCCTCCCACGCGACAACCGTGCCCACGGCGCTCAGCGCGCGCCGCAGCACGACGAGCATCCTGTCCCGCAGCAGCCGCGCCGGCCAGCCCGCCACGCACCCCACAGCCACGGTCCCCGACCCGGGGCCCCTGTTCTACAGCACCACCTTGCGGGCCTCCCGTGGATGGCTCTCGCTCGGACAGTACGGACACTTGAACCTCCCCCCCTTACTCAGCTTATCCAAACTCTCGGCGGCGATGACGTGGCCGCAGGGCATCATCATCGGGGGGTTCGCGTCGGTGGACTGTTCTTTGCTCACGGGGCACACGAAGATGGCGTGGAAGTGGTAGCTGGGGGGCAGCGGGATGGCGACGGGGAGTTCGTGCTGCGTGGTCCACTCCGCGCGGCGCGTTTTCATGATCGAGGCCATTTTGAGCAGGTACGGGAGCGCGATGGCGCCCGCGGTTGCGGCGATGAATAAGGGTGAGTCTGCGGACAGGCCGAGCAGGGAGCAGAATTCGCGGTTGAAGGAGTGCGCGGCTTCGGTCCAGGCGTGCGGGTTCGCGAACAGGGGCGCGTAGGGCGAGGCGGCGAGGTTGGACGCGTACGCCATGGCGCCCATGAGGTGCTGGATGTCGCGGGCGTAGCGGCGCGCGAAGGGGGCGAAGGCGGTGCGTGCGTATTCCCAGGCGCGCAGGGGGCCCGCGTCGCCGTCCGCTGTGAAGAGACACACGAAGTGCAGCCGGCACAGCTCGAACTCGAGGTTGCTGCCACGGGCCTCGAGGAGGGCGCTGCGGTCGCGGGCCCAGGCGATGGCGGGCGCGAGGTCGTGCTCGGCGCGGAGGGCGTGCAGGATGTGGTACATGTCGGCGAACTGGCGCTGCAGGTTCGCGGAGTTGAAGGTGCCCTCGGCGAGGTCCTGCTCCCACGAGTCGGTGCGCGAGGACGGGTGCGGGGTGTTGAGGGTGGGTTCGGGGTGCGGGGGGCGGCGGTGGGCTTCGTCGACGAAGGTGGAGGCGACGTGGAATTGGCCCTCGCGCAGCAGGTGCATGGCGATGGCGCGGTTGATCAGCGAGGGGTGCGACGAGAGGGCGTCGTTGTCGGCGCTGGGCAGCGGCTTGTCTTTGAACTTCTGGGGGGCTGTGAGCAATGCCCTAGAACAGCTGTTGCATGTCGCACCTTGTCCAGCGCGCGGCCGTACTTGTTCAGGCCCGAGTAGATGGGCTTGAGGTCTTTCTGCGCTGCGTCCAGCGTCTTCTTGAACGGGTCCTGCAGCTTTGCCAACGTCACCGGCGCTGTTGCGGCATCTGGCGGCTGTGAGCACTGCACGCGGGTCGCGATAGATGGACGTACCGGCTGCGATCTTCTCGCGCGCTGCTATCAGCAGGCTCAGCGCTTTATCCACGTCGTCGATACTCGCTGCGAGGTTTGCGCTGCCCTCGAGCAGCTCCATCTGCTCGCGCAGGTCGTCCATGGTGTCGCGGGCGGCAGCTATCTCCCGATGGTCGCGGTGGGCGGATGCAAAACTGACGGCGGCGTTGTCGAGCGAGTGTGGTCGAGTGAGTCTGGCCAGCAGATCACATGCCACTGGTCCATGGCTTCCTGTCGTTCGTCGTGTCGTTGAGAGCTGGGGTCGGCGTCGCGGCTCCTTCCCCACACGTCATGCCGAGCTCCAGCGCGCGGGTCTGCAGACCTTCACGCCAACACTCCAGACCACCAATACGAGCGCCCCGATTGCCGTACCCCTGATGCCTCGCGTCGCCTGCGCTCCACGGAAATATGTATAGCTTGCACCCTGTCGCGCCCGCCACCTTCATCGTCTCCCTCTGGCAGCCCAGCGAGCGGCGCCGGACTCTCGTGCGGCCTGCGCTGGCGCCATGAACCGCCGAATCTCGTGGCATTGTGCAGCATACACTCCGAGCATCGCATAGGCTGGCCGCCACCACCACCGCGCAAATGGCCTTGAACGGCCACATCACCCTGTCGCGGACAAACACCGCAATCAATGCAGAGAAGGAGCTGCGCAGACAGATGCCCCCCCTGCAAACCGCCCTGGACCACGACTACACCACCACCTCGCGCCCGCAGACCGCCCGCGAACCCGCCGACCTCATGTCCAACGACGGGAGTCTGAAATCCCCGGCCTCGCCGACCCGCCGCCAGCGCTTTGCCATGACCGACATGATTGCATCGCGCTATCTCGAGGAAGACCCGCAGACCACCGTGCTTGCGCGCCGCCAGCAAATCGAGGGCTACGAGGCATATGTTGTCGAGCAATGGGCCTGCTCGCGGACGCATCCGACCTTCTTCATCACCACCTACACGGGCAATCCGCAGGACGTCGTGCTCGTGACCATCATCAGCGTGCCTGCAGACGAGACGCAGTGGTCCAAGCCGATGCAGCTGTACTTCAAGTCGCTTGATGAATATCACGCCAAGAGGAGAGAGACGCCATACGGCACGCTGATGATCACGAATCTAAGCAGCTTCCCGTCGTCGTTGACTGTCCTCCCAATCCCCGGCGGCGACATGCGAAAATACCGAGAACTCTTTCTTGTCAACGAAAATCTGAAGAGACTGGGCTGCTCCGGCCGACTGGGCATCAAGCTGGCACCGCCCAGCGGTGCGACTGAAGCCAAGTTCCACCAGCTCTACCGCACCAGCGAGAAGATTCCCCTGAACGGCGCTGTCATCGAGCTCGTCAAGCTTTGCCAGGTCGCCTTGGTACTGTTCGGCAAGCTCGAGCCCGAGTATGCAGACGGTCTGCTTTGCGATGTCACAGAGAGAGCCGTCACCGATTGGTGGGTCGAATTTGGCGCAGAATACTACGCAGTCGAGCCACATGACGGCATTCTAGGACCCACGACCGTCGCTGCGTTGCTGGGTATGTTAATAGGGGCGCGAAACCGACTGAGCGCACTCAATGCCCCAGTCGCCAAGGACGTGTTTGACATCGAGAGCACCAAGAAAGGCATCGGGCATTTCCAGAAGACTCATCACATCCCGAGATCACGGCGTTTAGACAGACAGACGCTGGATAAGCTACGTCGGTCGACTGCAAAGGCCGCGAGTAAAGACGGGTGGGGCGTTCCAAGGGCGTTCAAGTCGACCGTGGCCGAGCTCGGCGGGAAAGGCGGCGAAATGATGATGGGCATAGTCGGTGCGGGCGACAAGGAAGGCATTGCGGAGGTCGAGACAGTGGACATTGAGCGGTTTGTGGAGCTCGTGCGAGGAGATCACGCCAAATGGTTGTGGCACGGCCGACCTCGAAAGACTGCATCTGGGGACATGTTCGACCGACTGCCTGACCAAAATGGCCAAACGTCACCGACCACAATGCAGGATCGCAGTCGCAATCCGCTGAAGAGACAGCCCACGCTCGAAGACCAGAAGCTGTCGCGACGCGAGACCACGCGAGACGAGCACAAGAAAGAGATGTTCAGTCCGGATGGCACGGAAGCAAAAGACAGAGATCCGTTCTCGAAGCGCGCAGCCATCAAGGCGAGGCTCGGTCCTGAGCGTAAATTCCACCGCATCAAAGACGCTGTTGGTCTTCGCAGTCATGCTACCAAACTGTCGCGGGAGGAATCGACACGAATACCTCAGGCGTCACCAGGCGTCAGCAGTCAGCAGAGTGACGTGGATGGCTTTGGCGAAGACGGGGATGAACGGACAGATGCCGAGACCTCTTTCACCAAGGTCCTTACCGAGACACCACGAGACTCTACCAGTGATCTGATTCCAAAGGCGCCGTCCACACTCGATGGCGAACAGGACTCGTCCGGCTCGAGGATTGTAATCGCCGAATCAGAAGCTTCCACCCAGCCGCCGACAGCTGAGCCATCAGTTGCTGGCTCCATATATCACGGCATCGATCTGAACGAAGTACTACCTCTCGAAGTCGCCCATGCCTACCCACCCCTCCTCCGCCGCACGCAGTCCTCCGACCAGCTCACCCTCTACAACACCCACCACAACGACAACTGGTGGCCGCGCCACCTCTCCTTCAGCGTCGCCGAAGACAGCATCCTCACCTGGCGCAGCATCGTCGCCACCCCCGACGACGAACCCCTCGACACCTCCACCACCGCCGCCGCCCTCGGCACCCAGCAAATAACCCTCGCCCTGCACTCCTCGCAGCTCAAGCGCCTGCACCACCGCCTCGCCGCCCTCTCCGCCACAGACGCCGCCTGGGCCTCCTCCCGCCTCGCCGACATCGCCCGCCTCGACGCCGCCGCCGACGCCGACATGCAGACCCTCGACGCCATCTACTACCCGCGCCTCGACACGTACCACTCGCTGCGCGCCGACACGCACGCCGCGCTCACGTCCTCGCGCGCGGACCTCACCGCCGCGCTGAGAGAACTCGACAACGTCAATGATAAACTCGAGTACGAGATCGGCGCGCTAAGGGGCAAAGTCGAGGACGTCGAGGACTTTGTCGACGAGTTTGAGAGGCAGGTTGAGTTTGTGTGTGAGAGGGTTGAGGAGCTGGAGAGGACGCTGGGGGGCAGGGAGGGGTGGTGGCATTGGGTGTTTCGCAAGGCGACGGGGATTGGGAGTCGGCCTGCTTAGTGGATATGGATTCTTGGGGGTCTGCGTTGGGGTGGCGCGTTTGAGTGTTTCTTTTTATACCCTCGGTGTTGTGTATGGGCGTTCTTGGTGCATGGCGCTGACATGGACATGTAGTTGAATAGCAGATTCTCACGCACGCTTATCATGGCTTCTGTGCACCGGGCCTGGATCGCCAGCTCCAGTGGCTGCGTAGACACGGGTCCTCTGCCCTCGCCGCATCGCCGTCATGCAAAATCGTCTTCCGCGCTTTCCCCCGTTCTACAGCCGTGCTGGCGCTTCAGCTCTTGCTCCTCGCCCGCGCTGACGCTGTTCAGGAACGCCTTCGGTACATCGGTCACGCGGGAAACGTTGCCGTCGCACACGCCCATCAGCGCACTCAGCATCACCATCCATGGGGTCTTCGCATCTTGAACAGAAAGACTTCATTTCTGCTAGATCCAGCGTTTCTAGATATCTAACCCTCCGTCCCCTAATAATTAAACACCATCAACCCCGGATTCAGCACCAGCGGGAACAGGATATGCATCGCCACCGTCACCGCCATGGGCACACAACTCGTAATGCCCCTGATCCTTAGCCCCTCATCCGCAAACACACCCAAATACACCATAACCGCAGCCAGCGCGCCCATCAGCGCAAACGTGCCCCGAAAACAGCGCCAGATCCGCGGCGCCTCGGTCCAGAAACTGTCTTTTTGCTTTTCTTTCGCGGTGCTGCCCCACGTCATCTCGATGCCCAGCATGTGCGCGCTGATGGCGTACAGCAGGTGCAGGGGCAGCCCGCCGAAGAAGACCATGAAGAACGGCATCCACTTGAAGTTCTCGAGTAGTGAGGCGAGGAGTGCGCGTTCGCGCAGCCGGTACCGCATCACGGCCAGGCAGATGTTGGAGAGTACGTTGAACACGGCGAGAAGCGCGATGAAGACCTTCCACGACTCGACGTAGAACTGGTCCAGGCGGCCGTTCTTCCACCCGATGAGGAAGTAGTTCAGCGTCCCGAGGGGCACCGCAGAGGCCAGCGCGTAGTACGACGACACGTACCCCACGATCGTCAGCTTGCTGGAGAGCTGCAGCTGCGAGGCCAGGAAGGCGCGGAACAGCGGCGTGATGGGCCCGCGCCGCAGCCACGCGTGGAACGGGTGGAACACGAGCTCGCTGCACCCGTACGCGTACTTCTCCCAGCGGTCCAGCTCCGCGAAGATGGTGAGTGAGATGCCTTCCTTGAACGCCCCGCCGTGGTAGCTCGCGAGTCGTACGATGTACCCGCGTATCTGCAGCCGCAGCGCCATGTCGAAGTCCTCGCTGACGTTGTGCTCGGACCAGAAGCGCGTGTACCCGTCGGCGTCGGGCGGGGGCGCGACGTCCTGGACCGCGCGCCAGCGCAGGAACGCGTTGTGGCCGACGAAAGGCGCGGTTTCGCCGCTGCCGATAGCGAAGCGGATGGACGAGTAGACGAGGTTGGTTAGGTAGGTGATGCCGTTCTCGAACCAGTCCCAGGAGACCTGCAGCACGCTGGTGTTGTGCTGGATGATGGCGACTTCGGGCGCGAGGAAGAGCTCGGCCGCGCCGTGCAGGAGGCAGTCGGCCGGGACCTGGGTGTCGGAGTCGACGAGCAGCACGACGGCGCCCGTGCGGATGTTGCCGCCGGCTTTGGCGCGCGGGTCGCTGCGGAGGACGTGGGTGAGGGCGGTGTCGTAGAGCTGCGCCGCCTGCTCTTCTGTGGTGTCGGTGCCCTTCTCGCACAGCGCGCCCAGGGCGTCCTGCAGCGCGAATTCGACGCGCGTGGCCACGTTGAGCGCGTAGTTCATGTTGGACGCCTTCTTGAACTTGCCGGCGCGCTGGAAGCCGTTGAAGTTGTGCCCCGGGCGCGCGACCCAGCCGATGTGGTTGTTGGCGTAGAAGGCCTCGAAGAGCGCGTTGTCGGCCTCGGAGCGCAGCGCCATGCCGTCGTCGTTGATGAAGATGCGGGCCGTGCCGCCGATGGACTCGTAGTGCGAGATGGCGGCCTGCAACGAGGTGACGGTGGGCTTGATGACGCCTTCCAGTGACTCCGTGTAGATGGGCATCTGGATGGTGATTGGGGGCGGGCGGAATCCCAACGCGCGCGCGTGCTCGACGTCCGGCTTGACGGCCGAGTAGAAGCGGCTGTTCATTGTCATCGAGGTCATGGGGCCGCACAGCTGGAAACAGTTGTTGAAGACGACGATGACGAAGAAGAGACCCAGGCAGAAGAACACCGGCTGCGAGAGGACGAGCCCAAGGCGCGGGTAGAAGTTGTCGTCCACGATCTGCTCCATCAGTGCGCGGTTGCCGAAGCCAAAGACCAGACAGAACATGAGGAACGCGCCCAGCGCGACGAAGATAGCGCTCGTGAACACCGCCGGGCGGGAGAGCGAGTCGTTCTCGCTCATGTCAACTACATCCTTCTCGCCGCCCGTCCCCTCATCATACGGCTTGCCACCCTTCTTCTCCCAGCTCACCGCGGAGTCCGAAGAAGCAAACGACAGCGAGTCGTCGTCCACCTCCTTCCCCGCGCCCTCCACCAGCGCGCAAATCCGCTCACTCACCTCCAGCGCCCTCGCCAGCACCTTCTCCACCTCCTGCTCCCACACGACCAACACGCGCTCCTTGCACACCAGCGCCGCACACTGCGATCTCTTGATGCCCGCCGCGCCCGCCACCGCCTCCAGCGACGCATAGACCTGGATCTGCGCGCCATCGCGGAACGCCAGCGGCTCGCCGTCGCAGACAGTGTCGAGCACGGGGTCCAGGTCGGCCGTGGACAGTGCGATGGCGACGGCGGCGTTGATGTTCGCGACGGCGGCGACGAGACGCGGGTCTGTGGTTTTCGGCTCGACGGCGTAGGAGCGCGCGCGTTTGCGGATTAGGACCCCAGATTTCACAAGGGTCGGAGGGATATTGGTCTCGGTCCATTGTAGGGCGCATATTTTGGCGTGGAGGGTGCGTGCGAGCTAGAGGTGTTAGTCGGCGGTCATGACTGTGGGACGAAAGGACTTACCGCGCGGCATCTGGTGCTGTTTTTGGCGTCCGACGGGTTTTCATGGTCGGGATCGCTGGTGCTGGTCTCGTTGCTTTCGTTAATGCTGCTCTCACCGCTTCCGCTGCTGGTGGAGGTAGTTCCGTCTCGAGACTGTGCTTCATTGCTCTCCAGAGACCGTACTTCACTGCTTTCTTGGGATCGCACGTCGCTACCCCCTTGAGACCATACTCCGCTGTCCTCTTGAGATCGCACCTCACCGCTCTCCTGAGGCAGTATCTCACTGTTCTCCTGAGGCAGTACCCCACCGCTCTCTCTTTCATGCACCGAGTCCTCTACATTGTTAAAATCTTCATCCGGACCAACAGACCCGCCAGAGCTCGATACTGGCGGGCTCGGTGGTGGTCGGGTCGGTTCTGGCGGGACATCCCCAGCATGCTGTAGAGACGCCGCACTTCCAGAGTCTGAGGGTGCTCGGGGGCTCGGTGCAGAAGGGCGGTTCTCATCATGCTGTGAAGATCTCTCGCTTTCGGAATCTGAATGATATCGAAACATCGTGTTGCAGATATATTGGGTGGGGAGTGATGGTGGTCAAGGAAATCATTGCATAGGTGAGAAAGCACGAATAAAGGCGTTGATTTTCGATACCGAATATTAAGCTGTCAAACCACATCAGGCGTGGAAAAGTCTGCTGAGAAAGTCAAGAACTCGGGCGCAGGGAGACTTTTCGTCCAGGGTAGCGTTTCTCAACCGTTCGTTCGTCGAAGCGTCCAGGATCAACGTGTGCCCACTTTCGCCCTTCCAGGATATTTGGACTCCAGACTTCTTTAGCACACCGGGATTGACTTCGTCGCCCATATTGTAGGGCACAAATTGTCTGCAAATGAAGGCTGCGACCATCCTCGCGACATGGCGTATTTGACATCAGCATCTCAAAAACACAGGCTGACCCTGGATTCACGAGTTCTTCCCTTATCAGTTACACTTATGTTGAAGAGCTCACTTAGACTACTAACTAGAGATGGTCATCTCTATCTTCGCGCACACATGTGTCGTCGTTATCACATAACGTCGTTTCCTTCCTGTGCCGATATTGTGGCGTAAGAAGCATGGCTACGACTGCCGACAGCATCGAAACGCAGGCGCGCTCGGCTTGCTCTTCTAACTTCGTCGCAACACCACGCCGTAACAACACGTTACTGCCAACGGATGCTCTACTCTGTTAAGCGATAAGCAAAAGCCATTATTTCTCGCACTGCACCTTGTACATTCATTCCCATACTACGCCGTTACCAGCATACGCCCATTTTTATGAACCGTCGTCGAAATGGTTGCCATGGATCCCGATGCTGGAGTTCCCTCAACAGAAGCTACTGGCAGCGCAACAGAAGCACAGGGTGAGGCTAACGCTCAGAATCAACTGGACCCTCTCACCGAGACGACTCACCTTGCAACGGCAGCGGAAGCGACTAGCCAGTCCATGATACGAAGGCGTGGCAGACGGCCCCGCGGATATGAGAGCTATCTTCTGATTGGAGAGTATGTAATTCACCGCTGCAACAGACTTAATGCCGATGCTGAAACGATACAGATGTGAGAAGCCATGGCTGAAAGATCCACGCTGGAACCGAGCAAAGCGAATCAACGATGCCATCATGATATCCGGCTTGGTGCTTGAAGTGCTCACGAGCCTTGTCATTCTATAGGATGGATACTGGGTTGCTAAACCTCCGGGAAAGGTTGCTAGGCTCCTCGAGGGTATCTGAGGCTTCACTGACCCAAGCAGTACTGCCTGATCATGGACGACCACTTCGATACCATCGACTCTGAAAATTGGAGCTACGAGATACAGGTACTGCACATATCTTCCGCCTACGGAACATTTCTGACAAGTCACAGACTGGTGGTTTTGGGACTGGCGAGTTCACTTGGGCGACGGACGACCCGCAGAACGCATTCGTCGACTCTGAAGGTCTACATATCGTACCCACATTGACGACTGAAGCCACCAATATCACCGACATACAAATCTTCCATGGCTACGCTGTAAATCTCACAGTGGCCGGTGGCGATGGCACTTGCACATCTGCAGACGTCGACAAGTGTTCCGTCAGATCCAACATGACACTTGGCCGCATCATTCCGCCAGTGCGATCCGCGCGTCTCATTACCAAAGGAAAGAAGAGCATCAAATACGGTCGAGTTGAGGTTGTCGCGAAGATGCCAAAGGGAGATTGGCTGTGGCCAGCTATCTGTACGTCGCGACTTCATACAGCTGTAACACTGCTTATGCAACTTAGGGATGATGCCTGAAGACTCGGTCTATGGCACATGGCCCGCGTCTGGTGAGATCGACATCGCAGACCTGCGCGGAAATGATCGAAAGTATCCTCGCGGCCGCGACCTGGTGACTACCACCCTGCATTGGGGCCCTGGCCCCGATCACGACGGCTACATGTTAACGTACGATACGTTCTTCTTCAAACGTGGAGATTTCACGGACAGGTTCTTTACATACGGATTGGAATGGAACAAAGACTACTTGTTCACGTACGTCAAGAACAGAGGAGAACGCATATTCTCCATCAAGTTCAAGGGGAAACAACCATTCTAGGAGAAGGGCAAATTCCAGGGAACCGCAACCCACAACGGCACACTGTACACCAATCCTTGGTCTGAAGCTAGCAACTCTATCGCGCCTTTCGATCAGAAGTTCTTTCTCAATCTCAAAGTTGCAGTCGGTGCTCAAAACGGATATTTCTAGTGAGCGCTCTACGACCCCGCAAAGCATGCGCTCGACAGCTGACAGTTTGCAGTAACGGAAAGTTCAACAAACCCTGGATAGATGGTACCATGCTTGCTGCAACTGAGTTTTGGAGGGCCAAAGACCAGTGGTTGCCTACTTGGGGTGAAGGGAACGATCGTGGCATGACGGTCAAATCTGTCAAGATGTGGCAGCAGTGCGATGAGAAGTGGATGTGAGGACTAATTGCGCCGCATCTTATCTCCACCACAGCATATGGTTGAGCAGACACACTGGTACATGTTTCAAATTGCTGTTCTAATGAAGCACTTTTCGACCCGCTAACGATCCCTGATATCTTTGTCTCCGCAGTCTCAAATCCTCACAGCCGCTGCCCACCCGATCCTCGCAGCTCGTGCAGCAATCAATGCAGCACAGCCTAGAAGCATAGCGCCTCCAGTACATAGTTGCAGAAGCAGGAACGGCTCCATACCCGATTCGAGCAGTTGAGCTCCGGACTTGATAAGCTCCCCGCCCACAGGGGTAATTACCAAACTGGCAGCTCCAGCGGCTCCAAATACAATGCCGATATGCAACCCAATCCTCCTCTTATCGTCGCAGAGGCTCAGGACTCCAGCTTGAACCAGCGTTGCAGTTCCACCAGAGAAAAACCCGTAGGATCCAGCCCAAACAAACATGCCTGCTCCGCTTTTGACCAGTGGCCAACATAGTAACACAGTACTTGTTGATAGCAACACTAAGATGTAGGTGTTGATTGTACCGAGTACACTGTCAGCCAACAGAGCTGGGACGATACGGCCGGGGATGCCTGACGTGTTGAGTATCATCAGCACCGCGAAGCAGTCGAAAGAGTCCATGTCCAGGGCATCAACGGCAAAAGTCCGGACATCAAAATAAGGTATCCAGAGGCCGACAAAGGTGAAAAAAATGGCGATAGTATAAAGAACCAGAGTCCGGTTCTTGAGCAGCTGCCATACAGCCCAGCTCCTGGTCAAGACTTCATCTTCATGAGCAACATCCTCACCCAGCTTTTCCTCATCAACTCCAGCCCAGCGAAGTAACACCTGGACAACCACCGCATTAACACCCACTACCCCACCCGCAACCCACAACACCCTCGCCACCCCCAGCCTCTCCATCGCTCCCCGCGCAAGACTCGCAAACACCATCCCCCCCGTCCCAGCCCCGCACCCCGCCAAACTCAGCACCGTCGTCTTCCACTTCACACCCCCTACCAGCATCGCCAGCCGCGCCACCGCAGGCGCAAACGTCACCCCGTGCCCTACGCCCACCAGCACGCCCTGAAACACCAGCGTCACCCCGTACGAATGCGTGCACCCCGCGACCACGAGGCCGACGACCTGGCACGCCGCACCAACGAGAAGCAGATGGTTAAGGCATATGTAGTGCAGAATGTAAGGCGTTGCCGGGGCGAGCGCGTACGCGAGGAACACAGGCGTGCTGGCGATCCACGACACCGCTGTACTGGAGGCGTGCAGGCGGGCTGGGTAGCTCGGGGTCAGGGTGCTGGTGGCTTGGATCAGGCCGAAGGAGGTCGCGATCACGAGGTGCGTTGCGAGGAGGTGTGGCCAGATGCGGGGGCGGGGGAGGGGCGCGCAGGTGTCGAGGGCTTCTGGGTCTTGGGGGGGTTGGGGTGGGGTGAGGACGGAGTCGGTTCTGGGCGGGTCTGCGGGCGTGGGGATGTGGGTGTGGGTGGGCAGCGAGTGGGATGCGCAGGACGGGTTGAGATGTCTGGGGATGAGGGCGCGGAACTTCATTGTGGTTCTTGAGAATAGTGAGTTTGCATCTTGTCGGTTCTCGGTTTTTCTGCTCTTCTTATACACCTCAGAGTGTAGGGAGTTGGTTGATACATCGCACAGAAGACATCATCATCTACCTATCGCCTTGAACCGTCGTTCCCAGCGACCAGAATACAGCGACATCAAGTGTTCTTGAAAGGCTGTTATGAGGCAGTGTACCAGCAAGTGTCGTCGTAGCCTTGCGCTTCAGTGATGCGGTCTAAGAGTAGATAGTGTGTCATAGTCCCGGCAACCAGATCGCAGTCCGCGATCGAGCGATCTGGAGTCGCACAAAGTACACAGTTCCAATGTCTTAGAGTGGAGTACTGGGGAAATTGGAAAGGAGATCTTGTGATCAATGACAAGACGATAGATAAACGGCGTGAGTAACGACTTAGGAACGGTCCGTACGTGGTGCCTCTAGGTCGACCAGTATATGCGCTCTGAGTCAACGCAACACAACATGACACTCGGCCCACAACACAACACACGAACTGTAGGGATAAAATCTGGTTTGCCCTAGACTCTGCTGTGCAGCCTTGCTAGGGCGACCCTGACCCGGATTTCCACGCAGCCGCCTAGAGTCAGTCTCAAAGCGTCCATGTTCGAGCCATCACCGCCTCTCTCGTTCACTCACCATTCAGTACTCAGCACCCATCACTCATTACTCGTACAGCTCCGCCCACTCCCGCCGCAGCAGCGCCATATTCTCCCGCACCATCTCCGCCTGCAGCATCGCCTGGTGGCTTTGATCCATCGCGGCCGACGAGCGCGAGAAATCCAACTGCGAAGTGTCAGTCAAGTGTCCCGCACACCGCGAAAGAAGGAAACTTACAGGCGCACGATGATAATACCCATACCCCATAGTCGTCCCCTGTATCGCACTGATGCGCTCCATCGTCTGCGCGGACTGCATCTGCACCCCGTACATTCGCGCCTGGCGCTCCAGCTGCTGGCTCTGCAGCTTCATCTGCTCGAGCTTGAGATTGTACTCCTGCATCTTGGCGGCGCGCTGCATGAGCCGCTGCTTGTAAGTGTCGAGATTGTAGCTCGCGCATGCGTCCGCCAGCCACTGCTGCAGCCGCGGCGAGTACAGATCGCACGTGTAGCCGTGCGGCGGGACATTGGGCGTGACTTCGCGCAGGATGGTGGGCGGGGAGGCGGAGGACAGGAGAGGCTCGATGTGGGTGATATAGCACTCGGGGCAGGCGGCGTAGCCGGGGATGGAAGTCGGGAAGGTGTAGCTTGTGGAGCCGGGCGGGACCTGTTGGCTCTTGAGGCAGACGGGGATGGGCGCCCATTTCGTGAAGTACGCGGTCAGAGGGCGCGTGTCTCTATGGCCAGAGTCAAGGGTGGCTGCGGCGGTTTCGGCGATTTTGTCGAGGTAAAGCTCCCCGCGCCTTCCTTCGTTCTCATTTTGTGCGGTGAGAAGATCGCACGTGGCTTGCAGTTTTGCACCGTTTGCCACAGGCCGGAAAATGTCATTGAGGCACGGGAAGATAAGGTTGAGACGGACGATGCAGCTTGAGCAGACTGTGAGGTCCTCGATAAGAGATCCAGTTCCTGGGTTCCAGAGACAATACCAGGTTCGCGTCACAGCTGGCTTGCCTCCCTTTTGAGCCACTGGGTCCTCAATGTTGAGATTCGGGCAAGGGCCATCTTCGTCCGCATGCATCTCCGCCACGCGACCCAGAAGGCTGAGGTCTGGGGCATTCAGAGAGAAGATCCAGTATATTGCTACACGGGTCCAGCGATCTGATAGGTCGCATCTCGTGGCTACGTCCGTGGACTTGGGTGGAGATTGGGAGATGCATCGTGCATATGATGTGTTGCGAAAGGTAGTATTGTAACAGCTTGGGCAGATATCAACGTTTGGAAATGGAACAGGTGTAGTAATCCGGAACCAATCGGTGTGTCCTCCAGTAAAGCTTGACCGAGGGCAAGGCGCAAACTTTGGGACTTGTTGTGCTTGCGGCTCGACGGATGATGCCGCTCTGGGTGGTAAACTAGGCTTCACAAGAGGCATGGTAGGCAACAATCAATATCGAACCCAAAGCTCACTCAGCGATGCAGTAGTACCTGTGTGAAATGTGTCATCGAGAAATCTTGTTGCGGCCTTCCGTATGTAGTGGTGGAATGTTCCGTGCAGCCCTCGCCTACCCTTGTGAGGCTGAACAAACCATGGTGCGAGATACGACCACCGGTGAGACACGCGCCCCACCGAGCGGGAAAAGGCAGGACGTGGGGATGCCACGCATGTACAGGGTTGCCAAAAGCATGCAGCGGTGATCAACATGTTTTGATGTCTACAATCAGCACCTGCCCACCAGTCTTCAGTGCTCAGCGGTTGAATTCATGCAATTATTGGCCGAAGGGATCGTCGCTTATTTCTGTCTCCACCACTCAAGATGGAAACTCCGACCCTCTTTTCACACCCCATGCATTCCCGAGTCTGCGGGTAGCCCGCAAGGCTAACATCTGACAGCCCAAGCCAGACGCGAAAGCTGACTCGGTGAGCCTGGAGAAAAGAAGTAAAGAAGATCATTGATTTGAGTCCAAAGGTGATTAAATGTGAATATTTACATGGAATTGAACAAATGTCTCGGTCAAATTTGCTTCGTAGATGATCGTTGATCTTGCAGCTTCGTGATGAATTGAAAAGAGTGTTGGGGTATAGAGCGAAACAAAGCAAAGGTCCGCCCAAACAGACGCGCGCGTGCAAAAACGACATTCGTTATGCGTTGATGATGAGGTTACGTTGGCTGCTGTCTTCAGGGTTGTTGCCGAAAACGAACCGATACAGATCACGCAGCCACTTGAACTGCTCGCTGCGTGCCATCCATTGAACCGACCGGCCGATTTCCACGGCGGTGAGTCTCCGGGGTGGCTCCGTGTGCGCAGTTCGTAGTGTAGGGTCTGAGAGGACAAGCTTTCGGTAGCTCTCAAAAAGCTGGCTCTGCCATGATAGTGTTCCAAAGCTATTTGAGGGCAGAGCACGAATGAAGTCGGGCAGTGGAATCTGGCGGCTGTAGCCGGCATTGATCGCGGCCTTGAGGATCAGTCCTTTCAGTCGGACAAGGTTGGGGTCTGTGCGCCCCGCAGTCGCTGTCGATGAGCTGTGTATGGAAGCATCGGAGTATGTAGACAGATTTGAAGATGCTGAAGACCAGCGATCATGCGTTCGTGTCAGGCCAGCTTCGGGCCCTAGAACCAGGATATTTGGCACATTGTTCTCTTCGGCAGGCGAGAACTCTTCGCGATCGTCAAATATAGTCGTGGGCGTATCCGGCACTGATGGAGTCTGTCGTCGAGAAGAAATAGCGGAATGATATGAATCGTTGACGCTTGAAGTCGAGCGTCCAGACCTTTCAGAGTAAGAACGTTGTGAGCGTGTCACAGAGCCTGCACTGGAGCCCAGGTTGAACTCATGCTGAGATGGGCGTGGGGTGCCGCGGTCAGGTCGAACCTGAGTCCAGCCCTCGCGGAAGAGATCACACAATTCCCAGCAAGCTTGTATGCCAGATCCTAGAAGCTCCTCGTCTGCAGGCTTGCCGTCGCGACTGTTCTGACGGAGACTGAAAAGTGTCTCTGCTAACGACCAGCAAGCATGGAGTAGCGAGTCGGTCTCCTCCGGTAGCGACGTCCGTTGCTTCATCAGCCGGTGACACAGCGTCAGATAAAAGTCTAGTGTACGCTCTCGGAACGCCTCTGGCAATGCGCGGTCATGAGCATTGTAGAGGTGGTTATTCAGCTCGAAGCTGACTCTTAAAACAGAGTCCGATGAATCGTCTCCCCGCTGTCGCACGTCAAACAATGCCTGACAGAAGTCGCGGCAGAGCTCCAGCGTTGGCATGACCTGGGTCGAGGGGATCTCGTCGCGGCTCTCGTACAGTTTCTGGCACAATCGCCAACACGTCCGCCAAGCATGCTCTTGTTCGTCGGCACTACCGCCAGAGTAGCTGAACATCCGCCGGCGATGGTTCTGGCTAAGCTTTGCGAGAGAGTTGCAGAGAGTCCAACACTCATCCAAGGCACTCTTCAGCGCGATTATCTCTTTTTCAGTTTCGTTTATGCCGTGTAATGCCTGTCCCATGGTCTGTGTACTGCTGGACGCGTCTTGCGATAGTGAAGATTCATCGTCATCCTGGTCGAAAACAGAGCTTGCTGAAGAGTCTAGGGGGGTGTGATCGTCGTGTTCTGCTATGTCTGTTTGGGTCAGCGACGATGTACCAATTCTGCGATACAACCTACCAGCAAGACCCATGCTCATTCGAGCGCTACGCCTCTTCAGGTCGTCGTCATAGTCATAGCGCGTCTGCGCCTGGGGTGTACTGCGGTCCCATACACCACGGGGGACAGACGTGTCAATTGGGGTTGTGTAGGTATGCTGCAGAGGTTCAGCCATCACAGCCAGTGCAAGGGCGAGGTGGGCAAGACGCACCTTGTCGTCAGCTTCGAACACCATGTTCGCCTCGGGGGTGACAGGCGACACAACGGCGGTGTTCTCTGACGTATTTGCGCTTGAAGACGCTGCTGAGACGCTTCCACGGTTCTATTTCAGGAGTCAGCGCCTAAGCAGTACAACCAAAAAGGTAGTCCGTACGAATTGCTTGAAGTCCGTCGGCACATGGATGACCGACGGCGGAGCCTCGTCTGAATCTGACCGCTTGCGCGCAGGAAGTGAGGTGTCGAGCTTGAAAGGCTGAGTGGTGGTCAGCATTGCTCTTGTATGCGGGCCGCAATGCAGGGCGCAATGCAGGTCGCCGGAACGGTCGACGTACCTTGGACTGGCTGGTCTGGCTCGCCGGACTCACAATGTCCTCGGTGTTTGGCGATCTTATGTCATTCAAATCGTCCTGTGCATCGTCCTCAATCTGCATGTGTCAGCCCCGCTTGTTCTTCGGTCCTGTTGTGCGCGGCTCTATATACCTCGGTGTGGTCGGTGGCACTGGTGCCATTGCTGTCGACGGGTGAAGGATCGACAGTCGCAGGATACGGACTGGGAGGAGGAACCAGGTGGTCGGAATGTGCTCCAGAAGACCTGCGGGAATGCATCAGTACGGCTTATGTAGAAGCCGCAGGCGGGGGGCCGCACCTATTTGAAAAGACCTGGTTGAAGTTGGCCGGAGAGCTGGGCGAGTCCGTGTAGGGGCTGAAGGCAGAATTGAGGCCCGGGCCCGTTGGAGAAGGCATCAGCATCGCCATGCCTCAAGGCTGCCTCACTTGCGCCAGATCTGCGCGGCGCGTGGAGCTGGGGGAGAGCTCGTGGGGCTCCCCGTGCACTGCCTGTCTGTCTGGCACCGGCGACGTCTCGGGCGCGGGGCTGTGGTTGACACGGCGACGAGTCTGTCGTGCCTCTCCGCCTCGAACGGGTCAGCGAATGGGGAGGGAGGGCGCGGCGCGAAGAGCGTTGGTAGCGGCGACGGGGCGGTGGGCGTTGGAGGCGCTGTGTATATGAGACGGACCGGCGTGGGCTATAGCAGACCAGCTGCTGCGGGCGGGTGTAAATATGCGGCGCGTCTAACAATCGTGTGCGAGCGAGCGTGCAGACGGTACAAGACGGTCGCCGGCAGCAGCCTGTCAGCCTGTCCCAAGCCGACGAGAGGGCTGCCCGCGCATCAACAGCTGTCGGCTCCACAGAGGGCAAGGGCAGGCGCACCCCTGGCGAGCTGGGCGCCGCTGATTGGCCCGCCTGGTGGAGCCCAGCGCTTAGCAGCTGCCACCCTTGTCCCAAAACGCTCTCACGAGCTGCGGGATCGCTCGTCGTCACATCCAGCGCCGTGCTGCTGGTTCGAACGGCGACATGGCTGTGGCCGCTTGACTCAGCGTTCGACTCTGCAAGATGAGTCCGCTGGCGCCGTGTGATTCACGCGATCGGCTTCAGGCCTGCCCGCAGCCTCTGCGGCATCCTCTCGCCGCTGCCTCGTGCCCACCCCTCCACTCGGCGGGCGTCCTGCAGCTCGCAGCGAACGGTGCACTGTCCTTCCTATGCTGGGGGCCAAGGGCTCAGGCAATCCGCGACATGCCTGTAGCATGGCGCGCTAATGCACACCTTTCCGCACAGCAAGTGGCCAATCGACGGCACGAAGAGCCTTGTGCACGCGCGGGAGACAGACGCATCTCTGCGGCAGAGTTTGGATTATTGCCAGCAATTATCCGGCCGTCTGACCGGTGACAAGGTCTCGACTCTGGAATCCAAAGTCTTTGTGTTGACGTGGCCAGCAGACAGACAACAGAGTGGATCAAAGTGGAGCCGACAGCCACTGTCTGTTGGGAGAAGTCAAGAGTGCGACCCAAGGATTGTCAGCACATCAACGCTCGTCGACGACTCGCTGCCGCGCTGCTAGGCTTGTCAGCGCCGGTTACCGTAGCTCCGGATTGCCTGGCGGCTGTTGCTCGCCTTCTCCGCCGCCACTCGTAGCACAAGAATTGGCTGTCAATGCCCCCAACGAGCCTTCTCCGCGTTGAGCAAACGGAGTGAGGCCCAATTCTTTGTGTCGCCCGTCTTCCGCGCCTGAAGTTAGCCGCGCCTTGAGGCCTGTCAATTGGCGCCATGTCGTACAGGACCAGAATTATTGAACCTGGATCCTTGACAATCGATCCTGTGACGACCTGTGGGTCGTCGATCCGGCTCTGACAGCGTCGACAACACGACGATAACTTCGTAGAAATCTACCCAATAAACGCGTCAAACGTGCTGGTTCGGGTGCGTGCTGTTGTTTGGTATCCAATTACGCTCGTTATCAGCCTTGCCTCTCGTCATGCGAACTACTGATCTAAGCTCGGGGCTGACGACTACACGAGCACGAGAACCAAAACTTCAGCGCACTCGATCCGGCCAATGCAGCACAATGGGCCCATACCTACTCTCAATGCAAGCTTGAACTTTCTCGAGTGTGCGCCGGCCGCTGCGGCTCAATCCCGTTTCTAGCGTGTAGTCGTTCCTTCCTCCACGACCTCTTGTGTCCACCGGCGCTTACAGCCCATGTCTCAATGGCAAGCGATCCACCAACACTCCACCAAATCTTCTCGCCGATAACAACACACCAGCTCCAACGCCTCTCCGGACGCCCTCCTCCTGCACCGCGCCGCAATCTCACAGTGCCTCCAGCGCCTTCGGGCTGTTGCTGACATGCACAACGCCGCCGCCTGAAAATTGCATAGAACAATGCCGATCAGCATAAATCCGCCTTGCACTTCCGTCCGTCAGGCGGCACGAGTCCCGCGTTGCACCAGAGGCCGTCTTGTGGTACACACAATGCACGATCCTGATTACGCATGCCCGTACCATCAGAGCTGACCAGCCTCGCTACCATCACTTTCCCCCGCCACACAAACCCTAATCCACCACCAACACCACCGCACCTCGCTCGCCTAACCACCACCTCCCCCGTTCTAAATAAACCCTCCTGTGCAGTCACACTAAAACTAACACCCAACTCCCCACTGCCTCCACCACTGCTCCGCCCACTGACACTGACGCGCTGAGACCCCTCCACTGCACTGCTCACCGCTGACGTAGCACTCCTCGAAATACCCCCGTGCCGCCCGGCGAATGTTCTACAGATCGTGAACGTGGCACAAGGGAGATCCCGGGGCCGCGCCGTCGATCGGCCTGCGCCTCGATGGGTCCGGAGGTGTATATTTAGAGGTCGGTGTGTGGTGAGTCTGCCTTGCTGCGATGTTGGGTGAGCGTTTGGTGTTGGTGCTTTGTGAGGTGGGCGATGGGATCGGTGAGTGAGTAGACGGTGTGTTGTATGATGGGTCTGAGTGATATTTCGGTATCTTGCTACGAGCATACTCACTGTTTATACGCAGGCAGTCAAGGAAATTGAAATCGAAATCGGGGTTGTGGCATGTTTGCTGATACATGTTTGCTAATACAGAGCGTATGCCTAGACGATCTCGAGACCCGTTGCTATCAACCTACATGCATTGCAAGTATATAAGCGTTGCCTATGATGTTCCGTGTATGTAAGTGATCTCGACCACTCTGTATCCCATACTCTCCTCCAAGCTGGACACTCGAAGACTGTCATCCCACCTCAACTCGTCTCTGTAGACTCAGCGTGCTGACATACGATTACGTTCAGCGTCTGCCTTCACGCATTCTCAGCCCAGTCAAGGATTCGCAGAGCATGCCACAACGCATGTAATCTGTTCCGGTCAACAAGCTCGCCGCAACGTTGAGCGACGGATCCGTTGAGCGTCCAAGGCCAGAATCCCTTCCTTTCGTGCTTCTGCGTCACCCTCTCTACGTAGTCTCTCCCTAATGACTGTAGATCACTTTCTGTGGCAGGATACCCTGGTCCACGTCTAGCCCGGCCAGAATTGGAACTCGGCCATGACACCTCCATGGCAGCACCAGTTCCATCGATCCAAATATCTGGTGCGATTCTGTCCACTGTCGCTTTGAGCATTGCGGCGGATAGTAGAATAAAACACCGGCGGCGTAAATTCTGCAGTTGTATCTCGTAGGTTTCCACCGTGCCTCCAGCAGGTTCCAAAGCTCCCACAGTGAACCTTACAGTTGTGTACTTGTTCAGATCGTATGTCAGACGAATCAAAGGCAAGACGTTGATACGTAAGCCTGCCAAAGTCTCATCGGGTACATTGAATCGCAGCAGCATTGTTGGACCAGGCCAAAAGTCAATTGGTCCTGAAAGGTGGGGACAGAACGGTTTCAATATTGATCCGTACATGCCTCCCAACCAGTCGCGCAGCTTTCTGAAATTGTCGAAGCTCGATTGTTTCTCCAGGGTCTCCATCTCCAAAACGATCTGGTTATGTTTCCTTAGATTGTTGTAAGCATACCTACGAGCATCCCAATTGAGCCGCAGGAGGGTGTGGTCGAGGCCAGTGACTGTACTGTTGTGTAGATCAAAGGTAATCGTGGTGCCGTAGGTCATGACATAGTGCCAAATGTCGAACAGCACAGAACATGGAAGAGTATTATCGAGTGTTGGCTTTCTAACGGAAGACCGTCTAACAGTACCATTGTCGCTAAGCTCGAATCTGGTGACGCTGATTGCAAAGCGTTTCGGGCCCCAGGATCTAACACTTGATCGATAGATAATCTCATCCAGCGGAGGATAATCTTGGTTATGGATGATCTCAATGTAGACACCCTCCAAAGATCTCTCGAATCGCCCGTAACGGCGGATGCCCATGTGGTCTGCCACGGCGAACGAGTGCAACATCTTGTTCATCCGCGGTATGCAGATCTTGGGAGCTCCTCCGTTGTCTAAGTGATGATGAACCATACTGTGGATCCTAAGACCTGTATTGTCGAAACAGATCTGAGGCGTGCTACCGGGTCTTGCCCACAGCACACGCAGTAGTGGTAGGAGGTTTATTTCCCTGCTTTCTTGACACGTTTCTCGACAACATCGGTCAACGTCAATGACGACTTTCGTGATAAAGGAAAACTGAGAGCCAATGGATTGGAGAAAACCGGACGCTGTTGATATCTGAGACGTGATCCAGTTGTGTCGGTGTTCAGGTACCGTGACACAGAACGTATTATCACTGTAGAGAACACCGACAGCTTCGTGATAGATCTGACGACAAACTCTAAGCAGTAGAATTGCATGGTTCAAGTCGTGGGTCTTCTTGTCCATGTATGCAGCGGCTTCAAGCTCTGCTTGCGATTCATCCTCGGAGGAATCCCCAGAGCGGTATTCGTCATCTTCGAGCCACGCCGGATATTCCTCTTGCATCTCAGGATCAATGACCAGGATAGGCTGATCTCTCTTGAACAGAATCTCGTACACCGCATTTCGTACCTCCGGCGGGAACGTGGTGAGGAAGGAAGGTGCATCAGGATCGGCAGGCTGCGACGTCGACCGCTGGATCTCGATAACTTGTGGCTCCGCCGTGTCATTTGGACCCCCTCGCATAGGGATGGGCTCATTGAGAATGAACTTCGGAGGCGCCATGATGGGCCGGCAAGCTAAAGCTTTGACTGCGGCGTGCGCTCGAAGAGGTGGTAAGTGCCGCTGCGGAAACGCCGCTGCGTGGTCTGCAGCTGGTGGACGCGAGGTATTAGGGCGGCGGCGACATGTTCGTCGCGAGGTAATTGTCGTGGTGAGAGATGGGAGCAGGGTGAGATTAGGGTGGAGCAGTAAACAAGAAGCAAACAGCGCCGCGCAACGGAAGGCGCCAACGTCACCTTCCTCGCCAGATATGTACGTCCGCTCACAGAAGAAATTTTGACTAGGTCTGCTCTATTGAACGGTACACTGTTACTCTAAAACAAGGCAAAAGACCCCAAAGAAGCTGAATGCTCTACACCTATGCTTCATGCGACGTTCCAATCACGACTGTAGAGACGCTCTTGTAGGTATCCTCCGGCTCAACATCGACCATTGATGTTCAGGCCCACTGACTGGGTCCTCGATCTTCCGAGAGCTGCCAGCTTCTCCAACGAGGATATGAGTCCCACATCGCTTCGACGTCTGAGCGAGTCATCTTGTCCCAGTCCTCGAAGTCAACGATGTAACTGCCTCCAATGTTAGTAGATTCTTTTCTGATGTGTGAGGCGCACTTTACCATTTTCGTCCATATTCGTCCCACATGATGTTACGTAGAGCACAGTCTCGGGGGTAGATCTGACATTTCCAGAGTTCTCTGAGTAGCTGTTAGCATGTAGACGTGAACAAACAGACCATGCGTACAGAAGCGCAGTTTTGAAGGCTGCCCTGATTTCGTCCCTCTCTTCCTTGACTTTGTCGTACCAGAAGTCGTCGTAGCTGATTTTCTGGCCAGGAACCTTGGTCATCAAAATTCCTATCATGTATCCCCCTGCCATGATGATTCTCTCCTCGTCGACCTCTGGGGTGAGACGGAACGCACCGGCCTCCAAGTAATGCGGTGTGTACGCACAGTCTAGGTCGCGAAGATGCCGGAGTGCAATCAATTCGCTTTCAGTGTAGCGATGTGGTACTTCGACTGGATTTTCAGCTTGATAGACCAGGTCTCGTGCATACTCGAACTCTTCTAGCCTGCGTTCGCGTTCATCCTGGGACTCTTCTTCGGCGAGTGCCTGACGGCAATCATCGAGATTCTGCGAGTAGAGAAAAAGTATCTGACGTGTTCCTTTGATCCTGTCAATCGTTAGTAGTTAGGATGATGCAGCCGAGATAAGCTTACTGGTACTTGATCTTGATGATTGCATCCTTCATCTCTTCATACAGATTTTGTGGATCGCAGACGCAGACGCATTCGAATACCTGTCGAGCCTCAAATGGCGGTTCACTTTGCTGGTATATCTTTGGCGTCAAAGCCTTGGTCAACCGCCAAACAGCGCCGCTGGGGAAAGTCAAGGTTTTCCCGATCAGCCGTCCAGTGTTGATGCCATGTTCATCCTGAGTGATGCTGATGCCTGCAATACTCGAGGTCATCGGTGACTGGCTCATCACCATGGTGGTTGGAGTTGTGGAGTTGTTGTCTCGAGTGAGGTTGACGGTAGATGGTTGCTGAGACGAGGTGATGATGTGATAGCTGAGAAGGTACATACGCAACACTCTATCCCTAATCGCGTTAGCGCGATATTACCCCCTTCACTTACTCCGGCTCGCAGGTCGCAGATAAACGGCAAATTAAGGATGTGAGCTAAGTGACTACGCAACAATAATGTTAGGTAACAATGTAAAGAACTTTTGTAGAACGCCTCCGCCTACAGTAACATAAATGCTTACCTAAATCATAGCTTTAACTATCATTATGGCCACATTATGGCCACAAGTGGTGCTGAAAGTGCTCGGCTTGGAGATCAATCATCCGCCGTTCATGCAAAAACATGAGAGTCCGGGACCTGCTTTTGTTGGCGCTTGGTATGAGCATATCGTTTTGCTTTCACTGCGTCAAAAAACTGGGTATGTAGACAATGGAACGTTTGCTTTACATAGTGAGGAAAGTGCTGGAATAACTTCACTATGTGCCAGAATGCCTTCACTCCAGTACAAAGTGAACGAGAGCTTCACAGTGTGAACAGTCCCTACTGCCCATAAAACGAGCCCGAACTTCCCCAGTATTGGTATTCGACATCTTTCTTACAGAGCATTGGTGAGCTTCAACTCAGACAAGATACAACCCGGTGAACAAGATGCAACGTCAACGGAAGACTGGCCATGAGCTTGTGCTGGGCACAGACAATGGCAAGCCTTCTTTAGATCCCATTGACATTAAGTCGAAGCCGAAATTACCCAAGCACTTTCTAGGTATCGAACAGCTTATATCCCGTGGGATGCCCGCAGCCAACATGGGCGAAAAAGGCAAAGAAACGGTCAAAACAGCTGGGACAGTTAAGCGATACTTTAAAGGCCAACTGAACCACTGGAAGTCGTTCCAAGACGAAGTGTTGACCTTTTGGACAGACGACCAAACGGTTGACGCTTTAGGTCGTTGCGACCACCTTCCCGTCGGAGTAGATCACTCAACTGTCGGAGAGCTCAATCCATACGCGATGTACTTCGGTGAGCGCATACAGTGCGGAGGTGAGATCACCATCTCGGGTAGATTCTACTCGAACGCACTTGAGCATGTCGTACGTTGCGTCGAGACACTGGGCCAACACGCAGGCTTTGGGCCCAAAGAAGTTGTCTTTGGCGATTCGTGGATTCAATATGTTTCGGATCGTGTACCAGGCCAACAGCCCGATATTCTTGGCCAGTTTCGTGTCGGTAAGAACAAGCATGAGGTACGTCTTCTGGGGGAAGTGAAGTTCCCCCTCACCGTTGACATCGCTGATATGGTCAAGCTCGTGTTGGAAGGAGATACAAAACAGTTCTGTGAGATCCTGGGTCAGGTCGTGAACTACATGCTGGGTCATCGCTTGAAATACGCGTTTCTGACGAATTACCGGGAAACCACTTTCTTGATGTTGCACCACATCAGGACAGGCCACGGCACATTGGAGTCACGGATCGCGTTTTCCAACCCGATCATGTTTGATGACACTGTAAACATACACCAGAAACGTATCAGTGTACGACTTGCACTGTTATATTTGATCCATAAGACGGGGAACAACACGAACAAGAAGAGTAAGAACAAGGACGATGAAAATCATTCCTGGCAAATCTCGGAACTCGCTTGTAAAGTCACTGAGAAATGGATCTCAGAAGAGCCTATCGTGGATCAGGGTATCCTGAACACTCCTCTCGAAAACCCCAACCAAGCATCCGAGCGGCGTAGAATAGACAACATCCCTGATGACGACGAGGACGACGACAAGGTAAAGTCTCAGCTGGTTCACACGAACCCTTTCATCGGACCGCGCCCAGACCGACGCACTGGCGCCCCTCCAATGGCCATGGACTACCGCAATATGTCCTCAGCATACCACGAGACACCGACCAAGTCAGCAGGCAACTTCTCCATACAGCGATCGACGTTCTTGGATAACTTCGATAACCATGACTCTTTCGCTAATCGCCCCTCCACCGCGTCCAGGGGGCGCCACGTGATCCTTCCACAGCGCTTGCGCGCACCACGCACTGCACCAGACACCTCCCGCACTGGCCCAGTCAAGAATTCCGGATTCGATGGCAGCGGTATGGGGAATTCTAAGGGTACTACTGAGGTTGCTACTGAGGAAGGGGAAGAGGACGAGTAGGTCCCGGGCTGGGATCCATCGCACTTGGCGCGTGGCAGGAAGTTGCGAAGGCAGCGACACGGAAAGGCAGAGTATCAGGTGGCCCTATTGAATGGGAAGGTCACATGACAAGGCAATCACTGAAACACAAGTAGAGGGCTATCCCCATCATCAGGAATCTATCGAATTCGTATGCATTGTTTGACCTCCTATGCTAGTATAACCCATAACTAACACACGCTGGGTAGCCAGAACCCATTCGCCAGTCTGACGTTCACTCTTCTGGGTTCACATCAACATCCACACCATACTCCTCTACGATCCACGCGCAGAACCTCTCCCACTTCTGTGTCCACTCCTTCAGCCTCTTGGCGCGGTCGCCCTTACCCATCATACCATCTTTGATGTCTTGTGTCCACTCCGTCGCGCTAAGGTCGTCGAAGCTTGCCCATCGCACGCTGTTCTCTGCGAGGCTACCAAGACCCTCCAATCCAAGGTTCTGCCAACCTTGTAGCGCCTGCCAGAAGTCGTGCGACATACCAGAAACACCTTGTCCAAGGATCGTCGGATCATCGTTGCAGAGCGAGCAAGGGACGCCTCGAGCCAACAGCGCAGGCAGCGGGTGAGACATGACTGAGCCGCAGAGGCGCAGCACTTCGTTCGACACTGGGCAGCTTTCCACCAATATTCTCTTCTCCTTGACCATATCTATCAGTAGAGGGTGCTTATACAAACTGAAGCCATGTCCGATCCTCCTTGTTCCCAGAATGACAGCGTCGAAGAGATTCTCGTCAGTGCTGTCGCCATCGCCAAGGGTCTCGCCGGCGTGGAAATAGAAGGGTATGTCCACACCTTCCTCCGCACATCGCTTGCGGAACCAAAAGAGTTCGGGCATCAGATCAGCGAGTGGGCGGCCGAGATCTTCTTGCCCAACAAGGTCATATCCAGCAATGATCTCAGGGAACTCGATCTTCATTTCAATGCACGCTTTCATACCTGTCCCGTGTTAGTGAGCCGATCTCTGTGTAGGCTTGTTAGAGATAGACGTACTCTTGATAACGCTCTTCTTATCAAATTGGCGAATGGTGGTCCAGATCATGCGTGCACCCCAGAATTCTTTGCCTTCCTCGCTCTTCTTGAATTTTTCGATTTCGTCTGTCAGGTGATCAAGCATGTTGAAGAAGTCGGGATCCCAGTCTTCCTTTCCAGCACTTCGGTATGGTGTGTAGAATGCTGAGCGCAGGTCGACCCAGTATACGCCATCATCGAGAAGTACCTTGAACATCTTGCGTAGAAACTTCCGGTAGATTGGTTCGTAGTAGATAAGCGAGCCAAGGATAGGGAAACATGACATGAATTTTCTCCAGACCTCGTTCGGTCCCTCGTGGTGCGAAAGGTGTTCAGAAGGTGTGATGGTGACTCGTGACCGGACCCATTCCACAAATCCCTTCTTGCCACCATCTGGGAAGCTGTCGGCAGCCACGTTCACAAGCACTGGTGTTTTGGCGGTATAGTCTGGAGACCAGAGCGATGCACCTTCTGCAGCGGTCTTGACATACGCAAAGGAGAATCCGGTTTTCCTTTGGGAGTCTTTGTCTGTTATAGGTCCGTCTGCAACAACAGCGATGCCCTCTGTATTGAAAGCCTCCTCCAGTGCCCAGTCAATATCGACCATCGCTTCGATATGACAGTGGAGCAGGGTTCCCTTTGGCATTTTCTTGACAATCTGCCAAAGTTTACTCTTCTCCATACGGTCCTTGGCAAGCGAAAACATCATGCCAGGGAAGACATCAACATGCTCGGTAAGAAGGCTGTCCTCATACTCCCTGGTCCATAGAGTTTGCTGCTCTTCAAAACGTATCTGGGAGACTATGGCAGCCGCCTCCTGGGCCATAGGCGATAGGTTTTGGCGGAACAGGTAGTCTAATATATGTCAGGTCATTTGTTACTGAAAATCATGCTCTTAGTCGAGCGACTAACCGCTTCGCTGCCTCTTTTCCTGTTGGACCAATGCATCTCTTCCAGAAAGGTACTTCTGGATGAATGGTTCGCTCAGGCTCGGAACACCCTCGGCTTTCTCCCAGTCGTCATTTACAGCTCCGTTTGACGCCATCTTGAGCTTGTGAGAGAGTTTTGTTCAAGGCGCAGACAGCTGTGAGGAAAAGTTGAAGTAGGCATCAGTGTTCGGCGGCGCCCGAGGCTGCCTTCCAATTCAAGATTAGCACGTGCTGACGTAACGGCGCGGCCAAGAACAGCCCAGGCTGGATAGCTACTGCGTGCAGCTCTTGTGGTGTTACAGCTAAGAATTTCTATGCATAATGCCTGTGAGCTCGTTCTGATCTCATTCCGGAGGTCTTTCAAGGGGTCCCAATATCCGAATCACCAACTACGGGTGCCGTCTGCGGCCTACCAAACGCACGAGTCATGGTCCAGCTTGGTGAATCGATAAGGACATGGTGGGGAGGCAGCCGACATCATCTGCCTCGACAGCCGCATGTGCACATCCACCCTAGGCTTCCGCCCTGCATTATTATCCTCCCGTGACACGCACACGTCAACGGCTCGCGCACGCCACGCGCCTCACACTTTACCTGCAAACGCCTTTCCACCTCACGTCCTTCCGCTCACCTAACGCTACGTCTTTACGATCAATACCCCAGTCCCCACTTTACTCCAGCCAAACACCTGAAATCAGGGTCCAGTGCACACTACGGTACGCCAATACTACGGGACCACGCTGAAGCCCACCGATTACTTCAACACATATGGAGACTCTTCCGACACAGCGGTAGGCGCTCCACGGCCTGTAGCCTGTGAGCCGGCGCATCACCTACTGGAACAGTCGCCATGGCTTTCTTTTCGGCTGTCTCGAGCTCGATCGGCAAGAAGCTCCTGCTCTATGGGCTCCGGCAAATCGATATCTTGGACAAAGACCCCGCCGAGTTCGTGAGTGTCGACGTCGGCAAGCGAACTACACTTGAGGTCCGGGACGTTGGGCTTCACGTTAAGGTGGGTTCGGAGAATAAGTGGGCAAGCTACATGAAGACTGACGCGGTATGACCAGAAACTTGTCGCCTTGCTTCACCTGAAGTTGCCTCCCGAAATCCACCTCTCATCAGCCAAGGCATCGGTCTTGCGAGTCACCTTCGTTCTCGACTTCGGCGTTCCGCAAATATCGATAGAGGTGGATGGAATACAAGTACAAGCTAGTCTGGTCGATGTAGCCGAAGATGTTGCAACTGAGCGGGAAAGCTCACGCCACATGCCTCGAACGCAGTCAGCGTCTCCACGAGATGCGCTGGACGACACGTTTCCGGATTCCGAGGAGCATGTGCCTACGGTAGATGACCTTGCGAAATCCTTTATTCGAGCGGAGCCTGCAGAGGAGATAAGAGAGCTGGCTCAGGAGCTAGAGTCACGATCAAGCTACATGCAGGAGTCTGTATCGACCGATGATGGCGAAGAAGAGACTCAAGCCGGTGTGGGTGCACCGCTCGGGCTACCTGCCTATTTGCGAAACATACTTAATACCGCACTCGATCGACTCAGTATCGTAGTCAACAATATAGATGTTGGAGTGGAGGATCAGACATCAGCCGAGCCATCGAGCCCACCGAAGCCCAGCGAATCATCACCAGTCTCCCTCAATTTCCATGTAGGGCGCATAGGCATTGACTCTGTGACTTCTGTAGAGCCACGCATCGACATAAGCTCAGCATCACAGCCACAAGGTGCTGTTTCGAGCGCCGGAAAGCGAAGGTTACGCATTGAGAAAATCTGTGCCAGGCTTGTGTCTGATGTGGAGACCTTCATTTCGTCATCGCAAACTTCAAGACCGTTGTCACCAGAAATCAATCGCTCCGAGGTCTCTACCGGACAAGCCTCATATCACGAAGAGGCTGCAGGCGCAATCTTGTCACCCACAGGGTCTGAAGCACCTACTCCTGATGCGGATGATACGCCATCTGTTGAGGTCGTGGAACCTTCTCTTCCAGCACAGGAAGACTCAATCGAGAAACCGAGAAGTACAGGCACCACTCCGTTGACGGCCTCTATTCAATATGACCCGCCTCCAGCGCTATCCCCACGTGAAGAGGCTCCTCTAGCAGTATCTGTAGCGACCGTAGACGACGACAGATTTGCCGACGCGTCATCCGATGATGGGTTGGAAAGGAGCAGGCACGATAACGGCTTAGACCCTTCCATACACGGGCTTCCTGCCCAAGGCTTGAGCGGGAGCAGCATATTATACAATGATGAGGGCGTGCTCGACTATGCGCTGCAGAATGATATGCTGAACTCGGCTTTCGACATCGAGTTTGAGGATGACATGCGCGCTGGGGAGACGAGCGCTGAGCATCATACCCCAAGCCCAGATATGGAAATCGAGTTTTCACCCCCTGCAAGCGAAGCCTCTACATCTACACTACCGACAGTGTCAGGCCTAGGGCTATCTTTTGCACAGTCAGAGGCGGTAGCTTCGTCATCGCACTCTATAAGTCATGGCACATTGCAGACTTCCATCGAAGAGCGACAGTCAAACAGTCAGCTCGTCGAGGAAGAGCAAACACAGACCGCTAGCGACATGCAAACGTCTGCACATGACCTGGAAATCATGCCTGATATGACAGCGTCGGCCTCATCATCTTCTGATGCGTCAGACAGTATGTACATGAGCGCTGTGAGTGCAACTCCCGTCGAGACTTCTCAACGACACCTCCCAGGATCCTGGGACTCTGCTTCGACATCAAGCCGCGGCAGCACATCAGATCAACCAAGGTCCATACCCGAAGAGATGATCTCAGGCAGCATCTTGCAGCCACGCACAGACGTCGAAGACAGCTGTGATACACCTCGGCCGGGTAGCCCCCAGAGTGCAACCACGACTGCACCGCTGCCACCTGTAGAACGATGCTCCACAGGGGAAGCAGAATCTCAAAAGCAAGCAAAGGTGTTCTTGACTATTGACGAAGTTACCGTCTGGTTTCCTTTGGGACTCGACGATGACCGATCATCGACCCCTGTCTCAAGCGCTGAATCGGCGGCCGATGCATCAATGCTAGCATTTACGCCATCAAGACTGGGAGAAGACTCGATTTTTGCTGAAATGCCAGGGTCGTTCTCGAATTACGCACACTCAACATCAACACGCCGACAGGGCTCTATGGTCGAATCTTTACGAAAACCTACTCCGTCGAGAGCGTCACCAAGCCAGCTAAAACATCAGCCTGTGAGAGCCTCGGTCGCACCAAACGTTATCATAGACGTTGGTACAATAGTAGGTCATGTGGACTTGGCAACTGGACGCATCATGTTCAGCATGCTCAATCGAGTACTTAGCGCCTTGACAAGCGGCAGCCAGCAAGAGAAGCCAAGTCCGTTGCCCAATGTTGCAGTTGATGAAGCCACTACTACCGTTGAGGCCACGATCAGACATGTCGGGGTGGCTTGGCTGGAGAACGTCCTAGCAGAGTCTGTGCCTAGTGGGTTGACAACAAGTCGTATGCTTCATCTGAAGCCAGACGATGCACTTCTGGGGGCCAACTTTTCTGCACTCCGATTGACAAGTCAAAGCAGTCCCGGTACGATGCGCACAAAGTTGCAAATCGAGAAACTCGCCTTTTCATCTCTAGGCATCGACGTTATATCCTTCCACGCACGAACTCGCTCAAGACGTTCTGTCAGCAATCTTTCAGAGCAGCTGAGTCATGACATTGAGATTGACTACGAGCAAAGTAAAGACAAGAGAATCACAATCGTGACGAGGCCAGTCAAAGTCAACTTCGACATTCAGCAACTTGATGATGCACTAAGCTCTTTTGGTGGATTCAGTGGTGTCCTCGAGCTGGGCAATTCAATATCCTCGAACAATCCATTACACAGTCCAGTTTTGACACCAGCAAAACCAAAGCCTCGCGGTGTACATTTTGGCGACTTACCACCAGTGCCTGAAGCACCTGCTCCAGCATCCAATATGCCAAAGATACAGATACAGATAGGCGAGGTGGCTTTCTTCCTCAAGGGCCGTAGTTGTGCTGTTCAGCTCCAGACAACGACAGTCCGCATTGCAGTCCGACAAAGTAATGTTCGTCTAAAGGTGTCGGAAGTGCACCTTTCGGGCCCCTACCTGAATGCACAGCAAAAAGGTGCGGCTCTGCTGGTCGAGATCCATGGAACGACAGTGAACTTCCTCTACACGCCTGAAGAGGCAGATCTTACAAGATTGATCTCCTTGATCACCCCTTCAAAAGACCCTTACGAGAACAACGAAGACATCCTGATCGACACCTTCCTTCGACAACGACGTCAGGGATCCGTACTCAGAGTTGAAGTCAGTAATGTAGGTGTTCGAATGTCTGATCTGGAAGAGATGCGAGCTTTTGAGGCACTTGGAGTCGAGCTTGCTCGTTTGTCCAAAGTTACAAAGTATCTCCCAGAAGATGATCGTCCAGGACTGCTTACTCTGGCTTCTGTGCAGCAAATGAAGATTGGAGTTGCAGTCAACGAAAAGCTTGGCGATGTTACAATCACTACCCGAAATGCTTCCATGGCACACGTCGGCTTCCCCGCCCTATTTGCTGTTGAAGTTGGAACTGCCTCGCTGGAACGGGACGGAGAGGTGCTTCTCCACGAAGTAGTCAAGCTCGGACCGCAAGATCAGCTGCCTATGGTCATGGTCAGGATGGTTGGCGACGAGTTAGAGCCTGTAGTAAAGGCAAAGCTGTTCAATCTTTGTGTTGAATACAGGGTATCCACTGTAATGGCTGCACTAGGAATCAGCGAGGATGGCACAGTTGAGGATATCGCCGCAGGTATTGCATCAAGTGTGGCGACCATCACAAGATCCAAGTCACCGCAGCTTATCAGCCGACAGTCATCTGACTCAACTTCTCCCTCAAGCCGAGCTGCTAAGCCATTACAGATTGACCTTCTGCTCAGAAGCTGCGCAATTGGCCTAAATCCTCGGAATGTGGCCTCCAAGGGCTTGTTCGTCTTGACCGAAGCTCATTTGACCGGCAAGCAGATACAAAAAGATTACTCCGTTCAACTGGACCTTCGAAAAGCCTCCATGCACGCCATCGATGATGTTGCACGCTTGGAGGCGGAAGCGGAGGACGCAAAGCCACCTCACAGCGTTTCGGCCCCAAACCGGCATTTACAAGAACTGGGCCGTCTTGGCTTTGTTTCCCTCAGCTCAATATCGGCGGCGAAAGTTCTTGTCAAGATATTGGGTGATGGGAATGAAACACCGCAGCTTGTCAGCGTCGAGTTCAAAAATGAACTTCTAGTGCTAGAGTCTTGCGCCGATTCTACTCAGACCCTTATTGAGATTTTGAACGGCTTGCAGCCACCGACACCACCCTCAACTGTTGAACGCTACCGCACGGTGGTTCCACTCCAGGAAATGATGGAGTCATTCACTGGGGACGCAATGCCTGCTCAGTATGAAGGTGAGACTGAAGACTTTATGAGCAACGCAGATCTAGTCGATGACGAGGTACCCACAAACCTGGAATTTGTTGGAAGCATTTACAGCCAAGACTTACCCACCGATGAGGACATGGCGGACAGTATGCTTGATCAAGACGACCTTGGCGAACTAGCGACATCGCCCGTCGTCAGAGCACGTGGCGATCGAGGCCTTCTAGAAAGCTTCCAGGAACAGTACGAGGTCAGCAGAGAGGAAGAAAGCTTCGACTTCAGCACGGACTACTTCCACGACTCCGATTCGGAAGGGAAGGGCAAAGCCCGCAAATGGGACTCAACTCAGAATCAGTACCACCTCACGAATGAATTCAGGACACCAGAAGCACCGCTTAAGGTCACCGTTCGCGAGGTGAACATAATATGGAATCTCTTCGACGGATACGATTGGCCCAGGACGCGAGCCATTATTTCACAAGCCGTGGAAGATGTTGAAGCTCGCGCAGAAGAGCGGCGGCGAAGACCAAGAGACGAAGAAGAAGAGGACGATTTTGTCGAAGAAGATTTCTTGTTTAATTCTGTGTGGATTGGTGTTCCGATAAAAGACGAGAAGGGCGCGCTTGCACGCCGTATTAATCATGATATTGACGACCTCGCAAGCGAGACTGGCAGTTACGCGACTTCGACTGCAACTCGATCCACAGGGGCTACTAGTCGCCCACGTACTGCGACAAAGTCCGGGCATCGTCGTTTGAAGCTCGAGCGAAGTAAGCACAAGAAGATTGCCTTCTCGTTGATGGGAATTGCGGTCGACTTAGTGGTGTTCCCACCGAACACCGGAGAAACGCTGAATTCGATTGATGTCCGCGTTCGAGACTTTGAGATCTTTGACCACGTACCTACATCAACTTGGAAGAAGTTCATTACCTGCAACATTCCACCCGCTGAAAGAGAGTTGGACAGGCCGATGATCAACTTAAACCTTCTCACTGTCAAGCCGGTCACTGACCTTGCAGCTTCTGAGCTGGTCATCCGAGTAAGTAGAATGAAAATCTCTTCTCTCTTTGCAACATGCTAATCTTAGCCAGGTCGCGATTCTTCCATTGCGCCTTCATATCGACCAAGATGCGCTTGACTTCATAACTCGTTTCTTTGAATTCAAGGACGACTCACTCGATAAACCCGCCGCCCCTTCTGAACAACCGTTTATCCAACGTCTCGAAGTACAAGCTGTCGAACTCAAACTTGATTATAAGCCCAAGCGCGTAGACTACGGTGGTATACGCTCCGGTCACACTACCGAGTTCATGAACTTCCTCATTCTCGACGGCTCAGACATCACCCTACGTCATGCTATTGTCTATGGCATCACCTCCTTTGACAAACTGCACAAAACTCTCAACGACGTCTGGTCGCCTGACGTAACGCGCAATCAACTCCCTGGCGTACTCTCCGGTCTCGCTGTCGTTCGTCCCCTCGTCAATGTAGGCTCTGGTGTGCGCGATCTCGTTGTCGTACCTATGCGTGAGTATCAGAAGGACGGTCGCATCGTGCGCAGCCTGCAAAAAGGCGTATACGCCTTTGCAAAGAACACCACCAGCGAGGTTGCGCGCCTGGGTGCAAAGGTCGCGATCGGTACCCAAACTCTGCTGGAGGGCGCAGAAGCATTCCTCAACACCAATCAGCCTACGTCTCCGCACCGCTCACCGCGCTCTCAGCACCTTGACTGGACAGGCTCAGATCCGCCATCGCCTGACGACGAGCCACGTGCTGTATCGAACTACGCGAACCAGCCCATCGGCGTGCGCGCTGGCCTACGCAGCGCGGCGAGACATTTGGAGCGCGACCTTCTCACCGCGCGTGACGCTGTGATCGCGATACCCTCGGAAGTCATGGAACAAGGCAGCGGCGTCGGTGTTGCGCGTGCAATAGCAAGACATGCTCCGACTGTCATACTCAGGCCGGCCGTGGGTGCAACCAAGGCTTTAAGCAATGCACTTTTGGGCGTAGGAAACGCATTGGATGAGACGAGTAGAAGGAAGATCGAGGATGTAAGTGCTTTACTCTTCCCGCTTCACATAGTCGGATGCTAACGGTGTGCAGAAATACAAGTCCTACTAGACCGAACGTACATTGGGAATATGGGTGGTGTTTTGGTGCACAAATTTGCATTACTTCTCTTCAGATTGTTTGCATAGCGACGGTGCAGCACAGGATTACCGGCGTCGCATCTCCACTCTTTCATTGGCCCTGGCGCATTAGCATTTCCCCATAGCGTTCTCATCTCTTCCTCAAGAGTCCGATAAATACGACGTGATAACACAATAAACCCGAGTAGCAATACATCAGGTCGTGGGGACTTGAACTTGAATTTTTTCCTTCCTGTTTTGTCTATCCTTGCAAACACATCCCTGATATAGCATCGTATGGATGTGCACGTGCATGCTCCTCCTTACATGCTTGACGAGAGTCGAGACATACATCTCTCCTGGCTCTTAAGTACAGCCACCGGCTCAACTGATCATGTAGCCTGACCATATGATAATCGTTATAATATATATGCCTTAATATGTCCTTTCATGGTCCGTGCGCACCTGGAGCCTCCTACGGCCGCGGTGCATAATTCTGTTATGCCGGTCTTGCAAGTCGTCGTTCACGAGACTCTGCTCGTGTGCCGTCAATCAATGACGACCGTGACCCGAGCTCTCTTCGTGTGCACCTTGCTGCGATCCTCCACCATTCTCATAGTCTGCCTAATCTCTTCATTGACCTTGTCGTCTTCGTCTTCGCCCTCATCGCTGCTGGCGTTGGCAGTGTGGGGTCCTGGGCGTTTCTTCGACACTCTCATACCCGAGCTCGTCCCAGTGGTCGAGGAACCGGTAACACTGCTGCCTGTGCTAGTTCCGTCTTCAACTCTGGAGAATTGCGTGCGTACTGGCAAGTCCGAAAGAGCGGGTGCCATGAAACCTCGCAGACTGCGTCCAGCTAGACTGGGGGCGCCAGCAAGCTTTGCGTTGGGATGGGCTTGGTTGTTCGTCATGCCGTCCATGGTCTTTATCTTCCTTCTCCAGTCCTTTGGGTCGCGTAGCTGATCACGTGTGGAGACATCGAGACCGTTTATGGTGTGCAGATCAAGTGCCTGAGCACGGCTATCCGCCCAGTACCAGTTTGCATCAACTTTGTCTGCTATTCGGTTGTCATTCTGTGTTGAGAAGATGCGCGACTCCATCAGACCCTCTCGGCCAGCATCTAGTAGATGATGATGGTGGGACTTTTGGTTCAGCCACAAAGCTAGGGCGTCGCGCTCATACAGGCGACCAAGTATGCGAGAGTAGGGGACGGCGAGCTCCTTGGACGGTGGGTGGAGGGGGTACCATTCGCCGTAATCGTCAGCGACTGCGGGAGGGTGAGCGTCTGATAGCCACTCCTTGTTCATCCGAGAGGAATCGCTCGTGTATGCTGTACCGTAAATCCAGACACTGGAGCGGTATGGTCTCTCTTCGTCCCAGTCGTTTCCCGATGCGTTGTCAAGGTCGGACCACTTGAGGCGGATCGATTTGACAACTAATATATCGGTTGATGTGGTCTGTCCGAGACTAAGATTGGGGAGTAGACGGACGACGTCACCGACAGCGAGCATCTCGTGTCCAATGTACATTCCACGACAATAGACCACAGCCTCGGGCCACGTGCCTTTGAACCGATATTTACCGGTGAGTGACATGACCGAGGTGACTGTCTGCGCGTTCTGGATTGTCGGGTGCCACTCAAACTTAGGTACTCGATGTAATAGATGTCTCCAGAGGACAAATGGACGCGTGTGTCGAACCGGAACATACCTGTGGCGTTTTGATTGGGATTTATCGGAACTGTTCACGTCTGGCAGTGGTTCCACGCGTAAGCCAGAGTATGTAACGTTGCTCTCCTTGTCGCCATTATCGAAGACGTCTTCTATCGTTATGGGCTCAGTAGGTGTTTCGCCGACCAATCCGGCCTTCCAGCTAGGATGGTCCAGCCACAGTTTCGTCCTCTCGTCATACATTCTATAATCCGCCGTAATAGGGTGTCGAATGATGTGTACGTCTTCTGCGAGATCTCGCACATACAATACTATATCTCCGACACGAGGAACCCATTGCTGATTCTCCTTGATCTTGCGAAGCATGTCAGGCAGAATCTCCTGCTCGGCTCTCCAATCCATACTCAACGGCTCTTCGATGAGTTCATCGATCTTCCCATGACGACGAAGCTTGTTGATCAAATTGCGATAGATGTCAGGCGTGCCCTCTTCGTCCACGCGACTTGTGTCCATACCAACGCCAACAATCTTCGGGCGACCCTTGAGGTGCACAGGCACGGGCGGTACCGGTGCAGCAACTCGTGTTGGTAAGGCCAGTGGTGGAGCAGGCTCAGTTGCCGACGAAGGGCGTGAAGACGTGTTTGAGGACGTACCGCTGTAGCTTCGCATTTTCACGCTACCGGATGCGCTCTTGGGTAGGACACCGGAGCTGCCGCTGCAGACGGTGCACGGGCATCCTATACTGTCTCCATTTTCCATAAGATACTGGAAATGGGGAAAGAACCGGTTCGGGGAGTCGAAAGTCCTATGGCTGGGGTGCCCATAGAGATACCTGTCGAGATGTTTGGGGTCTTTCGGTCTTGGGCGCTGCCACAGCGAGTACCCTGCAGGAAGGCTCTCCAAGGTGTACTTGACATGCGGCTGAGCTTCACCTCGTATCTGCATCCATTGTTGCGCGAGCTTTTCCAGATACAGCGTGGGGGGATCGAGCTGCTCATGACTCCCAGACTTTGGGATATGAGTTGCATCTCCATCTGAGCCTGGTCGCAGACGCACAACAACTCGACGTGGCGAAGACATCTTGGTTTGATTTCGATACGAGCTGGAGCGAGTAGCCGCTGCTTAGATCAAGTTGCGTAGGTTTCTGCTTTGTGACTAACAGCACGATATCGCAACACGGGGTGAGTCGTAGATGTGTGGGACGCGCAAGAGGTTGAACCCAAGGCCGCATCCACTTTGAACAATAGTGAGTGTAAATTGAATGTAAGCGTTCTTCGATATCAATCAAGAGGTATTGGCAAGTGAGTTCAGCGATGGGAGTACGACCTCGGGAGCGTTTGTTTGCTGAGGCGTGACGCGAAAGGAAAATTGCAGTCTGCGTGCATCTGGTGAAGCGCACGCGTTTGTGTTATCGCGTGATCGTACATTAGACCTAAATCTGCCGAACTTTTACACCTCGACGTTTGTTCACCTTCACCACGCGTACAGAAGTCGCAGCGTGGTGGAAAGTTCGATCCATAGGTGGCGTTTGGTTAGCCGAGCCACACGTGACTAAGATCTGACACGACACGTCCGCGTATCCCTGTCTAATGCAGGAACAGACATCCTCCACGAGTCAAACGTCGCGCCTGCCCCGTTCGTGTGTATCACTATAGGAAAAACAAACGACTCACGGGGCGCTTAGCAACCTTGTTGCCGTTTACTTTCTCCCGTCAAGGATGACTTCAGATGTTCGGAGATGTTCCCAAACACGTTTGCATGGCGCAAGCGACCTCCTGGACGCGCCATTCCATACACCGCAAAGGGGCTCTGCTCTGCAACTAGATCACCAGTCCTGGCTACTCCCGCCCCGTACAGTATCGTGCCGATGGTCCAAGTCTCAATAGCGTGACAGGGCGCCGCCCGCGAGTGTGATGGGATTCAGTGCTAGCTCGTATAGGCGAACGCGACGCTGCATTGGGTCTTTAGCGTGTGAATAGGAGCTCATGCCATGTGCTCGAACCTCAAAAGGTCCCGACAGTGGACCTCGACGCCGGACGGTCCGTCTGAGGTCCTCGACGGATCCTTCTTTCTGTCTCCTTGTGACCTCTTTCAGCAGCGGACTTGTTCCAATTGTTTCCCTTTCCCGCGTTCGCCTGACTCAAACATCACTACACCATAACATGACTGTCTAGCGTACCGACCGTTGGGGATCGAATATCGAACGATACTTGCGTGTGGACGCCAGCTCAAACACAAGCTACGCACCGCTGCCACTTCTCAACGCCTGAGGCAGGACACCAGCAGTCGTCGACGCCATCATCACCATGGATTACTTCCGTTCTAAACGCTCAAGCGCTCATCAGCCCATCGAGGATGAACGTCCGGCCAAACGCATATCTACGCCTGCAGGCCAGCGCTTGTCTATTGTTCTAGAGGCCAGTCACCTGCGAAGTAAATCTACCAAGCCGGAGCCGAAGTCGAAGATAGAAGTCACCACGACAAGCACATACTGTAACGATCCGACACATCAGCATATCGGTCCAACAGTACACGTTCACGAACAACGAAAGCCTGGCTTCCTGTCTGTGCTGACCGGCGGGAGGCTGGGCGATACGCCGCGCGAAAGTATGGAGGATCAGAGTCATAATGGAAGTAATCTAAGTGTCAGCGTGTGGAGTGAATCGCACACTCCAAGGAGCGAAAAGTTCAGCCAGTTCAAGCCTGAGGTCAAAAGAAAGAGATGGGGTTGGAAGAGACTGGCAGTCATAGGTGCTCTGGTGGTCGCACTCATTGTAGCATTGGCCGTAGGCCTAGCCGTGGGTTTGAGGAAGAAGTCTTCGACCGAGTGAGTACCCTTACAAACCTAAGAAGGCTCAACTAACGCACGGCACAGTGGCCCATCTCCGACGTCGACTACGGGTGCCGGCTCACAGCCTGATAGTACAGAGACCGACAGGCCGCCCACGCCGTCCTCCACGCTCACTCCATCCGCTGTGCCATCAGGTTTCCCTCTTGGGGCCTACTCCCTCGTCACCTTTCTCGATACCGTAGCCACGGATTGTACAAGCAATAACGCGACTTGGACATGCGCACCATATACCGACTACTATTCGGATCCTCAAAAGGCTCTTGCAGTCATCAACTGGGAGATCACTGGATCCGCGGGATCATACAAGATCTCGTCGAAGGACACGTCTGATCTCTACATGACCTTTCAGAATGCGCCGCTGGTTCTGATTGATAAGGATAAGGATACAGAACGATACCGCTTCCAGATCAGCCGGACAAAGACGGTCAACATGACGGGGAGCATTGGCAATACCAAAGGCGACTTTGAGTGCGACTACGGTGCGACCAATCTACAGGCTTATCTCTACACCAAGATGCAAAGGACATACCCCGATGAAACGATCAGTGTGCCAAACACCCCTAACACTGTATGGCCTTACGGTAGGCCGAATTCGTATTCCCTTCAGAGTTCCCTTGCTGACTTGGATATAGCTGTGCGTGTCGAGCAAGCAGTAGGAGGTGGCGAGAATGTCCCTTCCTGCAGTAAGCTATCGGGTGAGAAAGTCACCAACGGCATCAGGGCGCAAGACGCGGGAAACCTCTGCTCTTGCTTGTACAAGAACTGGACACCAGAACGAGCACCGTGATCTAGGGTACCACCCGTTTTACATCCGCTTGGCGTTTATCTTCTTCAGCATCTGCATCAGCATCATCACCGGCGCCTTTTTAGAGATATCCATATTCACTAGCTATTTCCTATTGTCACTCGTTTCCCGATTCATTGCAGCGTTCAAGCCAGTCGAAACACATTATAGAAAAGCGCAGTGTGCGCACGGTCTTTCTACGCTATCAACTCCAATACGAACTCTTGAAACATCTCTCCCAACGCTGAGAAACTATACCTTTATCCTTGCACACACGATTTGTTGAACCCTGTTGCTGTTTGCTCCAGCCTACTCAAACCTACCGTTTGTGGACCTCTGCCGAAGGCTTAGCGTTATGCAAAGCGCGTTCCTCGCAAGCCGTGCACTTCCAGTACTTCAGGCAGATCAGATCCGGCCTGCGACCATTGCAGGGGAGACCTGCCTCCACGTTGCTGCAAGAACGTGAGACAAAGGCAGCACTAGCCGGATCACCGCAAGCGAACAGGGTAATCGTAAAGGTGCACATGTTAAATGACGATTGTTAGGTGCTGTTCTTGATGTGGTGTTGGAAGCTGTCAGAAACTGTGTACGTGGTTGCTGCTCGCTTTATATGGTGTATGCCGTTCAACATTTCTTCTGATTGTGAGACATCGAATGTCTGTTGCACACAGTGACAGCCCGGTTTCAAAGTGAACAGGAGATAAGCCGTTGTTGTAACTGGACATCATTGTGTCAGCTTCGTGGAACGCGAAGGTTCGACTGCTTAAAGTTAATTCCCTTTGGAGCCATGGGAAATAATTGTTTCGTTTCGCCCAGCGAGCCAGCTACCACGTTGCCTAGAAGCCACACGACATATTTCAAATTTAGTTCTAGTTCGTTTCACATTCCCGGTTTAGTGCACTGCTCTGAAGATTACGGATCACCTCTACAGCACTCAGGTACATCCGAGTTGCCTTTTGGTAGCGTTTGAAGCATTGGAGCCTTCTTTGGCACAGCCGATGGAATCCCAAATTAAAACTGGGAACATCCGCATAAGCGCAACGGCACCAACAAGGAAGCTTTCCGCTTAGCGATGCATGGCAGCTGAGTTACTGGACTTTTGGTATTCGTTCACCACTCAGATACATAGGTACTTCACACCTTCGCCTCACTAGCACAGCAGAGTCTCCAATAGGCGCCACAACTTAGATTGTTATTTGTAAGTTCGAGTTGATACTCCAGCCCTATATAATATGAGTGATACCCGACAGCGTTTGTGTGAAGCTTGTCATTTGGTGGCTCCTTACATATGCCGACCCTTTAATGTCAGGCCATAGCAGACCTAGATATCTTGTTTTGCGCAGCGTACGCCAAAAAACAACGTCATCAACACCGAACATGTTTTGGAATACGAATTCATACGCCTTAACGCCTTGACACCTTACGACTCGCTGGATCTGCGAATAGCACCGCCCCGAGGTCTACAACCACAATCGGCCCAATGCCACCTCTTGCTACGCAGATCACAATGTCTGGAGCTGCCTACCTAGGTAACAAGCAGCAATGAAAACCTTGGACACAGCCAGCTGCAACATTCAAGTGCATAATTGTGATGAGTGTACGTACAGTACTTGGATGATTTCTGACGAGATGACAGCACGGCAATCGGAAAGCAGGGGCAGCAATGAACATGCCTCTATTGTCGAACATCCAAGCTGAATCCCATGTGCAGCCTCCACAGGCCTTTTGCTGGTTCGCTCGACATCACAAGTTTGTTTGCTATCGGCTCTGTCTGGAACGGTCCGAAGTCAGTGTTATGAAGCCTGATTGGTTCCACAATTGATGGAAGAGTGGTGTTCGTGGAATGCATGTACGACTCATGTACACCCCTGACTAGCCTCCTCGGTTACGAAAACTCTGCAACGTCTTTCACAATTCACACCCCTTGAAGAAGAAGATGTGAATGTGTGCGGCAAGACCCAGCTCGTTTTTAGCTAACATTATAAATTTATTTTAGGGAATGTCTGCCATCAATGAGTTACAACTTGATTTACGCTTCAGTGGTTTAGTGGTAAAATTAGCCGTTGCCAAGCCTGTCTTTAAAGTAATAAAACACTCTAAAGTGACAGCTCAGTTTCGGCTAGCCCCGTGTTCGATTCACGGCTGATGCATTTTGTGGCCGTGAAGATGCCGCACAGATTGTGCCGCTTCATTTTTGCGTGGAGGAATGCTTGGACAGAAGTGATTGACGAGTTTGGTGGAACCAGGAACATCATTTTTGTGGGATTTTCATACAGGGGCTATACCGTTGACTTGCATTCCACCTCGTTGGGGATTGCTCTTCCAGTACGATAGTAATTAGTCTTGTGATACATTACGGGTTGTGCCGTCAAACAAGATCTTCGCCATACTGCAGTTGAGCCGTGCTGCTGTCACCGAGCGCAGTACATAAGTCAGTCTGCGCTCCGTTGATCAGGTCTATGGCGGTAGCACAACCTCAGCTACGATGCTGCAAACTCACTTCCCCCCCGTGACCCGAATGATCATGCCACTGACAACGGTCAACTTTGGCAATGTCTTTTCTACCCATGCGATCCCCATGGGTTTGGAGCGAGAGCTTTGGCAACGCATCGTGCAAAAATCGATGTCGTGCCTAAATCTTGCCGTTTTGTTGGCTTGGAATCCACTCAGTGTTGTTGTATCTGGTCACCCAGAGCCACTATCACGGTTGAGAGCTGCGGCGAAGCATGCGGAGCGGGCTTGCGGAAAACCACAAATCCTTATCCTTGGTCCTGCCTTTGGCTTGTATGCTGATGACTCGTCCATGATCATGGCATGAATTTTAGCGGTGTCTTTTGCGAAGAGGGAAATACTAACAGTGACGGGGCGGTAGCGGGACTCTTGCACAAGGAGATTGCAGTTGAGTCAGGGATCCTGGATGGATAGAAAGACCTTATACCTGCCCTCAGCCGGATGTTGCAGCGGGGTGGCAGTGTAAGAGCGTGAGTCTTTGCCGGGAGGTATGGTTGCCGGTGAAGGATATAATTTGAGGAAAGGATGAGTAGAGCACAGCAGCAATGGTGGAAATCGCTTGCTGATACTAATCTCACAAACGTCCCCGAGCATGGCCACGCTCACTTTCACCACATCTAGAACAGTTGTTTGCGTATACCCACCTTTCCATACCGTAGCAAGAAGCGAAGATCATCGTTAAAACTTCAAAGGTAGCGAAGACGCAAAACGTGTACCTGAAGCCAAATGGTGTTCGCATATGAGTGAAATCTGTTCTCTTGTCTTGCCTGCGGCTCAGCTAAACATCTCAGATCGCCACAGGAGTATCATGGTCCCTTCGTGCTTTATCTACTCCATGGATTGGTTTTTCTCTGGACGCGCCAACCAGGATGCGCCCTCTCACTTCCGGCCTTCCAGTCTCAGCTTGCCTCCGGGTCCTGAGTGGTCGTGCCACTGGCAGCGGTCCACCTTCAGGAGTCCTGCAATCCCTCGAAATTCGACATCTGTTCTATGAGACAGGAACGGGAGTACCTCGCATAGAAATTCTGCGGTGTAGAGGTTTGGATGAGCCACCATATCGCTCAGCATTGCCGTGTACTTATACAGGTGAATCAAGTATGCGCGAAACCTACTTCCCACTGCGGTCTTCTCGTAGGTCATCTTGACTATATTAGCATGTACTGCACTCTTGGCCATTATTTTTTCATGCAACATGTCGATAGCGGCATTGCCAAGTGCTGGGATGCCGCGGAAATCGGCAAAAACCCAGACGTCGAGCAACGATCGCGTTGAAAGATAGATATCCTTGACGCGCTCCATATCAGTGACAGGATCCTTAAGTCTGTTTGTGTGAATCCAGCAGCAAAAGACTTCGAAAGTACTGTGTGAGCATTCGAGGTTTAGAAGCTGCTGCTTGTCCTGCGACCAGCCGCCCTCTGGGTCGAGAGCCGCTGCGAAGTATGATGAATGCCATACCAATAATCTACGAAGCAGGGTGTATTCCTTGCGCTTCTTGTTATCTTCAACGCATACCACGACAGTGTCTTTGAAGTCGTAACAAGAGCTTTTGCAGCGTAAGAAGCATACCGTCATTCCTGATTGTCGACATACCTTGGTGCAGCTGTAGAAGGACCCTTGCAGACTGAGAGTGACGAAGGGTCGGGCACTTGAAATTTTTTTGTGGTGGTGGGCGTCGGCGGCGTATCTTGTGCGATGAAGATGGAAGATGCAGAAGACGGTCTGGAGAGCGTGAGATGTGGGTCGTGCGAGGCCATTGTTAGATCAACGTGTGGGCTGTAGTGGTCGATATGAGTACTGGGAGGGCATGAGAGATGTCACAACAATATTGACTGGGATCGCCGTTCGCATCTGCCTTCATGCTGGGATCCACAACACCGGCCCGGCCCGTCAGTCGGTCTATTCGACCAATAAACCACCGATCCTTCAAAGGCTTCAAAGGGAAAGTGAACCACACCTCTGTCTTGGCGCGAAGTTGAAACTCATTATGTTCATTACAAAGTGAAAAGTACCTAGTTTGTGATGGAAGCCCTTTTCTCGAGCTCAGCTATATACACGCTTAATTTGTACAGCTTTTCTCGTGATTGGTATCGACTCTTGATGGTAAATTGCTCCAGTCCATGTGTCTCAGAACGCCAGTGGTATAAAAATGGAAACATAACCGCGGCTAATCCTACTTTCCGATCTGCTTCTCGACGTCCTCAGGCGGCGTCTTCACGGAAGGCATCTCCACTGCATCCGTAGGTGGTCTATAGGCCTGGTACTCCTGCTGGTGCTCGCTCTTCTCGTTGATGACAGGCATGATCATCGAGCTGTCAAGCTCTACGGCTCCTTCATGATTATGCGGGAATGGCCCTTGAGGCTGCCCTGGCGAGTATCCAGGTGGTGAACTGCCCCATGTAGATCTGTCGCCTGTTCCACCACCCATGAATGCGGTGTCTGGAGCATACGGTGTGCCTGACCCGGGCTGGAAGCCTGTCCCTGAATCGAGTTCTGCCTTTCCGGGTATCGTGGAGGTAGGGCGGCCGGGGCCAACAGGATTGCTATCGATTTCTGAGGTTCCTGGCCGCGAGTGACGATACACCTGCTTCTTTGGTGACGCAAGTGCGGCAGGTGCAACATCTGGGGACTCGCCACCATCGGCAGTTGGCTTGTACGGATTTGTCCTCTCCTGGCGACGCTTGCGCAACATCCACAGAACGATGCCGATGAAAACAAGACCCAGCGGGATGCCGACTGCGCAGCCTACAATGAGACCAATATTAGTACCAGAGCCGCTCGACGAAGATGCGCCGCCACCTGAGGCATCGGCTGTTGCGGTTGCGGGCGGGGTGATAATGTTGGTGATGTATATGGTCTCGGGGCCCGAACTCCCTGAAGCAGATCTGACGCTTGTCGCGACCGAGGTTACAGGCGTCGAGATGGCAGACGTCAAGCGCACCGAACTCTCAGAGGACGATGGCGCATCCGAGGTAGAAGGAGATGCTGTTGAAGAGCTAGCTCGAGAGGTGGGTGAGCTGCCACTTGAGCCGGTCGCAAGGCCTATGACTGTCGAGACAACTGGATTAGTGGATGCACGGTTCGAGCCGATTGTAGCGTATGCGACACCATCTTGGAGGTTGAAGAACGGTCGTGGCTCCGGCTCTTCCTGGCAACAGTTCACGCTCGTTGCGTCGCCGTTGCAACACCATTGATTGTTGTGATTTGAGCACTGAGTGATGGATTCGCCACCTCCAACAGTCATGTTGTATGTGCAGAGATTAGATGCACAACCGGGTGAATTCCAGTCCTTGTCGGTACAGCTGTACCTGCCGTGGAGGTCATCGGGAGGGTAGTAGCAGAGTCCGTTGTCGAGACACTGCCAGTTGTCAGGACAGCAAGCAGAGCCTGAAGCTGACGAGCAAGGCTTCTCTGTTTTGGGAGCTGTATTTCCGTTGGGGTAGTCTGATTCTATCAGTCGTCATTCTCAAACATCAGTAGACTTGCTTACAGCATGTCTGCGAGACTACCTGCTGTGCAAGAGCGGCGACGGCGACAGTGCGCGCCCACGTAAGTGTCGACCTAACCATGATGTGTTTTGGTCATCGACAATTGGATGTTGTGGGGAGAAGTGATGTGGAGACAGCGGAATCCTTTGCGACTGGAATGCTCGAGCGCAGGAAAGGAAAGGTGGGTGAGGTGAGAGGACGTGGAAGTCAAGGCACACAAGCAAAGAGAAGGGTCGCAAGGCAAGACAAAAGGGTACACGCCCACAGCAACGATGATCGCACTGCAGGGTTCTTAGGGAACGCTCCCGTTTCCCGTGCACGTTTGTTTGTGCGCTTGTCAAGGCCTTCGCGCTTTTAATCTCTTTCATCTTTAACAGCTCACAAACTATGAAATAGCACGGCATACTGCCCAATGAACACGCTGCACGCGCCCAATGACAGGATAGTCTCACGATAGACCGAAGTGCGCGCGAGGTCACGGTGACGTCTTGCGCAAGGCTAAAAGCCAGATACGGAACCACCATCAGGCTTGGCAGGGAAGCGATGGCAAGCACATCTTGCAAGGTTACACTTGGTGTCGATCGCATCGTATTGGAGTCCAAGCTCGGTTTTTGAAACGGTGCGTTGAGCAGGAATGAAGACAGAGCAAATAGAAGAGAGGGACGTACGCATGGGGCTTGATGAGGTTGTCAGGGTACAAACAGGCAATCGACAGTGCCTCAGAAGCAGTCGCAAACAAGAATCAACATTCGCGTCCTTCGATATTGCGTGTAATATGCTTGTGTGAACCGGCTTCTCCGCCTCCCGTTGTGACGCTACAATCACAAGAGCTTTTCTCTCTATGGTCCAATAGTCCTATTTTGCGACCAGTGCCCGTAGCTCCTTCGCGGTACGACCTTCGGCTCACGTCTCACGCGCGACCGAGGTAGGCAGATCGTCCGCTCCGCGCTGGTAGGTAGATCAGCAGGCGACCGTATTAGCCACTCGTATTGTGCAGACTTCGATACGGAATGGAAATGACGTTGATGCGCGGTTAAGGGAGATGGAGTTGGTGGGGAATGTCCCTGAGACGGCGTGTGGCCGTGCGTGTGGCGAACCCAAGAAAGTAACGGAGACGGCGCCGTTGCCCTGCGTCAGGAGGATCGATGGCAGTGACAAGAATAGATCTGTCGCTTCAAGGTCGCTCTACTAAAGTACTCGTCTTTCGTCGATCTGCACTCGTGGTTGCAGCTCCATAACTGTCTGTCGCAGCCGCGGCAAAATTTGGTCGCTGGGGTGAGCGAAGCTTCGAATGATTGAAGCCACGCGACACGGGCGCTCCGACTGTGCCTAATCTGTGGAACTAGACCCCAGTTTTTCGCCCGGCCTTCGTGAACTTCTGTGGGTACACTTGAAGCAATCCGCTGCAAAAGCACCGAAACTCCGTCAACACCTCAAATCTTAATAGGTAGCACATTTGAACTTTGCAATTGGACTCGGCCGAACCACCGCCTTCCGCCCCACATCAAACTTGTTCTGGTACTGGTTACACCCCATCAGCATCTGACTGGCAGCACTGACAACGTTGAATGAGAACTAACCGTGACATCGACGTTCGATGAATCGAAGCAGCAGAATTGAGTATTACAGTATCGAATTCAGTTTAGTACAAGAGATGCCTTCTCGAACTCAGAAGGCTGAGCCATTACCTCACTAAGCCCCCGTTCGAACGACTTCCATATCACTTTTGAGTGCCTCTACACCAACCCTCCCTCCACAGTATCATTTCTGTACTATTATCGAATGCAGTTCTCATGGCTGTCAAGACTCTTTAGGACCCGGCAGGCCTCAATCTCGCCGTCCGCCTCCGCTTCTCTGCTGCACTCACCACGTTGTTGACCTTAGTCTTCGCGCTCGCAGGCCCATCATCTTTGTCGTTGTCCATGTCGGCATGTAGCACGCCGATTTGATGCTTGATGACCATCAGCAGCAGGTTCCGTTTGAGAGTCTCCGGAATTTCTACGGTTGGCATGACCATCTTGTTCTTCCGAACTTCTTGCTTTGCCTCCTCGGCTTCGTCTTGCCTTTCGGTCTCTTGGTTGGAGATAGAAGTGATCGGGACTGGCTTGGAGCACTTCTCGCAGATGGGCTTGCAAGTGCATACATCCTCTTCCTTCTGCCCGTCGCTCATCTCTGTATCCACTTCTTTTCCGGTGACAGGACCGGCTGCGTTGGAAAGAGGCAGATCCGCCACCTCGTTTGCATCCAACGTCTCGGATTCATCACCATTGAAGCCTCTCACCAGACTCAGCAGCGCCATGACAAAGAGCTCTTTAAGATACGCAAAACTGAAGCCTTCAGATAGCTTTGCGATGATATCGCACAACTCCTCTGGGAAGTCTACAGTCTGGTTCCTGAGGAGCTTCTTACGCCAGTACTCCGTGTATGCGCGTCGCTCCCCCTCTCCAGGTATCTTAAAGTGGTACTTCCTGTCGAATCGACTGGGACGTTTTGAGATAGCGGGATCGAGCTTGTCGAGATGGTTGGTGGACCCGATCATCAAGATCCCATCGTTGGACTCCAGCCCATCGACTTCGTTCAGGAAATAGGAGCGAATGTCGTCGTTGACAAGCGAGTCGAGATCTTCGAATATGAGTAGGCAGGGCGCCATGCTTCGCGCTTGCTGGAATATCAGCCGGATGGAGTACTGCTCCGTCTGGCAATTGGTTTCGAAAGACTTGACGTAAAGCGATGGAATGGGATCGGGCCGGTTGTATAGCGAGGCCATGAGCGCCTTGATCGAGACGGTCTTGCCGTTGCCAGGAACGCCATGAAGGATGACACCGCGCTTCCAGGGTACAGCAAATTGAGCGTACAGTTCTTGGTTGTCGAAGAAGCCTTGTACGTCGTCGATGAGATTTTGCTTCATTGCTGGCGAGAGGATCACATCATTCCAAGATGCACCAGAAACAGACCTCCAGAGCTCCGTCGACTTGTCCCAGTATCCATTGTCAAAAACGAAAATCTCTTCGTGGAGCTGCGAAGTCCATTTTCCTGCAGCCAGAATCAAGGCATCTGTTTCTTGACAGTGGCCATCAGCGATATGCGATTCGGATCGCGGGTGGAGGATGTAGAAAATCTTGGTGGGTGAAGCGAGCATCTCTTGCCAGGTCGCGTAGTATACGATGAACTCTTTGTCTTCCCATATGTACTGGAACCTAGTAGAGCTTAACATCAGATAATATTAGATGGGAGGGGAAGCTTACCTTGCGAACCGGAAATCGTCCGTTGCTTTACCGGGATGCATTTTCTTCTCGATGCCCTCACCAACAGCACGCCAGTGCCTCGTGGCATTGAATTGCTCGTCATCTGAGTCAAGGTTTAGTAGCGCCTGATCAGTAGCAGCAAAGTCGAAGAGTGCGATGGTTTTAGCGTCCACTTCGGTGACGTGGAAGTTCTCGTAAGCGTTGCGGAGCAAATTCAAAATCGTAGTCTTAGTATCGACGCGTTTGGCGTCACAGTGCGACTTGAAGTCATCGAAGATGGAGGCACTGTACTCATGGGTTGCCGCAAGAGTGGATCTGGCTGCCGGCATCTTGTAGGCAGAATCGCTTAAAGGTGATTGAGAATTTGACAGACTGCAATAAGCTCGGAGTCGAATTGCTTTGAAACCAGAAAGTACTGTCTAGAGAGAAGACAAACCACAGAGAAAGCCGGGCGGTATTTATGCTTCAGACGATTACACCCGCATGGTTTAGGTACACTCTCGGATATAATCAAACTTCCAGGAGACACACCCTACACAGCAAGCCCTTCAGCTCGTTGGTCACAGACTTGCACGTGCGCATCGTGAAATAGACGTTCAGGCGCCAGACGGCAGCCTATGCGTGCTTGAGTACAGGTGAAATCGCCACGCTTACGCTGAAGACCATGATAGGTCAGGCTCATCAAGGCGTGCACAACACAGAAAGTGATATTGCGTATTAGCGTTCCTGCAGAACACTGGGAAGCAAACTCGATTAATTACCTCTAATTGTTCCCGGGGACACTGCTGAAGGATTTCTGTATGTTTTCGATAGGTAGCACTGCGACCTGTCAACGCGGATCTGTGCAACAGCGACATGTTGCCAAGCTACGCAACACAATGCATGCTGCAGCAAAGTGGACAAGTCGTTAGCGGGACCCCCTAATCCAACAAATAAGGCAACAGAAGAACACGCGTTTGGTGTGCATCATGCGGGTGCACAGCCGACCTTGCAAGTGTACAGCCAGGCTACAACGTTAAGCCGCATTTGGATGACCGGTGAAACAACAACAATCCTCTGCTTTCTGGCGAAAGTCGTTGCTGTAATTAATAAGATTGTTGAACGTTGAGAGTTATTTTGAGAGAGTTAACACACCCATCAGGACATGTGACATACCTGCATGTCTGTAAGCATACATGTGATGAAGTTTACAATGAGGAATAAGTGCCGTTGGGCTGAGGAGTTGTTGGGCAGGCAGTATAACTAGGGCTGTACTTATGACCATAGGGACCTGGCCTGAATATTCTATAGGCTTCTTTAGTCATTCTTTGCAGTAGTTCACATCAGAAAAGTGTTTGGTGGTTTGAATTATTCATTGGATATCTCGGTAGTTTCATGCTGCCCTCGCATTTCAGCAGAGGAAGTGCAGCTTATGCATATGACTTGGCCAATCTTTCAGGCGTGAATGTAAAGCTTAAATAACTGATGTCCTCTCCGACAATTGCCGATCATGTTCATCGCATCGTAAGAAGTCGAGTCGCAAATCGAATCGCTTAGTGAGCACCCATGGAGCCCTTGCTGTCGTTGGTGTCACCCTGGCGCTCGGCATTCTGTGGTGTTGTTAGAACAGCTCTACACTCAATGATGGCAGGCAGCGATGCTCTCGCCTCAAGGGTATGACGTACCTGTGATGTCTGAACGTCACCCTTCTGGAGGATTTGCTTGATGACCTCATCCTCGTTCGATGTACCGAACTCGTTCTCGAGAGTACCCTTGCTTGCGGTGTTCAAGATACCCTGGGTACCGTGGCTAACATCCATGTCAGACATGCTTGCCTCAATGCAAAAGATGGATAGGCTTACTTGTCGGTGACCAAGATCTTGAAGCCGGAGACAACCTGTGCAAGAGGAATGCTGGAGTCCTTCTTCCAGTTTTGTACGGCCTCCGTGCTGTCAACGAAGACGATGAAGTCCTCGGCCTTGCCCTTGTAGTGGACCTTGGTCTGCTGAGCGTCGCCGCGAGCCATGATGTTTGTATGAGTGGGTTGGTGGTTTGAGGAAGTGGTTTGGTGATTGAATTGAGAGATGTGGAAGCTGAGTGAATCGTTGTGATGAGGGGTTACGAGCGAAGCTCTGGAGGGGTATATAGAGCTTAAGAGCTCGGACCTGGTGACTACGTCATGCCAAGCACGTGCCCTCCTTTCAGCAAGCAATTGCGTTCTCTCGCCTTCTCCTGCAGGATTGCGTGAGACGTGAAGCTCTGGCTGGACCGCAGAATTACCCAAATGCATGGGCGGTGAGTGGCCAAGGACGTAATTTTCGGATATAGAGCCGCAACGCGACTATAACACGTTGCCATGCGTGAACATGCATCAACACCAATTTCAACAGCGTCCTGCGAGATGTGGGTGGCAATTCACTGGCACTCTTTGCCCTTTCATACACTGACTGCTATAATCAAGAGTTGATTGCGATTTCCTAAGTCTATGTTTGTTCCAGACGCACCACACCACACCACAGGCTGTGCCCGCGATGCAGTGACGTCATCCTGTTTCGGACTCAACTGTGGGGCATACGGGTGTGCCTTGCAGGGTGTCGTGTGATCGACTCGATGCTGTTATCCCATCTCGGCCTCGTCCAAATTGGTTTAATGCCGCTATTCCGATAGTATGTCATCTCATAAGTTGCTGTCAGGTGCAATAATAGCATGCAGTCGTGGCATCGTCACAACCCTCAGTAGTCCAACCTTTCCTTTGTAGTAGTCCAAACGGTGACAGAAGAATCGTGATCCAAACGCGAGTATGTTCGAGAGCTTTCATCATCTTCATATCCAAAACTTGAAAATCCGGCTCTTGCTCTTCAGGAACTTCTTTGATGGCGTTACACCGAGGCTTCCTTTTCCCGAGCTGCCACTTTCTCTGTCGCCTTTTCTTTTCAGCTTTGTGGTTTCATGGTTCTGTTGTATCTCAATGGAAGGGTCAGGTCCGCGCATGACGGTGGCATTGGAACCAAGAGACGTCGTCCTTAAAGTGGCCTGTGCACTAGACTCGCTGCGTTGGAGGCTGATGATGTGAGAAGAAAGTCGTCTTGTACGCTTCGGTCTAGCAGGCGTAGGCTTCTCAGTGGAGCGTTCTGCACCTCCTGCGCGATTTGCTAACCGTCTTCGTCGGCTTAGTTGCCGCGTGTCTCGCAGCTCGAAGTCTGTAGGCAGGAAAGCTGCCGGTGCGTTGTGAAAGTCCACCACTGTAGGGGCTGGTCGACGTTCCGATGCGTGAGTCGAACGTACGTCTCCATGCGAGGTCTTGTGCGCCCTGCTACCATACGAATCTTCTGAGCGGGTGTTGCTCATGCTGGAGTAGCTTGGCGAACGGCGTGAAAAATTACTGGCAATGCTTGCCATACTGAGCTTTCGCATGACAGAATTTGCTGATGCCCGAATCTGATTTTCGACTCTTCGATTCGACATCCCTGGGAAAGGGATCATATCCTTCGTCCATACCTCCTCAAGTGCTGTCTCAAGACGTATACGCTCACCTCTTCTCGGAGCCAAGGTGGGAACATGACTTGACGACAAGAGTGACTGCGAGCGAGCCATCGCACCAGGTGAGTACGTCAAAGTGGCTTCCAACGGCTTCTCCGCCTGAGTGTTCTTGATGATGACTTGTGTCAAGTTGGTCTTTGCGCCCAGTGTCACGGCTCGGTGAACGGACATGCGGCGCACCAGGCTGTCTGCGTGGCCGAATACTGGTCCTAGCGACTTGATGTCCAAGCTCAGGGAAGAGACTATCTCTTGCATGGTAGACTGTCCATCGACAAAATCACGCGTCTCGCACATAATTCTTTCACGTAGCTGCGTCTTCCAAACGTCCTCTTCTTGTGCTGAACAGGCACTAAGAATGATCTCGTGTAGCCGATGGTTGTGTTCAAATGCGAACTTCCAGGTATGAGGGGCAGTGTGACATTGCATGCCTATTGATGTTAGCCATCGTCTTTTGCATGTATATTCTAAAAGATACTCGTACCTCGACCATTGTCTGGTTCTTCGATGCTGCCATTTGCAAGGCTGACACAAGCGACCACTGTATAAGGGGTGTAAAATCGACTTGTTGTTGCAAGAACAAGACATGATTTGTACAGAACGCAAACCATGTATTGTCCCTTCACGCGCTCCGGGTTTTGGTACGCTACATGCAGGATTCCACACAAGAGAACGTGACCTAGCAGGCGGAAAACGACGGCACGCGACATTGCCTATAACGCGTCAGCTTTGAGAATGTCCGATAGACAGATGACTTGCCTGTTCCTGGAAAACGAGCCTGTCTTGTAATTGCCAAGTAATTTCGATCAATCGACGGGTCTTTGGGTCGTCCTTTGCTTTATTGACTTCCCGTATAGTCTCTTGTAGTCGGAACAAAGCCTTTTCCAACTCGGCATGAGCCTCTGGATCATCGCACACAGGAGTCTGGCGACACAGATCGTCGAACAGGAGAGGGTACTTGCAAACCCTCTGAATAGGCTACGATCATTGTCATCAGAACGCTGAAGCGGGGGCCAGGGACCTCCTTACCTTGATCAGCAAATCAGGAAAACTCAACGCCTTCTTGCTACCGGACTCGCGATTGTTCTCGGAGACGACGACTTTCTGCAAAGATTCGACCCCTCGTTCGTATTCTTGCCAGCCATGTAACCCTTTACACATTGCTGTGAGATCCGAAGACATGGTCGTCCAATGCGCGCCATATTCTTCATAGGTAAAGAAACGTTTCATCTCAGTCGAATTAGCGAAAGCGCTACTTTGACCATATACAAACCTACATGTCGATTGAATATACTCGCAATATTGCCAACAGTCTTGGTATCGGTGACAAGACCTCGCGGTCTTCTATCCGGAGACCGGCCGATCTCGAGAGAATGTCTCAGGCGCCGAGTCGTTCTGTGCTCGCCCAAGCGACCGGGGATGATGTCTGCACTGTGAAAACGGATGTGCTTGGCCTTGGTGATTGGATAAGCTTCTTGTTGTGCGCTTTTGGTGAAATCCGCTTGAGGAACAGCCTGTTGAAGCTCTGTAAGAAGATCCTCGTGGAGATGCAAGATCTGGGCTATGTTCTGCTGAATAGATGACTTCGTCTGACCAGGTAAGGCAGGAAGGGCAGTAAGAATCATGAAGTAGTCCTGTGAACATGTCAGTCACTGGAGGGAAGGTGAGAAGCAGTCGACCAACGTTGATGAGAACTTTGAGGTCGGCAATGTAGCTTTCTTCTGAAGCCATCAGTTCTTCTACTACCTTGCGGCGCTGCAACGACCTGAGCCACGCGCTTTCGTCAATGACTGACCCAATACCACCACGGTGACTGTCTGTGGATCGACGAGCGTCGGTATTGCTGCTCCTGTTTCCTAAACGGCCATTGTTGTGCGGTCCTTGCTCGGAAGCTGGCGCAATGCTCGTACTTGCAACTGTGACTGATGTAGTCTTGGTGGCCGTGACAAAGCCCATGGAAGACGTCATCGACTCTGAAGTGCGCCGTACTGAGTCTGTCGTTGTCGGTTGAGGTGACCGAACAAACAACACTTCCTCCCCACCATCGAAGGACAGCTCTTGCTTCCTGCGCCGATGTAGGTGCCGCCGGCGCAGAGTGCTCATCCACCGGCGAAACGGTTGCGGATCCGTCAAAAGCGCCTCCGGTGTATCGATTCGTCTTTCTCTTTTGTCGTCACCACTGTTGGTTTCAGGCAGAGGCACATGTATAGCCTTGTACAGATCGAATAATTCCGATCCATCCGTGCGGCTATCGTCAACATCTACACCGCTTGGAGAGCTTTCGCTCCTTTTAGAGGACTCTGTGACATGTTCTAGGTCTACGGCCTTTCTGGAGATATGATTGGAAGTGGCCCTGCTGCGAGGCAGTGCGGATGGCGCTCGATGAAGACCGTAGGTACGTTTTCGTGGCACATGATCTCCAAGCTGCAACCTAAATTCGGATGCTTGGTGCTCAGTTCCAAGATTGAGCAAAGATTGCGACGTGAGAGGCGGCGTGTTCTCCTTTCCAAGCTTCCAGAAACTTGACCTGTTCGAGCCAAGCGTATACAGAGAGCATGCGGACGTATTACGAGCCGTGACATCGCCGAGAGGCACGAGGAATGGGTCCTTCATAGGAGAGCATGACTGAAGGTATGGGTTGTCGCTGAAAGACCGCTTGAGCGGGCTGTGTGGTTGCAGGGACAGCACGTAAGCCATGTCAATGCTGAGGGGCCCGATGCACTGAATGTAGGAGGAGTGCGGGAGGGTGGAATGGCATGTGAGATGAATAAAGCCGCAGCACTGCAACGGCAGAAGGAGTGGTAGGCTGTTACAGGACCTCGGAATACACAGAAAGCATTGCAGTGTACGACAATTGCAGCAGAAAGCACTCCGCGTAACATGGGAAAGCGCAACGAGGAAAGTGAGAAGTGGACTGGCCACGACACGTAGAAGGGCCAATTCAGTATCACACAGGTGCAGGGGAGATTGCACATGGTTGAAGCTGCTGAAAGGTCCATGGGATGCACATGGAGCCGCATGGCAACCATTCTGGCAGGAGCAGGTCACTAAGAAGTCAGAGGTCGTGGACAGTGGCCATGTGCGGAGCTTCAACCAGTCGATGGCAATATTCGTGATAAGTTGGTTCGCTTCAGCTACGATATGTTGTAGTCCTATCTCATCTAGGCCCTCGATGGCATGTTGACGAAGAGAGTGCGGTGGGCGTGGAAGCAATGAGGTGAGCTTAGCAACCTGACCCAGCCCCGCGTTTGCCTCTGAGCGCGTCCTCGAGCTCCCCACCCCCACGTCTGCAGTTCTTCAGTAGCGTCAACACCGACGACCTGTAGTATCGATACTCGCACAATGGATAACATTCACGCGCCTACTGTTTCTTCGGGGCCAACTTCTGGAGGCTATACAAATGGCGTGCCAAAGGAGCAGCTCTCACTGCAAGAGCTCATCGCGGAGAAGGATAGAGTGGAGGCAGAGCTGAAAGCCCTGGGCCAGGTACTGGATTCAGTACGTCCAGCCCAGCCTATACTACAGGAGTCAGCTGACACATGGCTGTACAGCACGGAGTCAACATGAATACTGGCCTCACCACTTTTGACGGCTTTCCACGCAGCGACATCGATGTCCCACAAAGTATGCGCCACCACGAGCACCAAGTGCGGAATCAACTCTGACCGCAGAATAGTACGAACAACTCGAGCGCGCATAATACGGTTAAAGAACGACTACAAAGACCTCATGTCGCGCATCGAGAAGGGTCTCCATGAGCACCACGCACGGATGGCAGAGCGGTCGCAAAACAACTCGGTTGCTGCGGAACAGGCTCAAGCAGGGCAGAACGCGGTGCCAGCAGCTCTAGAAGCACCTTTTGCAAAGGTCAACAGTGTGGTGGCTGGCAGTCCGGCAGACGAGGCAGGCCTCAAAGTGGGCGACAGTATAACCAAATTTGGCTGGGTGGACTGGACAAACCACGAGCGCCTGGGACGTGTGGCCGAGGCAGTCTCACAGAACGAAGGGGTAAGTCACGCAAGCCTGCGGTGCTGCCAGCACTTCAGCCTTACAAGGCTACAAGCTGCAGGGCTTGCACCTAGACCTAGACGCAAACCAAAGCTGACAACTGCGCAGATACCAATCACAGTCAAAGCCTTGCGGCCCAGCAGCTCTGGTGGTCCGTCAGAGACCGTACAGATGCAGCTTACGCCGCGTAGCAACTGGGGCGGACGAGGCTTGTTGGGCTGCCACCTCCTGCCTTTGTAAACAACATCTTCGAAGGGGACCATATCGCGTACTCAGAGCCACCGACAATACCGAGAACCTCAGAATGACGTAGGCCCAGCACGGCCTGACAAAGCATTGTGGTGGTTGGGTTGGTGGCTCAAGGGCGGATCTGATGGGAGACAACAGCGCTTGCTGCGTGGCGCATTGGGCGTGGAACAATAGCATAAGCATGATACCCGGCGTACGATTTGCTGCATTTTAGAATTGAGAAATAACAAGTCGCAAACTGCGGCTTGCTTCGCGCAAATGCTGTGTTTGATTTCTAAGACAAAGCGCAGCCTGATTGGTGCCTAAAGGGCGCCTTTGCCTGCTGTCACAACTGACGTTGCTAAGGAAAAGCGTGCGACCAACAAGGGAAAGTGGCACCGGCCAGCTAGCGATCCCTGACCGCCCGCCGCCAACATCCAAATCTTCAAAACAACCTCTTCATTGCCCCTCACCCAACCCGTCTCTCTCTTCCCCACTCTCTACTAAAGAGGTGCGTCCGCCTGCTCCCCTGCCAATTTTTGGCGCTGCTTTCACCGACCGCCGCTGACATTTCGCCTTGACCAGATTTTGCGCCTCACATCACACATACCCCACCACAACAGACCGCAACCATGGCTGAAGCAAGCGGCGCCATTCCTACCTTCAAGCTTGTGCTTGTCGGTGACGGCGGTACAGGAAAGGTGCGTTGCGACCTTGCAGGCGATGTTGAGAATGTTTTGCGCGGCAAAAGACCCGCGCTCAGCACGACAAACAATCAGCCAGCCGCTCAACAACGAGGGCAGAAACTAACAGCGTCACTCTACAGACCACCTTCGTCAAGCGTCATTTGACTGGAGAGTTCGAGAAGAAGTACATTGCGACCCTCGGTGTCGAGGTTCACCCTCTTGGCTTCACCACCGTACGTTTACCGAACCATCGATCGCACGACCCGGCCACTAACGCATACATAGAACCTCGGCCAGATCCAGTTCGACGTCTGGGACACAGCTGGTCAGGAGAAGTTCGGTGGTCTCCGTGATGGATACTACATCAACGGACAGTGCGGTATCATCATGTTCGATGTTACCTCGCGTATCACATACAAGAACGTCCCCAACTGGCACCGTACGTCATTTCGCTAACATGTCTCGTAATCTCTGCTAACCATACACAGGTGATCTTGTCCGCGTTTGCGAGAACATCCCCATCGTCCTGACCGGCAACAAGGTCGACGTTAAGGAGCGCAAGGTCAAGGCCAAGTCCATCACCTTCCACCGCAAGAAGAACCTCCAGTACTACGACATCTCCGCCAAGTCGAACTATAACTTCGAGAAGCCTTTCCTCTGGCTCGCCAGGAAACTCGTCGGCAACCAGACTCTGGTATGTTGAAACTTACTAAATCATGCATATTTGCGACTAACGCGGTTCTAGGAATTTGTCGCTGCCCCCGCTCTGGCTCCTCCCGAGGTCCAGGTCGACCAGGCTGTTCTCGAGCAGTACCAGAAGGAGATGCAGGACGCCGCTAATATGCCTCTGCCCGATGAGGACGACGCCGACTTGTAGATACGACGATCAATTCGCGTCGAGTCCTACCGCTTGGCTCGGGCGCAATAATGGGTGCACGACATGGTTTACGGAATTTAGCGATCTGAGATAGTCGATTGGGCTGCATCATGAGCTTCGGACATTCTTAGCGAAAATGAAGACGGGCTATGAATGATGGATGGTATCGAACCGGGCGCCGGACTAGCTGGCGTTTCCGAGGCACGAATGCATTAGACGACTTTGGTTTCATAAGGCCTCCTATGCAAGTAAATCGAGTGATTGCGTGCGTTCGAGAGTCTGGCAGATGCGATTGACGTCATCGACAGGCAACAGCAAACAATAAATTACATTTTTGGGCTTCTAACTCCACCGCGCGGAGTGGCTAACAACTGATCGTTCCTCATTCAATGAACATCTACATTCGTTCGTATTGTGTCGACTTTATTTTTCGTTGCTGTCTTTTTCTCCGCCAATTGACGGTTGGGATCCAGAACGCCAGGATGGTATAGTGATAGAACATGCTCATCAACGCAGGTGGGACTGAGCGGAAGCAAGAACGATGAGTGTGGAGACCGCGCAAGGCGGTGAGCGACTGACGCATCGTCGGCGCTCTACGACTTCAACATACTATTCCGCCTGTGAGTACTCGCACAAAACACAACGCACGACAGGGAGTACTTACGGAGCAATCAACTGTGCATAGTTTTGCGGTGGCACGCTGCCACCCTCTTCGATAACGTCCCTGATCACATCGCCCTGGGCAATGTTGCTCCACAAATGGATGCTCATGGCCTTCTTGCTGCTGAACAATGTGTGCGCCACGCCTCTCACCTGACCCAGCACCACGTTAGCGATTGGCCAGGTGTTGCTGTACTGCTGCAGTGTACCAACATCGAGACGAATAGACTGCTTGACAATATCGTCCTGACCATCAGGAACCAGGAAAGACCAGTAGGAGAGGTGCACGACGGACGCCATAACAACGACACACGTGAAGAACGGCGTGTGGTACAGAAGATGACCGGGGAGGCGGATAAGAGACGATATGTTCTCGGCGGAGGTGAGACACTTGGCTGTGTGGATCTCACGCGTCTGCGTCGGGAGCAGGACCTGGCCTGGTTGCACGCAGATGTTCACGCCTTCGACTCGGCCAAAGCCCAGATTGCTTCGCGGTCGATGCAGCATGATTGTGCTGCCGGCGTTGACCATATGAGCTTGGAAGAGCACCTCGTCGACCACGCCGTCGTTGTTGACGATCTCGAGTTTGTTGACAGGAAGATGCAGACGCCAATTAGTCAGATACTGGTCGACGACGTCGACTGCATGGTACTCGAACGCCGAGTCGAGGCGGGCGCATTCGAAAACCTTGCCTAAGATGCGGATAGCATCGATCAAGTAAGTGTAAGAAGAGTAGACGGGAAGGGAAGGCATGAAAGCAGAGTCATCGTAGTCTTGCAAAGACGCCGGGTAAGGAATTTGCTAAAGACAGTTAGTACAGCTTTAGGCGGTGATGGAGTCGTATAGAGCCTAGTGCAGTGGTAGCACGGGTCGAGACTGTGAACCAAGAAGGAAATGATGCCAAGGCGGAGGTATACATACGCCTGAAAAGTACTGATCGTTTTCGCATGGAAGCGGGACGTCTGTAAGAACGTCCTTAAGTTTGAACTGTACACCGGGGTTGACGGCACACAGCATGCCGTTTGCACAGTAGATTCCCCACCATGTTCTCCGCCAGCTCTCTTCGATTTGCGGATTTGACTCTCCGTGGAGTAAAGCGTACTCCATACGGTTAAGGCCGACCTCAAGTGTCAAGTCCTGTGCGATAGCAAAGATGTGAGAAGCCCGAGGTACTTCGTTGTTGGCATGGAGACCAATGGCATAAAGCGTTAATGCCTGTACTGACCACCCATCTCTTGCATAGCTCCCGCTGTCGATATATCTGTCCAAGGCCTCCTTGTACATTGCCGTAGGTATCGCAGCGATATAACTTGAGCCAAGATATTGCACCGCACACTCGAGTAGTGGAGCTTTTCGTTGATTAAAAACCTCCAGGAGCCTCGCCTCCGGTAAGCAGAACGGATGTGAAGCGTAAAAGTAGTGATAGAACGCTTGGATTGCTGTTTCAGGACCGAGGTGGCCGAACTTGTTCAACCTCTGGGTCCCATTGAGATTCATTTGCTGGGGTGCGGCAGGGGGAGGCATGGATTGGACGCTAAGGCTACTTGTCGGGCTGGGTTGACTCATGATTGGTGCATCGCCGTTATAGTAAGAATTGGGGGTCGACAATTGACCATGAGGAGCAACGATGGTACCGTTCGACATGTGGCCATTACTGATGGGAATTGGAGGTGCTTGTGCGCCGTTGATGGCAGATGGCGAGATCTGGTCTTCTGGCTTGCTCTTTCTCTTACCCTTCCATCCACGCCGTGACTTAATATAAGTACAGTCAACACCATCCGCTCGACATCTCGAACATCGAACACCGCCATCACACTTCAGATGCCTGCTACGGCACGGCACGCACGCGACAGCGACAGAAGCTCTCTGGTTGGCGTCGGCGGCGTTTTTGCCTTTCTGGCTGTTTTGTTGGCCATCTGCAGACGAATTTTTTCGGCTGTTATCTGACTGCGGTGTTTGTGCGGTAGGCGTTATGCTCTGTGATATACTGTCGTGGGCCGACGAGTATCCTCCTGGTGACGGCTGCATTGTCCGTGGGGAAAGAGAGCCGTTCGACAGGTCGTGGGTCCAGTAAGCGGGATCTACGCCAGCCGAGCCAGCAGGAACACCCTGCATTGTTTGGGCCATAGGCATGGCGTGAGGCGTCATGCGGAAGCAACTTGCAGATGAAATTGACCTGAATCTGGGGTATGTTGAAACGGGCGGACACACTGACAAGTCAATTAGTGTCAGTGTAGACGTTGAGATCTGAAGCGCGGACAACGGCCGCTATTTCACTGCGATCACGTGCTTGGATCCGCCGCGAACCTAGCGTGCGTCAAATCAAGATGATCGCTATCCCCGATCAGCCTTCGCGACACGCGACGCGCCAACAATTGACAGGCTGCAAACAACTCTCCTTGCCTTCGGCGTGGTCCGCATCTCCTTTGTTGCATCTCGTGCTACCCGAGACCCACTTATCCACATCCGATTGTCGACCCGAGAACCTTAGGAGAATCTCGGTCTAATGACAATTGGAGCGCGGGGTACGCGATTCGTTACTTTTTTCTCCTTGTTCGGCAACTCCTGCGTTACCGTTGTGCTGTCGCTGCATTGCAGGCACTCGATTGCGCTTGTGTGCCGACTCGCCAAACTCAAGCCACCCAAGACATGATGGCTGGTTCGTTGACGTGTTGTTTCAGCTTCATTGGGTTTCTGTCTTGCCCACCGCGGAGCACAAGCCACCTTCCCCAAGTCGTGGCGAGATGCTCTGTCACTTCATCATTGTGCTTTTCTGGGCAATGCACTACGCGTCACTCAGAGATTTACATTGCCTGGAAAGAAAAAATTGACAAGACCGTTCAAGCTTGTGGCTAACCAAACATTTCATGGAGTTCATCGCTTCTGCTACGTTGATCGCCATTCGTGGTGAATGACGCTCGGTTACAACAGCTCTACCCTCTTGTCGGATCGGAAACGTTAACATTGGTCCCTTTAGCCACTGTCTGACTACATGGTGGTAGCACAGCATCATTTCAACGGTGTGCTAGTCAACTGTGAGATTGCGTGACGGTGCTCCACGCGGCTTCCATATCTCACATGGCAAAGGGGCCTCTTAACCTGCTAAACTGAAGGGCTTATGTTTGGTGTTTGTTCTTTTCTCCTTTTGAAGGACCGGAGAGTTCTTGAAACACAGATTGGCGATTGCCCATTAGACTCCCCCTCTATCGAGGTTGAGCTGATACATACATGTACCAGACATCTGGTCTGATTCGGAAGGGACTTGGGTTATTTTAGAGGCTCAAATGGATGTAACGTTGAAACGAGCATCCTCAAATGTGCACTCACATGCTCCGCTCCATACCTTCCAAGCCAATACAGAGTACAGCGTAATTTCATTCTGTACAACAAGTAGGAAAAGCATGAAAGGCAGGCTCATTAGCGTTTGAAGCATACGTCGTTTGCGACAAGGCGATTGCTTATCTTTCAATCCGCACTCAGCTACCTGCCGTGCGTGAAACTCAGGTGCGCCACCTTGCCAGTCTTCCGGCGCCCACATTGCTTCGATATATGTAACTGAGTCAGTTATTGATATCGATTGACCATCTTTGTAGAGGAAGAAGAACTTCGAGGATCACCCGCGATCGAGGAGAACATTCTGCTTAGTTTACAAGGTAGGTGGCTGAGGCTGACTTAGCGTGGAGCTGAGGTCAATCAAGGCTGCGCCGCACACACCCCGAAAATAGTATTTGCGGCAACGCCGCAGTCGCGGTCATCTTTACATGCACCTCAGCAAGCCATGGAAACCTGAACCTACGACTACACGTTAATGCGACAATTGATTGCTTCATGTATGTTGAGCGTGATCAGGTTGCTGATCCTTTGTGTGATTCAATTGACAACCTACAACGCGCTGAACGCACGTCGACGCAGTGTTGATCAGTACACCTGCGTGTTCTAGAAACAATGTCGGATTAGCGCAAGACAGCACATGAACTATCATATGATTATGTTCAAGATCCTGACACCGCGCCGCAATCCTTCTACCCATTGTACTGCGCTCCAAAGCCCGGCGTTGGATTTATGTATGTACGTTCGGACTCCGTATAGCATCAGCCACTGCACAACTAGGTCAGCTCACCACACTGCAACATCTGGGCAAGCACTAGCGAGGGGTTGCGGCTGGGGCTCAGCCGTCCCCCAGCTGCACTGGGTAAGGTTGTGGTCGTGCCGTAACACCACCAATGGTGCTCTTATTTAGAATCAACGACATCTCCTTGAAATTGGAGCGCATTCAATTTGAAATCCAACACTACCTGGCTCTCTACACCAGGCCTACGTAATCGGTCCCTGTTCCAAGCACCAACCAAATTAAGGCATGAGTTCAGTCGAGTCACCGCAGGTGATCCCGTCCGTTGGTCACAAGTCGGCAGAAGCGATTCCCGTACAAGTGGTCACAACCGAAATCTCGGATTTGTCTGTCTCAGGACAGGGGTCGCCAGTACCAGCAAGCCGGTCTGATGAGACTGCTACCAGGATCCTCAGGATCATCGAACAGTATGGACTGAACTACGAACGCACAGGATCGTGGGATGGCTTTGACACGTTCTTTCCCATCGTATTGGGGCAGGTTTCACGCGGTGAACCAGTCAAGATGCTCCTTCCTGGATTCCCTTTCAAGTCCCCGAACTCGCGGGACAAAGTCCTCAGCAATCTACCTGATCTTGGAGAAGAGCTTGCATTGCAGCATCTCAACGGTCTTTGCGAAAATATCAAGACAGTGTACGAACATGGTGCCGAGGTACACATCACGTCCGACGGGCTCGTCTACAATGGTAGGTCTTCTTGTCCTACTTCTAGTCGGATGCAGTGATTGATACTCACAGATTTGCTCGGTGTTCCCGATGAGGATGTTTGGAACTTTGGCGAGGCTGTTCGTCAAATCACAGTAGACCACGGCCTGCACCACCTTAGCTTCCTACGCTTGTGGGATCTGCTCGGCACTCCTGGAACATGGTCGAAAGAGCACTACCTTGCAAATGCAGCAAACATTCGCCAAGATCTGAACCGTCGTTACGGCGACCCTCAGTTCGAAGCGGACATGGCCAATAAATCCAGTAGTGACATGCAGATGACACACACCAAATACCTTGAGTTCCTGAAGTCGGATCTTCTATTGAATGAGAAGTGGCTGGCACAATCTGCAGAAGAGCAAGCTGTTACCATTGCGGATACTGCAAAAGCAATGATGGGTCGTTGGAAGGCATTCGCCGCAGCACTTGAAGCGAACCGTACGGACTACGTTCGCTTGTCCATCCACGATTCTGGTGGTAAGGACAAACTGTCTATGGCGCTGATAACACAGAAGCAGCGTGGTGCATTAGGAGCCACGCCATGGCACTCTGTCGTTGTCGCAGAGCTCGATGGAAACTATCGCTCTGTACAGAGACACACTGTTGACCAAGAGAAGTATGAACTTATTTATCGCAACGGACGGCCATACTTTTTCCGCGCCAAGTCGGACCTCTTCAACTGGAGCGTTGAGGGTTGCGACGTCACTTTCGAGCATCTCTATCCTACAGGACTCATCGTTCGTCCCACTTCTGAAGCGCCTTCCATCACTGCTATTCCCATGACGAAGGTCCGCATCTTGGCGAACACGTTCTCTCCAGTCGTTCTTCGCGGTTTCTCCAATACCGCCGAGAAAGACATCATTGTCAAGAGCGCTCACGCTTTTGGAGAAGCCGGACGGGACGACAGTACAGAGCCTGTATTAGGCGGATCCACGAAGGTACTCAGCATCACGGATCCCAGCTACATCGCCATAGCGCCCAAAGGAAGTGGTAAAGCACTCTTCACTCCATCTCGTCTCTTCTTCCGCTACCTTTCGTCCCCCTGGTCAGTGGAACGCCTCGAAGCTGTGGTCCAGCGCCCACACGACACTGAATTCAACATTCAAGACCAGAAGCAACTTCGCCTGATCGTCAAACATCCAGTCACAGGTGAGCCTTGCCTTCGTTGGCTCGACTCTAAAAATAGGACGAGGCTCACCACACGTGATTTGATCCTTGCGAATGACGATGAGATGCTGATCGATGTAATCAACGCTGGGATCTATGATTGGCGTTCCTGCTTGAGATTCTGCTGGAATGAGGGCGATGTGCTCGTCAGCGATGCTACTGCCACACTGCACATTATTACTTCGGATGAAATCGAGGAGCTGTAAGTTGGCTTGATTTCAAAAATTTGAGATGTCGGGAAAAAAAACATCCACGATCCGGGTTTGAATCTTAAATACGACTACTTTGGTGAGTTTGCAGTATGTAAATAGTGCGCAATCGATGTGGCTGTTATTCCATGCTTTTTGCCATGTGGAGCTCGTCGAGTGGATCGCTACGTGAGGCCGATACCTTGGGCACCAGGGCCGTGATGGGCCGCATTAACTAACCCCACTAGCTGAGCGATGTGATTCGTTTTTGCTAATTTGTGGTCACCATCCTACGGTACGTGTGATAGTCATGGAGACAAAATTGACGTTGCTGTGTCAGGACTGCTACTTCGGTCAACCAGCTGCCCCCGCTGCCCAAGAACCCGCCAATAACACGCGCTGCTTTATTGTCAAACCAATTGAAAGATCAAGCATGCTGGGTTTAGCGTTCGGAAAGCGTTTGAGTTTATCTGCATGCGGCATCTGGCTTGCAAACTGTTGCTTTCATGTAGATCATGTCTCTGAACGTTGCCTGTGGGCAGCATCGGTATTTCAGACTTGTCGATACATTACGGCATGTACATTTGTTTGTGATCGACCTCGTGGTCTATTTCAAAGGGGGCTTTGCATCCTTGATGGACAAGACATTTGGAATCCCATACAGCACGCGGTTCCCAATGCCGTTCCCGATGGGTGACGTAAGTCGCTTGCGCTGGGCAGCCACCACACCTTCAAGATCCCAACAGCGACTCTTACGCTTATACTGTGTATGTATGTTATCATATTGCGGAGTACACAATACGACGATGGACCTTACGAAATGAGGTTTAGCGACTCGTGTTGTGGCGAGGTGCCGCCGTTCGGCAAACGTGCAGGCCCCACTGCAGATGTTCAGTCGATCGATCTGAGCTCAGGCCGCCTGATAGCCCGCACGGATACACCGACGAAAGGCCGGATGTCTCGCGCCGAGATGGGCCATGACAGAGGATCAGTCCCACATGCGGCTTGCCGACTGTAAAAGATGCTTGTATCGCACCGCACTCGACAGACACTCCTGCCGTGTCGTTGTGGTCGCCGCACCGTCTCATGGATGGCATCGCACAGTGCAAGCAGCAGCACACTCCGCCGCCCGAGAGCGGAGATGCCATGACCCTGACGATGCCCGATGGTCAGCGTGCTCCGGAGCATGACTGGACTGAAGATCTACCAAAAACGGACCATGTACGCTTCTTCAGGGAAACTGTATGGAGCAAGAGTAGTCTTGGGCCACTTCACACGTGGTCGCCGACCCTGCGACTATTCACAGGGTTCGTGCTGGCCGATTCACGCGCCGCTTGTCTATGGTGGTAAGTACAAGGACGTTTGGTTCCCCAAACGGAAGTTTACAACCTGTCGCTGACTGGGATAGGGGCGAAGACTTAGTTGCCATATACAACGAGCACTATGCGCCGCTCGCATGCAAAGCTCATCCCAAACTAATGGGATCTACCTTCCAGCAAGGCTACCCAGACCTATGGAGTGGTATCGAACCAATCTTCGAGCGATGTAGAATGACAGCAGCGGGCGTCAACTACTCGTCGGCGACGTCTTTGCTAGTGGAGCGCAAGGGATGGCGTGAGGAGACGTTCTTCAATGGCAATTTCGTCCCCGTTGGACCTGCGTATGCGCCGGAGGGCTTCTACAACTCTATGTTCGAAGTCACACAACAAAAACTCGACGACCGTCGTACGATGATGCTGAACAGCCTCACTTCTGTACCGATCCTCACAGTTGATGCCGTTTCCGACCATGTCCTCGCGACGCTGAGGACGAATACCAACGATGTGCCTATGGCGCTGTTATACAGGATACATGACGAGGGGATGAAACCATGGGCAGGTAGCCTATATTTGGAAGGGCATATCGGGATACCCGATGGACACGAACTGCTTTCGAACGACGTTTCGATCGAGAGTGAAAAAGGGTTGACGCCAGAGCTGTTGCGTGCTGGCACCGACACACTGTTAATCGACTGCGACGAGCGCTTTGATGGATTAGAGTGGCAAGGATGGCGTGAGCGCGCGACGAATATTGTAATCATGCCTTTGACAAGCGGAACGCGTCTGTTAGGGTATTTAGTCGCTGCTGCAAACCCATGCCGGCCGTACGATACACACTACGAGCAGTTTCACCGGGACCTCAAACGTATGGTCTCGACCCTGATAACTTCGGCCTTCGATTCAGAATCTTCCAAGAGACGTCAAGAGCAGCTTGAGGCGGATCTCGCTTTTAGCGACCTAAAGCTTCGACACCTGATAAATCACGCGTCGGTAGGGATGTGTCATGTATCGCTACATGGGGACATGTTGTGGGCGAACGATCACTACTACGAGCTAGCAGGAAACAACGCCGCGCAACATACACAGCCTTTCGCTTTCCTTGACGTATACTACGAAAGTGATCGATCAAAGGCTGTGGGAGTCTGGGACAAACTCTTGGCCGGTGACGATCATGCCACCGCCGAACTGCGTGTGAAGCGGCAATACAAACCACCCGTTGGCGAGCCAGAGCCAGCTCATATTCACATCATGGCCTTTCCTTATCGCGAGAATGGCGAGATCAGATCCGTCATGGCTTGTACAACAGATATCTCTAGACTGAAATGGGCGCAGAGCTTCCAAGCTCGACTAGCAGCCGAAGCTCGAGAGGCCAAACGACAGCAGGAAGCATTTATCGATGTCGTGTCGCACGAGATGCGCAACCCTCTCAGCGCGATTGTTCATTGCGCAGATGCCATCACGACTGCAGTCGAAGAGTGCCAGGCTGAGCTCTCAAATATCCCTAAGCCGTGCATCGATGCACTGAACGACAACATATCATCAGCGAACATCATCTTACAGTGTGCTAATCACCAGAAACGCATCATCGACGATATTCTGACGCTCAGCAAGCTTGACTCCATGTTACTCTCGATTACGCCAACTCCTGTCAAGCCATCGAAGTTGACCAGTTCAATCGTTAACATTTTTGAGGCTGAGTTAAAGAACAACAAAATTGATTACAGCATCATCGACGACCAGTCATTATCAAGGCTCAACGTCGACCACCTGCTCTTGGACCCGTCCCGAGTGACGCAAGTATTGATAAACCTTTTGACTAACGCCATCAAGTTCGTCAAACCCTCCAACAACCCTCGCATCGAGGTCCACTTCAGCGCCAGTCGTCACAGTCCTCGCATGTTATTCCCCTCGGATGTGTTTTGGGCTACGACCAGTAATCTTGACAACAACGTAACAAATAGTCCAGAGTGGGGCACTGGAGAAGAGCTTTACGTGGCGTTCAGTGTCCGAGACAATGGCATCGGCCTCAAAGACAAAGAGATTCACAATATTTTTGAGCGCTTTAAGCAGGCGAATGTGAAGACGCACGTCAAATATGGCGGTAGTGGTCTTGGTCTGTTCATCTCAAAGGAACTGACTGAGAAACAAGGTGGCGAAATTGGAGTTTCGTCTTCTCTTGGCCAGGGTTCAACGTTTGGGTTCTATGTGAAGGCTAGGAGAGCAGAGCGGAGACCAAAGACCGTTGGCGAGCTGTTCAGCGAGCTTGGAGCCAACGAGAGAGCGCAACAACCACTCCAAGTACTGCTTGTGGAGGATAACATCATCAACCAAAAGGTCCTTGGCAAGCAGCTTAGAAAAGCAGGGTGTACAGTTTCGGTGGCCAATCACGGTCTTGAAGCATTAAACACCCTCGAGAAGGAGACATTTGATGTCGTGCTTATGGATCTGGAGATGCCTATTCTCGATGGTATGGCTGCAATGCGCAAAATACGAGAGAAGGAGATCGCAGAGGAGGGCCTGCTAGGAGAAGACATAAAGCGTGGCGCAAGAGATGGCGATCGACTGCCAATCATCGCTGTCACTGCAAATGTCAGGAAAGAGCAGATTGATGCTGCAATGGCTGCCGGTGCGGACAGGGTCATGCAGAAGCCATTCAAAGCTGCTGATCTGGTGTACATGATGAAGAGTCTATTACCTCTGGTCACTACCCCAAGGATTGATCCACCGACACCTGGTTTGATAGATCCGGGCGATGCATTGGTACCGTGAGGATTTGAAATTGGACCCAAGGAGTCCAACAAACAGAATATCCAAGCGTGCAGCACTGCATACCGCAACCAGATCGCCGTGACCAGTCGCGGACGACTTCAACTCTTGCCGCAGAATGATCGTCGAAGGGGTTCTCTCTTGCATAGAACCCGCCCGCAGTCTCGATGAAAGCCAATTCTGAGCACTTCTGAATCTTGGGCGATCGATAGATCACGGAAGGGATACAGCATACTCATGTGTTGAAATACATAACTCGCCTCCACAGAGCGAGTACAAAGAACGAAGAGTACATGAATGAAAGCAACACCTGTTATTGCTCTGTGTGTTTTGCGAGTAACATAGCCTCCAATCACGCATATCCGTGTTGTCCAGGTGTCCCGTTGGCCTGTCACAACGATGCGTCCGTGCAGCTACTTCACCTGCGTTGACCGAGCCACGCTATGCCGTACCTTCTATTCCTGTCATTCAAACTACCCTGAATCATCGGCCACAACTTTACGGTCCCGTCACGCAAATGTTGCGCTACCCCATGTATCACCATCGCAGTGACACAAAATTTCGATGTTGGAGTCCTCTGATAAGACGCGATTTTCTCGTCTTGGGCAGCAGTAGCGCTAAAGCAACTTCGTTCTCGAGGAGGGAGAATGGCGGTTCAATCAAACTCGCATGCTGTAAGCAAGGGTGAGTATCCAGTGGCACGTTCTCAACTCAGGCAGCCCTAACACGCCATGACAGCTATAACTTCGTCGCCATCATCGCTGGTTGAGGCTGGAAGTGCTTTGATTCAACAAGGCGCCGCCATCCTTCGAAGCACAGCCTGTCTCCCTGATATCGAATATAATTGCGGCTCGAACTCTCTCTTCAACGCCTGCTGTCCGAGCACCCTTACCTGTGTGGGAATGAACAAATTTAGATGTTGTTTACCATGGACAAATTGTGCAACTGAACAACTCTGCGCAAACTCGTCCTGGGCTCTATTCGATAACAACGGATACTGTTGCTGCGATCGCGACTCCTCGGGATACAACCTAAGCCATCATCAAGCATGTCTAGGCCAAGGGACTTCGATAAGCAGCGGAACACTGCTGCCCACACTCCTAATTGACCCTGGTGAGTGATTTTGCTCGGATTAACCCCCAAATTCAAGAGGTTAACGCTCGAATGTAGCTGCTACGCCATCGCTGATTGAGACCATTGTTCCTGCGGGATCGTCTTCGAAAGCCGCCGCTATTGGCGGAATACTTGGAGGCATTGTCGGATTTGCCATTGTCGTACGCGTGACTTGGGTCATTCTACGTCACAAACGACGGAAGAGGCTTCAGGGCCTTGCATGCGCAGAGGATAGGCTTATACAGATGGCCAGAGAAGACATGCGTAGAAGCCAACAGCTCGACAATCTCTATGCAATGTATGGAGATGAAGGTGGCAAAAGCAGATATTTCGCTCACAATAAGGAGCAATCTGTGCGTCCGTCATCTTTCGAGCTGCAGTGGTCATCAATCCAGTCACCCAGGTCTGGGCAGCCTGCAGCGATCTAAGGTATAGGTTAGGGAAGGCTATCATGTCAACCGAAGAAAATGACGTATTTTGGTACTCATCTTTCATGCCCGCACGATAACGTCCCGTGACTATTACAGTCGTTGACATGTACGTGTCGTTCCTTCACAGTCAGTCCACATCAATGAACGCCAAGTTTGCTCCCCAAACAACATGGAAGGGTACGACCCTTGGAATCTGTCTGCTTCGAGCCAGAAGTGAAAGTGAGTACCCCACTGCGCTCACCGTGAAAGCACATAACTCTTAGCCCCCACTTCACAGCCTTTCTCATTTCCAATTCAATACCGCAATCTCCTACACCAACCACTACGTTTCCACGATGAGCTCAAGGTTCAAGGTGCCTGCTAAGGCTGACCTGTCGACCTGTAACAGTCCATATGAGACTCCTCCAAGGTCGGTATCGCACCTATAGAATAGAGTTACCAGATTCTGATACATTCGCCAGCACTTGTTACGATCACCAAGATATGACTACCATTGTGGTCACAGATGCCGACATAGACAAAGAGTACAAGATCTTTCGCACACTGCTTATGTGGCACTCGTCGTACTTTGCCGCCGCTCTCGAACCCAACAGTGTACTTGCACCTAGCGGTGGAAAGGCGCTCAAACTCGAGTGTTCCCACGAAGTGTTTGACGCATTCTACTGTTGGTTGTACATTGGCAAGCTGAAGGACTCAGTAGTAGAGTCGACAGAATGCAACGATATTTATCTCTCGGGATTCCTGCTCTGCAAAATCTGGGTATTTGCAGACTGCCGCGGCATTCCGGAGCTTGGCAATCGGGCCATAGATATGCTGCATGAGCGGTGCGTAGCAGCATGGCAAACACCTGGCCGCATTGCGTACATCTACGAGAACACAACGGTTGGCTCCAAGCTCCGTGACTATCTGATTCAGTTTCATGGCTCGACTCGGACGTTTGGGTCTTTACAAGAGGGATCAGTAAACCAAACGGTTGACTTCTTGCACGATATGGTACCTCTGGTCGCAAGCAGGATGGCAGAGGGTCCTCTGGGTAGAGATGCGGTCACACGTTGGGATCGTTGTCAGTGGCATGATCATTCAGGACCGGGAGGCAAACTGAGACTTGAGGGCCGAAAGTAAGGGAGCCTGCCTGAGCGAGAACCATGGCAATTAGTTCTGGAGTGTGAGATCTCAAGAAAACAGCAGAGTAGCTAGGGCGAATAGTAATGACACACGTGAGCCAGCAAACACTGCACAGGTACCCGTTCTGAGTATTATTAGAGTCATCCAACTGCTACCCATGCCATCCTCTAGCTCAAAGATAGCTTCCTGCCCGTCCACCTCCACGTGTTCTGGCACTTCATACCCCACCAGGACCAGCATGTGCATCCTTCGCTTGGCCACCCCTGTTCCGCTCCCGCTATCGGTGAGCAGCCCTACGCTTTGCGCAACGAAGGGGCATTGCAGTCGCACTTTCACCATATCTTCATTGTAGCGATGGCATCTCACATATTTGCACGTGTAAACTCTTGGCTCTTGCTACGCGCCAGAAAATATGAGCACTAAGCAATTGCCTCTTTTGCTCTATCTTCTCGACAAGGATGGCACAGATCATCCGCCTATCACAGTCGAGCATCTGATCGGGTGCTGAGCGTAGCGGCTGACTGTACGGAATATCAATACTCGTCTATGTATGCCCAGCGCGGCTGAGCGAAAGTGACGTGGGTATCCGGGTTGGGGCTTGGAGAGGCAGGTGGGCGTAAACGGCCTGTCAGCAGCGATGTAAGATGCAATTCCTAGGATCTAGCCTTGCTTCTCTCTTCGGACTTCGGTCGTTCATTACTGCGATAGCTGTTACAGTGACAGTCGTACGTCCTTCACGTATAAGGAGTCAATTGCGCATCATGCGTTCTATACGCTTGTGCGCGCTTCTGTTGTTTTTTACGACCACGGATGCAGCTCAGTGCGCCGCGCCGCCACTCGAGCTCCCGCTTCGCTCGCTTTCGGTTGCTCCTGGAACTATTTCCCGTGGCATACCCATTTCGATTGGCACACCGCCGCAACAAATCGTCCTTTCGCCGTCGCTTCAGCTCGACACGCCGTTCATCCCGCGCTATACCAAGTCTTGCATATATGGCGCCAACACACCCATACCGGCCAATGACACAAGATGGGAGGGTCAAGATGAAAAGGCAGTATGTGCAGGCATATACGGGGGAGGCTTTGTCCCGAGCTTGTCAAAGACGTTTTACGACAATGGAACCAATAGTCCAGTCAGTGAGATCTGGTTCAAGAGAGCTCGGTTCTCGGAGTGGCATTTCGTAACCGATGAGTTCGTGTTTGCGGATTACTTAGAGGCGTATGTGCAGCAAACCGAGGTTTTGCCTAAGAAGCGATATGCGAACACTTCTTTCGTATTGGCAGACGAAGGGGCGACATTTGGAGGTTTGAGCAGCTCGGCGTTGAGTTTGACGCCAGCATCGAGGATGCTGGAGACGCTGTACCAGGGAGGTATGGTCGCAAGCAAGAGTTGGAGTTTATCGAACGAGAGCTTGTGTTTGGGGTGCATCGACGGAAATGCATACACTGGAGAGTTCCGAGATGTCAGACCCGCGACTCGTGAACGAGGCGGACTTTCATGCTTGCTGCAAGTGAAAGTCGAGTCGCTCGACTATCACGCTGACGCTACCAATGCGGGTGTGGCGCTGATTGACACTGCGTATGTTACTTGTGTCGAACCTGGTGTACCATTTCTGGTTCTCCCAACGGATGTACGCACCAAACTACCTGGGAAGGTTACTGCTGGTATTGAAACAGCTCTGGGCCACAACAGCTTCTTGAGATTCAGGATTGAGGGCGGTCTAGAAGTGGACGTTGTAATGGAAGAAATTGGAGGAAGTGACACTAAGATCATCGGCGAACAGATCATCTCACTACAAACCGGCAGTTGGGGTGCATACGGGGAAGGGATACCTGTGCTAGGCAGACCATTCACTAAGAGCATCGTTCTGCGCTGGGATGAAACATCACAGCAGTACGGCTTAGCGAAGAAGACCCCCAAAGCGGACGAGAAGACAGAACTGAAGCCATTAGGCTGTGATGACTTTCCTTCCATCAGCAAGTCAGTGGAGACCACGCCCAGTATAGGCGTCATCGTTGGCTCTATCATTGGAGGATTTGTAGCAGGGCTCATATTTACGATGGCTGCAGTATTCTTCTACTGGAGGGGGCATAGAGGCGTGAAGAGCAAATATGAGGCCATGCGTGGCGACGACGCAGTCTCACTCCGAGCAGTCGATCTTGGAGGGCGTACGCTCGAGTCTCGGATGAGTAACGCGTCGAGCGTGCCAGCACCAAGTTTCAGAGAGTCATTACGTTCACACTTCAGCCAAAGATCGGTTTCCCCCCAAAGAGCCGTATCTCACCAACGATAGCCAAGTGTTTGAGGCACCAGAAGGAGGGACAGCGTACCCGACGAAACGGACTAGAGGAGAAATGGGCGTGGATTTTTACGATCAGAGATGAGGGAAATAGTTGCTCCACTCTGGCGTACTGTAGATGGCTTCTGGCTGCCGCCTCAGACAAATGAAAGCTTCTGCGACGATGAATACTCTTGCCGTCATGAAGAGCGGAATCAAGATCCATTTCCAAAAGATCCTGAACTTCTTGCTGTTGCGCACATGGCTCTCTGCTGCTTCGAGTTGCGGTAGCTGGTTCGTTGCAAGGAAGAAAAGCGCTAGAACAAGGCCGGTGAGCCCTGTAGCGCAGGAGCACGAGATCCACATGATCCTTTCAACAGATGTTGGAAAGTAGTCGTTCCACGCAGCAAGGTGTAGACCTCCATATGCGGCCCCGGCGAAGGCTACAACGGTCTTCAGTCTGTCGCGCTGAACGTTGACACTGCCGAGGAAAGAGAAGCCAGGAAAGTTAGGAATATGATCTCCGACATAAATGGGCTCTCCGACAAAAAGTCCCAGGGATGAGTCGGTGAAGAAGAAATTGTCGTAGTTGGGCCGCCTTTTGCTTTCCTCGTATAGCTCATCAATCACTTTATTCGCTAGCTTCCAGCGCTCGATAGAATTGATCGATAGAGGATCGTGGTTTGTGCAGTCGCTGAAACCTCGTCGGCAGTAGTTACGGGTGTGTTGTAATCCATGTGTATGTCCTTGGAGACTGAAAAAGACCTCGTGTTCGGTTGCTACTCTTTCACACTGGTAGACGTAGCTAAGATCATGATCGAAAGGTGTAAATGAAGACTGATGGTGCTCCGCACCGACTTGCATCTCGTGCAGTGGTCCGATGAACTTACGAGGATCTCTCGCGCCTACTGATCCTACTGACAGCCGAGTCCGATGAGTTTTAGAGAGGCTGATCTCCACGGGCTTAGTACTGTCAACTTTCAGATGCGTGGTTGGTATCGTTGGCGATGCATTGCTCCTTTGCCCTGGCGTTTTGTATGCCAGACAGCGGATCTCACTTATCTCATCCACTTTGTCGCCACTGATCGGGCTGCACATCCACATCAAAGCGATGCAAGGATCAAGCTCGGCGTTGCGCTTGATAATGTATGGGTCCTTGATATCCAATGGCTTGTTCCACCAGAGCATGTAGAGAGCAAAGGCGCATATCACATGCCCGATGGTATTGATCTCCAGAAGTGTGACCGGAAGATCTTGCTGGACTCGGGCAATACACTGTATGATCATCCATCCGGCTTGCACGACAACCAGAAACTTGGCAAGACCGTCCGCTTTACTCTTGTCGCGTACCTGGGTATCTCTTACGTCTGGTAGACGGTTTAGAAATGAGAGCAGACGCGCTCCCTCAGCAGTGATACTGAGGGGGCGACTGGCCGTAGACAACTCGTCAGGTCTGCCATGATCTTGGGCTCTGCTATGGTCGTTGTTGTCTATGTAGTTACCAGGCTCAATTACGATGCCGCCCATAACAGCAAAGTAACATTGGGTCATGGTCCATTCTCCAGGCTGTTTCTCGTTCGTTGCCTCGTCTGCCTGTATACCTGTCAGATAATGAAAGAATGCACTGCGACGTCAGAGCTGGCCGTAATCTAGACCTTCGCGCGGGCTATGTACAGAAACAGAGCGGCTCACTGGGTTGTTGCGATACTTGATGTCTTCTCGAATCTCATTCATCAACCATCTCGCGGTTAGGTACTGCGCAAACGCTGTGCTTACGACGACTTCTGGCGCGAAGATGCCGAGCAAAATCCATCGCAGTCGCCTGACGTTCCTGTCCATGAGTCTCGATTGTGTGGTGGGCACATTGAGGTGCAGGGCTGACCAGACACAAATCATTAGTGTCAGCACGCAGGAAACGATGAGATCCCACGTTCCACGTTCGTTTGGTGCAGAATGCCACGCCACCTCCACGACTGCTGTTGCCGAGAAGGCGCCCCGGACAAAGTACGAGAAGAAGCACAATAGCAACATCGTAGATGCGCGCGAAAATGGATTGCGGCCGAGTCAGAAGGAAGAGAGGCTGACATGGTGAAAACCCCGAGCTGAAGATGAGATGTGGGTGTGAGCAGGTGCAGGGGTACTGTGCAACCTCTGCAGTCGCCATTCGTTCGTTAAGAGATGAGGCAGACTCAAGCGCTCCGTCAACTGGCAAACCTCAGTGAGGATATTCGAGCTCGAGATCCGACTGCACTGTGCTGTAGGGCAAGTGTTGACTGCTACTGTCATGTGCCACTGGAGTGACATGGTGCTAGTGTTATGGTGACGAGCAGCGACCAGTGTAGCACGGGTCGTACTGCACCTAGATAGGCACGTCCTGCCAGATGCGATGAAGACGGGGTCTACAAAAGTGATGAATGGCTGGCCGGACGTGCCTGAGTGCCATCTACCCTCCGTCTCAGGAACGGTTTCCTATTGTGTTGAGTCTCAGTCACGACAGCTTCAGGCGTCCAGCGGCTTGTGGAACGCTTGAACCCCTTGAGCAGGAGCCCCGTCGCTCTTCAGAAAATCGGTAAAAGAAGACGCAAACACATCCCGCCAAGATGGATCCGTAATGACGACTTGGATGTATGGTAGGGAACACCGGGCGAGTACAAGACTACAGGTCGTAGTGTACTGCGGCACAGTGTTGCGAGCCGGGGCCGTGCGCCTCCCCGTTCCGACACACTGAGCGAAACAACAACAGCGGCGACCCTCACCATCACGTAGTTCGGCCATCTCGAAACGCAGCACAGATAGCATACCCTAAAATTAGTGTCGGCTCCGTTTCGACCGCAGTGTTTCCACCGGAGCAGCCTTTCTGGCATCGGAGCCGGACGCCGCTAGGCGGGGACCCGAAGGCTTGTGTAGCAGATGTCTCGACATCTGAATCGCAAGCAAGATGAATATATAGAGCGCAGAAGATGTATTCAGGAATGTTACAATAAAGACTCAATTCATTCAAATCCTTCACAGCGAGATAAACAACACCCCACACATACCAAACATCATGTCGCAACAAAAATTGAAGCCTACCTTTGACGATGTCATGGGTTGCCAGACTGCAGTCTACGAGTGGGCAGACAGCTACGACAGCAAGGCATGCAATCCTCACTATGTTTCACGTGACGAGACTGACAGCAAACAGGACTGGGACCGCCTGCGCAAGTGCATCGCTCCAACACTGAGAATCGACTACCGCTCCTTCTTGGATAAAATCTGGGAAGAGATGTCGGCTGAGGACTTCGTGGAAATGGCCTCTGACCCTGCCGTTCTCGGAAACCCTCTCCTCAAGACACAACATTTCATCGGTGGCACACGGTGGGAGAAAACTGCGGAGGACGAGATCACCGGATACCACCAACTGCGCGTTCCTCATCAGAGGTACACGGATGAAACGCGCTCGACTGTTGCCGTCAAGGGCCATGCACACAGCGCGAACACGCACTGGTACAAGAAGGTCGACGGCGAGTGGAAGTTTGCTGGTCTCTGCCCAGATATCAGGTGGTTCGAGTACGACTTTGACAAGGTCTTTGCTGAGGGAAGGGACTCGTTTGGCGAGGAGAAGGATTTGGCGCAAGCGGCCAATGGAATCCCGGCAGAGAAGATCTCAGGGCACAAATTTGACTGAGATGGAGTCTGAGGAACACGGATACAGATCCAGTTGTCTGGTTAGCGCCAAGTGAGGGAGTTGTTCAATGTGGAGATACCAATAAATGACATGATTTTTCTGCTAGAGCTTTGCTGATGACGCTCATTCTGGAGTGGTGTGGTGGCACATGACCATCAATATCGAACTTCGACATTGCCATGCATGCCTTTTTTATGGAAGGTGATGATGGAGTCGGTTCGCCTTGCTTGCCTTTTGCAGCGCCTGGTGGTTAGTGTTGGTGTTCTGACCAGCGCGGTGAGGTAATGCACCTGCAGGCCTGCCGTTGGCCTGGCGGGCGATTAGCTGGAGCCAGTACCGAAGAATGGAAGCGCACACTGGCAACGTGATTTGACGAAAACGTTGGTGCAAAGTCTGCAGCGCAGCACAGAGCCCCTCACAGGCGGCCACAGCTGGGCCCAAGCAGCGCTGGTGGGGACAACGCAGTTCACGACGCCCTCGCGCCAGCGGGCAGGAGGCACAGCAGCTGCAAGTCATTCACCGCGCGCCTGGGGGTGGGCCTCTATTAATAATGCACGGCCGTGTGGCCCTGGATCGTGCAGAAGCGCTGTCCGGCCAGCGAATCTGGAGCAGGGCTGCCACGCAGCCTTGTCGGCGGTCATCGCAGGCGAGGTGTGACGGAACCACTAGGGAGAGAGGGGAATCGACGTGTTGAAGATCGCCAAAGCTTGAATTCAGCCCCTCAGCCAGTGCGCCATCGTCCCCAGGTTGCTCGGCTGCGAAGCCTTGGTGCCAGAGCTTTCGCTACCGATGCCCGCCGCCACACACGACCAGCGGATTGGGCGGAGTCCAAGATTTGGGCGGATTGGTCCGGCAGCGAAGCTCTCTTGAAAGGCCCGTTCTTCACATCGTCTGCGCTCGCTCTCCCTCCTCTACCCCACCCACTCCCTCTTCACATCTCTGCTCAGGCAATCGTCTTGTGCTTTGCTCCTCTGTGTTCCTTTGCGTAGTCGGTGTTCTCTGCTTCGCGGGAGTTTCCTTTGGCCTTCAGGTAAGTCCTCCCCTCTCATAATTTTCTCGCTTGCCTTGGCGCGGGCGCTGCGTGCGGCCTGGTGGGTGCATGTTCGCAGGTGACGCACATTTTTGGTGCAGACTGTGCGCTCGCAATTGTGAAGCATTGCGATGCATGCATCTGACACTGAGCGGTGCTGGACTTCTGACGTCGTCGCCTGCACGGACGCATTCAGCGAGCGCATCTGCTTTTCTTGCCCTCGCCTGCTCGCTGTCTGGTGTCGCCGACGACGCGCTGCTGCTGCCCACCCCGGTAATGCTGTTGGTCTGTCGCCTCGTGCTACGCCTGTGCATGTGACCGCTCTGTCAGACAGACCTTACTGACTGCTGCCGTAGATCTCAATAGAGCGTCTACCTCACGGCCACTCTTTCACCCTCCCGTCTTCGTCAGGCCAATTTTGGATCGCGAGTCGGAGTTCAGTCTGTCGACACCTTTCCTGTCACCTACTTGCGCAGTCCTTGTGTCTGTTACCTTCCGTGTGCTCTTGCGCCCGTTGCAACACGCCGCTTCAGTGATAGAACTCACTACCGGGACCTAGTGGTGAGTGCAGCCTAATGCTCATTTTGCACCCCTCACTGCGCCTTGGCCGCCACCAGAGTTTGCGTCGTTTCACTAACGCTGACTGTGGCTTTGCAGACTACACACACGACCGCGCCTCTCTATCATACTTACGCGCATTACTCTTAGTCGACGCCTCATCCTTCGCCCGATCATTACCACTTGATCTACCGCAACAATGAGCTTCCAACAGCAATACGAGCAGTACCAGGGCCAGCAGCCCGGCGAGCAGGGTCCCAACCCCAACGTCTCGCAGACCGATCTCGGCCAGCCCATGGACCAGTCCGGCGGCTTCCCTCCTCAGGGTCAGATGGGCCCTCCCGGCAGCGCTGGCCCCGACGGCAACGGTCAGGGCGCCGGCAAGACCACCCTTTGGTGAGTTCCATACCACAATCGCCTGCGAAAGCTCAATTGCTTGAGCGATGGCGCTAACACGATGCAGGATGGGTGAGCTTGAGCCTTGGATCGACGAGAACTTCGTGCGCAGCATTTGGTACAACATGGGCGAGACCGTCAACGTCAAGATGATCCGCGACAAATTCTCTGGGTTAGTGCACCAACATGTGGTGGCGATGTCATACAGGCTAATTTGTGCAGCAGTAACGCAGGATACTGCTTTGTTGATTTCGCCAGCCCTGATGCTGCGTCGAAGGCCCTTAGCCTCAACGGACAACTCATCCCCAACTCCAACCGCCCTTTCAAGCTTAACTGGGCTTCCGGTGGTGGTCTTGCTGATCGCAGGTGAGCAACTCATTCGGCAATTTGGGCGTGGTTCAACGAAGGCTAACATCGAGACAGCCGCGACGAGCGCGGTCCCGAGTACTCCATCTTCGTCGGAGACCTTGGTCCTGAGGTCACTGAGTTTGTCCTCGTCCAGCTCTTCCAGAACAAGTACACCTCTACCAAGTCTGCCAAGATCATGTCCGACCCCATCAGCGGCATGTCGCGCGGCTACGGATTTGTCCGTTTTGCCAACGAGGAGGACCAGCAGAAGGCCCTCACCGAGATGCAGGGTGTCTACTGCGGCAACAGGCCCATGCGCATCAGCACCGCGACTCCCAAGAACAAGAGTGGCGGACCCGGTGGCCCAGGCGGTATGAACATGCAGCAGGGCGGCGGCGGCCCCGGCATGGGCATGTACTCCATGGGCGCTCCCCCCATGGGCTACTACGGCGCTCCTCAGCCCATGAACCAGTTCACTGATCCCAACAACACCACCGTGTTTGTTGGCGGCCTCAGTGGATACGTCACTGAGGACGAGCTTCGCTCTTTCTTCCAGGGCTTCGGCGAGATCACCTACGTCAAGATTCCCCCGGGCAAGGGATGTGGTTTCGTTCAGTTTGTGCAGCGTCACGCCGCCGAGATGGCTATCAACCAGATGCAAGGCTACCCTATTGGCAACTCCCGTGTCCGTCTCAGCTGGGGTCGTTCTCAGAACAACTCTGGTCCTGCTGGAACCCCATACAGGCCTGCTCCTCCCCCTCCCGTCTTCGGTCCTGGCATGGGTATGCCCCCCCAGCACCCTGGATATGGAGGTGGTTTCGCCCCCATGAAGGTAAGATATCCCAGCATTAACCTAATGACTTTATGCTAATAAATCGTCTAGTAAGCACATTCTTTCTATCTATCTCTTGCTTGCACGGCGCTTCTTCCGTGGTTTGCTCCGTTGGCTTCTTGCAATGACCCCTCTCATGACTCGTTACGCGACTTTCGAACGATTTGGTTCCTTTCTCTACCTAGGCGGTTCTCCAAAAGTTCTAAGTTCATTCAACGACACCAACCTTGCACGAGGGCCTTAGAAGGGCGTCTTTGTATACCAGGTCATCTTTTTGCCCACGGGTTTTCTTTCGGAGCTGGCTACTTCTCAATGAGCATCTGGGATGCGGTGGTGCTGCTTTCTGTCAAGTGCCCTTTCCTTATGAATGTGCGCTACTGCGACTCAGATTGGCTATCATTCCAATCACATGGTTCTTTGACGCGTTCTTCGTTTGTCGTCGTGCTCTGCTTGATCGGTACCTTCCGTTTTTGTGAGCGTAGTGCAATTTCGCAAGCTAGCTCGAGTCTCTATTTCGAGTACTACTGTCCATTCAGTGTATGCTAACGACAACCTCTAGTCCCTATCAGCAACTGCCGCAGCAGCAACAGTCGGCTGGCTACGGAGGACCCCCCGGTCTCCCCCAAGGCCTCTCGCAGAACGGTGGCCCCGGTAGCCTCAACGGCCTCGGCCCACTCTCCCCCCGCGGTCCTGCTAGTCCCTCCAACGGCACCCCCGGCGCGTCCGATCAAGCGTTCTCGCAGCAACTGAACTTCAACAACACTTACTAAAAGCGTCTCGCGTTCAGCATCACTGGGCATAATCATCTGCGACATGATTTAGCGAGGAGTTACGGTCCAATCATTACTCGGAAAATATTCTTTATGATTATGCGAACATGGGAAACGCTAGTGCTTCTTATCATATTGGGACGGACATGATAGCTTTGCAATACTTCCAGTACGGCGTCTGGCGAAGTGTTGTATGGTGTCACCGTTGGAACATCAAAAGCTGTGTTGAAGCCTGTTGGAAAAGTTATGAGTCTCGTTGGCGCCGGGCGGCAGCAGCTGCCTCGCCTTTGTGTCCCACTTACTGTCTTGCGGTCACTAGTACTTTGTGCTTGTAACTGCTTTCATGAGGGGTTGGGTCAGTAGACTGCTAGGCCCCATAAAATAAAATTGAGGTACCCTCCAAATGCTGTTCCCTATTCATTGCAAACCCGTTACAGTTTGTCAGTGGAATCAAAATGGCAATGCGGTGTCAATTCCCTGTACTTAATTTTTTGCCTGCGTCATGCTGTCGGTCCACGGCTAAGATTGGAGGCTTGATTGCAGTCGCACTTTCCGCAGACACTTCCCAGCATCCTGCCCGCGCAAGGCTCGTGGACCGTAAACAAGCCCAGTCCTCTTTCTGCCAGCTCACACCCTCCACGCAACACGGCTGCCACACTTTTTGGGCTTTGCAATCATTGTGCAACGTTGGACAGCCACAATTGCTTGCCTGCCATGCGCTACGACAATTGGGATATCATCCTCTTCCCTGATGAATCGAACATCCCCATCCCCGAGTACAAGACTGCTTGTTACTTCTCACGAGACGAAGGTGAGCCGCCAGATATCATTGCATGCCCTACGTCTACGCATCTTGGATGTGAAGGGCAAAGACTGACGCGACCTGCTAGACGGCGTTGAGCTGCCTACATTGCGAACATACATCGGCTCGCTCAAGCCAGAGACTCCATTTCGTATCTCTGTTCATCACTGGGGCCCACAGAAGCCTTCGCCTTTCATACAACAGGTCCAACGCAGGGTCGGCTCAGATATCACCTTCACCGTACAAGTCATCATCGACGGTACCAGGCTTTAGTGAGCTCAGGCTAGATGGCTTTGATATGGAATCCAATCTGATCAATGATAGCCATGGCAGCTTTGCGGTAGACACCAGTTCACCACAAGAAATTGGTACGTGGTCCATCACATTACGGCTCCTTGCGTATGGAAATAATTGGAAGACAGCATACGAACAGCGATCCTTCAGGTCATCACATTGTAACGAGCAACCTACCAGTCATCCAAAACAACGCCTTCTGTTCCCCAAAAGTGACAAGAATGCCCTGTTGCAAAGCTCGGCATGGCAACCTCGTGGAACAGATAACCGTATCAAGATCATACTGTCAGAGCGACTCATCAATGAAGAGGGCTCACTCAGTATGGACTGTTGGGGAATCGTCTGTTTTTCTTTCCAACATGGTCCTAGAGGTACGTACTCGACTTGCGTATTAGATGCGCCGCGCTGAATCAAACAGAGTTGCTGGAGCAGGCCGGCATCGCATACCCAATAATTGACCCCTTGCGCTCCTTGGTGGGAGATAGAGCCACGTTCACGGCAAAGCCTGCTCTATGGAGCACAAAGACTCGTACTCTACAGCGAGGCTCTCGCGAAAACCCCAAATATTCACCAGACTCCGACTTAGAGTCTTGCAGACCGCCCAAACCTGAGCAACACAAACAACCTCCTGCACGAATGACGTCAACCTACCCGTCACAGCTCATGGGAAACCAAGAGGGCGGTGTCCCTGGTGTCTGGCATGACTTCTATCGACCTTTCATTGATGGTGACATCAGTATGGAAACATGGCCGTCGCAACGGTATGCATCCAACGTGACTGGAGTACAGGGCTTCCATCATTCTCCCCTCCCTCAATATACAGTACCTACTTGGCCACACGGTATGGTAGCGTCAGGACAGCACACAGGTCCGAACATGGGCGGCACTCGGCGTCGAAAAGACAACAACGCTCAACAGGTCAGAACGGCCCTTCGGGACGAACAATTTGGGCAGGTTCTGGAAGCTCTGAGCCCATCCAAAATGCATCGCGGTATACCAAATGAATTGCTTGTACAACAGCAAAAAATGCATCAGCTAAGTACCCAGCCTCATCGTCTTCCTAGGATGGGCGCCCTCTCTGTTCCAGTTCGACCCGCCTCGGCAGCCGTTGCAAGTTCGGCTGCGTATCATGATCCTAATGTTGTTTCGCGGAACGGTGCGAAGAGACCCTCCTCCGAGCAAGCGAATTTCAGTGCGAACGGGCGCTCCACGGTCAATCCCCGAACAATGCATCACACAGACAATAAGGAAAATCGTGATTCAAGGATACCAACACATAATCCATTGGCACATGCGCCGCAGCAGTCCGGCTCGGATGTCTCTGCGAGAGACGGTTCACCAAACTTCTCGAGTCTCTCGAGGTTTGAAGCAGATCCGGTAAGTCTGGGCAGCACGATTGGCGGCAAAGCGAAGAGTAAGAAAAGAGGGCTCGCGGCTGAAGTGAGTGACTCTCTCGATATTGAGATCCGTCAAGACCCAAGCTTGCTTGTTGTCCCAAGCGCCAAATCCACAGTGCAAGAACAGCGCAACGCAGAGAATTCGGAAAGAACATCACGCAACCACACAAGCGGAGGGTTTTCCGGCGTTCCTGATCATGTCGAGATCATCGATGTGGATGCAATCGATCCGAATTTGGTCGCAGAAACGACAGCCGATTTGGCTAAGTTGTCACCTTTCAAGCCCTTCCACAAGGCTGGTATGTCAAGTATTAGCAGTACAGGACTGCTTGAGCGGCAGTTGTATAGTGCTTTGGGAGAAGAGCTAGGCAGTTTCGAGCAGCAGATAAGTTCAACGGGGATGGGGCCCGAGCTTGCCCAGGCTCTGTCTGGTGTTGGTACAGACAACGAATTGATTGACAGCACTATGCCCGGTCCTACCCTGAGCGATTTTGGGCCTGCAGGCAAGAGGAAAAGACAAGGTACCCTTGGTGGCGAGAGAGATCCGAGTCCTATGAAGAAAAAGGAGGGGGCGCGAAAGGCTATGGTGGAGGACGAGGAAATGCCTGAAGACCTGCCGCAAATGAGGGGGGATTGACCTATATATCAGCAATGGGTCCCACGTTGCTGGAGATCCGGCCGTCAGCTGCTATGGAGTACTGTTAGACGACTTTGTAACGTATTGAGATCATGGTGGTGGTATACATAGCGACACAGAACCAGCCAGGTGTATTATCACGTTTTCCGCATAATCTACTCCTTGAACCTTCCACCTTCGCTTACATCAGGATACACATCAAACCGCCTCTGTGTATACAAGGGGATACCCTTTCGTGTCTCTTCGATTTTTCCTGCCTGTAGTTCTTGCACGATGATCCCCTCTTTCTCCTCTAATTGCTGCAACACATGCGCATTGGGGTCGACCACCATACTGTGCCCCCACGCATTGTAGTCTGCCTTCATATCTCTCGCAGGGCTGCAGAGTCCCACAAATACCTGATTGTCCGTAGCTCTCGCTCTAGCCAGGAGCTCCCAATGAAGTGCGCCGGTCGTCAAGTTGAAAGCGCCAGGATAGATGAGCAGGAACGCGCCCTTGCGTGCCGCGATTGTCGCCAACTCTGGGAACCGTATATCATAGCAAATCGCGATGCCCACTTTTCCATACTCGGGCAAATCGACAATCGTAATTTTATTCCCTGGCGACAGTACATCGGACTCGACAAACTTGATCTTCCCCGGGATATCGATATCGAAGAGATGCACCTTGCGATGCGTTGCAATCAAATCTCCCCCGGGCCCAAACGTCAGTGACGTATTATACAACGTTTTCGCATCCGCATGATCGCGCTCCGGAATGCTGCCCCCAACCAGGTACACGCCGGCCTCGCGAGCGAGCTGAGCCAGCGCGTGGAAAGTTGGCGATGCAGACGCGCTCGGCGGCGACGGCTGCAGCGTCTCGGCGTACGTGTCGAAATACTTTGTGCCGTAAGGTGAATTGAAGCATTCGGGCAACACGACAAGGTTGGCGCCTGCGCGGGCGGCTTCGAGGACTTTTGTGCGCGCGTTGTGCAGGTTGGCGGTTTTGTCGGCGCCTGAGGCGAGTTGCACGAGCGCGAGCTTGAGAGACTTTTTGAGGAGTTGTGACATGGCGGGTGGTGTGAGGGGGAATTGGGAGGTACCAAGGAAGGTCACGGTGAGCGGAGGGGAGTAGAGGGAGCGGAGATGCTTTACGAGCTCCTTTGTGGAGCTGGGAGCTGTTGTGGAGCTGTTGGAGTAGGTGTTGGAGTAGCGGGGTGCTGAAGCCGATGTCATCATTCGCGTCTACTTGCCTTCCGCGAATCGCTGGTCAAATGCCGACGGAATTGCGTGGTATACGAAGTACTCCGAGTGCAACTGGGGTGCCATGAAGCCATACATCGCCGTGTACAAACGATTAATTCCATCTGTCTTTCAAATGCGCAGATCACCGCCTGACATTACCGCAGAGGCGAGAGATACAGTCATCATGAAGGATTTAGCCCGCCTGGTGACGATTTCGGCTTCTAAGCATCAGGTACATATCGTCCTTTTGAAGACTTGTCTCAGCGCCTTCCGTGATGTTGATTGACGAGGCAATTGTTAATTGAAGTACAAAAGTAAAGAGGGAGAAAGTCACGCGAACACGCGCCACTTCCGCGTCACCTTTGTCTGCCTGAAAGACGAGCAAGAGCTCTCCCGCAAGATGAGTCTTAGGGTGGATCTATACGAAGAGGAATACATAGAGTTAGTCCAGACCAGCACATTTAAACCTCTTGGTTCCTGGGCCAGGTGACGCGATAGATGCGAGCACGCTAAAAATGCGCTTGCCGGTCTCGGTCTAGGTCGGCGTGAGATCGAATGCCGGTGCCGGTGATGAGATAAGGCTATAGTGCGCCCCCGCAAGTTGACTCCAGTACACAGTCTTCTAATACTTACACACCATGGATCAAGGATACTTCGAAAATTATATACCACCCCGATCAGATGAGGTGGATGACATATCCTGGCTTTCGGAATTCGTTGCCACTGATAACGCCACAAGCACCGAAAATTGGCTGGACGAATTCCCTCAATTTTCACCAGTCTCGATTTCTAACAATGCGAGTACCGGCCCACTTGAGTATGACTTCACCGATCTTGGAATGCTGGCCACTCCGGACGATCATACAACAAATACGGTAGTGCCTGATATGGCAGCGCCTCTATCAGTACTACTCCAGCAGGTCGAACAGGAACGCAAGCTCGAGACCGTACAACAAAAAAGGGCGCTTCCCCGCAAACGGAGCACATATTTCAAACGCCATTCATGGAAGTCGTCCAGTCCTCTACCGATCCGGACACCGGACAATGGTGATGGTGCAACACAGTCTCTAGCAATGCAAAGATGGCAAGATTCTCCACCGCAAAATGAAGCTGCTTCTCTATCTGCTATCTGCAACGCGCTAGAAAACCCTGTGAGAACTGGTACTCCCAGCAGCCCGTGGATGTCCAATCTCGACGCCTTTCGCACATATCGAACACCACCCTCATTGACCAGTGTCGCGAGCAGTGTATCCTCTAGACATTCGGCGGGCTCAAGTCATTCGGCGGCGTCTGGAGCATCGAAACGTTCTCGCATCGCAAAGAAAACAAGGAAGCCAAGGACCATCCGGAAAGATGCTAATCCTGAAGATCGCATCTTCAAATGCACTTTTTGTTGTGACACATTCAAACACAAGTACGACTGGGCGCGACACGAGCAGTCACTACATCTGAGTACAATGGAGTGGCAATGTGCGCCCCACGGTGGATCTGTCGTGCTTTCCACTGGCCGGGCTCACTGTGCCTACTGCAGCGCACTGGATCCAAGTGCAGAACATCTGGAACAACACAACCACAGTGCCTGTCATAGCGAGTTGGCTGCACCACGATCGTTCCGACGTAAAGATCACCTCGTCCAGCATCTCCGCTTGTTCCATGAAATAGAGACATTACCTCTTGTGGAAGACTGGAAAGTGAACCTGCCACCAATATCCTCACGTTGTGGGTTCTGCAACGCAAACATGAGTAGTTGGGACGAGCGTGTCAATCATCTGGCTGCACATTTCCGGGAACGCAAGACAATGGATGACTGGACGGGCGACCACGCGTTCGATGCAGCCACGACAGCCCGTGTTGCTTATGCCCTGCCACCATATCTCATAGCAAACGACTCGAGGAGTTTGGTCCCTTTCAGTGCCACCGACCCCGCGTCGAGGGATCACTTCCTGCAGCTGACCTCGCGCCTCGACCAGGAGAGACAGCTTACGGCCCCAGACATCCAGAATCAGGCCTCCGCAGTAAACCCTGTGGCGTTGCCGATAATGATGGAGGATGACACACTGATGTTCGCTGATGTTCTAGCCCAACACCTTAGTCAATTTGCGCGCAAAAACATCTTAAGAGGTATAATGCCTACGGACGAGATGTTCCAGCGTGAGGCCAGAAGAGTCGCTTTTGGTGATGAGGATGGTTGGAACCAGACACTAGCAGACAATCAGGAGTGGCTGAAGAGCTTCAAGGAACAGGGCTGGCTGGATCAAGCGGCACAGCTTCGTCTGGTCTAGAACATGGGGATGGTCAGCTGTCCTCAGTCATCTCCAATTGAGCATGTACTCTGTGTATTATACCGTGGTGGGCAATCGCTGTGTCTCATTTGGGAAGAATCACGCCGACATGTGTCTTAGTCGGTGCAACCTTAGTGTCACGTTCCAAGCTCATCGAAACCACTGATGGAATGTTCACTGTTCGCCCGTTAACGACTGGGTCTCTAAACATAATGGCGGGGTGACTGGGTCAACGTTACTAAGTAATCGGGATACAAGTCGTTGGTACCTAGCCCTAAAGTCTGTCGTTAAAGGAGACCAAGAAGGTATTCGCAAGGCAATCGAGAGATTGAGGTTAACGATACTTTTGACTGAAATTTTAAAATAGCGTAGGATTCGCTAATCGTCTTCTGGCTTTTCTCGCAAGCTGAAAGCAAAGTCAATCCCTTGTCGTACCTATTGAAGAATATGCAAAGCTTGACAAAATCGAAGATATAGTGTGGACTTTTGCTCATATACAACTGTTTTTGTTGTTGGGTATGGACCCCACAATTCCTTCTTGATGAAATTATTGTGCTTGCCTCTCCATCCTTATAACATAATGTGCAAAGCAACAATTTCAAAATTACCTTGGTCGGCGGACTACCTGCCGTAGCCAGTACGCAGGGCGTGGCTGCAGGGCGTCATTGCCCGTTACGGCTAGCGCCAAAATTCCGATCTCGCAATCAAGCAAGGTATAACATCGATATCCGAGGCATTAGTTAGCACATATGCAGGTATCCAAAGACCTATCGGCTTCCTCCAAGTGCACTGGAGCGATGCGAGATGCAATGGACCCTCACATAGAGCTCGCCTCCAGCTACTCCAACGTCCCCCAGTATGCCTTCGCATTCTCAAAAGTATGTGCAACGCAGCTAAACATAGTGGATAACGCTCATTTAGATTATTCTAGCGTCAGAAGCAGCTTGTACTGTTCACAGGTCTCATCATTGCATTCAACAGCACCCTTGGCTCGTCCCTTCCGTCCGGTGCCAAGTCATCCATTCTTCGGGACTTCAATCTCGACCCGTCAGCCACGAAATTCGTTCTGTTGAACTCGCTTTACCAAGTTGGATTTGCAGTATCGCCGTTGTTTTTTGCTCCGTTGAGCGAGCACTTTGGTCGCCGGCCACTGCTAGCAGGCAGCTTCAGTTGCTACGCGTTATGGACGCTTTGCTGCGCGGTAGCGCCTTCCTTTACTGCCTTGGTCATCTTCCGGCTTCTCGCAGGATTAAGCGCTGCGGTTCCAAACACAGTTGTCGCCGGGTTGTTCGCGGATATCTATGAAGGGCCTGTGGCGCGAGGTCAGGCCGTCTCAGCGTTTTTGGTCGTAGCAGCGTGCGGTCCTCTGGTAGGACCTCTTATTTCCGGATTCATTTCGGTGCACCTCGGCTGGCGATGGACCTTTTGGGTCGGTCTAATGTTGGCGGGTGTTGGACTGCCGTTCGTGTGGTGCCTGCCGGAAACATATGCCACGGTGATTGCAACAAAGGCATCCGAGAAGTCATCGCAGGAGATGCCGAAAGCTGCAATGCAGCAACAAATATCTAATCTGGGAACCACACTGAAGAGACCCTGGCTAATGATGATCAGAGAGCCGATCTTGCTACTCACGGCTCTGTATCTGGCTCTTGTGTATTCCATGCAGTACTTGTTCTTCCAAAGTAACCCCATCGTGTACGGACAGATATATGGTCTATCAGAGGATCTGATCGGCCTCTCTTATATCCCGAGTATGTCCGTTCTGCAGTGTTTACATATCCAAGTGCTGATCGATGATAGTGTTGGTGGGGGTGCTCTGCGGCTTCCTCCTCGCGCACTGCTTCGGCCTCCTATACACAAATGCGGAACAGAAAAACCGCGCCTGGACCAACGAACCTGAGTATCGTCGGCTACCGCTTGCTTGTGTCGGTGCTCCATGGTACGTTACATGTGTCCGGTCAATTGTCAGGCACAAGCTGACCACATCGTAGCATACCTATTGCTCTTCTCGCACTGGGGTTCACGTCCGACCCATCGATACATCCAGCCGTGCCGATGGTTCTCTCTGGTATCTTCTTTGGCTTTGGGTATATTCTCGTCTTCTTCGCAATGATCCTCTACCTTTCAGATACGTACAAGCGCTATGCTGCTTCGGCACAAGCTGCTGCAAGCACGACTCGATCTCTTGCAGCTGTTGGTCTCCCCTTTGCTGCTTCAGCATTGTATCAAGACTTAGGTGTCATATGGGCAGGGAGTGTCCTGGCCATCGCATCCGGAGTAATGGCGGTCATCCCCTTCATGTTCCTCGTTTTCAGGAGAAAGTTGAGGGCAGAGAGCGCATTTGCTGGCTGATCCAGTTCATCAAATGTCAGACATTCGTGTTCAGTATCATGTGTTAATTTAAGTATCGCTGGACTCCAAGCGATAGATCAATTTATACTGTCTGGATGCAATTGATGACCAGATGCTGGAAAGCAGGTGAGCGACCTGCGACTCGGCCCGATTCGGTCGCGCACGCCACATTTGCGCTGGGAGATGTGCAACGGTCTTCAAACATTCACTCGTTCAGCTTCCTATTAAATCCAAAACGAATCTGTTTGTGACCTCTTAACTTCTATACACGAGATGTCGTATTGACACCGCCGTGTTCTGTCTTCACAGTCTCCGCCCCACATATCTGAGCCGGGGTTGACGTACGAAGTCGTCACAAAGACACCCCCTGCAGTTTCTCCTCAATTGTCAGCACCTTCTTTCTCCACACAACGATCAGCGTCCTACCCTCTACAGTCATTGTCTGAGTTTTCTCGTGTGCCGAAGCTTACATGCCACTGGTCGCGGATTGAGTGTTCCTCTGCACCCCCTCCTACCCATGTTCTTGTGGTCCACTTTTCAAGCCGTTTAGAGACACAGCCGCCATGGCTCTACTGAATAGACAATCATATCTCCTGCTTGGAGTCTCAATATTACCACTTCTCATCCTGTGGTTATACAAAATCATCGGCACAGATCTCGCTTTATTCGATAAGTGGACGCCAGCAGCAACGCAAGCCTACTGCCTACCACCAGGTCCACTCCTTCCGCCGCCAAAAGTGCTCCCCACCTCATCAAAGTTCAAGATTCCAGATTCGACATTCGAGAATCTTCCAGGGATATCAGACACGTCCTACGCGATCAAAGCATCAATTGGTGATGTCACGATCCTTGAGTACGAATACTCTGCACCTGGCCGCGAAGTGGGCCAATCTCTCTCAAATACAAGGCTTCGTATTGGCAGCGTCACTAAAACGTTCACTTGTCTAGCAGTCTTGCTTAGTGCAGATATCAAACTATCAGACTCGATTACCAAGTTCATTCCTGGGCTGAACAAAGAGGTCTACAAAGATGTTACAATCGCTGCCCTGGCAAGCCACACGAGCGGGCTAGGCCGATACATCTATGTTGGAGATCTCGCTATAGTGCCGGGTTTCCAGGCTGCTGCTCTCGGCCTTCCGGACTTAAACAGTACAGGCAAGAAAGCCCCGCCCTGCGATCCGTTTCCGGGTGGCCGTATCTGCACACGCGAAGAACTACTTGCGGGTCTCAACGATCCTGCCTACTACCCCCGCTCACCAGGATCTAGTCCTCTGTACTCAAACATAGGTTACACCCTTCTTGGCATGGCTCTTGAAGCTGTCCACCAACAGACCTCTGAAGAGATCATCCACGACCTGATCATAAAACCCCTCGGGTTGGGCAAAACATCTTTCTCCGTTCCCAAAAACACTAGCACAGCCCTCCTGCCGCGCTCTCCCGCAGATCGGAACTGGTTCGTACCCGACTTTGGCAACTACAATCCATCTGGCGGTCTCTGGTCGACACCTAACGACCTGCTCCGGTTCCTGCAGTCGATCCTTTCCCACAAGCTGCTGAGTCAACGCGAGACGCGCCGCTGGTTACAACCTCGCGTGTTCCTCCCCTCGCTGCAACAAGCAGTCGGCGAGTCTTGGGAAATACTCCGGCCGACGACCTTGGAACTTAAGACAAAACGACCGGTTGAGATCTTCACGAAAACGGGCGGTGTGACGGGGTATGCGGCATATGCCGCAATCGTCCCGGAGTACAATATTGCACTTTCGATCACCGCTGCTGGTGGAAAGGCGAACGATGCCGTATCGACACTGTTCCCGCTCATGTTGAAGCCGTTGGTAGCGTATGCCGATGAGTTGGCACAAGAGCAGGCGGCGGCAGAATATGCAGGAGCATACACAAGCACCATCGCCGACACGACAAACAGCATGACTCTGGCTATGGATGATGGGCCCGGGCTTGCTGTCACAAGCTTCACTATGAACGGAGTCCCGGTCCTTCAGTCTCTGGCTGCCATAAAGGGTATCCCCAACCAGAGTCTCAGCGCTAGGGTATACCCCTCTGATCCAGATTCTATGGGCACCGGAACCGAGGCCTGGAGGATTCAGATTGACAGAACAGACAGGGAAGTACTGTTTGCTGAACTACAGTGCATCAGCTGGAACTGGGCCGATGCGTTGCGTTACGTGACAGAGCCATTAGACATCGTCGTCTTTCACAAAGATGTGCATGGGGCTGTAAGCGTTGAGCTTCCCGGCTGGCGCGCAAAACTGGACAGGTCATAGATGACACATGGAGAGTGCAAGATGTCTAAATTAGTATAATTCTATCTATCAATGGGATAACATGGTCGATTTCTGGTCCATGTTGGGTATAGTTGAAGCCCGATGCGCTGAAACATCGGTATGCTGAAATCCTCCTGCTTAACATATAAATAGACCGAGAGCCGGAGACTCTTTATGTTGAAAGAGTGATCTTGTCGGCATTTGCTATGATACTTTTTAGTCGATCTTGATGGCTCCATATATCCTTCTCACGAAAGTGTAAGCCGCGAGAAAACCGATTGTGCCAGTGAGTAGCGCATACACACCACAGGCTAGAAAACCGTAGGCAAAGAACAACATGCTCGACACGAAGCCAGTGATGTGGAGTTTTGCAAAGTAGCAGTAGATCAGATAGGCGTACATCCAGGCTGAGGAAGAGCCGCCGATCATGAAGGAGTGCCACCACCAGTGGTAATCTTCCGAACACAACAAGAAGTACGTAGCGACGATGGTCACCTCGACAACGGTGACTGTCAAGACAGCGCTGACGATTCCCATAAAGCCGAAAGCGTAATAGTAAGTAGTCTTGTCTATCCATAGGCTCTTTACGACGAACGTCAATTCGACGAAGATGACCATGAAAGGCACAAGACCAGCGAGAATCAGTCTTTGTCCACTCAAAGAGTACCAGCGTCGATCGGGAAGCTGACGGGGGATAGCGTTTGCGGTTATAGGGTGCGTGTATGCGCCCATACGCTCGTAACCGAACCAGCTGCCGACGTAGACGAGTGGAAGCTGTACAAAGAGCCAGAGCATGACGAGCGCGATGAGTGTACCGAAAGGCAGTGCTGTGCTTGAAGCCTGCATCCACACGAAAAGGTTCAGGATGAACGTTGTGGCGAACAGAAGTCCCGGTACCAGCGAGGCCGTGATGATGACGTTCTTCTGCCACAGCTGACCCCCAAATGTTCTGTACAGGCGTGCGGAAAAGTAGCCAGAGAATATCCCTGCGAAAACGAACAGCCCGACACCAACACTGACGTAGCCACCACGGAAGCTTGGATTGAGCACGCCCAAAGTGCTGAGGACGAGGAGACCAAATGCCATGTAAAGAAGCTGCATGCCAGAACCAACAAGTGGGGCGAGTAGACCACCGTAAGCTGGTGATCTGAACACATCGCCGTGGAGCAGCTTCCAGCCTGGCACGTCTTCGAACTCTTCGTCCGACGCGGCATCATCTGTGTCTAGATCTGCCATTGGCCCGAGCAGACTACTCTTCTCTCGCTTCAGTGACGGCATTGTGCGGTTGGAGATAGTGTTTAACCCAAGCAGGTCGGTATCGTAATGACCTCTGATGTCGCCGCGGATTGTGCGTGTTAGAACAACGGAGACGACTGCGGTAAGCAAGCCGCAGATTACCAGGGAACTTATGATGGCCAGCCAGTGAACGTTTGCACTATCGTCCTGTGCTACAAAGTACATGTCCCAACGGTTTTGCCATTCGAGGCGGTCATCTTCTCGCCAATAGACCGAGTACGTGTAGGGTATTGTTAAAGACGTAGGTTCGATCGTGGCATCGGTGGTGTTCGTGCTGTTGGCTTGAGGAACTAGGACGAAGGGATCGTTTCCGCCTTCAATGTGCACTGGAAGACCAGACTCATCTCGATTGTCTGCTGTGATGCTCCGTGGGAACACTTCGAACCCAACAATGACCTTCTTGCCCTTATCGCCGCCTTTTCCGGGAGCACGATGGTAACGAATGACGAGTGTGACGTGGTTGTTGAGTAGGTACTCCGTAGGACCGCCAGCTCCTAATGTCCTCTGGTCACCAAGCTTGAATCCTGCTGCATAGTACTTTCTGCTCTTGTCTGTCGTTTGAAAACTTGTAGCGCCTGGCAGGTTGTCCACGAGCCACTCGACGACATATCCGTCCCGGATGAGCTCTTGTGCTCTCCGTATACCCTCGAGATCGATCGATCGGCTGCAAAGATACCGGGCTTCCTCGTCAACACCCATAACTAGCTCATAGTCTGAGACGACAATGCGATCGCCTCGCAGAACCTCGCCTAGGCTAAGAGTTATGCTCGTTCCGCTTGTGAGATGCCCCGCGCGTAGACGGCCGGTCGGTGGGCAGACGAAGGGAAGTTCGGCGAACGCATACTGCAATTCGCTGTGGTCGGAGTACACCTTGTTGATAAAAAGCGGTATTGTGTCGCCGTCGCGATAACTTCTGTATGAGAAACCTGCACGCCGTCAGTACAAATTTGCCACGAGGCCGAGAGACTGACCTGGCATGTAGAAGGCTTGTGTCAATGCCAGCAAAGAGCTGGCTACTATCCATGTACGCATTGTGGAGATGCCAGCGCGGTCGTGTATTTAGGAGCGGTGCGGAAGCGTGTGATGTGGAGACGCGCCACAATGAAACGTGAGCATGCGAGAGGAGGCTGTGAATACAAGCTTGAGGCCAGCGCAAAGCGTAAGGTGGTCAAAAGCGAGTCGTTCACTGATAGAAGCGGTGACGACGCACACAGCACAACTACGGGAAGTGCGACAGAACGCACGAGTACAGCAATGGCGCTTGGTCTAGAACTTTGTGTTCACCCTTTTTTTTCTCTAGCATCGCGACGTGAAGAGAAGCACAGCTCCGAACATGCGAAATGAGCACGCTGGACGCAGTCGAGATTGACACACGCCATGACGCGTTAACGGACGATCAAGGAGGCTGCGGCCCCACAGCGGCGGCCAGGGTTGAGATAATGTCGCGAACATTCTAGACTGCGGCTCGACAGCGTGAAATGTATCACTGGGCCAGAGATGCGATAGGACATGGTGTTGATACTTGAGAAGACTTCGTGGTATCGATAAGGTATGTAAGGATACGAGGCTGGATCGTGCTGGGTGGTGCCACCCACGCCATCGGAGGCTTACTCCGATTCTACATAAGCTCGACGGTTACGACCATCACCCTGCACAGAATGGACCTGGGACTTGTTCCCGAGAGACCTCCAGATCGAGTAGCTGCGCTGAAAAGCCCTGAGTAAAATCAGATCTTCACAGTCGCGGCATTCATGTAGTTCCAAAGATATGTGCAGGATAGCCAGCGCCTAGGCCTAGTGTGATTGGAATAATCCTAGTGTCATTCATCTGTATGAGAAACAACGAGACGATTTACAAAACATTGATACCCTCAGGACATTTCAGAAACGGTCTTCTCGGTTCAGTTCCACAAAAAAGAAACGCTGAAGAGTTTATACCTGCGACCGCATGAACGCACGTCTTCCCTGTCTTTTTGAATATATAGCACGACAGCACCATGTATAGTAGACGGCTGGGCTGATATGGAGAAGCTGACACCTGTCAACCAAAGCCATTATGCGCCCAAACAGCTGACCTAGTGCAAACCTATCTTATCGTCAGTAATATCATACCTTTGATAAAGGTCAGAGAGAGACGGTTCATGGGTACAGTTCAACAGACAGTGTTTAAGTTCCGTCTTCTTCTCGATTCGCTGTACACAGTATGCAAATGCTAGTCCAGTACCGCAATTGTTCAACAAGGCATTTCATCCACCACATAGCTAAAATTGGCTTCGTACCCATAAGTTACAACATCGCTCAGCTCTTACCCCCCTCTTTCTCACCATCCTTCTTCTTCTCTTCCTCCTTATCCCCCGACCCGCTCCCACTCCCCTGATAATGACCGCCCTCCTTCCCAGGCTCGAAAATCGTATTACCTGAGCCCGCCATCCAGTCAGCTTGACCATTTCCCAATGACACGAACACCCAATTGGACACTCACACGAAGCGCAGTGTGCGTAGCTGCCGTCCTTGGTCAGGTCCGCGCCGGCCCCGCATTCGGGACACTTAACCATTGTGGTAGGTTTAGGGGGTCGCTCGGGATGTAAGTGCGTGTTTCGGACTGTTGATGAGCACCTGAGTGGACGTTCCTTGTGGACTGTGAGTCACGGCGTTGGGGAAGGAGGAAGCGAGGAGTGCGCTAGAGTGGGGCATGATGTCATGCACGCGACGCGTTTGAATCAGTACTGTGCAGTGTGCAGTACCGAAACGTTCTTCATTATGCTGGATAGGTTGGAGAAACCCAAGATCTTGGTAGCATGTACTGAGAGTTCTGGACCCTGCATCACAGATTGCAAAGTTTCGGCAAGATTTTGAAAAGCGGCGTTTTGAGCGTTTCAGCGGCGCCGCAAACGTTCGCATTGAGACACCCATTGCTGTACTCGTTTGCACTCAATGATCGTCTTTATCAATCGCAAACTTCTTCAAGGTTTCCAGGTCTACCCCTTCCAGGGCGCGCTGGTTGGTGGCCTTCAGCACGATCTGGGGGACCTTCTTGTCTTCGTCGCTTGTTCGGTTCTCGAAGGCTTCCTTCCATCGGGACACGCACAAACACCACTTGCATCCTCCCTTCAGACCTGCATCGCGCAGGTTGTTTCCCTGTGCGGCGCTGTAATCGAGGAACTCCTCGGTGACGATGGCGGCAATGCTGTGGTTTCCAAAGTCTGATCTCGGCGCTTCGCAGTAGCCGGAGCGGGTGAATCCCGTCAGAGGTTGTGTAGAGTGCAGCGCGAGGGGCTTCTTGAATACTGCGGTATGTTAGAAGGTATTGTACAGCATATGATTTGCAGATGGCTGATATAAAGCTGGTACGGTATCAAGCTTGCACGCGGACTATTGAGGTGCTAATGCATCTCGATAGAGCTGTGAGTATTGAGACAGTCTGAACTCACCATTGAGTGATTGTGACATGTTGTTCCCGCTTGATTCTTTCTCCAAGATGTCTTTTGCAGGATACCGTGCGTACTCTACTCTGACGTCGTGGACCTGTGCGTATCGTCTCTTTCCTAGTGTTGTGAAGATGTTGCGAAGAAAACGCATCGAGAAAGACTGCAAGTGGTATTGTCACGCGAATTATAGGTGTAAACGGGTTGTTGTATCATGGTGATGCTCACGACTGCGTCACAGACACAGATCTCATAGGGCTGACAGGGATGCGTGCGGGCAGCAGCTGCAGCGGCCAGCCCGCCGCCAGATCGGCGGTGTGAGTTTGGCTACAACCCTGAACCTTGAAACGCGTGATCGGCACCGTTGCAAAGCATCTCTATCGATCCTTCAATCGCAGTTTGCAGAAGAGTAATTGTTGAGAGATTGTGTTTTGCTTCTGCTGTAGTTTGCCCGCCGGCTGTTTGTTCGGCACTACACGCCGACTTCGGGCGGCTATTCGAGACATGTCCCGTTGTGAGCTGAGCGCTAGGGGGCTCCGGCAGAGGTTCTTGGAAATAACGCCGATCAATACGGGCAGAAAATGAGGCTTCGGTGTATTCTAATTGTTTGTACTGCGGAGGGTATATATAGACAGACGCGATTCTTTTGTATAGCCATTATGCATCGTTGTCGTTACTGCACATGTAGGGTGATTCAAAGTCCCCTATGTTGATGAGTGATAGTAGAGAGGTCGCAAAAACTCCTGACCCAAAATGCTTCCCATCCAACAAAAATGCAAATCAAAATCAGAGAGAGCAATGCGCCGTAGATAATCCCAGAAAATGGAGAACGAGCCGAGCCCTTCTCGTTTCGCGGCTTGCTGCCAGTGCTATGCAGCTTTTATCCGTGGGTATAAGGACCAAAATTGTCCGTCAAATCGCGCGCAAAGCGCCCAGGTTGGTGCAAAACCTGTCATATGTTCTTTTCGCATCAGCGCTGCATCCGGGCGCCTGCCTTAATCTCCCTTTTCATTTCCTCCAGCTTCTTATGCATCTTGAGTAAATCATTTCTTTGTGCTTCGGTTGGCGGGGATGAAGCCTCGGTCAACCTCCAATACAATTCTTCGTACTTGGTGTAATACTTTTGGAACTTTTGCGACAGCTCGACTGTTTGACGGAAACTAAGGCTTGGAACAGTGGGCGATGTAGTCGAGGATGATGAATCGCCAGGGGAGGGGTGGGAGTTATTGTGGTTGTAGCGAGAGGCAAGGCCGATGTTGATGCTGGTGACCTTGCGAACCTTGGGGGCGGTGGCGGGAGTGTTAGATGTGGAGGAATCGTCAGATCTGCGCTTGAGAGAGCCGGCACTTGAAGGTGCAGAGCCGTTCAGCCTGCCGTTGGTATGCGATGGGGTGTGACTGGGTGTCGCGCGGTCGGCGTTGGGCTTCTTCACGGCCAGGCTGTGGTTGTGGATGTCGCTGTCAATGTCGTTCGCTTTACGCTTCAGCGAGCGGTCGGAGTTGCCGTAAGACGACTTCACAGGCGATGCAGCGGCAGCAAGAGCTTTGTGGACCGGGTGGCTATCCTCGAAGTCGCTGGCGTTGACTGGAGGCGAAGCTGAGAGGGGAGAAGGGTTCTTGGGCTTGGTGTTGTAGACCGGCTTGACAGGCCTATGTTGGCGGTTCTGATAAGGCTCGCGGGCAACAGATGTCTTTGGCTTTGTACGGGGTGTGGAGTTGGAGGAATTGACTTCAGCGGCGGGTACCTTCTTGGTACGGATCTTGGGAGCCTCGGTCGACGGGGCAGCTTTGCTCTCGGAGGAGACTGGTGCTGAAGAAGGAATAGCTGTTTTTGACACCTCTCCCTTGGTCTCTTTCACGGCTGGCTTGTCTGAACCCACGATCCTGTCCTTTGCTGCCTTGCTCAGCTTACTGGCAGCACCCTCCTTGACAGACTTGAACTTCTTCTCGCTGTCGACCTTCTTCTCCAAGATCTTGTCGTCAGCCTTCTTTGCAACAGGCTTCTTCTTTGTGAAATCCGACACCTTGTGCAGAGGCGTTGCAACCTTGGGCTTGGCCTCCAGAGGCTTTACCTTTGAGCGGGACAAGCACTTGCCCTGTCCTCGCTCCTCACGCGGCAGCAGGATCTGCCAAAGCTTGTCTTCTTTTGTCAATCGAAGACGATCAAACGCCTTGATAGCATTCTCAATTGCCTGCTCTCGCTCCTCAGGTGTCGAGTAAGGGAAGTTGTAGGGAGTAATCTCGCGAAACGACTTGTCAGTCAGCTGCCACTTGTCTGTGTCTTGAGTGGAGCGTTTAGCAAGTTTGGGTAGCAGCTCCCGCATGGTAGCAGTAGATGTACGGCATGTTCTGGCGAGAGAAGTCTCGTTGGCCGACTCACGGGCAAGCAGGTGAATGACTGGGACGCGAAGGGCAGCAATGATGGCTTCGTGAGCACCGCTCGGCTGCGACGTGGGCGGGCGCTTGTCCATGGGCGAGGCAGGCATGCTCGGCAGCGGCGAGCCAGCTTTGGACGGAGCGAGGTGCACCGGCATGAACCCTGTCGAGGGATAGCGGCGGTGACCGGGGGTGCGAACAGGAGTAGCATCGCCGACGATAGTCCTGAATAGCAATAATTGTCAGTCCAAGTGTTCTCATGTCACTGTTTCTATGTAGGTGCACGCAGTGCAGGGGTGCTCGAGTCTCTCGACTCGACAACAGAGATCGCTGGGCAGCCATGGGAACACCGGGGAGGCATACTTGTTGGCTTCCTTGAACTCTGAGATCGCAGCCATGCTACTCTTCAGGGAGGCCAGCGCCGAGTCGACGCCGGCCGTCACGTCGGCAGCCTCCTGCACGATGAGGGTGTGGTTGATGACGCCGGCGAACTCGAGGTCGTCGTCGCTGCTGGTCCCGCTGGACTGGTACAGCTCGTGTGTGTGCGTCTCGGGACTGCTCTGCAGTACGTGGGTCTTGTCGCCGACTTTGAGGTGCTGGTGCGTGTTAGCTCTGGCGTGGGCAGGCGAGTGCACTGGGAGTCGCGGCAAGCTCCCAGCGGCGGCGGCACACATACGGGAGAGCGGCCAAAGAAGATCTGGGGCGGTGACCCGCTCCTCATGCTCTCAAGGAGCGCATCGACAATGTCCTGGGTCATTTCCACCTGCATGGCCTGCAGCGGTGGAGGGCGGTCTGCATCGCTGGTTGGGGCGCCCACGAGGGCAATGCCGGCAGGCGGGAACATGGTCGTCGTCATGTTCGGTCCTGGTGCGTCGTCGCTGGGGAGAAGCAGACAGGCGGAGGCAGAGGCGGAGGCGGAGAGGCGTGGAGCTCGCACCGAGATGGCGTCAAGGGAAGCACTGCATGGAGAGAGCACCCAGGCGCGGTGAAGTGAAGCAAGCAACCGGCGCGGCGTGAAGGGCGGCGTGAAGGGGCGGCCCGTCACGGAGCTGCTGCAGTCTGGTCGAGCGTGGGCACTCCTGGAGTGACGGAGAGCGAGCAGGTCAGACTGTCATAGCGCGGCGGTCCCGGATTCCCAGCGCACGGGTGTCAAGGTACGCTGCTGAAACGATTGGCCGTCACGAATGGAATGAACGGCAAGAGGCCGTTGCAGATGCAAACACAGTCAGTTCGGCGTGCTCACACAGGTGCCAGTGCGGTGCTGGTGCTGGGGCTGGGGCAGAGTGAAGGAGAGCGGCCGAGCCGGTGCAGCAGTGCAGCAGTGGGCGGCCGGCAGCGTGATGCGTGATGTTGGGCGAGCGTGCATGCCTGTGAGGGCGGTGGGCCGGACAAGGGCGCGGTCGAGGCGCACACCCAGTTCTGGATGCCAAACCCAGCGGCGGCCCGCGTCAGAGGCACCTCGTGCTACCTCGCCCTGGCCTGCTGCAAGGCATTGGGTGCTGCCCGGCGCCGTCCCATTCCAGACGGCTCACAGCGACCAGCCGACGAGCGAGAGATACTAGAACCGCCTGCGCCGCAAGCAGCCTGGCCGAGTCGAGCTGCCGGCTCGCGCTGAGCTTGCCAGTGCTGCCAGTGCTGCCAGTGCTCAACGCTGCAGACCGCTCTGTCTCTGCTCGAGTCACCTAGACTGCGCCATGCACACCGCGCGCTGACCTGAGCACCGCGCCGGGTCTGGCGCGCCAGGCTCGGCAGCTCCACCGTCACTCGTGGCAGGCCTCCGCGAGCAAATCGCTCTGTTTTAAAACCGACAGGCGGAACTGGCGTGCCGTACCAAACACCCTGGTTTCGCGCGCAGCGACGCCTGGGATGGCTGTGCGTACCTGTTTCGCCTGGATGCGCCCAGCACAGCGTTTGAGGCTGCAGTATCGCCGCGCCGCCTGTTGGCTGCTGCTGGCTGCTGGCACGGCCACGGGCACTGCTGCTGGCTGCTGCTGGCACGACACGCCCGCCCTCTGCTCCAGCGCGCCTGACCAGCAGTGCACCGCAGCCACGACGCGCACGTCTGCGAGCATCGCGTCACCCGCGCTGTCATCCGGCGTGGCGGGTTCGCAGCGTCCGTGTTGAGCTCAGCTCAATCGGGTCGCGGCGTCGCAGCCACGAACGAGTCCTATTTTGGCTGCAGCCCCAACCTGCGGACGGAAGCCCCGCTTCTGGCACCAGCCTGCAAAAAAGGACCATGCTCGTGCTGCCACCGCTGCGAAATGCCCTTTGTAGATGCCCTTTGCAGGCACTGCTCCCAGTGCCGCGAAGGGCAGCACATCGAGAGTGGATATCTCGACATCATCAGGCCATGCCGTACCCACTCTGCCAATACTGCTTCCCCACGCACCCGGGCACCCATCCATCCATCACCCCACTCGGGCGTGATGACAAAACAGCCAGGCAAGCGAACATGCAGAACACGCAGGACTTGACCGCGTGAAGCGAAGCAATGAGCACTAGAAAACAGACTAGAAATATATCCGTGTCGGGTCCGCGTTCGGCTCGGCGGCGAGCAGGATTAACCGGTAGTGAGTGGGAGCGTGTTACGCTGCAGCTGCGTGAGTAACCACACGACCGCAGGTTGGCGAGCTCGAGCTCGATCTCATCCGATTCATGCAACGAGCCAGCGCTGCCCGCCCCGTGTCGCGCACGAATGCAGGCACCGCTCGACCAGCCCTGCACAGAAGCCATTCTTAGTAGTCGCTGCTGCGAATGTGTACAACGCAATTGACCGCTAGCAATACACTGCATTTCGGACACATGGCGCCAATCAACGGCAGCTTCTGGAAAGCAAGCCGCCTTCTGCTGCGATATTAATTGTAACGCCGCAGCGGGGTACATTGATAAGTACTACAAGCTCAGTCACCAGATCACCAGGAACAACCGACTAGTGCCGGTGCTGTCTCTATCGAGCTCGCCCTCTCGTGTAACCGTCTCCGAGGAATTACATACACTTCGGAGTGCAAGACCGGACGAACTAACAAAGCAATTGCAGGGACAGACAGACGTGTCACAGCGTTCAGCAGTAGCAGTCATTCGAAGAGGTTCCTGAATCCATTGCAGAGTAACTTACGCGAATCAAATCTCCGGAATTGCTGTGTGACCCTGACGTCCAACAATGTCGCTTGTGTGGACCCTTCTTGACGTTGAGGCTGACTAGAAGAGGCGCCCCGTCCACCCAGTTCTTTCACAGCACACCACAACGGCTTGCTTTTGTGGCCCAGCCACGGGCACCCAATCCGGCAGCGTCGCTCGCCAGCATCTACTCCGGAGTCGCTCGCAGTCTCGCACTTCGGTTCGACTTGAACGGCGATCGCCGATCAACCCAGCACCCAAGCCAGCACCTCGGTACCTGATCAGCGTGCGCCGTCTCCATCTACAGCGCTCAATTCCAGAGCGCCGCTATCAATTTCAATCTTTCGAAACCAGCAACCACACCAATCTCGAATCGCAGCCCAACCCCTCGCATTCCAGCTCGTGTTCTGGCGCTTCGCAGATTGGGTGCTAGACGTGTCACACTGCACGCGTCTCCATTCGGCACCATGCCCTAGACTGCTTCGGGCAGTCCATATCAAGTTGATTGGGATGTCACGTCCGCGCAAGTAGGCTGTATTGGCATGCTTCACACCTGCTATTCGCGTCTTGGATTGCGTGATAAGGCGGCGGCTGCAAGGGACTTCTGAAGTCCTTCACGCAATAGAGGACTCACGGCAGAGGACTAATGGTAGAGGACTTGATGTCTGAGAAAAGACGTGTGCGGCGTTTGGCCGTGTGACAGGCTGCGCCATGATGTGATTGACTCCACCTGAGGCGACAGTGGCGTAAGGCAATATGATCGCCTCATGCCCAGTCCATGCCCAGTGCCAATCATGGATATTACTCCTGCAGGCGCCGTACAGCCGTGCTGCCGAGATTGAGGATCGTTTCATTAGCCGTCACGGGCAGAAAGAATTAACAGCGAGATTCGCGAGTATCGTATAGCCGCTTAGGTAAGAATGTAGGTCCATCAAGGCATTGTGCGTCCATTGTGTGAGCCAAAAGCAAGTAACCTTTGAGGTCTGAATCGACAAATGTGTCGCAACCCCTTCTCGTGCCACTCCAATCAAAACGCCTGCAATGCTTGCTTCACTCTCGCCGGTCCCGGTTCCAACTCCAAAATGACTCAAAACGCCAAAGCGTGTGCAAAGGGATCGAGCGCATGAACGCTCCACGATGTCACGACTGAGGTAGTGTGACAGACCGGCCTCAAGCGTCCAGCTCCTCGGGTGTCTGGTGACGGGCGAGAACGAGGCGCTTGTACTCGGCAGGGTCCTTCTCCCAGAGCTCAGCGGCCTGGCCGTTTAGCGGACTCGAGCTGTTCCTTGTCAGTACTTGCTTTCCTGTACCGATTTCATTGCCAAGACCCGGCATGACACTCACTTGTTTGGCTCTCCCAAAAGGCTCTGCAGACTCAGCAAGACGGTGCCAATGTTGTAGATCGCACTCCACTTGTCCTTCAAGATGTCCAAGCAGATCCTCCCCGAGAAGTCAACGTTGGGATGGTAGATCGGTGTCTTGAAGAGAACGGTAGGCGGGCTGTAGGGGTAGTTGTTTGCGAACTCCATAGACAGCTTGAAGACGAGGCCGGCGTAGGGTGTGTCGGCGGGGCCATCGATGGTTGCAGTCCAAAGTGTGATATCAGCGTCTGACGGGAATGCGGTGATGCCCGGCGTTGGTTTCATCATGATGTCCATGAGCTCCTTCTGGAGACTAATCGTTGTCAGAGAGCGAGCACAAGCGATGCAATAGATTGAAGCATGGAAAACATGTGTAACCAACTAGTGGATGAGGATGCGTACCGCTGGGCGACTGTTGCGTTGCTTCCTGCCATGGCTGTGATCTGGTCTGTGTACTGCTTCGAAGAACGGCGTTGGTCGTGTGTGTTCGAGGTGCCCCACTCAAGCTTTGGAGCTCCGCTTGCTGGTGTGGAAGTTTGCTGGAAAGACGGGGTCTGAAGTATCCAGTAAGGCAAGAGTACAAGGTTCTAAAATGGCGATTTGGGTATCAGTGCGGTGTTGCGTATGTGAGCGTGTGGTCGTGAGCCTGCAATCTTTTGCTAAGTTGTGTTGTGTTATGGGTCCCTGCGTCTGCCCGGGTAACGCCATCGCGTGGCAGCGATCCCTGCACGCGTTTCGCGGAAGGTCTAACCTTTTTTGTCATCGATCGCCCGTGTTGGCATCCCCAGATCCGGGTATCGACGCAACTCTTCTCTTTATTGTACTATAAATCTCCATGAAACTACAATGTGATGATTAAGATATCATAGACGGTCTCATGATCCAGTCATTATCCAGGGTAGTTGTGACTTGTGGAGGTGTATTCCCAATATCGAGATCTATGGTACACCACAAATGGTCCTGATCCTTTCATTGCAATGCTTGTGTTCAACTGTTTTGACGATCACTTACTACAAAGGTATGAAGAAGCGGAAGTGTTTCGACTGGACTAGTCTCGGAAACGACTGGTCTTGGAACCGTTACGAGTGGTCCGTTCTGGATATGAAGTACTCGATCAGACAACACCAACAAGATTAATCAGCGTAATAGATAGTGTCAGGGCAAAGGCTTCAAGTGACTGTAAAATTGGTTGCAATCATCAGCAACCAAGCATCGTTCATTTCATAAATATAAAGCTTGCATCCATCAAATTCGCAGCTTGAAACCAGCACATTACGCCGTACATCTCCTCGGGCAACGACGCTCACAGATCATTCAATCCCCCCATCTCCTTCTCATCCACAAGTCTCCGCTCAAGACTACACCTCAGCACTCTATGATCCTCCAGCACCCCCCACTCCTTCAACCGATCATCCTCCCTATCCCAATACACAGCCCACCCATACTCCCCACTCTTTTCCTCCACCGCAACCAAGCACTCCTCGTCTTCCAACGTCAGCCCCTGCTCGTCCTCTGTCCAGTCCCACGGGCACACCGTGTGCTGTTTAGCTTCCGCCCTAGGCCCGTACTTCAGCTCGCGCGTCTCGCTGTCGGCGTATATCCAGTTGAGTTTCGGCCGCATGGCATTTGAATTTTTATTTGACGAGGGGATCGTGCTCACGAGCCCGAGCAGCGGCGGTGCGGGCATGGGGCGGTGCGGGAGGTCCAGGTCTTCAGTGGGGAAGGGGTGAAAAAAGCCGGTGAAGGGATGTGGAGCGTCGCCGCCATCAGGACCCGGTTTCGGGAGGCCGGTCTTGGGGTTCTTGGGCCATAGGCGGAGCTGCGCTGTTCGTCAGTATGCATTGTGCGGTTTGTTCATGTTTGTTCACACCTTGCCGTCTTTCAGCACGATTATGGCGCCGTGGACCTCATCTTTCTTCCGCGATTGTGCGGAGCAGTAGACGTCTAGGTAGAAGGGCTCCTGGCGCTCTGGCGCTTCTGCTTCTTCGTCTAGGAGCTCTTGCTGGTGGACTGCTTCGCTTGCGCCAACCGCGGTGGGAATTCCAGCTATCGTCAGTAGATCGAATAACACCATCACTCAGGTTTGGTTGATCCGTTGCAACAATGCAAGAGGTCTTTTTAGAAGTTCACGCGACTGCAACATGGCGGATTGACGGGGAGCTTAGAAAAGTTGGTTGTTGAAGCTGGCTAGGATGCGGCGCGATGCTGTCATCGGTCGCACGATTGCGGGGACGCCATCGCAGGGGTCCGTCCTCCTCCGACCCAACATCGACTTCAGACGTTCATCTCCGTCTTGAATAACACTGATACTGGCAAACTCAGAGCACCCGGTCCTCCCGACCATACTCTTCGGAAAGTCGCCAGCCCGACCACCTCGGTATGAGATCCCAGAACGCCTCGGGGTCAGCAATATTTGACCAAGTGTAGTCCTCGAAGTCAACAAGATAGCTTTCTCTGATCAGCTGACGATAATAACTTATATACAGGTGCGCTTACCACTTCTTCTCGTTCTCATCCCACATGATGTCGCGTAGAGCACAGTCATAAGGGTTGATTTAGTAGGCCTAGAGTTCCCTGTGTGAAGTTAGTATCCAACCTCATGAGCAAGCAGGGATGCGTACAAGAGCGCGACCTTAAAGGCATCTCTGATCTCATCCCGTCCTTTCTTGTCCTTCTCGTAGCAGAGCATCTTGTAAGTTATCTGCGTGCCAGGAAGCTTGGTCATCAGGATTCCGATCATGAAGCCTCCAGCCATGGCCTGCCTGTCATCATCTTCGGTCAACCAGAATTCCCCGCAGTCCAGAAGATGCGGCATGTGAGCAGGCTTCTTCCTGGTGAAGCGTCGAAGCGCGATGAGCTCGTTTGAAGTGTAGCGGTTTGCTATCTCGACCGGATGAGTTGCTTGATACAATAGTTCTTCTGCATGTTCAAATAGGTGTAATTTCCACTCGTGCTCTTTGCGATCACACTCCTTGGTAACCGAATTTCGACCCTCTTCGGCATGTTCTAAATAGAACTCAATGCTTTGTGCGGTGCCTTTGGTTCTCCATCTCGTTAGCAAAGGACTAGTGGGATCGTCGGGCGCGACAACATCCTGATACTTGGGACGGTGATTTCGCCGCCTTTGTCCCGGTCCATTATACGCTCAGTCCTGTCTTTCATTATGCCAGCAGAGTTGAGTAGAGGTCCTGAAGATGAGTTGTATGAGACAAAAGGGAAGAACCGTCTGGCAGAGATATAGTGGAGAGGGTACAAAGTCTGAGTGAAGGTCTCCATCTTGGTGAAAGCGATACTTAGCGTCAGGCAACGACAACGGAACCCTTCGCTTGATAGCCGTACAGAGTGAAAGCTTTCTCACACGCAACACCGACGAAATAGATGGGTGGCTGTGCACGTAGTGAAAGAAGCCTTTGGGAGATCCTGCATGCACTAGTGAGTTGCGTTTGCTCCTTCTTGGTACTTCTCCTCTCACCTGAATACCGAACACCATTAATTTACCTCGCATTTACCATCCGAAACTACGTCGCAAGTGATACCTATTCGCACAACATACATCGACTCGCCCAATTGCTAAGCTTCGGTCAAATCGCGCGCTGGAACTCCATTCTGCTTCTCGGGGGATTCACAATGGCTGTTGACAAAGGCCTTGACGCCGCTGATCTATCAGCAAGGAGAGCCGCCGTTCGAGGCCAGGCAAGTCTTTGAATGCACTTGCATCTGCGATCCCGAGGGCGTGTTTGGAGGTATCAAGGAAGCTATCCTCAAACTCAGGTAGGTTCTACTCGAACGCCCTTGAGCCTGTGATGTCTTGCATCAAGACATTATCGGCTTCTGGTTGGAACGGCCCTCAAGACGTCACCTTCGGAGACGCGTGGATTCGCGACGAGTGGGTCCCGTGTCAGTTCCCAGACATCGTCGGCAAGGTGGAAGTTGACAGGTCCTCAAGACTCGCCTGGTTGGCGAGATCAAGTTTCCCGTAACAGTGGACATCGCGGCCATGGTCAAGGAAGCCGTCGACGGAAACTCCAAGTCCGATCTCCGCGCCATTCTGGGCCAGGTCGTGAAATACATGCTCGGCCACCGCCTCTAGTCCGCGTTCCTCACGAACTACAACACCACCACATGCATCCAGCTGTCGCAGTCTGCCACGCGTGACCGGCCCCAGATCGCCTTTCCAGAGACCCTCAAGTTCGACAATACTGTCGACAAAGGCCAGATCAGCGTGCGCTCCGCGCTGTTCTTCCTCGTCTGCAAAGTGCATGCCAAAGACGCTTAGCGCGCAGGGGTGGTCAAATGGTCCTGGAGCCATGAGTGCTTTCAACTACATGTTCGCGCAGGTGAACTTACGATACCCCATTTTCTTTTGAACGGCGCGATACCTTTTTCATTTTCAGGTAGACAAACATTAATGGGTGCTACAACAAACCGCAACCTCAAACCTTTTGTTCCCGCGTACACACTGTATTCGTTATATGACTATTATTGATACAAGACAATCCGAGAACACTAACTGACAAGCTTCTCAGGCTCCATGTAAACATCTAATTCCCCCCACAATCTCCCCAAGCGCATCCAGAGCTCCGGTGTAGCAGAAACGGCGAGCTGTGGAACATACTTTATATCTTCTGTACACTGTGTAGTCAACCAGAGCCATACATATCTGCAGATACTCTGTAGTACTATTATCCCCATGCTGCAGCTCGGGAGTCCGTATTGCCATAACGCGCACCCTACGGTACTTGTTGAATGTGAGACGCTGTGTATACAACACGTCACTGCGCGATCTGCAATCGCTGTTACATGCCTGCAACAACGTACCATCACAATAGTAAGTTGGGAGCTAACACAACGTCTAGGTTCTGATAGGGGCAGCGGTAGGAGCACCTCCATACCCTCCCTCGAGCAGGAACATCAGCCTCACAGATGCAGACAAGCAGATCGGCAGATCGATAGACAAGGTGGCTGCACACCTGCAGTATAACATCTTCTCGACCCCATAGAGCCCAGACAGCGCACCACCCAGCCATCCACGCAGCCTCACAACAGAGTCTATAAACAGCGTCTACCAACACACCACCCCCAACACCCTACAGCAGGCCGCCAGACACGCCAGCCTGCCCTAACACCCAGACTCTGGACACTCGGCCAAGCATCCCAGCGCTACGGCATCACCCCGTCTTGAGCACACAAACATGCCGCAGTGAGAAACGCGGGTGCTTGTTTTGACACCGTATGCCATGCCGCAAGGGCCCGCGATGGCCTGTGACGCACGCCATGGATTCCATCAACGGGACCACATCGGGAGGCGACGGTGAAAGATATCCAAGGGTGTGGCGCCGGGTGCGAGGGAGCGTGTGGGATTGTAGCACACATAGACGGATGGGGTGGACGGGATGCGGGGGAGTCTGCGCTGGTCAAGCAGGCAAGCCACGCAAAGCAGGAGCAGGAGCAGGAGCAAAAGGGTAGAAGGGTAGAAGGGTAGAAGGGTAGAAGGGTAGAAGGGTAGAAGGGTAGAAGGGTAGAAGGGTAGAAGGGTAGAAGGGTAGAAGAGTAGAAGGGTAGAAGCATACAAGTGTGCGGAAGAACAAGCGGTGCGAACAGAGTCCATTCCTATATACAACGACCCGACACAACCTCAAACAACAAGGAAAAAATGTACGACGAGACAGAGGTGGTATCGCTAACCAACACGCGCATTACTACAAAACCCCCCCTTAATGTAATGAACAACAAGATGCCTGACGACAACGCTCCCAGGCTACCGCTCGCTCATGTCCTGCAGCGGCACGTACCGCGCCTCCTCCTTGTTGCGCCGCCACGCGCCCCAGCTATCGACGACCCACTCGCGCGCGGTGCCCAGCACGCCCGGGGCCGCCAACGCGGCGCGCTCAGCCTCAGCCTCGTGCGCGGGGACGTCGGCCTGGGGATCCAGCAGCGCGACGCGGAGCCACTTGGGGCGGGTCCAGAACTTGAGGTGCAGGGAGGACAGCACGACCGACACGGACGAAGACGCCATCGCGGCGCCGGCGGCCATGGGGTGCAGACTGAGCCCCCAGGGCAGGAAGAAGCCCATGGCGAACGGCAGGCCGATGAAGTTGTACATGCAGGCCCAGGCCAGGTTGAGTTTTATGCGGGCGAAGATGGCGCGGCTGAGACACAGGCTGGCGGGGATGGCGAGCAGGTCCGTCGTGGACATGAGCACGATGGAGGCGGCTTCCATGGCGACGTCGGTGCCGGTGGAGAGGGCGATGCCGATGTCGGCTGCGGCGAGCGCGGGCGAGTCGTTGATGCCGTCGCCGACCATGCCGACGACGAGGCCGCGCGACTGGAGGTCTGCGACGATGGCTTTCTTGTCGGCGGGCGTCGCCGAGGCGTGGACGTCGGCCGAGTCGATGCCGACGGCGGCTGCGACGACGAGGGCCGACGCGGAGGTGTCGCCGGTGACGATCGACGAGCTTATGCCGAGGCGGGTGAGGGCGGCGACAACGGCACGGGCGGAGGGCTTGATGGTGTCGGAGAGGCTGAGGGCGCCGGTGTAGGTGGTGCCGATGGCGGTGTGGATTGTCGTGATGCCGGCGGAGCGGGCCTGGGGGTTGCGGGCGTTGGGGTTGGGCGTGAGGGGCTCGTCGACGAGGTCGGGGACGTTGACGCCTTCGGAGAGGAGGAAGGTGGCGTTGCCGATGAGGACCTTGTGGCGGATGCGTGGGCCCGAGACGGCAGCTTCGACGTAGGCGCTGATTCCTTTGCCGACTACGGCTTCAAAGTCACCGACAGCACCGTCAAGGACACCATCGGGTCCAAGGCGGAGGTGCTCCTTCGCGGATCGAACAATGGCCTTGGCGATAGGATGTTCAGAGCCCATCTCGGCAAGACCGATCAGTGTCCACCACAGATTCTTCTTGTTGGCCCACTCGCCTTGGATATCGGCCTTGGAGACGCTCATCTTGCCAACCGTGAGAGTGCCGGTCTTGTCAAACAGGACGTGGTTGACCTTGGTAGCAGTCTCCAGCACCGCACCACCCTTGACTAGAATACCTTGCTCGGCGCCGACACCAGTACCGACCATGACCGCGGTGGGAGTTGCAAGGCCGAGGGCACAGGGACAAGCGAAGACAATAACAGCGATGCAGAGCTTGAAGCAGACCATGAGCTTTCCACCACTAGCGTGGTTGAGGAAGACCTTGGGAGGGTAGGGCAAGAGATGGCTCAGGACCATCCAGGCAACAAACGTAGCAAGGCCAAGCGTGATAATGATAGGGACGAAGTATCCAGCAAGAGTATCCGCGAGACGCTGGATCGGCGCACGGCTGGTCTGCGCCTCCTGCACAAGGCGGACGATCTGGCTGAGCTGGGTGTCGCGACCGGCACGCGTGACGACAAACTCCATGCGGGCCGCGCCGTTGACAGTACCAGCCATGAGAAGCGCACCCTTCTTCTTGAGGATGGGCATTGCTTCACCAGTGACCATGCTCTCATCGAGGTAGGACTCGCCACGTGTGACTGTACCATCTGCGGGGATCTTGTCGCCAGGGCGCAGAATGACCACGTCGCCAACCTCGATGAGCTCGGTAGCAATCACTCGTTCTTCCGCAGCGCTGACATCCATCGAGGGGCGGCTGTCCTTCTCGTCAACGGCATCCCAGCCCTCGGCAGCCTTGGCGGCAGCAATCGGGTCAGCGTAGATGGTGGCCATGGAGGGCGCAAGAGACATGAGCCTGGACAGTGCTTTGGAGGTCTTGCCCTTTGCGCTGTTCTCGAGGTAGCGGCCCAAGCTGATAAAGGTGAACAACATGGTGCTGGTGTCGAACAGTGTCGTGGGCTTGGTGTGCGGCGGCACGAAAATGGACACAAGCATTGACGCGACGCTGAAGAAGAAGGCCGAAGAAGTACCCAGAACAACCAGCACGTCCATTGTTGGAGAGCCGTGGCTGAGAGACTTGTAGGCGGAGATGTAGAAGCGCTTGCCAATGCCGAACTGCACCGGGATGGTGAGGGCGAGACAGACGACATCGCCAAGGTAGAGGCCGGGCAAGATCCTGAACCGGCCGTAGTCGAGGAACGGCAAAAACATGGGGAAGATCATGCTGGTGAGGAGGACGGGGAGGGCAAACCAGGCCGAGAAGATGAGTGCATGTCTCCACTCCTGGATCTCTTTGGTCTTGGCGAGAGATTCGAGCTGAGCGTTGTTGTCGTCAGAATCCGAGACCAATGCGTTGTAGCCCGCTGCCTCGATGGCTTCGACTATAGCCCGGAGCCCAATGATCTGGGGCTCGCGCTTGATAATCGCCCGCGAGGTAGAAAAGTTGATCTGTGCGGAGGTGACGCCTGACCGGTTCCTAAGCATGCCCTCCAGTTCCTGCGCAGCCTCGATGTCCGGCAGGCCGTAGATCTTGAGGTTGATGGGCGCATTGGCTGTCGAAGCCTGCTGCAAACTGGCATCTTCCGACGACAGGATCGTGGCGTCGAATCCGCAGTCCTCGATGGTTTCTGCGATCTTCTCCGCACTCAGCTTCGCGGGGTCGTGCACGAGCACCGCGCGGTTTGCGAGCAGGCTGATGTTGAACTGGTACACGCCAGGCACGTCCTTGAAGCCGCCCTCGATCGCAGACGTACAGGCTCCGCAGGTCATGCCCTCGACGGCCAGGGTGGTGGTCATGGTTCTCGACTTCTTTCCGCTCCTCTTCTTTGGCGCAGGCGAGTCGGCAACGGTTTCCAGCACCTTTGCGTCGAATCCAACGTCTTCTATTGTCTCGGCCAGCTGCTCGGGCGTGATGATTTTGGTCCAGTGCTCGATGACGGTGCGTTCTGAGAGCAGCGATATGCTGAACGATTTGATTCCCGCAACGTCTTTGAACGCGCCCTCCACCGCAGACGTGCAGGCGCCACACGTCATGCCTCCCACAGAGAGCGTGGTGGTCGACCAGCCGTCGTTTGCCAGCAGGGCGTCCTCCTCGTCTTCCGAGTCACTCAGGAAGTGGTCGTCGGTCGTGTGCGAGACTGGCAGGTCCGTTGACAGCACCTCGGCGTCGAAGCCCCTGTCTTCGATAATCTCCTTCACATCGTCGGCAGAGATAACCTCCGGGTCGTGAGAAACAACGGCGCGCTCCATGACCAGGCTGATGGACACGTTTCCGACGCCGGCCACGCCCTGGAAGCCCGACTCGATGGCAGAAGTACATGCGCCGCATGTCATGCCCTCGACCTTCAGCGTGGTTGTCGCCATGTGCGCAGCTCCTGTCGTAGAAGCCATGGCTGGTTGTGTACTGTGTAGCGTCGCGCTGGGCGTGTCCCTGTCCTGTTGTGTTCGCGTGGGTCCACGGGGCGTCGTCAGTCTGTCAGCGCGGTTGCGCGGCTCGTACGAGGAAAATGAGCGGATCGACCGGTCTTATTGCGACATGCAAGGGCCAGCGGTGGGAATGGCGGCGGAGAACAGAGAGCGAGCGGTAGTAATAGCAGAAGACCAGCTTCAGGAGTGGCAGAGGGCGAGATAGATTAGGTGTCGCTGGGCAGAGCACACTTCCGGGCGCTGAATAAAGCACCGCGCTCGCGGGCCGGCAGGGTGGGGACACGACAGGACTCCCGTACCCGTTTGATTGGACTGCTATGAATGGAGGGCGTGCGCTTGCAGTGTCACGCCGTCAACCAAGGTCAGACAGATTGCAGTATTACGGTAGCAAGGGAGGAAGAAAGTGTTTGGTGGGAGGTGCCCGCTGCGCTGCTTATACTGCGAGCCGCCACCGTGTGCTGCTCAGCGGCGACGATAGTGTCGTGTTCTGGGCGGTCTGAAACGGGAAGGTCCTCGAATACTCAGACGATGCCGAGCTGAGACGAGCGCAGCCTCAGGCTGGCGGCGACCCGGCAGCAAGCGAGCGAGCTGCTGGATAGTCGAGCCTGTGTTTGGCTATCCAGTGAATCTGCGTTTGGCCATGGTGCATGTGTTTGGCCGTCAAGCGTGTCGCCATTCGCTTCACATGTTCGCGACCGCAGTCTGGAGCCGTGCGGCTGTGGCTAGTCGGCTGCCACACCCAAGGTCCCAAAGAACGAGCATGCAGATTGCCACGCCTAGATGGTCTTTGGATGGTCTTTGACAACAGCCATGCTGAGCGTCGCCCGCAGCGGGCAGTCTGCAGCGCACGCCTGTCGTCCGGCCATGTCTCGCGCACCGCCCACGAGCACGTTTCATGTTCCGGATAGCCTCGCTGCGCGTGAAACATGATCTTCGCCTGGCACGGCAGGCCTCGGGGCCAGGAACAGCGGCGGCGACCGCACAAAGACGGCAGCGCGGCGAATCGCAGCGGCCGGGCTAGCGCGAGGAATCGTGGGGCTGCGCGGCGCGGGTGGGGCAACGCCCTCCACTACCAAGCGCCATAGCTGCCTACGCAGTACGAAGCTACGCCATCACCACCGCGCGCTCGACGACGTGCGGCTGTCAGCAATCCGACCCCGCCGCTGCACGCTGCCCCCGCAACCATGGAGCAGACCAAGGCCCTCAACGCGCTCGAGCCCTTCCTCGCCCTCAGCAAGTCCGCAACCTCGCCGCGCGCCGCGTCCGACCTCGTCGTGCAGGCCACCAGCGCCCCGCACACGTTCGTCTTCGCCGAGCTGCTGCAGACGCCCAACATCCAGGCCCTGCGCGCCTCGCCCGACCACGCGCCCTACCTGACGCTGCTCGAGATCTTCGCCTGGGGCACCTGGGCCGACTACAAGGGTACGCCCCCTCACAACCCCCGCGCCCATCTCACCACCCAACCAACTAACCCCCCGCAGCGCACCCCGAGCTCCCCAAGCTCTCCGCCCAACAGCACCAGAAACTGCTCCTCCTGTCCCTCCTCCCGCTGTCCCACGCCCACGCCTCGCTGACCTACACCCACCTCCTCTCCGCCCTGGACCTGCCCTCCCCGCGCGCCCTCGAGCAACTCCTCACAACCGCCATCTACGCGGGCCTGCTAACCGCGACGCTGGACCCAGCGCACTCGCGCGTAGCCGTGACCTCTGTGGCGCCGCTGCGCGATCTAGCGCCGGGCACGCTGCCGGGCTTGCAGGACACGCTGGCCGCGTGGAGCGCGCGGTGCGACGCCGCGCTGGGCGCGCTGGAGGCCCAGGTCGACGCTGTCAAGGCGGGGGCTGTGCAGCGCGAGAAGCTAAGGCGCAAGAAGGAGCGCGCGGTTGAGGTGCAGAGTGGCGAGGATAAGGGGAAGAGGGCGCCGGAGATGAGGGGTGGGTATGGGGATGAGGACGCGATGGATATCGATCAGGAGGGCAGCGGGCGGACGACACGGGGGACGAAGAGGGGCGCAGGCGGGTTTGGGTTTGGGGGCACGGGGAGGCGGTTGTGAGGGGGATGGAGATGCGGGTCAGGACTTGAGAGCGAGGAGGTGCGTAGGGAGGTGGTCAGTAGCATCCCCAGTGCGCACCAACTCCCCAGCTGGCATCACAGCATACCACAACCACAACTAGACAGCACGATGTAATGCCGAAACGACAAGCCACAAAGTACATGCTCGATTATGACTATATACCAGCCACGCATCCGTGACTTGGTCAGCCAACCGAATCCCCCAACCCAATCAACCCAACTTAAACCCGTCGAGCCCGAGCGCCCGTCTCTATATACATGCAATGCCGTGCCCACATTACCCGCCCAAGACTAAAACCTGGGGTATCCAACATCATACGCACCTACCATTCCAAAAACGCCTCTATGTGCAGAAACGCCATGCAGTGCATCGTAAACCCAGCCCGGAAATGAATAACAAGCAAACAACGACTGCCGCCAACGGACGGAAATGAAGCCTACAAGGGCCCTGTCTCGAGCCCCAGCGGTATGAGGGCGGGGAGGTCCGCGAGCTCCGCGTCCGCCGGCTCATACCACGACACTTCCAGGGCGTCCGTTGGCGGCACAAAGGCCGCCTAAGCCGGCGCAGCGGGGTGTTGGAACGCCTGTTCTGGCTGAGCGGCGTCGGCGGGCGCGGCGGCAGCGGCAGCGGCCTGCTGCCCCATCTGCACGAGCTGGTCGGCCATGGTGCGGAGGGCCTCGCGCGTGGCGTCGATGTTCAGCTCGCCCCGCTCCTGCGCCTCCTTCAGGTACGCTTCCCACTCGGGGTCCATGGGGACGTTGGCGCCCTGGTCGCGCAGCGCGGCGGCGTGCAGCAGACGCGCGTTGAGCTCGAAGCCGACGCTGGCGTCGAGCTCGTCGTGGGCGTCGTCCTCGCTCTCGCTCTCCGTGTCTGCCATCTCCGTGTCCCGGTCGCGCGGCCGGCGGGGCTCGCCGGCGCCCTCGGCCATGGACGGCACGCGCTCGATCTCGACCTCGATGTCGGTCTTGACGTTGATGCCTTTCCGGCTGGCGAGGCGGCTGTGTCGGTTGTCGACCCACTCGCCAATCTCCATGCCCGTTGTGTCGACAACCTTGACGCCCTCGTCGCGCTCGTACCGCTCGCGCGCCCAGAGCGTGCCCTCCCATCTGCAGAACCCCTGAATCTCGCTCTCCGTCAGGCCGAGGCGGTCGAAGGCGTCGAAGAGGCGGCGGTGGTGCGGGAAGCGGCCGAGGCGTTTCCGGTGCGGCCCATGGGCGTAGTTGAGGCCGGGATACCGCGCCTCGATGGTGTCGAGCGAGCCGTAGAAGTTGGCGGTTTCGATGCGGACTTCGCCGACCAGGTTCTTGGAGAGATGTGCGGAGAAGGAGGGCGGGTCGGTGGGCGAGGGCGAGGGGAAGAGCTGGCTGTAGACCAGCACGGAGATGGGGTTTTTGCGGTGCATAGTCGTGGCGGGTGGCTGGTGGCGGTGCCTCGAGGCAGGAGAGAGGAGAGCGACGGGAGCGGCAGCGCGCGGTGTGCAGAGGTGCGCGGGTGGCCGAGGGTCGCAGACGGGCTTCGGTGTCGCAGCGTGGGCGTGTTTGCGGGAGGGACGCAGGCGCTGCGCGGTGTGCTGTCTCGCACCTTCTGCAGCGGGTGGCTGACTACAGCGGCGTGACGGTCAAACTGCGCCGCTGCTCGGCTCTCGCTAGTCAGACGCTCGTGAAATGCGCCAGCTGACCGTGCTGCCGAGTGCGGGTGCGGTCACAGAGGCCAAATGCAAGTTTCTGAGGGCCGCCGGTTCGGAGAAGCGCTTTGCAGGAGAGGGCGAGGTATGCCGGCTCGGCGAGGCTGCAGGAGGCCCCGGTTTTGCTGGGAGATTGCGGTCGGGGAGGGCCAACGTCGTGACTAGCAGACGCTCGGGGTTGCCTGCACACAGCCGCAGCAGGACGCACGGTATGGATGACTGCGTCGTTGGACAAAGACGGGCAGCAAAAGGAATCCGTTTGAGACGCCCAACAGCCAGGGCGCCACGACGGGATATAGCAGCCCGCAGCTCACCGCCAACCTCCAATTTAGCCCAGGGACAACCCACACTTTGTCAACGATGCTCGCGACTGCCACTTCTAGACCAGGGTCTACCATGCGCTGCCAACCCTGGTCCGCCCAAAGCGGCGGCGTATCAGCGTCGCGCAGCCCTCGCTTGAGACGACTCGACGCGGCGACGCTGCGACGCTGCACTGTGAGCGTCTGTCGCACTGCTGCACTGCCGTGGGTAGCCCTCTTCGCTGTCAACACTGTGCGAGTGCGTTGTAATGCATGCGCCCAATGACCGCCCGCCCGCCGCCAGCCCGCTGCCGTGCATGTGAATCCAGCGGAACCACTGGCCGTCCATGCTCCACTGCGTCGAGTCCTCGTCGCGCCGGCAAGGGCGCAACAGGAAACAATGCCACCATCGCCCTTGGGGTCCTTGGTACGCCGCCCGAGCGGGGTCTGTTATGCAGACGCTGCAAATGCGCTGTCGTTGTATGGCATTCGTTGTTTGGCTTTGCCGTCTCAGGCACAAGGTCACCGATGCGGTCCGCCTGACGCCACCCAATCGCTCGCCTGACTGCCAACCCCACGCATCGTGCATTCCCTGATCTGGCAAGTGTGGCGGACTGTGCGCGACACTTTTGCCCCGACGTTTCGTCCTACAAAGCCTCGTTACATCCCATCCCACTCACACGCCTTTTGGCCCTCTGAAATAGACCTGACACCATGCACACTTGATGCACAGTCGACCTAGCTAGACATCCCACTGAGGCCATCACGTCAGAGAGAGGCTGCAAACGTCACAAGCAAGAGACCGTGTATGGGATCCAACAATCTGTTATCTCGGTTTACCTAGTTTACATGACCAGCTCTGAGAGCGTTGACTCAAGGCCAACAACATTGCATGAGTATGAGCGCCCGATAGGTATGAGGTACCTGTTCCTCAACCTTCCTCGTAGTCGTCGTGCTTTTTTTGTGTGCGTGCTTGCAATGGTGACGAGCAAGTAGGACTAGCCGTGAGGCTGTCAGGTGTGGTGGAGGACCGTAGCCGCTTAGAACTGATCAGCCCAGTCGCCAGACGCAGCTGCACCAGCATTGTCGTCGCCCCAACCTCCCGTAGCAGCGGTAGAGTCTGCACCTGCGTTGTCCCAGCCACCGGCAGCAGCACCAGACATGTCCGGAGCATCCCAGCCTCCAGCAGCACCGCCGTCAGTACCACCAATGGGCTCGGGGCATCTCTTCTCGCCGTGGCCGTAGTTAGAGCAGTTCTTGCACTTGACGCGGCTCCAGTCCTTAGGCTTAGGGCATTCGCGGCTAAGGTGGCCTTCAGCATCGCAGTTGCGGCATCGGTCGACGCGAGGTTCGGGACAGTCAGAGGCGTTGTGGCCCGGTGCGAGACAGTTGAAGCAGGCACGACCGCCCCCACCACCGCCAGCACGGGGCTTGAGAGGCTCGGTGCAGTCGATCTTGCGATGTCTAAGTCCTGTCAGCATGTTTCTGTCACTCTCAGCGTGACAACGTACCCCTCTACGCCGCAGTTGAAGCAAGCCTGACCGCCTCCGCCTGAGCCGGCGTTGGGGCAATCGCGCTTTGTGTGTCCGACCTCACCACAGCCGAAGCAGGCACGATCTCCAGAAGCACCACCTTTGGGACAGTCGCGCTTGGTGTGGCCGACCTCGCCGCAGCCGAAGCAGGCTCGGTCTCCAGAAGCTCCGCCCTTGGGACAGTCGCGCTTAGTGTGACCAACTTCGCCGCAGCCAAAGCAGGCGCGGTCGCCGCCACCGCCACCCGTCGTCTTGCTGTAGCCTGAGGAGTTGAAAGTGTTGTCAGCATCGCCAGAGGCACCCCAGCCGCCGTTGCCAGAGTCGGCGGAAGGAAGGTCGAAGCCACCGTCAGGCGTGAAGCCCGTGGCCTCACCACCCCAGCCACCGGCGCCGTTGTTGCCATTCTGAGCGTTTTCCTTGTCCTTCTCCGCTTGCTCAAAGGCACGGTGAGCCTTAGAGTTTTTGTGTACAGGCCAATCCCGAGTGTTGATGGTGCGGTCACAGAGCTCACACAGAGTCTTCTGCGGAACTGGCGCCTTCATGCTCTTGTATGGATTTGACGCCATGCCTGGCTGCAGGTTCAGCACTTGACCGCGACCCATGGTTGCTGGGAAGAGTTAGCAAACCTCTGCACGTAAAGGTGGCTGTTGAAGGTGAGGTGAGTGGGGAGAGTGTCGCGTCTCGGTATGAGATGTCTTAAAGCTTCTCAAGATGGCTTGCAGTTGCTTGCTAACAAACAAAAGTTTTCGCTCTTATTTGTGGGCTAGAGTAGGTTGGGAGACGGATGAACCAGGAAGACAACGTGACAGTGAAGCTCGAGATGCACTTACAGGTGAGAGTACTGGAAGGCACTGCAGTACAGAGATAACAGCAGAGGGCCCACTGGTTATGCAATGCGAGCGACGCCCAGGTATTGCTGGTCGAGTTGAGGGCGAGGCGGGGAGTGGGGTGTGAGTTTGACGGAAGGAGCTCAACAGAAGAACTAAATAGAAGGCAAACGCGAGCAGCAACAACCGTGCACAGGCCTGGGGCGAGAAAACCACGCCATCCCGGATCGAAATAGACAGTGCAAGTGATGATGAATGTGAAAGTGAGAAAGACAATCGACACTGATTGGCCCGGCCCCGGGTAGAGACAAGAAAACGGTCAAGCTCACGGCTACCTGCACGACGGTGTAACTCTGCAGACTATTAATGGGTTCTGGGGCGCAAAAGACGTTGTGCTGTCCGCGAAATATGGATTATGAGACCTTGGGGACCTGGCAGGCGTATGCAGGGTATATGAGTGATACACAATTGTGCTTGTTGTGAGAGTTGCTTGTTGTGAGAGTATCAATTTGCACCTCTTTTGCATGCAGCTGTTGCTCAAGATCCCCCGACAATTCCCTCCTCGCCAGCGATAGTCTCCTCAGGATCCAGCTCGGTCTTTGGCACCGGCGAATTCCATCCCGTGCAAGCTTGGACTAGCGTCACGACAATAGCCAGTCCTGTGGCGGCGTAGAAAAGGGCCTTGATGGCGTCTTGATACGCACCAACAGCAATTGTCTTCTCGACGCCTTCAAGCTGACCCACAAGAGCAGGGCTGCCTTGTAACTTTCTCACCAGTTCACCACGGTGTTTCAATCCTGCATCCTCGAAGCCATCCACGAGCGAACGATGCAAAACACGCCCGAAGAGCCCGCCTCCAATCGCTGAGCCAAAGCTACCAGCAAAGCCACGGAACGTTGCGAGAAGGGATATGGTAATCGGATGAAGCTCGGGCAGCGTCAAGTGCAAGAGGTGCACAAGAGTGTAGTTGAGCGCAGCCCCGGTAACGAGGCCGTTGAGAAACACCAGGAGCATGTACAATGCCATAGAGCTCGTTGGTGTAGAGATGAGAGCGATAGCGACCATGGTGAGGGGCCACAGTGCCATGGAGATGACGCCGTGCGCATAGAAGCTTCCTTCGCGTTTGATATGAAACACCCCAGCAAGGATACCACCAGCCGCGAAGCCAGTGTTGGTAGGAATAAGGATCGATCCAGCAGCGGCAGGAGCCCAACTACGGACGGCGAGAGCAAACACAGGCGTGTAAAAGAGAACTGCCCATCTCGCCATCATAGAGCCTACAGTGGCTAGACACGTAAGAAGCGTTCCACGCGATTTCATCACTGTAACAGGAATGACCGGGTCCTTCGCGATGTATGCCTCATTAAGGACAAACAAGGGAAGTGCGAGTGCAGAGAGAATGAGCGGCTGTGGAAGAATCTTCGGGCCAGAGAGACCAAGGAGGAACAGAACGATGGTGCCGATCAGTAGTAAGGCCCCAGAGTAGTCGATCCGCGCAAGTTTCTGTCTCAAGGAGAGCTGGACGTAAGAATTACCCTTCGAGGTATAGTTCTCTGGAATTGCCAAAAGAAGTCCCATGCCAGCGAGAAAACAAAGCGGAGACTGGGCTCCAAACAGTGGTTTCTGGACATGTTAGTATGCGTGGACAAAGATGGGCAGACTACTTACCCATCCAATTTTAGATTCCAGCGCTCCTGCAATAACAGCCCCAAGAGATACACCTGCAGTCATGCCCGTGTTGCCGAGCCCAATGAATAGTCCACGGCGCTCTGGACTAGTCATTTGGATGGTGATGATGCTAGCAACAATGAAAATACCACTGGCACCTGCTCCGGAGATGACACGGCCGATGATGAACATCTCGAACGTATTCGATGTAGCGACGATGAGTGTTCCCACAGCAATTAAGACAGTCGAGAAGAACATGCAAAGTCTCGGGCTAAAGATCTGCGACAAACGCCCCATTAAGGGCGCAAGAGACGACATTGCGATCAGGTAGGACGAAGTAAGCCATGTTACTCTATCAAATGCATCTAGGTCTGCAGCAATTGCGGATTGCGTCGTAGTCAAGATCGAAATGTTTGTAGCTAGGTTCGGTCGTCAGTCGGATTGTCTCGGATGCGGTAAAGTCGCATGGCAGCCTAAACCACTTGGGTTGAGAAACATGTGTACTCGGAAGTGCAGTACCTTGTAGAAAGATGAGCAGTCCAATAGATCCTATGATAAAGCCCCCTCGAGTCTTCGAGATTGGTGCTTCTTCATCATGTCGAAGGCCCTCAATTGCACTCGAGATGGAACCGCGAATTACAGCTGTAGGCTCTTCAGCAATCTCGGTGATGCGGCGGAGGAGAGGAGTCCGCTCTCGGACGCTCCGATAGTATTGGTCCCGCGACAGTGGCATCGTGGACAGCCAAATGAAGAGGAAAGGATATCAATTGGCAACCCCAAGGCGCGTCGTTGGGAATATGTCGCGTGCCGTGAAGAGGTTCGTTATGATGACGAAGTTACGAGGCGCTACGATGACAAATGCGGCAGGAGGTCACCGAGATTTGACGACCGTGAGCACTCCCAGATGCCGTATTTCTAATTGCAATGTTTGATATATCGATCAATAATGAAAGAGTTGATGGATGCACACCATGCACAGCTGCGTGAACATAGGCTATACCGATATGCTGGAGCGCAGACGTCTGTTGCAGTGACGTAGCTGGTGATTGGCCGTTGAGCTCCATTTAGCGGCATTCGCGGTCGGGCACCTTGTCAGTGGAAAGCTGGCCTCAAGCAAACAATCTCACCACGACACCCGTAGTGAGCGTTTCTGCTTGTGTTTGCACCGGTGAAATGTCGCAATGATCATTTCCACCATATCGCAAATCCAGTCCCTTCAAACCGCAAGATGAGGCCACCAAGACAGCGGCTTCTGCCGCTCATCTTTGGTAAGCACGCACCCTGAGCACCATGATAGCATCCTGACTGACGTGTAGTACCGTAGTCATACTATCGACATTCCTTTCCTTCACCACAGCGCAACACGGCGGCAGCGATGATGCACGCGCGCAGCAGAAACCACTGGGCAGGAACTCGGCTCCTTCGGCAACAGCGCATGGCACCACAGAAGAGGGGGACAGCTATGGCAAGGGACATGTTGCGTTCCAAGAGGCAACTTCTCTGCTCCACGAGGTGAAACCTGCGGCCACGCCCTGGTATGATTTCGACAAGAATGCCGGGATTGTAGGAGCGGGCGCATACTATGCAAAGGAGCTCTTCTTTCTACTTTTCATGAACGGACCCGCCGAACCAGAATCATTCACGACCGATCCGCAGCCCAAGAAGCTCAGTCAGCCTTTGTTGAAAGCTGTAAAGCTGCTGAAAGACGCCGCCGCGCAGAAGGACGCAGATGCGATCTTCACACTTGCCGAGATGAACTTCTATGGCAACTACTCGCATCCACGTAATTACTCCGAAGCTTTCCGCCGATACCACGAACTCGCGACGCTCGATGGAAACGCATCAGCGCAGCACATGGTCGGCTTCATGTACGCCACTGGCATCGGTGGCGCGGTGGCGCAAGATCAGGCGAGGGCGATGCTGTATTACACTCTTGCAGCGGAGGGCGGCGATGTGAGATCAGAGATGACCATTGCGTACCGCCACTCTTCCGGGATAGCGACACCGCGAAACTGCGACGAGGCGGTGCACTTCTACCGAGAAGTCGCCAAGAAAGCAATCGCATATATGCGGTCCGGACCACCTGGCGGACATTCGATGCAACGGGAGGGGTTCAGGATCGCCGACGATGAAGGCGGTGTCTACGGCGAGGGTGCAAGCGTGAGCAGCTCAGGAGCAAACGCCAAAACGGCCAGTGTACACTCGGATGCCTATTCCTCCCTGGATGATGTGGTGGAATATATGGATCTCCAAGCTAGGAAAGGCGATGCGAGAGCAAGCTTCAACCTGGCCAAAATAAACTACGACGGAGCCAAGACATCGAAACGGGATCTACCGGCCGCAAAGAAACGATTCTTGGAGCTCGCTCGCATGTATTGGGATAAGAACGGCAAGACAAAGCAGAACGTATCTCCGCTCACCCAGAAATTGGCGGCGAAGGCAGCTGGATTCTTGGGCCGCATGTTCCTTCGTGGAGAAGGCATGCCTCAGAGCTTCGACATCGCCAAAACTTGGTTCAGGCGTGGCATTGAGCATGGCGATGCTCTGTCACAGTACTCAATGGGTCTTATGTACCTTAAAGGACTCGGTGTGCCGAAGAACCCCGTCAAAGCTGCCGAGTTGTTTGGCGCTGCTGCAGATGACGATCTGGCAGTGGCCCAGGTCCGGCTCGGTGCTCTCTTCCTTGATCAGGGCGACATTGCTACCGCGATGAAGTACTTCGAATTGGCAGCACGACACGGCCATCTCGAGGCTTACTATTACCTGGCCGAGCTCGCACATGAGGGTGTAGGACGCGAGAAGTCATGTCACGTTGCTTCCGCTTACTACAAGATCGTGGCAGAAAAGGCCGAGGTTATCTCGACATCTTTCCCAGAGGCGAATAAAGCTTACGCTAACGGAGATCTCGAGACTGCGCTTGTCCGGTACATGATGGCTGCGGAGCAAGGATTTGAAACTGGTCAAGCTAATGTGGCATACTTGCTCGATCAAGTCAAGCCCAGGTTTACCCTTGGTTCGCTCATCCCGTTCATACAGAAGAAGACCAGCCTAGCCAGTGATGCCGTACTTGCGTTGATCTACTGGACACGCTCTGCCGAACAGAAAAATGTCGACTCCATGGTCAAGATGGGCGACTACTATCTCCAAGGTCTTGGCACTTCTCCCGACCACGAGAAGGCAGCAGCTTGCTATCAAGCGGCGGCCGAAACACTACGCAGCGCACAATCGATGTGGAACTTGGGCTGGATGCACGAGAATGGCATCGGCGTCGACCAGGACTTCCACCTTGCAAAGCGACACTATGATCTAGCGTTAGAAACCAACCCTCGCGAAGCCCATCTGCCAGTCCTCCTGGCGCTGTACAAGCTGCGGTTCCGCAGCTGGTGGAACACTATCACCAACGGCAAGATCAAGTCCATCCAGAACGAACCTAGTAAGTCTTCCGCTACCTACTACCGTATGACTGTGCGACTAACAACCCCCTAGCGGTCAAGAAAGACTTCTCGCTCTCCGAGTGGCTCAGCGCCTTCCTCGAAGCCGAGCTTGCCGGCTGGGACGACTACGAACCGGATGACTACGACGACCACATCGACGGCGGCGACGGTTACTACGCCGACGACGTCGACTCCGATATCCTCGAGTCGCTTGTCATTCTGGCGCTCAGCGGCGCCCTGGCGTTCTTGCTGTACTACCGCGCGCAAAGGCAGAGAAGGCAGGAGGAAGAGCGGCAGCGGCAGCAGTTGCAGCATCTGCAGGCAAACGGGTTGGCGCCTGCGGCTCCGGCGGCGCCTGATGTGCCGGTCCAGCCGGATCTGGGGCTTCAGCCAGACAACATGTTTTGGGCTGGCGGTGGTGCGGGGCTCTGAGGGAGAGGGAGCGGGAGGGTTGCATGACTGGCGTTATTGAGGCATATCAGCGTTTGAGGGTACTGGGAAGGAGTATCACGATTGTAAGGGGTTATCTGTATCTAGACGTTTGAGTGTATACATGAGATTTGGCAGACGCACTTCGAACGCTCTCGTTTCTTGGAACGATGCTATTTGCCTTCTCGCTGTGCAAATGCAACCGCACAGTCGGAATCACCGTGTATCTATCTATAGGCCCAAACTCCCGCTATGCTAAACACCGAAGCAAAATACCCTCACTCACTTCCCCTCAACAGTCTGCCCAAACGCCTCACTCTGCAGCACCGCCTCGCCCGGCCCCATCCCCACCTTCGCCCCATCCCCCGCATCCGCCCCCTCCCCAATACACACCCACCCCTTAACCCTTCCCTCGCGCGTGCTCAAAATCGCATCATCATTGCAAATCTCCTTCCCGCTCTCCACGCCCTCGAACTCCAAATCCGCGACACTCGTGCTCGCAACCTCGCACCCACTATCCCTGAGCAACTGCAGCACCGCGCGCGCATTCAGGCGCAGCACGCGCGCCGGCTCGCGGGCGCCGAACACCTTCGCCGTGGCCCAGGGGAACAGCACGCCGAAGTCGCTCTGCGAGAGGTGCGCGCTGGCCACGGGGTAGAAGATGTGCGGGCCCGGGAGGCTGGGTGCGGACGCGGGGCGCGCGATTGTGCGTTTCGTTTCTTGCGTGTTGGAGGCCCATTTGTAGAAGCCTTCGCTCAGGATGGCGAGGAGGTTGGCGCCGCCGCGGGGCGAGGCGTAGGAGGGCATGGGCTGGGAGCGCAGCCAGGCCGTGGCGGGGGATTGGAGCGGGAGCGTCCAGAGGTCGAGCAGGATTACGGGGTTTTGGGGCGTGATTTGGGCTTTCAGGGCTGAGGAGGCGCGGGGGGTGAAGAGCGGTTTGTAGGTGGAGGGCGCGTCGGTGGGGGGGTAGTAGACGGATTTTACGAGCTGGACGGTGGTGGCGGCGCCGAAGGAGTGGCCGGCGAAGCTGATGGAGCCAGGTTCGTGGACGGCGAGGAGGTGCGAGAACATGGTGAGCATATCTTTCCCGCCGGCTTTTGTGGCGTCTTCGGCGACGTTCTTGAGGCGCTGGCGCGTGTCGATCTTCAGCAGGGCGTCGTGGATGAGGCCCATTTCCCAGAGGCGAATTCGGAGTTGTTCGTCGCGGGCGTTGTACACGTCGGTCGAGGGCTTGTGGTCGATGCGCCTGTATTCCGTGCGCTTAATCTTTTCTTTCAAGTCTGGGGTGTGGATGAAGTTGATCGGTGAGCTGCCGTCACGGTGGTCTGGGGCGACAACGACAATGCCGTGGCTAGCCAACGAGCCACAGATGTGGGAGTACGCATTGCGCGAGCCACCCAGGCCGTGAGAAAACATCATGACTGGCCATCGTTTCGATTTTGTGTTGGGTTCAAGAATGTCGGCGTTCGAATGCACGGGTATCGATGTGAATTGAAGTAATTGAGGGAATAGACTGATCACCGCGTTAGTTGTCATGGTCTCATTTTGCTGTGCTCTTCAATGACATACGAGAAGACGCTTGCAAACGCGCTGTTCGCCCCCAAGAATCGAGCATACGCAGCAACGTATTCTCGCTGTGGGCTCGGTATCCACCTCACGGCCTTCTGCTCGCTGTCCTGTCTGCATGGGTAAAACACCCTGAATGCTACTGTAGGTATATCTGCGGGCGGCGCATCGTCGCTGGGATTCTCGAGTTCGCTCGTTGGGATCTCTATGTCTATTGACCCGACTTTGTGCGGTCCGGTGTACGCTGGGAAAGCGGGTGTTGGGTTGATGCTTTTGAGCCACGACATATTTGCCAGCGCTGCAGGATTCACGCCCTTGGGTTGCAGAGAGGCCGGTATGGCGGAGCGAAGCGATTGGAAGACTCGTGTGAGCGACAGCTTGATAGTGTTGGTGTTGGAGTTGGGAAAGTCTACGGGTATCCGGTCGCTAACAGCAGGACAGACAAGAAGAGAATTAAGGAGAGCGGCGAAGAACGAGAAGAGCAGAGTCTGGACAAATAGAAGACATGTACATGACGCAAGTCACAAACCTATCGCCCTATCGTGGGCACTAGGGCCAGGAACCAGTCCGAGGCACGCGACACCCGCGAAAAGTTGGCCGGTGACATAGACGCCGGGTGGCGTCAGATCTGGATCGCCGAGGCATCTGCCGTTTCACGGGATGTCGGAGCTTGTAAAGATCCGAGAAACCTACAATAACGCAGGTCACCAACACGCACCTTTCAAGGTGAGCATCGTCGACGCGGATGCTGTTGTGTCGCGTGTCCCTTGGCTTTCTTTTGGCAGGCGCATTTCTTGGTTGCGGCGGATGACGGACGGCAGGCTTATCGATTGTGCTAGACCTGTTACGGTTAGACGGTCAACGCCTGACATGTGACAGCGTTGTTGAGGCTCTGCGAAGTCAGAGGTGCGCAGGGGCAAATGTTGGACTGACGGAATATACATTACTGGACTAGGAAAGAGAAGTCGCTCGCTCATATATGCACAAGGAACAGCATCACTACAGAAATGTACCAAAGCAAGCCCATTTGTCGACCTGCTCGACTCGTCCAGGTCAACAGCACCCGCCTCTTCTTGTCCCGCCGCTTAACCTGAAGACCTCTTCCCATTCTGTCCGCGGCTTCTTCTTGCCCCCCCTCCAACGCACTGACCCGCCAGGGTGGCCGCTGACAATGCTGCTGGCGCCGTCATCCCAGCCCAGGTCGCCGTACTGTATGCCGCTCTGCGGATCGTCGGGGTCGATTTCGCCCAGCTCGATCTTGGTCAGGATCATGCGCGCCAGCCGGTTGAACAGCTCCTCGACGTTCTCGCCATTGAGGGCCGAGACCTCGACGGCGACGGGTATCCCGTTGGCGCTGGCCCAGCGCGAGGCGGCTTCCTGCGACACCTCGCGTCCGTCCGGGGCGACGGTGTAGTGGTTGTTGAGGCTCAGGTGCAGCGATGACTGGCTCGAGGGCGTCGGCGGGGGCAGCCCGTAGTCGGAGCTCGGGGTGCTGGCGTAGCTGTAGCCGGCGCCCGGCGGCGGGGCGAAGCCGTCGACGACGTCGCTCTTGTTCCCCGCCAGAATGATGGTGATGTCCGGGCCAGCCAGGGCGCGCGCATCGTTCAAGAAGGTCTGCAGCTGCTCGAAGCTGCGCCAGCTGCTGACGTCGTACACGAGGATGGCGCCGGCGGCGCCGCGGTAGTAGGAGCGGCTGACGGAGCGGAAGCGCTCGGTGCCCGCCGTGTCCCACAGCTGCAGCTTGATGCGCTTGCGGTTCGACAGCGACGCCGACTTGCGGTCGGCAATGTGCACGATCTTGCTCGAGAACTCGACGCCGATGGTCTGCGACGAGAGCACGCGCCACTCGTCGCGCACGAAGCGGTGCAGCACGCACGATCTGGCGGGGTCAGCGCTGCGACGCCGTGGGGGGAGGGCACCGACTTTCCTGCGCCGCTGGGGCCCAGCAGCACCGTCTTCGCCAGGTAGTCGTACATGCTGCCCAGCTCCTGCGCCCAGTCAGCGGCCGCTGCGTCGACACATTGCGTGCGTGTAGGTCTATTCCACGCCCGTGCCTACCTGTGTGGTCGTCTCCCCACTGCGCGTCGACGCAATCGACGTCGCCCGGTTGCGGCCCATGTTTGGCTGTTGTGCGCTGCAAGCACGGCTGCGCGTGGTGGAGGGGCAGAGGCAGCGGCAGGCACGCTCTGACGCGCCGAGGGGCAGAGGCCGGGGTCGACCGTGCTTGGATCGTGATGCGGCTGTGTTGTTGTGCTGCTTGGCTTATCTGTGACGCTCCAGAGACGAGTGGATACGAGTCAACCGCGGCTCGCAAGGCTCGCACCGGTGTGTCACGCGACGATCCATCGCCTAGCCATATCCAGCCGGCTATCAGACCGCCAGCAGACATGCGTTGTACTGCACCCCGGCAGGCTCTGCTCTCTGACTCTCGTTGAAAAGACGAGAAGAACCGCTGCTCCCAGACACCGTCTGCCGATCCGTCCGGGGCACAGAGACTTACCACGCATCGCACATTGTCAGCCATTTGCTGTCAACAGTCCTAGGTATTCTGCAGACGACCTGCTGTCGTCAATGCAATACCCACCACCATGCATCGTCTTCGTTGGCCGAATATCTGGCTGTACATGGCACGAACTCACAAAAGCACTGGACGCGATTACACGTCGTTTGTTGGCTGGCCAATCATATGCCAATCGCAAACAGGCAGCGCCACTAGCGCGCTCTGGCAACGCGACACACATTATACAAAACCCTTGAACAGTCAACACTTGAACACTCGACACGGACGCCCAACAATCCGCACTGCTTTGCACTTACCTAGTATGCAGGACCGTTACACAAAGCAGCTCTAAGGGACACCCAGCTTTTGCAACACACTGCAGGCGATACTATACAGCAACAGCTAACGGCAATAGCTTAAAAGGCACTACACTTTTACCTCCCACTTTCACCTCCCACTTTCACCCCCCGCTCTCACCACCTACTCTCGTTATCCACTCTCATCATCCAATCTCACTTCTCACTCTCACCTCACCTTACCACAGCGTTGTATGCTGTCCTGCCTACCTTTCTGGCATGACATGAACATATCCACAAATAATCGTTCATCAGCATCAATCTACCACCTACCAGAGCTGACCAAGGTGACAACTTTGACCCACCAGCCTTTATGGAACCACCTGCTGCGCCTTCCAAGGCCCTCTTGGATACGATACGGCATGCGCGACAGCATCCTCCGGCTGCGCCCTCTAAGGGTCTCCTGGAGATGATACGACATGCAAGAGAACATCCAGAAGAGGTCGCCAGGAAGCTTCGAGAGGAGGCTATTCTCAATGGCAAAGACCCCGATACAATGAAAAATTGGATGTTGAAGATCAAGAACAACGCACCGTCAAGCTCAAGAAGTCATACTTCTAAAGAAGATCAGACTACGGCCTTAGCAGAGAGAGGCGAGCTTACTATCGAGAGTATGGATATTGACGATGGACACGAGCCTACAATCGAGAGTATGGATATTGATGAAGCCGAGCACTGGGATCGAAGTGACACACCTATCCATGCTGCGCCAGCAATTCGCAAAAGCCCAGTGCCTCAACATCACACTGCAGCTCCACAAGCAATTCCAGCTCTACACCACACTAAACGTCCTGAAGGGCCTCCTTCACGGATGCAGCAAAGAGTGGGTTCCACTGGTCAAATTTCTAAGTCAGCGCAAAGGAAGATGAGAAAAGGCGGAAGTGGTAGGGCATCGCCCCTCGCTTTCTCTGGTCAATCTCCAGCAGAGTCATCGGCATCAGGTTCTAGCATGCTTGAGGATCCGAACTCACCAGTCACGAGCCCTTCCCATTCACTGTATCCCTTTCCCACCCGACCTGCGATGCCATCCTGGTACAACAATGTCCCGAAGCAAAAAGCGCTAAAAAGACGCCCCCCAGAGATTACTGCCATTGATGCCCTGAAAGATAGCATCAAACGAACCATCTATGGATACGGGCCAGGAGGACGTTCCAGTTTGCATAACGAACTGCGCAACCATATTCACGGAGTCGGGCTCAAGTACGACAATATAAGCGACGTAACGATGTTAACATCACGCATCTTGACAGACATAGGATTGCCTCGCATATTCGATGAACTTGCCGCTCTTCCTTGGGACCTGAAAGCTGACGCGTGGGTTTTATATGAAAGGTGGATGAATAGAGACTTTGATGCGAGCATTCTTCGTGGCATCACCACTGTCAAGGGCAAAGACAGAAACGGCGACCGTCTTGATCGTGCTTACACGGAGAAGTACCCAAAGCAGCCTAAAACTTTCGGCAACAATGGGGCTGTAATTGGCCAATGGTGGCCTACGCAGCTCTGTGCTGTTCGTGATGGCGTACATGGCGCGCCACAAGGAGGCATGTTGCGCCTAGCTCTTTTTATAGCGTATCTGCTAATTTCAGTGTAGGCATCTATGGTGACAAAGAAAGAGGCGCATATAGTATCGTACTTTCCAGTGGTGGTTACCACGATAGAGACGATGGCGACACAATCGAGTATAGCGGCACTGAAGGAAGCAACTTCGAGATCAAGGCTGCGACGCAGTCGATGGTCGTCAGCTCCAAGCTCCGAAACCATATTCGTGTTTTGCGTTCCTCCCAATTACCGAAGTCCAACAAATACCGCCCAAGCTGTGGTCTGCGGTACGACGGGCTGTACCAAATCAAGTCTTACAAGATACTGGATCAAGAGAAACAGATCCATCGATTCCATCTTGAGAGAGTTCCCGGCCAATTCCCTATTCGGTTCGAGGGCGACGCGAAACGGCCGACAATGTTGGAAGAAAAGGCGTATGCCGAGTGCAAGGGCATACACTAACCATTCGCATGCCGTCATCCGGCCTGGTGCGTCATGCTCTGAAGGACGAAGTGCTCTAAAAGTTCTTATGTCATTTGACCTAGTTGGCTCGGTCGATGGTGTTCGGAGTTTTGGCGGTCATACGCCGGCGTTCCTCGAGTTTAGATAGTACAATATTCACACTGGCAATAGTGTTCTCCCTGTTGTCAGCAGCTTTTGGTTCCGCCATACTGGTGTTGAGGAGGGGATGTATGACAGACCTCATTGGCCAGGCAAGGCACCTCACATTGGCTGCCCTCACGAACGGTCCTTCAAAGCACAAATGAAATGAGTATCAACCTCCGGTGCCTCAACAGATACAACACTAACTGAAGATAATGTTTCACAGCCTCATCGACGGATACTCAAGCCCTCGCAGGTCTGCCGGCGCAAGGGGCATGTTGTCGGTAAGTGACTCCGAACTCTACTTTCACGACCAATCGACCTCACCTATACTCAAGGTGACTATTAAGAGAGCTATCAGCGCTGTCTAAACCATTTCCTAGCCCAGCTGCCTCGTTATTCCCTGCCACGATAGCCACTGGCATGCGGCAAGCGTGAGTCTCGAACGTGGAATGCTCGGACACTATGTTTCTATCTTCACGCTGGAATGCAAAAATCGCGTCAATCGTCGCACGATACACCAACACCTCCCTCGACATCTCCCAATGAGAATTTAGCGATCCTCGCGTCAGTCATGCAATTTCTGGTTTGCCAGTTTGAACTGTGCCTGCATGGACCGTTTTGGTCACACATTCCTCCCTTGCCCATCCATGAAGCCTCGCCACTCCCTTACCTGCATCACATATATACCACTCTTCGAAATCGACCAGAGTCTCTTCATTGTCTCAAACTCTCACCACTTGTCACTCTTTACCCCGCTTATCAGCGCCCGGAGCCACCATGTCTCCCGTCCGCTCCCAAGCAGCCATTCGTTTTATTGTTGCGCTTTTTCTCGCGCAGACCTTCGTTAATGCAGTAGCCGTCCCCCACCCCCATGTTCACAAAGTCTTGGACCCTCGTCAGGTGGTTTCTCTCCCGGTCGTTGAGCGCCAGGAGCCCGAGAACCCCGAGACCAAGAATGTCTTCGACGCCATCATTGACACCCTCGAAAGTTACAACGGATGGCAGGTCTTCCAGGACTTCTTCAGGAAGCTTTTCAACGGTAGCCCGCCTAACATTGGAGACGGAGACGACAAGGACGGTAGCTACAATGTGCCGCCCGTCGTCGTCGTTCCTGGCCCAGCCGCTTCCGAGTCCCCCGTCGACGTGATCAGCGTTATTGAGAGCATCATTAGCGAGGTCGCTACCGCCACCGGTCCCGTCGTGGCCATCCCTACAGATCTCCCCGCGATCAGCGAATCTGACCCAATAATGTCTATTCTCCCCATTGGGGACCTCTCCACCGCAATCGAACTCTTCCCCACCGGCGAGCCTAGCATCCCCACAGAGTTGCTTCCCGAGTCGACTGACCTCCCAATTGTCATTGTTGTACCCCCGGTTGAAACCAACACTACTGATATCGACGTTGAGCTGCCCACCGGCGTTGCGCTGCCCACTGACTTCCTGCCTCCTCTCGTCACTGCGCCTATCGTCACTGCGCCTATTGTCACCGGCCCGATCATCGTACTCCCGCTCCCGACTGTGTCTCCCCTGTTCCCTATCGAGAATGTCACCGTGGTTGCTCCTTCGTCTCCCTCTGGCCCTATTGTGATCATCGTTCCCACGGATCTTTCAATCGCGCTCCCTGAGATCAGCGCAAGCATCGGTGTCAGCGCTGACCTCAACGCTACAGCCAGCTTGACTGCCATTGAGATCCTTCCCACCGAGGTCTCCGTCCCAGAGATCAGCGCGACCATTGGCGTCAGTGCTGATCTCAACGTCACCGCCGGACTGACCAGCGTCATTAACATCACTGCCACTATCGAGCCCACTCTGCTCATTCCGTCAGCCGGAACTGCGCTCCCCGTCACTCTCTCCGTGGAGGTTCCCTTCGCCAACGTGACCGCTGTCATCCCGACTCTTGTTCTTCCCACGCTCTCTATCGGAACAGATGTCGTAGGGTCTATCCTGCCTTCTATCTCGATCGACACCATCAGCGCGCCCTACTCCAACGCGACTGCGTCGGCCGCTATCTCTCTGATCGGTACCGGCGATCTCACAGCCGTTCTCCCCATCGAGACCACTCTCCCTGAGTTCCCCAACATCACGGAGATTGTTGTGCCTACTCTGATTGGCACCGGCGATCTCACCGCTGTCCTTCCTATTGAGACCACTCTCCCTCAATTCCCCAACGACACGGTTATCGTTGTGCCCAACGACACGGTTATCGTTGTGCCTACTCTGATCGGTACCGGCGACCTCACAGCCGTTCTCCCCATCGAGACCACTTTGCCTCAGTTTCCCAACATCACGGAGATCGTTGTGCCCACGCTAATCGGTACCGGCGATCTTACAGCCGTTCTCCCCATCGAGACCACTCTCCCTCAGTTTCCCAACGACACGGTTATCGTTGTGCCTACTCTGATTGTTACTGGCGATCTCACAGCCGTTCTCCCCATTGAGACCACTCTGCCTCAGTTCCCCAACAGCACGGATATCGTCTTGCCCACCCTCCTCCCTGGAACCGGCGCTCTCCCGCTGCCCTCCGTCAGCGCTCTTCCTCTCCCCAGCATTGCCACCGATGGACCCTACCTCAACACCACCGTCGAGATCCCCATCATCCTCCCCACCCTGGAGCTCCCTACCCTGACCCTCCCCACCCTCATTCTCTCCACTGGTGTCCCGAGCGTGTCCAGCGCAGAGGCCCCAGCCGGCACCATCATCGTCGTCCCCGGTGGTCCCGATGTCGTGTTCCCTAACATCACCATCACCGTCAACGCCTCGGACGTGACGCTCCCCGTCACCCTTCCCCTGCTCACCCAGCTCCCCACCGACATCGTCGAGGCATCGGTTTCCGCTGAGATCTCAGTCGCGCCCATCGCGACCGCGCTGCCCATCAACGCCACACTCCCGGCTCTGCCGATCGAGACTGCTATCCCCGTTAACGTCACTCTTCCCCCGGTCTCCATCGAGACAACCCTCCCCATCAACGTCACCCTCCCCCCTGTCGAGACAGACCTGCCCGTCATCCTACCCGTCGACGTCCCGACCCTGAACGTCACGCTGCCCGTCGTACCCATCGAGACTGCGCTGCCCGTCAACGCGACCCTCGCTCCCGTGGTCCCCATCCCGACCGAGTTCCCAACGATCCCGATCGTGACACTGCCGATCGACCCCAGCGTCGAGATTCCTGAGGATGCGCCCGTTGTCGAGTTCCCGGGTGAGCTTAGCATTCCTAATATTCCTGATGTTGTGTTGCCTGAGGTTCCTGCCCCGACATTCGATGTTTCTCCTATTCTGCCTGTTGTTGAGCTGCCCACCGTTTCTGTTGAGATTCCTGATGTTGAGGTTGGTCTTCCGTCTGTTGCTGTTGAGATTCCTACTGTTTCCGTTGGGCTGCCGGATGTTGAGGTCGCACTGCCCACTGTCGCGGTCGAGCTCCCTTCTGTCTCTGTTGAGGTCCCTTCTGTTGGTGTTGAGCTTCCTACTCTCTCGGTCGAGCTCCCCGCCGTCTCAGTCGGTCTTCCCTCGGTCGATGTTGCGCTCCCCTCCGTCGGTGTTGCGATCCCCGATATCTCAGTCGGACTCCCATCCGTCGCCGTTGAGCTTCCCACTCTCTCGGTCGGGCTCCCTGATATCTCGGTTGCGCTTCCCTCTGTCGCTGTTGAGCTCCCCACGCTTTCTGTCGACCTCCCTGCTGTCTCTGTCGCGGTCACCAGTGTCTCAGTCACGGTCCCTGCTATTGAGCTGCCAACCATTTCTATCCCAACGCCTAGCACTGTCGTCATCGCGGTGCCTGCTCTGACACTGGTCACCTCGCCTTCCGCTTCGACTGTTCCGACCTCAGTGTCTGCTCCAGCTTCATCGTCTGTCGCACCTGTTGCTCCGGCTTTGACATTGGTCGCACCTTCTCTGTCGTCCGCCCCCGTTGCGGTTTCTGCTTCGGTTGCGGCTTCTGCCTCCCTCTCCGCTGCAGTAGACGCCGCCGTCTCGGTTACAGACCTCCCACCAGCGCCGACCACGTCAGCCGTGGTTCTCCCAGTCGTGCCCGTCGTTCCTGTCCCGGCGCCGGCTCCTCTCACGACTCTCCGCCCCGTCGTGTCACCGGCTCTCCCCCTACCTTTCTTGCCGGTCTCGATCCCGGCTATCCCGGCTATCCCCACCCTGATCCCAGGTCGTCCTCTCAGGTTCCCACCTCAGTAGACTGACTGAGTGGATCTGATGGCGTTGCTACCCTCACTTCGGGTTCGTTTTGCTTCGGAGTTACTACTGGTGCGCGCATAATGTTCAGTCGTTCCATCAGACTGCGGCAAAGATCTTGTCGAATGTCAGTCACCCGAAATACATAGCTGCGACCGTTAGCACGCTTTCAATATCAAGTCAAATACACAAGACAAACATTATGCACGCTTGTAGTGATTTCGAGGCTGCGGCTTCTCATGTACTCTTCTTTCTCGTTCTCATTGTTTCCTTGACTCGCGTTCTCCTTCTTTCATACGTTTCTCCGAACATACCGAGGCAGCACAGCATCAGTATCTCACCCGAGCCACCACAGCTAACCCAACCCCAGGTCTCCTCGCGCTCCGCTCCATCTGCCGCGACCCCACCGTCCACCAACTCACCCTCCCGATCCTGAACCGCTTCTACGGCCCCTCCGCCTACCCTGCCCTGTTCTCCTTCCCCGGCTGCCTGCCCTCCAACGACCGCCAAGCTACCCAAGCCCCCGGGCTCCTGAACTGCACCGCGCTGGGCCACGAAGTGCAAACATGCCAGGCCTCTGGCCGCCGCGTACTGCTCAGCGTGAAAGCCGACAGCGCCATCGCCGTCGGCGGCGGCGTCAGCTTCGGCGACCCAGCCGCCGGCACGCCCTGGGGCGGCTACACCGCCAACGGCAGCATCCCGCTGGGCGTGTACTTCCCCAACCTGTTCGACGAGCGCCACGTGCCCAGCGCGCTGGCCCAGACGCTGTTCTCGCTCTTCGGCGAGGGCACCACCGAGCGCGCCGATCTGAGGCCCCTGGGCCCGGATACACCGCCCGAGGACGGGATTTCGTGGGTCACTAGGCCCCTCGGCGAGGAAGTTGTGGTCGATGGATTCGATGTCCAGGTCCCGCAGGCGTGGCGCGGCAGTTATCAGGAGGGCAAGTTCAACGATTTCGTGCAGAGGCTGCGCGAGTTGAACGACCAGGCGTGGACGGCGAGTGGAGGCGTCAAAGGCGGCCCGAATGATTTGGGGCGTGACGGTAAGGGCGTTGTGTACCAGGGCTGGAACGCGAAGAGGGCTGTTCAGCGCATCATGATGGTTGGCGAGTTCGAGGTTGTTGTTGAATAAGCCCCGAAGTCGTGGAGCTCGCGGGCGATGAGCTCGCGCATGAGTCAAAAGTCAAAGAGAGTTAGTTGTTGTTGCCGAGTGCGATTGTTTCCTGTCTGCTATTGACTACACCGGATATTTTTAGAGAATAGACTTAGCCATGCATGTTAGCAACATGGTACCGAGCTGTACGCCACGATGGCCGTCTGCGTGAACTCAGCGCCCGCGAACAATATCACGACGCGTGAGCACGTGATCTGCGGTGAACCAAACCCCACAAGGCAGAGATACCACAGATGGCCCTGACTCGCACGCTGATCGCATGGAGCCGTAGACAGAAGTCTGGAGCTACCTCGTCCACAAGCTTTCACATCCCGTCGCTCTTACCAAACCCCGATCCGGGGCGCCCGACATCCCAGCCCGCACGTCTGGGACGTCTATCAGTCGACCCGGCATCCCTCGGGCCCGACGGTGGCATAGCGGCCCCATCGGCTCGCCGTGGGTTTTTCCTCTTTGACGTACTCGGCCAAACGGGCGCATCGAGTCAGACGTCGGTTTTACTCGTATCCGCGATACTACGGAAGCGCTGCTTATCCCGTTTGAGCCTACACGTTAGGATACTCGCGAGAGTGCCTTCCCGAAGCGGTGGTTAGGAGGGAGCGAGGGGAGGGGAGCTGCACCGAGGGGTGAAGTTAGTCGCGGTACCAGGCGGGCCACGTTCAGACGAGTGCTGGTCATGATTGGGGCGATGCGCCATGCTTTTTGGACGGCGCTGTGGGCTAGCTCATGGCGGGCGTTATCAAGGACGGTAGTGTTAGGAGATTTAAAGGGTCCGTCTTGATTGAGAAGATCCGGGGCGAGGAACGAGTCGATGAGGGTTTCTGGGACCAGGGTAGAGGAGAAGAGAGCCATTTGAGGGGCTTCAAGAGGACGGCCGTGCTCCTGTGAGCAAAGACTCGGTATGGCTTGGCGGTAGAATGCTGGTATGTTCCATGTTAACAGCGAGCCTTGGACTTGCAGAATCGATCCTAGGGGCTGCGCATTGGATTTGGCGTGGACAAACAATACGAGATAAAGGCAATATCTAGTGGTTGTGCTGATGGTCGCCAGCTGACGTCCATTGGCAGTCACTTTGTCGGTTCTGGAGAGAGAGCAGATTTGGCAGCCCCTATGAGTGAACAAGGCCGATAATACTACCTTCACTGGTAAGGCTTGCCGACATCGAAATACTCGCCCAGGGGGCAAAGAGCGAATTATGATGTTGACCGAAAAGTAATGACTTGTTGCGATGTCCTCGGAGTGTCGCTACCGTTGATCTAGACTTGTACTATGGTCGCTTACCGCCCGAGTTAAAGTGCTCTGTACAATGCTTTTGTTGTTGAGTAGACCAGTACCTGGCTTTAACGCGGTGTATCGGCGATGGCGGCGTTCTCGGCCAAAATACATCGGGACCTGACGTTTCGGATAAAAACCAAGGGTCCATGACGATCGTCCCGGCGGTACGTCAACAACGTTTCTCACCGATGTCAGGCTTCTTCTGGAGAAACGTGCACGCTTAGATTAGCAGTGCGCGTGCGATGATCCGACGACGGGCCTTTCAGCCTTTGACTGTGTGCATTGGCCGTTCTATGATGTGCGTGCGGAACCCCTGAAGACCGGGACTTTTACCGAAGGTTGAGTCCTTGTCGATAAGTGTTGGCAGATGTTGCTATGGGCGCAACACGTGGGAGCTGATCTTTCCGACCCGCGGTTCCAAATGAAAGTCAATCTACTTTGATGGCAAGATGACAGCAAACATGCTCATCTTGTCACACGATAAACTTTGGTTGTTGTTCGGCCCAGGATCTATAGCTCGGGTTTTGGTGAGATGACCAGACCGTATCTGCCACAGCACAATGACTGGCTGCCACAGTGTCACCGAATGCACAGAGCATGCAAAAGCCACATGCTACACTCGGACGCTAGAGGTTCGGGAGCAGACATCCATGAGCTAACGGGACATCGAGCGTGGGCAAATGGGTAGACCCAGATGAATGGGGACTGACCTTCCATGGTGTATATATTGACGTCGAGCCGGTATTGCATCCATATCCAGAATCAGCAACTCTTCTGCCTGTTAACAAACACCTTGTAATCATCATGCACTTCATTCATTCACTTGCTGTTGCCGCTCTGGCCATTGGCCCTGCCCTTGTCGATGCCCAGACCAAGACCGGACAGACGACCAGATACTGGGACTGCTGCAAGGCATCATGCGGATGGTCTGGCAAGGCCAACGTGAACTCGCCCGTCAAGAGCTGTGACAAGAGCGACAACCCTATTGCGGACATGGCAGCTCGCACTGGCTGTGACGGTGGAGGAGCCTTCATGTGTGCCGGCCAGAGCCCCTGGGCTGTCAACGACAACCTCGCCTACGGCTTTGCTGCTGCCAAGCTTGCGGGTATGGGCGAGAGTAACTGGTGCTGCGCCTGCTACGAGTAAGTCCTTATTCATTGACTTAACATTTCTCTGCTCATCGGTTTTCTAGGTTGACCTTCACATCTGGCCCAGTCAACGGCAAGAAGATGGTCGTGCAGGTGACAAACACCGGCGGTGACCTTGGTGACAACCACTTTGATCTCCAAATGCCCGGAGGTGGTGTCGGACTCTTTAACGGATGCACTGCTCAGTGGGGAGCTCCTGCCAATGGATGGGGTGAGCGATACGGAGGCATCAAGCAGCGTTCTGATTGCGATAAGTTCCCGGAGAAGCTGAAGCCCGGATGCTACTGGAGGTTCGACTGGTTCAAGAACGCAGACAACCCGAACGTCTCGTTCAAGCCGGTTACCTGTCCCGCTGCCCTGACCGACAAGACTGGATGCAAGAGAAACTAAGGAGACATAAAGCGGACGAAGAATGACAATGATTTGAGAAAGTTGAAAGGAAGTCTGTTCAGATGGAGTGACCTGCTGTCACGACAAGAGCCCATAGAGCGCGCGTGTTGGAGAAGGTCAAGGTTGCAACAACGGAGTTGGTCCTCGCTTCTGCGCGGAACTCACTCCGCACCAGTCACACATCAACACCACACCCAAGCCATCCAACCTACTACAATGCATCACAACGCGTATAGAAAATAATGACATCACAATATTGCAACATCTTTTCTCCATATCCCCGCTCTACAGTGTCACGAGGCGCAATGTCCCTTGCGCTGGTTGGTTATGTGGGGCTGGCTGCGCGTCGGTGTCCGCGCGCGGGCTGCACTTGGCGTGGCGAATCCTTCCGCTTCGAAGTTGCTGTTATGTTCTAACATCATATATCCATCTCGAGGGGTTGCTTGTTGTGCTGATCCGGGCACAGTAAGATATCTAATTCTAGTATTATGGTGCGACCGGGGTGGTTGGCGTCTTTGACGCACCACAGCGAGAAGCCGCCGGCTTGGCTGAAGTTTAGGAGTTCTGATGGCTTCATCATTGGAACTGTATCTCTAGCTGTATTCACTGTAAGTAAATTCTCAACACTGAGTTATCGAGGAGATACATGCTGTATCAAGGTGTTGACTTTTTAGGACATGTTCTTGTATGGCATCATTGTTCCTGTTATCCCTTTTGCCCTACAAAGTCGTAGCCATGTTGAAAAAGATCGAGTACAGTACTGGGTTTCTGTCCTAGTCGCAATTTATGGAGCCTCCCTTTTTGCCTTCTCACCTATCTGTGGTTGGCTTGCAGACAGAGGAGCGTCTCGCCGATCGCCACTTCTGCTTGGCTTGATTGCGTTGTTGGGTTCAACAGTGCTTCTCCAGGTCGGAAACACGACTGGAATTCTGGTAGCTGGTCGAGTTCTACAGGGCGCATCAGCAGCAGTTGTGTAAGTCTTCGAAATACAATATTGACTTACTGCTGACCCTACGTAGATGGGTGATTGGTCTTGCGCTGCTGGCAGACACTATCCCCCAAGAGAACCTTGCACAAGCAATGGGATATGTGAGCTTGGGCATGTCCTTAGGCACCCTAGTATCGCCCCTACTTGGTGGGATTGTTTTCGATAGAGTCGGCTATGACGCCGTATTTGGCATGGCGTATGGTCTAATTGGACTCGACATCGTGCTTCGACTCTTGCTTGTAGAGAAAAAGGTGGCTGCAAGATGGGAACCGGTCGCTGATGTCCAAGCAAAAGCGGCCGCAGGCTCACCAGCCATCAGGCCTACTTGTGCGCAAGACGATGCAACCGATACAGAGAAAGGTGTCTTGTCTGGGCAGTCTGGAACGTCTGCTCCAATTGGAGGCAAACATCTACGAGACCGCAGGCGCGATCGTCTCCCGCCTGTTTTAGCTCTTCTGTACTCCCGCCGTTTGCTGGCTGCGCTATTCTGTGCTCTGATTCAAGCAGCACTCCTTACATCCTTCGACTCTGTACTGACCATACACGCCGCCAACTTATTCGGATGGACAGCGACAGGTGCCGCGCTTTTGTTTCTTCCCCTCGTAATTCCAACCTTTCTTGCGCCAGCCTTTGGGTGGATCTGCGACAAATATGGAGGACGTTTCCCCTGCGCCCTGGGATTTTCAGGCGCATGCGCTCCGTTAGTTTGCTTGCGTTTTGTTGATGAGAATACACTGAACGACAAGGTTATCCTTTGTGCGTTGCTCGCTCTCACAGGATTATGCCTTGCGCCCACTTTTCCGTCAATCATGGCGGAGATCACGTTCATTGTTGAGGCGAAAGAGAAGAGTTCACTTGCAAGTGGCCGCGCTGGTTTTGGGCAGGGAGGCGCATATGCACAGGCTTACGGTCTGTTCAATATGGCTTTCGCAGCTGGGTGCACGGTAGGGCCGTTGTTAGCAGGCTTTATTGTTGAGGACAGGGGCTGGTCAGTCATGGCATTGGTCTTGGGAATACTCTCAGCTGTGACAGCAGTTCCGCCTTGTCTGTGGCTAGGAGGGTGGATTGCGGGAAAGAGCAGGGTCAAATGAAGACAAGTTGCCTCCAAGGTAGCAGGTTGAATCCCGGTGTTTGGGGTCAATTGTAGGGAAGATGATGATCTCGAGAACTTTGAAGAGAGTGCCACCGGCCTCCCTGATATCTAGTTTGTCTATCTGTTCCTGAGTACGAGATGTGCTGCTAAGTAGAATGGTAGGACAGCCATAAGCGAGTGAAGGTGAAAGGTGAGAGGATGGAGCAAACGAATAGAGACCCGGGCCGTCACTTCCTTGCAAATATACGCGCCAGGCACCTAACCGGGCCGCTAAGGCTGCACGTCAAACTTTCGCTCTTTCCAAACAAACATTCTACCTACAACCCACCATCACCCAAGGCTGTTTCCACTCTATCAACAGATCTAAACCATACAGGCACCATGTACGACACCACAACCACCTGCAAAGTGAGAGCAAAGGTGCCTTGCAAGCATTTTGCCAGCGGAGAATGCACGCGGAATACGTGCAAGCTTGACCACCACCCTAACCTGGACCCCACACTCTACCAAAATAGACCGCACGAACACAACATACCTAATGTCTCAGGTACTGCGTGCGTAAGATGCGTACAGCAGCTTAGAGAGGTAGGTCTAGTCTGCGTTGTTGTGACCAGTACTAACACCTAGTCAGTGCGACAAGCTCCACCGCAGCGGCCAGAATGATCCATGCTCAGAGTGTCGGCATTTCGGTGGTCCAGGTCATCAATGTAATCTGAGCAAAAGGCAAACTTACAATGATCAAGCCTGGGGTCAGATGATGGCCAGACCGGGAACTGGTTTCGATCTCGCGCCCCCGAAGGCTAGGGACGCTCTGGTTGGCAACAAGGTCCCGGGGCCTATGAACGACGACGAGCTAATTGCTGGCTGGGAAGGTAAAACGAGAAAACAGCTGTTGGAATCACCAGATTTCTTGCCGGCATACGCTCGCTCCCAGCCAAGGGCATACCAAGTCCCTCCATCTCTGAACGAAGAACGCAAGAGAAAGAATGAGAGCTTTATACAACAAGCCCGTGACAGACGGCAGCTTACCATGGCTCCAAATCATACTAATACTGCTCATTCAGCCTTCGCGGGCGTTGCTCGTTCGTCATCATACGCGACGCAACCGACATATTTCTCGCCGCCAGCAGTCGTTCCGCACTTACCACAACCGTTCAACTTGGGAGAGCTTGAGGGTATCTCTTACCTTTATAAGAGCGGTGCCCAGATTGTACTACCTCCAGGTGCAGTGTTTCCTCACGGAACTGCTCCGGTACCTAGGGTATGTACCATCTGTCAACAATCTCACCTCGGATTACTGAACAATAGCTAGCCAACCTCTAATTCTCTGTATGGTGGAACAGAGAGACCTTCAAAATTTCGGCGTAGCAATCGAGATTCTCCAAGCCAGGGAACCCTACCAACGAACACAGGCTTACCGGCCAGGCCTTCACCTCCGTCTTTGCCAGCACATCATTATAGAAGTCGACCGCAGCCAATCTCGAACCCAGCACAAACAACTACCAATTATCAGCCAGCGGGAATAAGGCCTTTGACGCCAGCGCTCTCAGAGCAACCGCCTGTCGTTCCACATAATGCGAGTCTGCCTGCTGGGTCTACCTGTGACGGGGCTACCTGTGACTGAGCAGAGGAAGACGCACCTCGCTGTAGCTTGGCAGGCATGTTAGTCTCTACTTTTCAAGACATCTCTGTGAATCTTGACAAGTCAGAGACTTCGGGGAGAACGATGGACCTGCAGGGACAAAGAGCGTAGCGAGGACAACAGTGACAGCCATTTCAACCCTGCTTCGAGCTATTGACTAATTCCTGGTCTGTCTTTTACAATATTTTCTGTTAACTCAGGTCCCTGGCTAGTTTCCCACAAGACTGTCGCCGAGACTAAATAGATGAATTTAACGACTATTTTCCTTGTCAGGCGGCTGTTTGATTTCGCATAGCAGTTTATCGCTTGTCCCACTAAGGCACTGATCCTTATGAGCATTGAAACCGAGTTAGCGTTCAGAAATACTATAATAGAGTGCCTTCCTTGCTCAGGTGTAGCGTTTAGATCCAACCACGGTGCGCGCAAGCCAGACTTCTTTCTAAGTTGAGTGTCGTTCAGGCTTCATTATAAACCATCGACAGTTATGTGTACTACAGTACCACTTACCACAGTACTGCTGCTGCCACGTGTAGCATGTAGTCGGACTGTGGTTGGAGTGGATGGTGCTGGCCGAGATAATCATCTGCCAGCAAACGAGCAGGATGGTGACGTACATCGCCAAGCCCACACCTGCAATTTCGAAGACCATCTTTCTCACGAACACTTTTGGACTCATGTATCTCTGTTAGTGTTGCAACTGCAGAGTGTCACCATGAACGCATTTTAAACCTCATGTCACTGCGGTACATTCTGATGATGAACGTATTTCGCCATTCATGGCTCGGACTCTTTGCTCATTTAACATTCCATACAAAAGTCTGAGTATCACGCAGTTTCACCCGTCTTTTGCGACATCCGTATGCTAGATTACATTCACCGCATCTGAAATAGTGTGTTTCCCCCGAAGCGCCACACGATAGTCTCTCCATACAGCTCAATCGACGGGCCGCATGCGGCTCCTGGACAGGCTGCCCATCTTCACAACATGCAGAGTCGACGTGACCGTTCCAACTTAGGACCCTCTCGTGCGCTACCCACGAACCACGCTATCGGTGTCTCCCGCTGCACAGATCGACCGGCATGACCGCGGTATGGGGTGCCTCATTGCATCGAGCCCGAGCCTGATTACATGCGCTAGATGGGCCTGTGTGCCTCCAAACGCCCCCGATGTGTTGGCATACCGCTCTAGACGTCGGAGCACCGCTCTAGATGTCGAAATTTGCCAGTAAACCATTCACGGTAGACTTACTGCAGGTACCGCTTGCTGCACTGGCCGCCAGACCCGCGACTGTTTGCAGCCCAATACAGATCGCGAGATCTGCCTGCTGCGGCCCCCATTCAGCTTCACGAGGTCTTCAGCCCTCAGCTCTCGAACCGGTGATAGACTGCTGGGCTTGTCGGCAAATGAGTTTCGGGCTGTCGCGTGCAGGGTGAAGCGATTCGAATGTGAGCATCACAAGGTTGCCAAAAGCAAAGATGGCAGTCTAGGTCCATCATCAGTCGCCATCTCGACAAGGCGTGACAGTCAGATATACTATACCCTGTCGTCGAACCAGCTCATCACCCGACACATCGGTATTCGGACCACAAACTACATGGAGCTACAGTGCAGCATTGTTCCTTCAATCACAAGGTGATGGCATCCTAGAGCTCGCCATATAACGGAGAAATGATCAAATGCTCCCCAAGCCTTCGGTCGAGCTGTTGCGATGTCTTGTGGGAAGAGCCACGTTATGGTCCTATCGTCTGTCATATCTCGGACGACGTTCCTACTAGCGGGATGCGGGCCCTGGCCGTTTTATTGGCGCCAAGAACGCGAACCGATGTCGCCATTCCATGGCACAATTGCGATCTCACACCCCTCGTTTTGCGCTTGCGGCAGCAAAGGCCATCAAAGTTGACATCAAGAGCGGGACCGTATGCTGTAAGGGTATGTTTAGTGCCATATATGCGAAATCTGGAGAAATGTTACACTGATGGTGACATTGTTGAAGATGGTTCTTCGAAACGTCACTCCAGGTACGGCAGGATAATACAACGTGCTACGCACCTAGCCAACCACACTGCTTGGATCCGGCATGCAATCTATGGACGCTTCAAGCCATCTCGGCTGTTCCTTCAGCCCGAACTTCACAAGCTCAGCGCCATGCCCAGCCCAGGCTTCCCAATGTCTTGTCCTCTGCTCGTCCTCCGTTAAGAGATTTTGTACGCTCGAAGCACGTCATTCTTGTCTGCGCGATGTGATTGAACGGAATGGCTTCTCTTCAGTGTGTCCCACGCCAAGTTAGCGAAGCCCGCTCCAAAGAGCGCCGCCTGCTTGGGCACATTGGACCATAGCGTATGAGGCTTTACCTTCCGGCGTGGATCTGGAACCTTGCAGTCTCTTTCTGTGGGTACATGAGAGATCTCCACGGGTGGTTTTCTATGATCAGTAGTATAAGGGTTCACCTATCCTCGCTCAGTGCACTAATAAGTACTCCCGACGAGGCCCAACAACACGAAAGGGTTATTCCTGTCTTTCTCAACCACAAATCGATCGACTGTGGTTTCCCCAGCTCGCCTTGTGACGACCAAGCTTTGGACAAGCAACCTCGTCGCTGCCACGAGATAACAACACATCGCCAATATGGCCTCAGCTGGGCGAGGCGTGGCCAAGGTCCTTGGTATCAACGTTGACTACCGCAAGGAGGCAGACCCTCTCGAGAACTCAGGTGCCTTGTCAGTATCCTCGGTTGATACCTACGTGGAACGAGAGCCTACTGCCATCGAGTGGCTCTCCAAGTTTTCGCCTTCCTTCGCAGGGTTCAAACGCTATCTGCGCAGCTTGTTCCCATTCCTTGACTGGATCTTCCATTACAACTTTACATGGCTCTTCGGCGATGTCGTTGCTGGTATGTTGCGTTCAAAGCCCGTTTCAAGACCAACAAGTAACGTCTATAGGTGTCACGGTCGGCTTTGTTGTCATTCCTCAGGGCATGGCATATGCTCTGTTGGCGCAACTGCCAGCTGAATATGGCTTATACACTAGCTTCGTCGGCTTCATCCTTTACTGGGCATTCGCAACTTCCAAGGACATCACTATCGGCACCGTAGCTGTCATGTCTACGATTGTTGGTAACATTGTTGTCAAGGTCCAAAGAGATCACCCCAACATGTCGGCTCCAGACATCGCCAGAGCCTTGTCTGTCATTTCTGGAGCAGTGCTACTGTTTATCGGTCTCACTCGCCTTGGTCGCATTGTAGAACTGATTCCTTTGGTTGCCATCACATCGTTCATGACGGGTGCGGCAATCAGTATCGGAGCGGGCCAGGTACCAGCCCTCATGGGGATTACAGGTGTCAACAACCGTGGACCAACTTACCTTGTGATAATCGATACCCTCAAAGGCCTCCCAAGGACGAAAATAGATGCGGCAATGGGATTGAGCGCTCTAGCTATGCTCTACCTCATTCGATCCTTTTGTAATTTCATGGCAAAGAAGCAGCCTTCGAGGAAGAAGCTATGGTTCTTTGTGAGTGCCCCGGCGTCCTTCTACGGTTTATAATTGCTAACCATCTCCAAGATCAACACTTTGCGCATGGCTTTTGTTATCCTCCTATACATCATGATCAGCTACGTCTCGAACCGTCACGTCAAAGATGCAAAGAAGGCCAAATTCAGACTCCTGGGCAAGGTACCTCGAGGTTTCCAACACGCCGGCGCACCAAAGATGAATACGGAGATCCTGTCTGCTATCGCCCCCGACATTCCGGTCACGATTATTGTTCTGATCCTTGAACACATCGCCATTTCGAAATCATTCGGGCGCATCAACAACTATGTCATTAACCCGTCGCAAGAGCTTGTGGCAGTCGGTTTCACGAACGTCATTGGACCCTTCTTAGGCGCTTACCCTGCCACTGGTTCCTTCTCGCGTACTGCTATCAAGTCTAAAGCAGGAGTTCGTACACCTCTCGCTGGTATCTTTACTGCTATCATCGTTCTCCTGGCTTTATACGCTCTAACAGCTATGTTCTTCTACATTCCTATGGCGAGTCTGTCGGCCATCATCATTCACGCCGTGGGTGATCTTATCACGCCTCCCAATGTCGTTTACCAATTCTGGGAGACCTCACCTCTTGAAGTCATTATCTTCTTCGCCGGAGTGTTTGTGACCATCTTCACGAACATCGAGAACGGAATCTACGTCACTATTGCAGCATCCTTTGCGTTGTTGCTTTGGCGCCAGCTCTTCACTCACGGTCAAGTGCTGGGCAAGGTCCGTGTATACCGTGCAACTCCAGACTCGATTGCTCGCAAGGAGGACGGTGCTTTTGCCCCGAACACCGATCATGTATCCCGTGAGGCCTTTGTACCCATCAACCGTCAAGATGGAACGAACCCGGATGTCGACATCGAGTCTCCGTACCCCGGTATCCTCATCTACCGCTTCAGCGAGGGCTACACGTATCTCAACCAGCAAGGATATATGGATGAGCTTGTTAAACATGCACAAAGCATTGCTCGACCAACCACGCTCGACCGCTATGCGAAGCTGGGTGACCGACCTTGGAACGACCCCGGCCCACGACGTGGTAAACAGATCAACGTCGACGACAACCGCCCTATTCTTCGTGCCATTATCCTAGACTTCAGCGCTGTCAACAACGTTGACGTTACTTCTGTCCAGGGTCTGATCGATGTTCGCGCCCAGCTTGACCGCTACGCGGCCCCAGAGAGCGTCGAATGGCATTTTGCGTCGATCAACAGCCGCTGGACCAAACGTGCGTTGACCACCGCTGGATTTGGCTACATTGATCGTGAGCGCTTCGCGTCTCGCCAACACTGGAACCCTGTCTACAGCTATGCGCCTCTCGATACACCCAGCCCAAAGAACGGAGATGTCGAGGCTCAAGACGAGATTCAGACTGTTGGTGGACAGAAGGGCTTTGCTGGCAAAGTTTCCACTCTCCATGGTTCAAACAGGCCATTTTTCCACATCGATGTCGCTGCTGCAGTTGAGAGTGCGGTATCTGGTATTGAGCAGAAACTGGCGCATGTGAGCACCGGTAGTTCGGAGAACAACATTGGTCAGACAGAAATTCCTACCAAGCAGGCATAGAATCCTCGTTCAGCGTCGTGGGTTCAATTTTGTTAGATTGTAGTCGTCCTTCACTATACCACATTAGTTTATAATGGATTTGTTCAACAGAGTATAACACTATGCATATTCAAGTGAGCCGCTCGAATGTCACCGCTACTCAAGAAAGAGGTGTTGGAGACGCTAACTATTGCTTGATCTTGTGCCACGGCTTGCAACGAGATTTGGCATCAGTTCTTGTCGCAGCTGATCTACTGTGGCTGCAGACAGACTAGCGCGACAGGGGGCTAAGAGGCCCAGATTTTGCCAACGAGGAACAAGAAGATCGACCTCTCTCCGTATTTCACTTGCCTTCTGCGCACGCCATCACATGCTTGTTGTTGCTGACTCTCTATGATCTAACGAGCATAAATCTTTTGTGCCATTTTCGTGGTGTTGTGCATCTTGACAGGCCTCACATCCCCAGGTTGTTGACGACCGCTGTCGCCAGTCTGGCGTTCTTATCACCCGTTTGCGCCTTATCGGAAAATGCAGACACATTTGCAACCAACACTGGCCGTGAGCAGTCATCTTGTTCTTGTTCCGTCAGAATTGCAGATCGTGCATCCAGCAACTTCCCAAAGCGACAAGCACCCATTCGGCTTACACGACCTTCCGGATGACTTACTGATACTCATTTTCTCCCTTTGCAACATCGAAACAGTCCTAACCCTACGACTGACTTGTACCTCTTTCTCTGCGGTCATCCAGGCTTTCATCAAGAACATTGCGCCTTCCTCCGCACGCGCCACCTTCCCGGATTGTAACTCACTCTTTGCACCACCTCCAAACGGATACAGCTTACACTGGTTACGCAACCTCATTCCAGCTCAACTAGCCAGTCTTACTCTTGATAAGGACAAATTACGCCGACATCACTACATCAACTCAGGTTTCCTTTATGGCATACCTAGTGAGAGCGCTTGCCCAGAGGCACTGTACTGGCGTCAACGCGTCGCGAATGGATGGAAGGTGCTAAGGTCGTTTCATCTAATCTCAGTTAATGTATATGCCAGCTGCGACGATGAGAGCACGAGGCCGAACGCTTTTCGAAAGGTCAGTGGTGGTGTGCGGACGAGTCGCATCTGGCAAGCCGTATCATGTCAGTATGCTGGTTGTACAGAGCACGGGATAAAGCATGTGTTTGCCTCAAAAAACCGCCGCGACTCCCACGACAGCCACAGCCAGGAACAGAAGGACCCAAAAGACTCTATTGCAGAAGTTCGCCGCAAAGAAACACAGGTCCTGAAGAGGCGACTAGCACGTGTGAAGAATCTGTCAGATCAAGATCTCCTGGATTACATTTATGTCTGGCGTCTATTGCTCCACGTCTTCCGACCATATAGTAAGCCGGAGACAACAGTGTACGACTTCACACGAGGTTGGCCTTCGCACTCCTCGATACCACGCCCGAGCTGGCCAAATATAATAAGCGACATGGCCCAAGGCTGCTCTTGGCTCAATTGGTTCGTGCTACACGTCGGAAGTGACCCATTTCTCACACAGTGGGCACTCTCCCCGAACGCCTCTCACCACCCTAAACACAACCACATCCGCAACACTATCTGGACTGCCTGGAACGCACGGAGCACCCATCAGATCGAGATGGAGCGCGAATACGTCTCTAAATTCGAGTTTGCACTGCGCAAACGGTGTCTCTCGTCCGAGCGCCTCAAGCGCCTCGAGGCGGAGATATCGCGAGGGAGGACTATCAATACGATTAGTCTGGACTGCATACCCTGGATCTATGATCAGCACCACCGCATTCCGCGGCCGCCTACCGACTTTCCGTGGTATGAAACTGAGAAGCCGGTGTGGCTGGATGGCGAGTGGGGAGTCACTTGTTCGCCAGGAACGAGTTGGAGTCAGCCGGGTGTGTTGAGGGGAGATATATGCCGCCACAGAGAGAGCGTCAGAGACGGCGACCTTGATCCGGACAACACAGATCCACTAGCAAAGGTGCCGTATCTCGTGTACCTGGGCACCGAAGAGGCAGTGAAACTATGGCCTGGGAGCGACGGCGACGGGACGGAACTCGCATTCTGAGGAAACCTGCGCGCTGAGAAACGGTCTCTTTGCATTAATGAAACGCTGCATACAATACGAAAGTCTATCAGATTAACGACGCTGAGGTACTGCGCACGCCTTCCTCCCTCAGCATCCTCCTCCGCCGTCGCCACCACCACCGCCGCCTCCACCGCCTCCTCCATCACCACCGCTGCTGCTGCATCCTCCATCCCCTCCACTATAGCCCGACGTATACGAAGTCGTGCTATAAGAGCCACCGTACCCACCCCCACTGCTCCTCACCGCTGGCTTCGGGGTAGCCTTGGGCGGATCGACTCTGACATGGCTCGGCAAGTCGTAAACACGATTCTTGCTCTCTTCGGCTTCGTTGATAGAGGTCTTCTGCTGCGACATGCTCGGTGGGGGCGATGGCGCGGGAATCACGCGGATGGGCGTAGCAGTTGTGGGTTTGGGCTTCTTGCCGAAACAGAGGAAGCGCATCGTGCCGAATATTGTGGGTGTGTTTGACGCGCTCGATGTTGTTGGTGTATTGAGTTGAGGTACGCAGCAGATGGTTGATGCTGGTTGAAGTGCAAGTGAGAGTGAGATGGAGATGGTGATTGAATACCGCAGGAGAATACAATTTATATGTGCGCAATGTTAGTTGTGATAGCCTTGTGCGCGACAGAGCCGGTGTGGTTTTCGAGTGTGAGGCTGCGTAGCTTGTTGCCTGTCTGCCTGCGGTGACCGCATGGGGCAAGTGGTGTGGCTGTACTTGCCGCGGCTATACTGCATGAGGTTCTCATAGACGAAGGCCCGCAATGCAGCCGCGCAAAGTGGAGATCATATGGATGAACATTACCCAAATGGTTTTTTGACACGAGTTAGGTTGCATGTGTCTTTCGCTTGCAAGTTCCTCTTTCTGTTGGGTGGTGTGGGTCATCATAGGTAGATAGCTACAAGACGGTGTTGCATCAGGCAGACCAGATGTAGCCTTGCGGTATAAGGCTGTCTTGTGCTGCGGTTGTGGCGGAGGTGTGAAACCGGGAATAACGGTCCAAAATCAGCCTTGTAGATTGTATTGATGCTGCAGTGGTGCTTCTGATCAGACATGGTAGGCTAGGTTCTGAAGACCTGTAGACTGTCAGCAATTCGTCAACGCCCCGCTATGAGAGAGGCCTTCAAAGCAGGGCGAAGCGAGAACGGTACCTTCCTGAGCAGATAGACGGTAAATTCTTGAGCAGTCAGACAGCCATGGAATCTTTTATCAAAGAAGCGAAGCATGGTGAGAGTAGCTGGAGATTTCCTAGCTGACCACATGAATCCAAACAACGACAGAAAGTGTAGACCAGACAGAATCTACACTCCTGTCAGAGTCATGGTCGACGGAGGATAGAGGCTGCGTGACGGAGAAGGCGAGGGTGAGTGTCCCTGGTAGAGGTCAAGTGTTCCCGGATGTCCAGGAGAGTGAAAGAGATATCCGACGAGCCATTGGCCTCATCGTTGTCTTCATCTTCGCTATCTTGTGCGCCGCATGTCTCATGCAACGGACCAAGTCGGATCTGCACACGGTAGGCGATCTCCTCGGAGAATAGCGCCTATTAGGATCTTCATCGGGATCATCTTCAAATGTACCCAAGTTGTAGCTTGGAAACCTCTCCAGAGTTTTCGCAAAGGTCGGTCTCGTGCAACACACGGTACAATGTAGAGTCGAGCGTCGGAGATATCCACCGCGCTCAGCTCCCATCGTGCTGCCGAAAGCCTCCGTATCAGACTCCCAAACCGGGCCAATTCTTCGATACCGACGCGCAATGTTGATGATCTCCCGAAACAGAAGCTCGTCTTCCTCGGGTTCGTCTTCCTCGGGCTCGGTTGTCGCTTTTAGATTCCGATATTCTTTCTTTGCGGTCCTGGATCTAAAGTGGTTAAATGACGTCATCGGGGTACAGATGACTGTTCCGAAGATGCTGGCCTCGTACGGCGCAAACATATACATGTTGGCTATTCGCTCTCAGGTTTATAAGGGCAGATATGCGGCTGGTACTTACTCAACCCAGAGACACACAACGCTCGTTACCTAGGAAGGCATCAAAACATTTATTGTTCCTGGGATTCCACATCTGCTATTGCCTCATAGTTTACGCCTAAAACTTTAAATTGCTTGACGTCGACTGCAATTCTTAAATACTTATCGGGAGCCAGTTCGATTAGTGTAGAGCATGACAGTGGTATCGACATGCGCCATGATTGTCGTCATCGTCGTTCGTCATCGTCGTTCATCATCGTCGTTCTGTTCTTGAAGTACGCATCGTTGTACTCACCGCTAGCCTTGCAAGATTGTCTCTCTCGACGACAGGAACATCCCCTTCAGCTTCGATAGTGAGCGGGCAACAGAAGACTCTAACATCCCGGCCAACTTGTTGAGCGCGTATTGTTGGGATAGTCGTCTTCAAGTCTCGGTTCAGTTCTCGTTATCACGGAAGTGTCGAGCTGGTGCTGAGATTCGCTCTTCCGTTAAGCTCAAAATGTTCCTAGCTCTTTCCTCGGTCTTCTTAGGGTCGAGCTGGACGTAATTTTAGCGTGTTGTAGGTGCAGCTTGGACATTGGACTAGAGGTTATTGGCGGACGGCCAAAGTAGGTTATATAGCAGGCATGTGTGCTTATAGCTGGGAGCGAACCTCCGGTAACCACAGTACAGATCTTGCGCGCTACGTTTCTTTCCTAACCTCTACCTGAACAGGGACGACCGTCAATCATCTTTGGGCAGATGGCTTTTCCCATCGAATTCATCGACTACCAAGCTTTTGGCTCAGAGCTCGCAGAGGATTCCATGTTCGAATTATTACATGCAACCGGGGTGGAATGTCAACATAATAAGGCTGTGGCTCGGAGCACTTGCGGTATCCAAGCATCAATTTTTCTTCACAGCGACCAAACGCGCCGCACGTGTAACTCTGAAGTAGAGTTCTTCGACGAAGCAAATTTCGATCTGAGCCCCTATAACTTGGCGATAAGTAGGATGGATCTGCATCGACGTCTTGTGCCTGTGGTTGGATATGCTGCTTGCTCTTCTCTGGCAGCGACCGGCGTTTCCATCAACCAGAGTAGGGTGTTTGGGCGCACTGGCGGATGTATCAAAGCTTCATCAAGAATAACAGAACGTGTCTGGTGCATCGGACACCTTGACTGGTGTTCTGCCATGTCAGCAATGACCAAGGTCTCGTTTACGGCAGCGACTGCAAGTGATCAAGGGAGTGGCGATCTTCGTTGCGTCGTGCGAGGAAATTCTGCAAACACCATCTTAGAGATAGGGTGTCCTTGCGCAGCTGGGACTCTTTCTAGAGAATAGGTCCTGGAATGTTTGTCGCGAGTCTTCATTCGGGCACGCCGAAACTAGTCACTCAGGCTCATAGACACAACACATTGAGATGGGATACCGTTCTACGGGCGGCGGTCGTGCGCGCGATGTCTCATTTTCTTGACGAGACGCGTTGACGGAGGCGGTGCGCGTGTGCTGGTCGACGTGTGCCTGCAGGCTGGTTGTACGACGTAGATGTTCCGCCACCAGCCAGGAATTTGCGCTGGTCCGAGTTTTCACGACATGGCTGCGGCGACAGGGAAGTGGTGTGTGGAGATGACGCGGTCACATTGGTGCGCTGCTGAAGCCAACAACAAATGCAGACACACTACGTCCGAGTTTCGGCACGGTTGCGGCCAAGAGACAGCGCCTGGGGTGCAAGAAGGGCTCCGGCTTTGCATGACATCGTGCCACTAATCACAGGCTCGTCATCCATGGCAGGAGGCGTTGAGAGGGGCAGGCAGGAACGGCCGAGCTCGACGGGCTTGGATCATCGTCCACAGCCTCTCCACGCGCGAGAGAAACACCGGGCGCAGCGCCTGTTTTGGGCCGGCAAGACAGGCAACATCGCAAAGCGCGCAGTGGAGCAGAGCCGTGAACCGGACAGAGCCGTGAAACGGAGAGTGCAGGGCGGTGCAGGGCAGGTGCTGCTGGCCGATTCGTGCAGGTGCACTTTGGTGTTCGTCCAGACCGGCGCAAACTCTAGCTGAGAGATTGAAGCCCCCGATAAAGAAGGAATGTGTCCACGGGAGACGAGCGGCTAGGAAACCACGAGATGACACGGGCCTCTCGACCAGCAGAACGCCAACCATGCCGCAGACGCGCCGTGCAAAACAGCGCTGCGCACCCGTGAATAAATGCGTGAAGATGCTGCCTGCCATCGTGAGATGCTCGAGTGGGCGAGGCGCTGCTTCCCCATCCGGTTAGGCCCAGGCTCGCAGTCCTCACCTTCTCCTACGTGCTGGTGCGCGGGCCTGGGTCAGGTACTCGAACGAAAGCTGTTTTAGCGACCATGCCGCGCCGTGAATGCACACCAGCTCCAAGGGGGACGCCGCGCTGCTCCGGCCAGCACCACCGGCCCTCTTCCTTCTGCTCCCACTCCCCCATCGCCTGCACTCTGGTCGCCGTTGCTTTGCATCCCCTGCTCGACGATAACTCGCCCTGAGGACACCGCGCACTCACGCCCACGGTTGACCTGCAAGCGTACCAGCCAACCGCCAACCCCAGAACAGGCTGACTGCAAGGACTGGCCACGCCCGCCACCAACCCTCTTCCCATCACTGCCGTCTGCACCCATCACCGCCATCACCGCCATCACCGCATCGCGGCTCCACGTCGCCGGCCACTTTGCGAAAATGTCGTCCAAGCCAACAAAGACGCTGACTGCTGTCCTCAAGCTGTCGCCCAAGACACTTGCCCAGTTCCCCCACGAGGCCACCCCACAGCCGTCGCCGGCATCAAAACCCGCCTCGACCCCAGAAGCCTCACCTGCACCCCAGATGGCCGACTCAGCTGTTGCCGACACGCCCGCCGACACACCCGCCGCCATGAACGGAGCGAGCACGCCGTCGTCGCTCGCACCGCCAGGCTCTGCGCCCGGCAGCAAGCGCAAGGGGGCCGCTCCGAAAGCAGGCACAAAGCGCAGCGCTGCTGCCCTCGACGGCCCTAGCACGCCCAGAGCTCGCGGCAAGCCCGGCCCAAAGAAGCGCAAGCTGTATGTCGCCTCCGCCGCTGTCCCATCACAACATTTTGCTAACGACCAACAGCGCCGACATAGTCAACGATCCTAACAGCAAAACTGCCTCCGCCACACCAAACCCTCTCCAAAAACTCGGTCCCAAGGCAAACCAGGGCGCCATCAATGCCGGCCTGCGTGCCCTTGACCGAACTGGCAAATTCAAGGCTCGCAAGTGGGAAAAGAAGGGGTTCAAGCTTCGCAGCTTCACTGGCGTCGTCTGGGGTGTACCCTCTTGGAAGGCACCCAGCCGTAGCTCGGGCTTCGCAGACGACGTCAAGAGCGACTCGACTGGCTCCAGCGACACCAAGATCAAGGACGAGAGCAGTGCCGTCAGTGAGAAGAGCGGTCTCAATGGAGACGCCGCGACGCCGCAGCCACCGATCATGGAGGCTCTCAACAGTTCACCAGCCCCTATGCCTGTTGTCTAGTACGCAGCTCCTGCCTACTTCTCTTCTGACACTTGTACCATTTTGCATATTTTCTAGCATTTTCGGCGTTCAGAAAGCGCATTGCGGGTATACCAAACGGGGTTCTTTGCAAAGGCGTTTGGATATGGCACAAGGGGAGACACGCTTGTTCATGCCGCGCGTGACGTGCTCAAACCCGGGTCGGGCGTCCTGGGCATAGCTTGCATCCATTGTGCATTTATTGGGAAGAATGATGAGCTTTCGTAGTAATATTGAGATAAAGATTAATTCTGTTGTTGCGCAAATAGACCTTCGTCCTAGGTGAAGTGCTGCTTCTGAACTGGGTGTGCCTGGCGGCGCTATCGTCTTCCCCGCGATAGAGCAGTCCGTCCTGCCGAGAGTACCCTCAACCCTCGCTCGGCGACACCTCCAATAACCAGCTTCCGGGCTCGTCACTGTGTTGGTTCCGGAATAGAGCATGTATGCGTTTGCGATCACGCATTGCCGGTGATTCGGCCTTCCCCTCGTCTGGCACCACTCCACAACGTCCTACGCCGCACCTCGTCCACGACACCACTCTCCACTCCCCACGCCTCGCATGTCCACGCGCAACACGTTGTGCTTGCCTGCCTAGGAGCTTGAGCGATCGTATTTACGTTCACACAACAGCTCTCCACCACCGTTCCCGGTCATAGCCGCCCCGGCGATCGCCCAAAGTGACAGAGCAACTGCTTGCCTGTCTCGCTCGGACCCTGACGACGCTATCGCGACACGATGCGGAGAAGTAGCTACGCAGCTGCCCTGTCCGGCAATACAGGCAGCAGCCCTTCAAATACCGCGCCTAGCCGCTCTGGAGCTTTCTCGCATCTTATCAACAGCAGCTCAACACCTCACGCCATAGGCCAGCACCGCCACTCGCGCTCCACCGACGCCGACGGTCACCATAACGCCATGTCTGCAAGTTGGGGAAGAGGCGGAGCATTGCCCTCATATTCCAGTCAAACCGGACATTGGCAAGGGCTGGGAGGGGGAGCGCAGGACATACCACCATTCTTCGTACCATCGTACCTACGCGGATCGAAGCACGCCGAGAAGCTGCAGGAGGCGCACAAGGCCAAGGTTGCGGCGCAGCGTGACCTCAGGTCGACACAATCATCAAACGCAGGGTCCTTGTCGACAAGCTCGAGCAGCGCCAATCTCCACAAAATGGCTGCTTCACATCGCGGCTTGACACATGAGGTTGTCGAACGAGCACCTGTCTTTGTCGACGAGCCGGTATCGCCCTGGCCGACAAGCTGGAACGAAAACGATAAGTTTTTGCAGCTAGACATCGAAGATGGAGGCAGACAGGCCAAGTTCTCTGGCTCTCAGAAGACCCATGATGAAGCGGCATCGGTGCGCGCAGACTATCCTATGCCACGACAATGCGGAATATATTATTTTGAAGTGACTGTTGTCTCGAAAGGGAAGGATGGGTACGACAGTCTTACAACCTACATGAACAGCTACTTACAATTTCTACAGGAGAATGATCGGCGTTGGCTTCTGTGGGCCCAAAGTCGCCTTGAGTAGAATTCCAGGGTGGGAGCCAGATTCATATGCGTATCACGGCGACGACGGTCAGATCTTCCACAACACAACATCAGGAAAGAACTATGGACCTAAGTTTGGTACGCTTGATGTGATCGGATGTGGCATTAATTTTCGCACGAACGTAGCATTCTTCACCAAGAACGGACACATGCTCGGTATGGACAGTCACGACCTCTTTGAAAGTGCCATGTACTAAGTGTTCCAGGCACCGCTTTCCGTGACTTCAGTCCCACCGTATCTTACTACCCTACAGTTGGCATGAAGAAGCCTGGTGAGACACTTCGAGCAAACTTCGGTCAGGAGCCCTTCGCATTCGACATCGACAAGATGGTACAGGACGAAAAGGCTGCTATACAAGAGGAGATCAACCAGACAAAGTTTGCAGCTAGTGCTGCCTCTGCTCCAGACGAGACACAGTTCATCCACCGGTTGATAAGCCAATACTTGGCGCATGACGGCTACGTCGGGACTGCACAAGCTTTTGCGAAAGAGATTGTTGATGAAGCACGAGCACTTGCCAATGAAGACGACGCGACGATACCGTACCATGAGGCAGTCGAGGATTTGGATGCCCTGAACCGACAAAGTAAGTCTAGCTAACGTGAGCTGCTATATATGCACGCTGATCAAAAGCAGAAATTCGCGCAGCCATTCTTGAAGGCGATATTGATAAGGCTCTCAAACATACCCAGGCATACTACCCATCCGTACTCCAAAACAACGAGAACATCTACTTTAAGCTGCGCTGCCGAAAGTTCATTGAGATGATCAGAGACTGTAATGAGCTCAACACACAGTGCCAATCTTCACACCTGTCTAAACGCTCCGCTACGTCCATTCCGAACAAGCGAAATTCTACGGCAACAGACGAGTACGACTTCCAGATGGAGCTCGACGAGCAGTTTGGCGTCAACAACCCTACGCCTAGTCTTGGCGATGTTGATGTAGAAAACGATTTAGAAGATAAGCAAACCAAGCTATCACAGCTAACGGCCAATACGATTGCATATGGCCAGGAATTGCGCGCAGAATTTGCAAACGACCTGCGAAAAGAGGTCAAGCAAGCGCTGAACGATACATTCGCCCTGATTGCATACGAGAACGCCAAAGAGAGTAGCTTAGCACCGTTGCTGGAGATTGATGGGCGCGTTCCGGTGGCCGAGGAGCTGAACAGCGCTATACTAGGTAGATACTCCCTGCACATTGATCTGATGTTTGATGACTGCTAATAACTACGACAGTAAGCCTCGGCAAATCTAGCTCAGCAGCCATTGAGCGCCTTGTCCAACAAACCGAGGCTCTGGTTACCGAACTCGCGGACGACGGCGGGCCAGGTGCTTTCATCAATGTGCGCAAGGACTTCTTGCAGTAGTGTGCCTAGAGCCTCCCCTTGACGATGCCGTTTTTGAGTCTTTAGGAAACACGCGCTCTGAGATTTGAAGGATACGCGACAAGAAGGGCATCAAGGTTGCTTGCTTCGAAGGGCTGAATCGCGCGATCTGTAGGATATGGACTTAGAATCAGATACCTGGCACGGCTCGAGCTCCTATGTTGATTCAAGGCTGTCAGGCAGTAATCTTGACAGTCAGCCTTGTTCACAGGTGGAATCTGAACGGGCGAACGAATACGTCACGGCTTCGATGGCGCTGATGAAGCTGTTCAGTAAGCCTGGGAAGCTGTGATGATCAGGGTCTTTTGCATATGGGTTCCGGCGTTCATTGGGCAATATGGGCGCTGTCGAATTACAACAACGAACAGCACGTACGTGCTTCTTCGAATCATGTGAATAGTATGCGCAGGAAGGCGCTATAGTACAATATCATCAATATTCAACTCTTCACAATTCTCTCGTCACCACAGCTTCCACCAACTCTTCTTCACTCCTGTTGCCTTCGGTGCAGACGAAACTGCGCTCTTGTCCAGCTTGTCGAAGAAGACTACCATGATCGTGGTGTCATCCACAGCATACCGTCCCATCGGCGGCGGTACACTCAACACGCCCATAAAGAGCCCTCGCCTCGACCCACCCATTGCGTTCCGCGCAAGACAAACCGCAGCATTCTCATCCTCAATCGCGAAGTACTCCGGCGTCGCCTTCCACTCGACCTGTTCGCCTGTCGCAGCGTCGAACGTCATCCCCGGATCCTCAGCCATCGGATTACCAAACTGCGACGGTTGGGCCTGCAACTGTGGATCGTTTTTGACCTCCCCATTCCCGCGATCCCGCGCCTCGATCCAGCGCTCCACACACTCCACTGCGTGCTCGGACGAAATGCGGTCCCACAAGCCATCCGACGCCATGATCATAAAGTCGCTCCTGCGGCGCCCGTCCTCGCCCTTCGCCACACGTACAACCTCTGTCTCCGTAACCTCCGGCTCCGCCGTCATGTACGGCTGCGACACGGCCTTGGGCCGCGGCGCAGAGCCCCAGAACTTCGCTTGCACGGCGCGCACAAAGTCCGTTTCCCATTTCCAGCGGTGATCGCCGAAGGCACGCGTCACGGCGATGCCCATCAGGCGGCCGGTCTTGGGGTCGATGATGTCGGGCTCGTCGGGGTGTGCGGCGGCGAGGCGCGCTACTTCCTTTTCGTTGAAGCCGGTTTGGTCCTCAGAGAGGGGGAGTGTGGTGTAGCGCTGGGACGAGGGGTCCCAGCGGCCGAGCACGGCGCGCGAGTCGCCTGTGCATGCAACGTGCAGGGTGGAGCTGGAGGGGTCGAAAGCGGCGAGGAGCGCGCAAGAGCCTGATAGGGCGGGTGTGAGGGCGGAGATGGCGGCAGCATTGGCGGCAGGGAACCAGTTTGCTGCTGTGCGGGCGGAGTCCATGATCTGCTTGTCGACGCGCAGGAAGGTGTTTTTGATAGTGGATTCGACTTCGAAGGCGGACGAGTGTGAGGGGAGAGCGAGCAGAGCGCTGGACACGGACGGGATCAGCTTCCATTGCAGAAACAATGCTGTGTGGCGCCCGGCATGGCCGTCCATGATGCTCCAGTAGTTCCAGGGCTGCGCGCCGGGGCCGGGAGACGTGCCCAAGGCGTAGTAGTCTTCGCAGGGCTCGTTGCTCTTGAAGCGGCAACCATGTGTGACCGGCATGTCCTCTTCGGCTGCGTCTTTCTCACTCATCTTCCACCCGCCAGCCAGTTTGTCAAAGTTCTCGCTGAAGAATTGGGCAATCTGCGGGTCCTTGAGTGCCCCGGTTGTGTCCGGGACGTGATGAGCCACAAAGTGATCCAGCTCTTCTTTATTCGCGAAAAATTGGAGCGGAGTGACACCTGCATCGTCGACCGCGAAGCTGTTCATAACATCGTCGGTCCAGCCCAGATCTATCTCCTCACCCAGGTAATATATGAGCCCGGCGAGAATGACGACGAAAACAAAGGTCTTCTTGGGGAAAGCTGACTGTAATAAAATCGGAGCTGGCCCATTCCGACGATTTGCTTGTGCCCGTGGGGTGTTCAGAGAAGTTCGTTTCGAAAATGTTGGTTGGCCATGATGGGCACGTGTTTGCAAGCTCGCGGCGCGTGTCGTGGGCCTAAAGTACACGCGGCGGCTCCCTGCAGTGGTGGAGCTCCTGTTCCAGCTCGCGAACTGTGTCGCTGTAGAGCAGCGCGATCTGAAGGTTCTCCCCACTCTTGATTGCAACATGTCGGCTTTTGATGGTTGATGGACAGGTCGTTCTTCGCGACTTTGGAAAGTGTTTTGCGCGAGCCAATCACGATCGCCTGCTCACGTGGTGTGCTTAGTCATCATGCTTCCATCTGTCAACGTCTCCATCATCTTCATCATTCTCTTCATCTCCATCAAGAATGACTTCGCACACTACACTGGCTGGCATGAATGATTTCCTGTGTGAACGCCATAGCGGCGATCAATACCCCTCCCTCCAGCAGTTTGGGCTGGGGTGCTCTTACTCCAGCTTGTGATAAGAGATGAATGTACTTTCCCACGCGGACATCTAGAGCATGCAATAGTTACGTACTTACTGAAGGTTTGCACTCTTCTCACAAACAAGCGCTCACTACTTACTACCAGCACATTTTCTGTCGTTATTCACTTGCAACCATCGTTATATCTGTAACATATCATGGCGACACAAGATGGCTCTCAGAAGAGTCAAGGTAACAGACGAGCATTTGAACCAGGATCGACTCGAGACATACCAATTGAAATCGAGTCCCTCTCCAGCGATACCGCAAATATTGCAACCCACATTCCAAGCCCTCCTCCCAGTGGCAGCCCAAAGATCGCGACTTATGTGGCTAGCCTAAGTGCGGAGCAACGCAACGCAGTCTCGGATTTCATTTCAGCTACAAAGGAACCTGTCAGTGTTGCCATCCAGGCGCTACACGAGGCTGAATGGGATCTGCTCGACGCCATCTCGCAGTTCGGCGAGGATGTTGACCCAGACGAGAATGTTGACCCTTCGACTCCCGCAATCGAAAGCATCAGGCCTCGAAGCACACCGAGTCCCGCTAAACGGTTTCGAGAGACACATGATGAGCCGCCTCTGCTCCGTCAGGCACTCGTGAATATCACACGCAGGAACGGCAAAGACCTTCCAGGAAGCCTCAGATCCATCATATTCGATCCAGTCTCGCTAGACTACTCCTTCCTGACTAGCGATACACAGTCTATCCCTGCGTTCATCTCGCCTTATGATGAGAAAATGTGGTACACTGGCTTCATGAGGCCATGGGAGGGTTTCAAAGATGCCGTCCTGGACAATTGGTTGAATCAGTCTTACACTGATATTTTCAAGGAAGTACAAGGGACTCGGTGGTCTGGTCACTTCTTCAACAAGAAGATTACTGTTGTGCGCGATGATGCCGAGCTGTTTGAGAGTGACTTCGAAGACGACGTATTACTTTCCGCTTTAAGTGTAATGGACAGACTACTGATCACCGAAAGTCTCAAAAGACTAACCAGGACGAGAGGGTGCCTCATGGCTAATGCAGAAGAAGAAGATATCGCTACCGAAGACTGTGTATGGGCACCACGCTATGTTTTCAGGTTCAACAACTTCGGCGAGCGACGTGAGACACGTCTCATCGGGCACGTTGAATTTCTCGCAGGACGCCCTGGAGCTCTGTCCGAGGCTTACGAATTGCGAAAGACCGCGAAATGGGGAAGTCTTCGTTGCGTTCTCGGTAAGGGACCGTTGCCTACCAATGAACACTGTGCTGATTACGTGCAGGTGACATCGTCCAATGGATGCTCATGAACGACCATCGTTACTCTTTCCTAGTCAGCACCGACGAAATCATGTTTCTCCGCATGGATATCAAGGCTGTGAAAGTCAACGACAGGAACAACAATCTCCAACCCAAGACCGTACTTTACGAACCATGGTTGCATTACTCCGTGCCCATGAAAATCGCGGACGCATTCGATTACGGGAAAAACACGATCACAACTCGCATGGGCATATTCCATCTCTTATGGTTGGTCATACAGGACGACCGGAAGTGGCGTTTGCCTGCTGAGACGGGTAATTGTCTGAATTACGCTACCTTCACTGGTGACGAGGAAGATCTGATTCCAAGACGTACGTGTGTGCCGGGGCCGTGCGTGGCAAAGTAGCCTAGAGGTTTCTCAGGGCAGCTTACTAGATCTGTAATTGCACTAAGGGTACCTGGTGTTGCGCTCAAGCCAATTGTCTCGGTGCTCATGCCGTGTTGATCCTGTCAGTTGGCCAAGTAGCATGCTAATCGACCTTATATCTGTGTGTGGTCTAGATGTCCTTGGCAGTGTGGAGTTAGGTATCTAGGCATTTATGTCCGTGTTGTCGTCCATATCATGCTTAGACCGGCTCCTGCATCCTACATGAGACCCGAGCCGGTGCATCCGAAGGAATCCGGGCTGAACGTGGGTAAGAGAAAATCACTATGTATGCTACTCGTGAGTCACATGCAGATAGAACGATATGTTTGTATGTTGATTCATATATGTGTATCGATCCAGCCCAAGATCTCCCTAAAGACTTCATCGGCACACGGCGGGTCATGCAACAACTCGTGTCTCCCGTCGTCGTACCTGCTCAAGGTCTTGTCCTCTGAAGCAATTCCTTGTACAAACTTTTCACTCCCTTTCCACAGTACATACGTGTCAGCCGTCCCATGAATAACAAGGGTCGGCAAGCTCCACGTCTTCAACCCATCGTTAACCTTCTGCATTGTATCCAACGCAGTGGCAGCTATGAGAAATGGAATCTGTCGCTGCGGTACAAGCGGATCACTGGTGAATCTCTTTACCTCCTCCTGATCTCTAGTCAAGCCATCAAGCCCAGCAGACGGCAGTGGGACAGAAACCGTCGGCATAGCCCTAGCCAGGAGTCCAATCGCAGCCCTCGCCAGACCCGGAAATTGGTCAGGCAGCGCAGGTCCTGTCAGAATAACTCCTTTGATGTTTTCAGAGTCTGCAGTTGCACTCCCTGCGGTGACGAGGCCGCCTAGCGAGTGTCCGAACAGAATGATCGGTGCTCCGTGCTTGCTGGCGAGGCGCCGTAGGTGAACGTGGTCCTCCACGGCTTTGCCGAGATGCGTCACTCCGCGTGTACCAGGTGAGCGTCCATGGCCCCATAGATCGAGGGCGTACACAGTGTAGTTTGCAGCGTTGAGCTCTCGGATAAGGCTGTGGTGTGCGTCGACATAGCGTTCGGCATATTCGCTGAAGCCGTGCTGGAGTACTACTACCGCACGAGCAGGCGTTGTGTTTGTTTGCCATATGTGTGAGACTGAACCTGATGGCAGTGTCATGGTCTCGTGCTTTAGATCGGTGGCTGCTGGTCTTGCCGTCATCGTGGCCGTTGTGCTAAGCAGTTCTATCGTGGCGCCGGCTCAGAGTAGTTCTCGTGAATAACAATTCTGAAGCCGCAAAATCCAGAAGTGTTCGAAAGTGCAGTTGGTTCTCGTGTGTTGTTCGAAGACGAGTTCGAAGGGTCGTGGTTGCCGGACCGAGCCGTGCTTCGAAGGTCGGAATGCAGAGTTGCGATCCGTCGAAGACGTTACATCGAGATATTCGCACTGTCTTTCAGACGCAATGTCATCTCTTCTTATTCACAGTTTCTGTTGTGTTCGTCAAAGGACAGATCTGGGGGAATCATTGTGTTCGTCTACGGTCGCGCACGTGCGTATTTGTTTGGCTCAGAGCAGTCTGGTCTGTCCTTATCGAAGGTCGCGAGAAAGAGCAGCTAAGTGAAGTCGAGTCGTCTACGTCTCGTTTTGTTGGATTAGCTTATGGACCATCACACTTCCGGATTTTCCGTCGCAACGAAAGCGGAACGGTCGCTGAGAGGATCCAGTAAGTGTGCTCAAGTGTTCACTTTAACCAGAATGGAAAGCTGAGATATACGAAAGACTGATGCCTAATTGGATAGCTCAATATAGGATTTGACAGAAGGCATGTATATGGAGAGAGTGAGGTTGGGCTCACCAAGAGTGCAATGTCTGGTTGCGGACTCTGACACGAAGACGTGGACGATTGTCCTCTTCGTTTCGCGTCGGTTTGCACCACATCTCGATTTGTCGATTTCGTGCAGTCCATCAGCTATGGTGGCTGGAAAGCATCTGCATACCCTTGTCCAACATCGCTTAACCACTTGGCAACAGTGAGAGAGCCTCGGTCTACCTCCAGAGGATGTTGCAGCCATTGGAGTCGTTTTGCTACTTCATTTCTGTACCAACATGCTATCGTTGGTGGTTGGTCTGAATTACCTTTAGGCTACGGGAACCCTCGGATAGCTTGTTTCCAGCAAGAAAGTAGCCTCGGTCGAAATAGACGCCTTGATTGGCAGTCTTGGTCGTGGATTGGAGTGAAGTTGACGTGCATGAAGAGGCGTATTTGATGGCGTCGCGGGACAGAAGGCCTGAACCGGAGCCTCGGTCTCTGAAATGAGAATCGAGCATGATTGGCAGTGTCGAATCTGGGGGACATAGCGACTGGGGAAAACCCCAGACAGGACCAAGCAACTGGGTACGATAAATGGGCAGATCAATATTAGACGTCCAATTCGGGATGACCATGTGGCATGATGATCTGTGTGCGTCGAACAGCTGTGCCTAGATCTAGATCTGTGATAGTAGTCAGGGATGTAGTCAACTGATCGTGTCAAGATGCAGGGCCGCGATGGATGTGATCAGGGAGCCGCGAGCACTTTTTACATCTGGCTGTTCACAATGAGGGGCCACTGTTGGCCAATAACAATACGTGCGTGCACTCATGTTATCTTCCGTACAGCCACACATATTGCTTGACCAGCGACCTCGAAAAATCCCCCGTCACCCTCAAATGAGCCAATCTGTGTGAAAGTGAACATATCCCACACATAGGCCGACGGGAGGCAGGTGCCAACCTTGGAAGGTCGCACGGATATCCAAGGCGTCCATGTTTGCAGTAGAGGAGAACACAAAGCAGTTTCCCGGCTCGTGGGACCTGCTGATCTTCCATTGATGACACCGCTGCGTCAGCCCAAAAGCTTGGAGGCTCGGTGAAAGGCCGCGGACGCTCGTAAGCGCGGAGGCAGTCACCCGAAAGCGCATGTTGAGCCATGACGAGTCACAAACGAGCCGCTAGTACGCGAAACTTGGAAAGCCCCTTACCCTATGAAGTACAGCATCCTGTACAACTTCAAACTCCAATCATTCGATCATATGCTTGTGAAGAGCTGTGCTCGTGCATCTGCTACGCATTGGAGCCCTGACTAGTGCTTCAGGATAGGGTGACTGATGGCGCGTCGTAGATGCTTCTTCAGTGACAAGCACTTGGTACAGCTTGAGGTGCGAGGGCGACTATTAAGTGCCAAGCCGGATACCAGATGCTAAGTGCATCTTCCGGCGTGGTGCGGCTTGGTGCAGTTGCATCAGACACCGCCGCTCATGCCCACCACCGGAGGAGTGTCCCAGTTTGGCCAGTTCTGCCAGTCCAGGCGGAAATTGTGGAGTGAATGGATTTACCCCGCGTGCGAGCGTTGGAACACGGGACACGCAGATCATTGACAGCCGAAGGGGCACGACGTTCGACGTTGATCGACGTTGAACAAAGAAACACGCGTTGGCTGGGCTAAGTTTTAGCCGCAAGCCTTCCCACGCGCGCAGCATCGCCTTGACATCAGTCAAGAGTTGCAAAGATTTAGAACCGCCGAACAACAAGCGGAAAGCCTGTGGCCGCGACTTCGCGTCTCGATTGGTCCGAAAGTGGGTCCCCTAGCGAAAGGGCGTCCTCTCATATGCGGGGTCTCCACGCGCCAAGCCAGACCCCAGACGCGACCGTCACTGAGTGCCCATGGCGCCTCTTTTGCGTTGGAGCTCTCCACAATCCTGGAGCCGCCGCTGGGATAGGGGTGAGATCCCACTTCTGCAATGGGTACAATCGCCGAGGCCTCGGTATCTTTCCACATTCTGACTTCGAGAGATGATCCACAGGCTGCTTGGCAGCGTGTAATGCGGGTCACACAGGGGCGAGCTGAACATATAATAATGGCAGCGTGCGATCGTCGACTGCTGCGACTCAAGCTCCTGCTCGCCTTTCCCAAGCATTCTTGCTGACACCGCAGAGATGGCTCACAACGCGACGGCTGCTAGCGAATATTACAACGCCGACCACGAGAAGGAAATTGTGGCTCACAATGAGGACATCAACAGCTCTACGCACGATGACTTCGAGTCTGAGTTTACGCCCGAGGAGCAGAGGAAGATCATCCACCGTGTCGATCGTCGCCTTGTTATCACAGTAGGAGTGCTTTACTGCATTTCGCTGATGGATCGTACGAATTTGTCAGCTGCTGCCATCGCAGGGTATGTCAACAAATTAGAAGCTTCGCGGACCGACAGGACTGACCAATGCTTTTAGAATGACCGTCGAGTTGAAATTGGGCGTTTTGATGGGCACTGTTTCGCGTTACTCGGTCGTAACCCTCGTCTTCTTTACCACATACATTGTCTTTCAACCACCCTCGACTGTCATCATCCGCTACCTTGGACCCCGTGTGCATCTATCCACTATTGTGACCCTTTGGGGCGCAGTAATGATTGGAATGGGTTTCGTCAAAAATTGGGAATCCCTGGCCGCGCTGAGAATCGTGCTCGGTATCTTAGAAGCCGGATTCTTTCCTTCCTGCGTTTACCTGATGTCAACCTGGTACACACGTTATGACATCGGAAAGCGATACAGCGTCTTCTACATTCTCGGAAGTTTGGCGTCGGCTTGTGCTGGTATCCTTGCTTACGGCCTGATGCAATTGAACGGAAGGGAAGGTCTAACAGGTTGGCGCTGGTAAGTTCCATTATCAGCCTTGTTTTTCCTATCACAGTACTGACAGTTCTCAGGATCTTCATCATCGAAGGTGCCCTGACAGTTTTCCTCGGTATCGTTGCCTATTGGCTGCTGGTCGATTTCCCTGACAAGGCGCACACATCCTGGAAGTTCTTGACCGAGCGCGAAGCCAAGTTCATCATCGCTCGTGTCGATAAGGATCGCGGTGACGCTAAGCCTGAGCCATGGAACACAAAGAAATTCTTCAAGGGTGGTGCGGATTTCAAGGTCTGGTGTTACGCCATGGTAAGTCATAATAAGCTTGGATGATATAGTGTACTGACCTTGTCTAGATCTTTTTCAACACCACTACTGTATCATATGCCCTTGCCTATTTCCTTCCAATCATCCTACAGCGCAACATGGGCTTCAGTACCGGCGCTGCGCAATGCCTTGTCGCGCCCCCGTACGCGTTCGCTGCTATTATCATGTACGGATGTGGATGGCTCGGTGACAAGAAGAAGATTCGTGGGCCGATTATCATTTTCAACATGATTCTCTGCTTGGTTGGTCTGCCTATTATGGGCTTCGCGAAGTCTCCAGCCGTCAGATACTTTGGTGTCTTCTTGACGACCGCGGGCGCCAACAGCAACGTTCCAGCAACAATGTCGTACCAGGCGAACAACATTCGTGGACAGTGGAAGCGTGCTTTCTGCTCGGCAACGCTTGTTGGCATGGGTGGAGTCGGTGGCATTGCCGGAGGCCTTGTTTTCAGGTAAGTTTGATCTCTCCACCATGTCAGAGACGTATTTCATGTCAGAGCGTATTTCTAACTCATTCCCTTAGAACACAAGATGCCCCGAACTACCGCCCAGGAATCTATGCTTGTATTGCAACAAGTTGCCTTAGCATCGTACTAGTTGTTGTGGTCACCATTCTTTCCATGGCGCAAAATAAGAGCGCAGACAGGGGCGAAGTTGAGCTTGAGTACAACGAGGGTGATCAGAAGGGTTTCCGATATACCTTGTAGAGTCTTGCTCTCATTAATGATCTGAACTTCAGATGTGAGGGAGCCTTCACCGTTACCCTGCGCAGCACGTTTTGAACGACACTTATGAATGTATACCCCAACAGCGCTCGTACAATAAATAACATCATTGTGAAACGTTGAACTATGAGTATTCTGATGATCTATTGTAAATATGACTGCGACAAAGATCGCATGGGACGTGTCTATGAAATTGATAATCACGTGACCTCATAATGGGAAAACTGTACACTAAATCGTTCACCGTTGCGTCTAGATAGGTCCAATCGGCACTTTTGTAGGATCCAACCCATCCGTGTCACAGCCAATAGCTCGCAGAACTACGACTGAATCACTGCATTTAGGCGTACACACCCTAGCAGAAACGAGCTTTCTTGCACGATTCCGTTTTGCCAAGTCATTCGCTCGACTGCATTTCTGCTCGACTTTATGTGACAGGCTGCGAGGAATTAAACGATGCCTCTCTTAAAAAACAGCCTCGAAGGAGATGGAAGCACCATGAAAGCTGATGGCGATAAAGGCTGCCCATATACTACAGTGGAAAGGAACAGCTCCGCGCGAAAAACTCGTGAAGGAGTCGCAGCTCCCAAGCCTTCTTTTTTCGTCCAACGCACCCAGCAGAGAGTTCGGTGCTATATACTCATGTGATCCGCAGTTCACTGCTGGCGCACAGCAGTAAGTAGGCATGAGTGCACTCCATAGATCCAATCACCGTTCACCTTGCGCAGTGTTCACATGCACCCTGATTCTAACACTCGACTTACAGGACGGATCAAACGATGGCATCACTGACGCCTAGCAATTTCTGTGGGAAATGGAAGAGGGCTCGATCTTGTATTATCACTGCCTCATTTTCTCATTACGTGTCGTTCGTGCAGTCCCTCGACAGTGCGCTTCCAATATTTACAAACAAGTGTCACTGGCTGGCCAAATACAGTAGAGGAGAACCATTGCATCAGGTCGGCGAACTGCTTCACAACATCAGCTGAAGCGGTGATCGAGTAAACTTTGGCTTTTAACTGACTATTTCCACACCAGTAACCGCATATGTGGATCCTGTAGCAATAAAACACCAAAAAGATCACCGCAAACCCATCTGACATTTGCGCCTAGGCTAACAAAGGTACTGAAAGACATTAAATCCCATGATTGGTAGTTCGCGCCGTCCGCTCAAAGATGTAGCAAGTCTACAGGGTATTGTCCCAACACAAACCAAAGCCGCACCGATACCCATATTCCTCTTTACGAGTTCATTCGTCTTGATGCTCGTGACCGAAAGGCAAACATAACGCCCATCATGACCCAAGATGACGCCATGCAAAGCAATTGTTGTTCGATAAACCCCAGTGCAAATGCAAACCTCTCCGCTTCGTTCTCGACGTCTACGTGCTGAGCTTCTTCGGTTCATCGAAGCTCACTCCGCTGTCAGTCGCCTGCAGTGCCTTCTCCTGCAACGCCTCCCTCCCACTCTTCTCGCTACAGTACTTCGCGTTCAGTTCCTCGATCTTGGGAACCAGCTCACCGATTCTAAACGGTTTGGAGACCACATCATCCATGCCTACTGCGAGCAGAGTCGCAATCTGTTCGCTTCGTGCATTCGCGGTGACCGCAATGATCGGCACATGTCGTCTTAGCTCGCCTTTGCGCTCCATCTCCCGAATCTTGGTGGTGCATGCTAACCCATCCATCACTGGCATTTCTTTATCCATGAGTACAACGCCAAGGTCCGGCGCGTCAGGGCCGGAGGAGGCATGGTAGGATGAAGAGGACAAAATCGTTATGGCCTCTCCACCGTGATTAGCGACGGTCGTTGCTATGCCGCGATTCTGAAGTTGGCGCTGTAGAACTTTTTGATTCACTGTGAGGCATTAGAAAAATGAATCAGCAAATGGAAGTGGAGCATAACGACTTACCAAGGTTGTCTTCAACAATCAGAACGCGAAGGTGTGCGTAAGGACTTTTTGGTCTCTCCATTGTTGGAGTGACTGGTGCTTGAGCAGCGAAATCCTTGATCTTGGGTACTTCTGGACGCCCTCTGTCTCTCGCATTTGACACCTTTCGAGATAATGTCACAGCGGCGGGAACACTGTCGATAGGTTTGTTGGGCTCCGAGCTTCTACGGCCCTTGACGTAAAAGGCAAACGTGCTGCCTTTACCAGCTTCTGAAGAGACACCAATCTCGCCACCTTGTAGTTCGGTCAGCTCGCGAGAGATGAACAGACCAAGCCCAGATCCACCATACTGGACATGTGTGCGTGGGCTCGCCTGAGAGAAGCGCTGGAAAAGGAGTTTGAGTTCCTCTGCACTGAGACCTCTCCCTGTGTCCTGAACAAGGAACTCGAGAAAGACTTCTTCCCCGTCGCCCCAGTCTGGACCAAGGGTCTGGTCTATGCCTTTCGACTTCATAGGGAAATAGCTCACGACGGGTGACCTACTGGCCGATGGCCGAGTCGTAGACGCTGAGAGCACGACGGTGATGGTGCGAGTCTCTTCAGTAGAAGTGAACTTGATCGCGTTGGTGGTCAAGTTGATGAGGACCTGCAGTACTCGGGACGGATCAATTCTGACCCAGTCAATGTTCAACATCTTGAAAGAGTTGCCAAGCACAAACTCCATCTGAATGCCAGCTGTTTGGACTTCACCCTCAAACATTTTCAAGGCCCGCTGAATGACTTGCAACGGCTGTGCATCGACCGGAGTAACCATTAACATCGCACTATCGAGTTTCGATAACGTCAGAACATCATCAACGATTCTCTTCTGATGCTGTGCGCAAAGAGCAATGGTTTGAGCAGCATCGATCGAGTTGGTAACGATCCCAGGTTCGATAGTTCGCAGACCAGATTGCCGGAACTCGCCAAGAATTGTTGAGATTTCGTCAGCACATTGCAGGATGGCGCTGAGCGGATTTCGCATTTCGTGACTCGTAATGTCCATGAAGTTTTCTTGCTGCCGTTTGAGCTCGACGGCCTCTTCCATCTTTCGCTTCTGGAACCCTTCAGCCCACTTCTGAGGACTGATATTGGTAATGCTTCCAAAAACGCTCTTGAGCTGACCACTCTCATCCTTTTCTGGGAAAGCACTGAAAAGCACCCATGTGTCGCTTGTCGCTTTTGAACTACGATCTTCCCACGGAGCTTTGAATCTAAACTCGACATTGATCGGAGCGGTATTTTCGACAAGGCGTTTCCAATGGTCCCGAATAAGCTTCTGATCCTCATCTTTGACGTACTCGATCCATCTATCCGTCTTGTTCCGTTCCTTTGGTACCCGGGATATCTCGAACCATGTATCGTTACAGTAGGTGATGCGTCCAGCGTGATCGGCAATGAATAAGCCTGCAGGCGAGTACTCTGCCATCCTGGTGAATCTCAATTCGTTCTCTCGAGCTTCTTGTGTACGAGCTGCAAGCTGTGTGGACAGGTTGAATCGATCCTCGGCTGCCAACTTCGCAGCTTTCCGGCCTCTTCGAATCTCCTCCTCAAACAACACAACCGATGCGAGGGATGTCGCGAGCTGCCGGCTCAAGAGCTGAACAAAGAGACTGTAATCATCGTCGTAAGGCCTGCGCGGATTGACACCCATCACCAGAAAGCCCAGGAATGTTTCTCCTGTAGTGGGATGAACAGGGCATACCACTACGTCCCGACAGGCGTCACCAAAACCTCGCCATTCAAGGCCGTCCATCATAGACGCAGGGAGGTCGACCGATCCAATGCTGATGACAGCAGGTTTATTAGTCTTCATGACGTCGCGGAAGACAGGTCCAAAGCCTTCGTGGCCTTCTTTTAAATCGATCTGTTCCGGAGCAGCTTGATGGCCACTTGGCACTCCTAAAGATCCTTCGAGGTAACAGTGCTTGACGCCCATCATACTGCTAGAGTGAAGGGAAGAAGAATCGCTGTCGTTCTCGTCGGAGACTGAGTATAACATGACGAAGGGTGTGTCAAACTCGTTCTCGGTCAGTGCAATAAGAACCTGATCCCAGAAACCTTTGACGTCTCTTGCCATCGCAGTTCGTTCACCGACTTCGCGAAGAGTAAGCATTCGCCGTTCGGCAATCTTTCGCCTTGTCTTCTCGAACGCTGGATTGTACAACCCCATCACGGTACCGTCTTCTCCAACCATGGGAATGATTGACCATGAGAAGTACGTCTCCTCCAAGAAACCACTCCGTTTCATGAACAGACAATCATCGTCCTTCATCGTGGCTTGACCCGTGATGCGAGCATTAGTAAAAACGTCTTTGACTTCGTCCCAGATCTCGGCCCAAGCGACTTTGTAACTTTGACCCATTAGTGTAGGATGTTTCTGGCCAGCCAATCCTACAATTGTTAGCGGAATGTTAGCTTCCCTGCACAGGCCAATGCTCACCAATATATGCCTCGTTATATATAGCGACTAGTTCATCTCCCCAGTACATAGCAGCTGGATGAGGGCTTGCCCTGCAACCTTGTTAGCGCCATGCTAGCAAACACTCATCTTTCTGCAACTGGCAACTCACATAATAAGATTACACATGGCTCGAAGATCGTTCGACCAGTACTCGATGGGTCCCAGTGGTGTCGAGGCCCAATCTATAGAGCGAGCGAATTGTATGTGTCTCGGTAAGCAGGTCGCTAATGAAAGCCTCGTCCAGTCGAAGAAGCCCATGTCGTGATCCTCGGCTGCTTTTGGTTCTCTATGGAAAGAGTCAACGTCGCCTGCACTGTGAGCCCTGAGAACGCACTCGTTTGTGAAGGACGGATCCTCAATTGAAAGTAGACTTGGATGGTCAAGGTGTGATTTTGACCCACTAGAATGACTGGATGCGCTGATCGCTACGTTGCTCATGTGGTTATGCGCCATGGCATTCAGCGGATTTGGCTCCTCGCTCCCTTGGATTGCTGGAACACCGAAGTAATCCTGTTGCTCCCCAGCCTGATTCGCAGTGTCCAGCGTGTGCCCTGAAGGATACCCTACCGACGATGCCGAAGGTATTGCGAATTCCAATGAGCGGCTCGTGGATGGTACTTGAGCAATAGGTAGAGGTGGCGTTGCTCCAGAAACAACTCGTAAACGCCTCCTCAGTGTGTAACACGACCACACCGTGCCACCATGCTCGACAGGAGAAGGGTTTGTATCCGGATTGTCACCTGGTGTGGCAGTGGATAATAACCAGGCACGAAATTGAGCGGTTGGGTGTGAAGCTGCCTCGTCCGTAGGCTGTTCAGGCGGCTTCCCAGCAACCGTCTCCCATATCGACGAATCCGAGCGCAAGGCGTTGTTGGCGAAGAGGATGTGCAAGGAAGACGAGTCCGGCGTATAGTTAGTGTGGTCGCCAATGTCCACGATGAAGGTGGGTCTTGTGTCGTGTTCAAGCAGTTCGACCACGCCAACAGAGCCCAGAAGCTTCAGAGGATCCCCCCGGTCGCGCGCATCTGGTGAGGATGTGCGAGGGAGACTCGAGCGTTCAGAGCTTCGCCCGCTCGTGACACTCGTCGTACCAGGCGGGCTAAGACCGCTGAATGTCCCCCGAGCCAATGTTACTGTTTTGATGCCGCCATCCTCGCCGCGTGTCTTGCTCAGCATCCTCGCAGCAGCCTCGGAGCTGGAGAACCGCGCGGGCAGGTGTGGGCGCGCGCGCTTGGACGAGAAGAACAGCGGTGAGACTGGTTGTCCGTCGTAGTAGAGTGGCCGGCTGCTGGCGCAGGCGAAATTGTCGAGCGAGTGGCGTGCGCGTGTCTGTACTCGTCGGCGCTTGTGCAGAGGTTCGCTTGCGGGTGTGTCTTTACGTGTGCGCGGGGCTGATCTCTTAGAGCCAGCGACTGCGGGCGGCGTAACGGGTTGCGGTGCCTTGAATGCCTCACCACCACCAAACGAGGGCGCAAGCGCAGAGAGACGCGGGGTCGATGCGCGAATGTCAAGCGGGTTCTTCAACGACCATGGGCGCTCACTTGGCGGGAGCAGTGCGCTGGATCGCGGCTCGGTGGGCGTGGGGGGTTGCGAGCGCGCTGGTGGTGGATTCAAGGCCTCGTGATATTCGGGAGTGCTCAAGCGGCGGCGGTCCTCAGAATTCGCAGATGACGGCGCGGCTCCGGTGTATATCGATCTCGGCTGAGTGGACATAAGAAAGGCCGGTCGACCGTTGTCTGTTCAGTGCAAGAGCCAGCCCGCACGCACGACCGTGTCAGTCTGCGGGCATACCCTACTGGACTACCAGGATCCAGAAGCGCAAATGTCGCCTGCTTGAGCTTCAACGCCGCCGCGGGCCAGTTTAGGACGCTTAGGCGTTCTAAGCGTCGCGCTAGGCTAATCAGAAGCCTGCATGGGTTTCGAGAATGACGATCGTGGTCTGTAGCAGTCCCCAAAAGAGGCGACAGCATGCATATGGAGTGTGGAGCGTGGAAACAGGGTGCAATTGATTGGGGCAATGTCCGACTGTCTCTTCTAGCCTTCTTCGACTCGGTGCTTCGAAAGGGTTAGAAGTTGGAGATCTCGCATCGCCCTGGATCTGAACACGGACTGCATCGACGATCCCAACAAGGGCGTCAGGAACGCTTGAGCTGGCTGCGGCACTCCACAGGACTGGTCAGCCCTTGATGCATGTCTGACATCTCACCTCTCGTGAGCCCAGTGCCGAGCAAAAGGCAACTAACCTGATACCTGGGACTCCAGCAAAACACACAGCCAAGAGCCGCCGTGAAGCCTCGTGCTCGCTCATCGTGTTTTGGCGGCGACGTCATGGTTCGAGACCTCGATGGTCAAAGTCGATCGTACGCCAATGGAAGGATCGCGAGTCAACTGTTTGCAACACCAAGACACGTCAGCCCATGTATCTGTCTTCATATCGAAACTGGCCCAAAGGATGCTCATCATCTGTGCAACACTATCGGAGCTACGCCTAGGCAGCCACCTCTTTCCTTTTGGCCATGACTGCAGAAAATTCCAAGATCCCACCTGATTTTGCCGGAAATCACATGATTTGTACACGTGACAGCCGCTGCTCCACGTGATCTCGAGATCGATGCAGGGCTGCACCGAGGCAGTTCACTGCCGCCATCATCCGAGCTTCGTAGTGTGCAACACTAACGCTGATAGGGATGGACAGTCGCGCTTCTCGATCATATCTTCTTCCTTTTCTGACTCTCTGTTTGTTTGACATCGAAAATGATACACAGCCAGCCTAAGTATTTGTTCCTTCTGCAGGAAATGTTCGCTCGCACTTCAGCTTCTTCCACACATGGATCCTTCGTTAGGATCCAAGTGCGACGAGAGATACGAGCACTTATCTCATGCCAATCGTTGTTGACATTCTCGCGCGCGCCATTCACGATGCAGTGCTCGCAACGCACGAACGCCAAGCTCGGCTGCACTTGCTGCGCCATTTATCTGTGGCTACGCCTAAGCCACCCCATTACCGTTTGAGCGATTACAGGACGGGCGACTCCCGTTACTATACTTACGCAAGAATGTGGACTTCCGGTCCTTCCCTGATGTGGCACCCGTCCGTCCACTCTGGTCCACATAGTTTTGGGCCTTAGACAGTTGTCCGCCGTTGAGGGGTCAGACCGCTTGTGGAGCTGAGCTAAAACATTACATACTGGAGAAAACGTTACTGAACCCGTATAGTAGGAAAGTTCGACTGTCCTACACGCCAAGTCTCGATGACCCATTGCTCATATCCCACGAATCTAATCCTAGCCGCCAGAAGCATGAGACCCTCGCAGACCCCCACTTTAATCGACATACTCGCCATACGGATGGTGTGTACTCAGCTGGCCCGGTGCCCCTCAATTCATCGACAAGCCGTTTGTACAACTTAGGCAAGCTGTCCAGTGCTGTTGCCCTGCATGCCACCAAGGGGTTCTTCGTGGCCCGCTGCGGATGGGCTGTGCTCGATATCGTGGCCACTGTTTGTTTAAATACATAGTCACCCCGCTTCAACTTTTGCGTTCTTATTCTCTTCCCTCTTCTTTGCTTCACCCTTTCTAAACTCACAAGGTACTTGGTCTCCACGTGCTTCATTACACATCGCCAGCATGGACTTCCTCAAGAAGAAGATGAAGGAGCTGCTCGATGACGACGATAAGCCCAAGGATAAGCCCACTGGTGAGCCTCGCATATCCAGCTACCTCGTGGGCAACTTTTGATCCATTTACAGATTCTTCGAATTCAAGTTCGCAGCCTGCCCATGGTGACTCTCATGGAGCACCTGGTGGCGCCGCTCCAGGCGATCGTGCTCTTTCTGATGGCTACTACGGCGGTGACCATAACAGCGGTCCACCACCCCAGCAACAGTATGGCCAGCCGCCGCAACAACAGTACGGTCAGCCGCCGCAGCAGCAATACGGACAGCCGCCTCAACAGTACGGCGCACCCCAAGGTTACGGCCAGCCGCCCCAGGGCTATGGTCAACCCCAGGGCTACCCTCAGCAGTATAACCAGGGCCCTCCCACACCACAAGGCCCTCCTGCGCCGTATGGCGCTCCCCCTCCAATGCCGCCCGGCTGGAACCAGCAGTGGGATCAGAATAGCCAGCGCTGGTTGTAAGTCAATCGCCATACCTACATGGGGATTGCATGTGCTAATGCGAGTCAGCTACATTGAGCAGGCTACAGGCCGCACCCAGTGGGATCCTCCTTCCAACCTGCCTCCTGGCCCCTATGCTCCGCCTGGCCCCAACGCTCCCTACGTTGCTGGAGCTGGTCACGATGAGCGCGGTCTGTTCGGCAATACCCACGGACACAGCGGCCATGACTACAATACAGCGCCTGGCGCACCCGCTGATCCTCTCAAGGCCGAGAAGGAGAAGAAGGACAAGGGCCACTCGACTGCCATGCTCGCAGCGGCTGGTATCGGAGGTATCGCCGCTGGCGCCTGGATTGGGCATGAGCTGAGTATGTTGCGCACCCAAGTTGCACTTCTAGTATGCTAACGCCCGACAGCCGAGAATTCCGATGACGAGAAGAGCTCTGCTGCCCCTGCGGCTGCTGCCGCTGCTCCTGCCGCCGCTGCCCCCGCAGCGTATGCTGCTGCGCCGCCGCCTGCTGCCGACCCATACGCTAACGACCCGTATGGGGATCAGGCCTTCCAGGAGCCTCCCCCAGTTCCTACTCATGATGCAGACGGTGACTCGATTTCAAGTAGCGACCGCGAGTCGCTCGAGGAGAAGCGCCAGGAGCTCATCGAGGCACAGGAAGAGTACCAAGAAGAGCTTGAAGAGGCGTACGATGACTAGACATCTCTTACTTTCGATTCTCAGTTCAAGACAATGGTAAACCTCAGTGCGCATGCACGAAGGGACAGCTACGGCCGAATTTTCTTTCTTACCCCTCGCTTCTTCTATAGCACTCAGCAAGGATCACGCACAGCGTAGCGCATGGTAACCCTATACATCAAACTCTGTATCGTTTCGTTTGTGTTGAAATGGAATGAAATTCTCGGCTAAGGTCAATCGACTACATAGCCCACCACCAAACTCCCTCGCCTTTTCCGTGTCGCAAAGCCGTGACCTTGCCCTTGTGGATATCTCGCGTGTGAACATGTAGGAAATGCAGCGAGTGTGCTGGTCGTTTCTCAGAAACCCGCATTAGTCTCTCTCCCTCCATCTTTGTCTTCTGCAACTAGTGCGACTGCCTTAGCAGCAGCAGTCGAAGCAGTCCAGACAGCACTCGCACGTCTCGCCGCACAACCAACAACAACACAGTGTTGCCAGGCACGCGGCCAGACAACCGCGGTCCTTCTTCTCTTCTTGCGGCGGCGGCGGTGGACCTTGCTGGTAGTACATCTGCATCTACGTTAGTCACTTGCGCTTGCAAAACTCCAGATCTGAAGCACAAATGCCGGGTATCTTACCTGCTGCTGCGGTGGAGGCGGGCCTTGCATGTACTGGCCCTGGGGCGGGGGCTGGGCATAGTAACCCTGGTTTGGCTGCTGGTAGGACATTCTTGCGTTGAGTAATTCAAGTGTGGTTGGAATAGGCTCGAGGTGTGGCTAGGGATAAGGCTGGAGGTGAGGCGTTCTGCGGCGGTAGCAGTCTCGAGAGCAAGATGTGGCAGAAGCTGTGGCAGAAGCTGTGGCAGGAACTGTGGCAGGTGCACAGCAAACGGGCGCTCACAACATTTTATTAGCTGCAGGTCAGGGGCGGATCGCCGGCACCTGTGAGCAGACTGCGCGCCGTGGCGCAGTCAATGGAACACGCAGAGCCCGCGTATCGGCCGCACATGCCGCGTTGAAGACGCTGCGAGGTAGAGCTGCCGTAGGCGCCGCGGGAGGTTTGACGCCCTTGACCATGCTGCGACTGAGCAGCCACACGTGTGGCAGCAATGGATCGCACAAGGCCACTCCCTGATGCAGCACTATTGACCCTGGCGGCTGGGCGCTGCGGTACGCGTGGAATCAGTGTCTTGGCGGCGAAGAGTTAAGGCGCATGACTGAGCGCATTGCATTGAACACTTGTGAGTGACGGTGCATGAAGGTGGTGAAGAAACCTAGGTCACCATTTGCCCTTTGCACACTCCTCTAATATCTACTGTGCATTTTCATGTTCAGTGTGATGTACACATTCCCTTCATTGGTGTTCTGTGGACGATTAACACGTATTTGCGAGATTGCGATGCTAGGTGAGGTTGCTTGAACATGCAAGAGTGCCGAACACCCGTGTACTAGCTGGGGTCTGCTTGCGCCTTAGTGTGGCGGCCGCGGGCACCGAAAGGGCAAGTTCTGGCGCCTCGGTCCGCCGCGGTGGCTTTGCAATGAGCGTTTTCCCAGCACCGCAGCGTAAAAATGACATGTATTGTAACAGAGGCTTGGCTGCATCACAACGTAATGTGGCGCATGCAGAGCCGCGCCACGAAGGGAGACTGGATTGGCATGTGTCAGTGGACAAGCGAAGGTTTGGCGAGAGAAGGCCGGCATTTACTTTGGTATCGAGACGGACATAGCCGACACGCCGTTAGAAGACTGTTGGTCCTAGGTCAGGGATCGCAGATGACAACAGCGCAGTGGACCGAGGCGTTGACAACGTGGGAGTCCCGGGCCTTGCAGGATCGCCCGTTTCGACAAAACAAACAACGGTGAAACAACAAACCGAACAAATACGTGTGTTGCAACCGAGTCAACGACTGACCAAGTGTGAGCTGCGGGCATTACAATGATGAAGGCAAGCAATGTTCAAGCTGCTCGCTCTTCCTTAACCTCTTCCTTAACTTCTTCCTCGATTCCCCCAGGTACGAACCCACGCTCCTCCCGCCTCCGCTGGACCCACTCCCCAAAAGGCTTCCATATCGCCTCCTTCTCCGCAGGCTTCAAACTCGCCGCCAACCCACTCGTACTCGTCGTCACGAACACCTTGCTCCCCTTCCACTCCCCCTCCACCATCCCCATGTTATGCCTCTCATCCTGCCACCCATACGCAAACTCTCCCTTGCTCATACTCCTCCCGTACCGAAACCGCCACACCGCCTCCCAAATACCCTTGCCCACAATACATACAGCCTCCGGTCTGTAGAGCGCAAACTTGCGCTCCAGCTCGCGCGTGCCCTCGGTCATCTCCTCCTTACTGAGCTGCGCAGCGTCTTTGGACGGGCGCTCCACAATATTGGTGTTGCCCATGCAATACTGCGCAGGCAGACTCCTGTCCTCGCTAGGCGCGAGGCGCCGTTCAGTAAGCCCGGACGAGTGCAGCAGCTTCCAGAAATGATTCGAGGGGTGCGCGTACGCGTGTCCGTGGAGCGCGGTGCTAACGCCTGGGTTTGTACCCACGAAAACACATACTAGGTTTGGTTCTAGGATGTCGACGAGCGGGGAGAGGTGCGCGTATTGTGATGGGTCGGCGTATTTGCTGGACTTGCGCTGCTTCTTTGCGGCGCGAGGAGATGGTGTGGCCTTCGTGGCGGTCACAGATGTAGTTCGTAAACGCTTCGCTGGTCGCGCAGGGGATGCGGATGACGGTGTCTGATCTTCCTTGGCTGAGCTGTTGGTGTACTCATACTTTGCTATCCGGCCTTTGAACGATGCAGGTGGTTGTGACGAAAGGGCCTCAGGAGGATCAGGCAACTCATTATCACTCGACAGCATTGTCTTGCTCGAGTCTTCAGTTTTCATTGAGCGTGTTCGCGGCATTTCCTGATTTCTCGGACACGCAATGCTTGGGTGCAGACCAAAGCTGATTTAATGTTATGTTATGAACATGACTTCTCGACCATTAAGTGCCGGATCTCGCTGACGTCATCAACACGAGAACACATGATGAACTCGGAGTGAAAGCTATATGATATGTATATCAATTACATTACTACATACAGTACATATGTAATCACGATGAAACTTGCAGCGAGTGCGCGCCACAGGCGTTGTATTGAATAATGTAGGGACTCTGACTTTTTGTTTCGAAAAACACTACTCGCAATCCACTCAAGCCCGATATATATACTTGAAGATTGAAACAACTGCTCCAAATACTCATTGACCTGCCCCAGATGCTAATACCGTGAACGCCCATCCAATTGTTTTATTTGAGCAACCTTCAACCCAAACCAGCGCCATGCTTAATGTGTAAGGGACTAGAATTAGGAAAGTATTGGTAACGAAAATCGTGCGCCATGCATTACAAAATCATAGGGTATTGAACCAAACGACTGTAGGAAGGGAAATTGAGGGAAATTAGGCAGTGCCTGGTGATATCGCGGGTGAATCGATGTGCTCCTTCGTCCCAGCTATTAAGGAGAAGGGTCCTCTTGGTTGACTAGCAGACGTGTTTATCGGTGCGGGTGCCGCTGGATTGGGAGAATTTTTGGGTGGCGTTCTGTCTCCGCCTTCGTCTTCTTCTTCGATGGGTGGACAGTAGGTCTTTAGAACGTGTTTTAGCGCGGGGCGTCGGATGGGTTTTGACAAGAAGAAGTCCATTCCAGACTCCATACATTGCTTAACGTTAGACTGGGGCGTTGTTAGCATCTTCTAGCTCAATCCGGTCGTTGCAAGTTCATACCTCTTCAGCGTAGGCGGTCAGGGCGACGATAGGGGCGCTGAACCCAGACTGTCGAATCAATCTTGTTGAGTCTAAGCCATCCATGTTCGGCATCTGTACGTCCATAAAGATCAGGTTGTACGGTTCCCCTGCCTCCATACTCTCTTTGACCCTGTCGAGAGCTTCTTGACCATCTTTCGCCACTGTTACGTCGTACACATCCTCTAGCTTGAGCATACGCATAACCACGATCTGATTGGTCGTGTTGTCTTCTGCCACAAGGACCTTGATCTTTTTGCCACCCTTAGTAGCTTCAGCCTCCACACGCTGCATCGCTGCTGCTTGTGAGTTCGGCGACTCTAAGGGAGCATTTGACGCAAAAAAGGGCTGGCTCAAGCCAACCAAGCGGGGTTGCGAGTCTTGCTCAAATGCGACCGGCCCTGCAGTTGTTCCAGCAGCAGCCACGTTTGCGTTCACGTTAACGACAGGAACAGGACTGGGTGCATTTCTGGTCGAGTGCCCCGAGCGAACGGAACGGGCATCCTCCCGTGAGGTAGCACGGGGCTCGTCGACAGAAGAGTTCCTTCGCGAGGTGGGGTCCACTTGCGAGCTTGCTGTACTGTCGGCGCGACTCGAGAGGTGCTTGAGCGGTATTGACATGGTGAAGACGCTACCATGGCCAACCTCACTCTTCAACCCAACAGTACCCTTCATTAAGGTAGCCAGCTGCGAGCAAATGCTCAATCCCAGACCAGTTCCGCCGTATTTCTTGCTAAGACCTAAATCACCTTGCACAAAGGGCTCGAAGATCTTGGCGTGAATGTCTTCAGGGATACCAGGTCCGGTATCCTCGACCTCAAATTCGAAAGATAACCATCGTCCAGGTGGGGGTGTGGCTGCCCGATCCGAAATCATAATGTGTGAATAGGCGGTTGGTTTCTCAAGTGCGTTGATGTGATTCGCCGTTGCGAAGCCATTTGGAGTTGTGGTTGACATTGATCCGACTTCCGAACTTGTCGCCCTGAAGCGGTTCTTCGAATTTCTCGCTGAACTTTGCCTAGAAGCCAGTGAAGCTTTTCTACTATCGGTCATATGCGCTTCTCCAGTACAGCGTATGGTCATCGTGACGTTGCCACCTTGAGGTGTGAACTTGAGACTGTTCGACACGAGATTGATCACCACCTGTAGGATTCGATGTTGGTCTCCGTAGAGGATCATGTCCTTGAGCCGTCCAAGTCCGAAGGGTCCCAGATCGCCAGCGTTGGTTGGTCGTCCATCGTCGTTCAAGTTGGCGTCGTAAGGTCCCTCGAAGCGCACGTTGAGGTTGATACCGCCCTCTTTCGCTTGTTTGTCGAAGATAGCCAAAACTTGTGAGCTAATGTCACGCAATCTAAACTCCTTTTCATCCAGACTCAGCTGCTGCCCAACCTGGTTCTTACTGAATGTCAGAAGATCCGTCAGAAGATTTAGAAGGAGATCGCCACTCTTGTAGATGATACCAAGGGATCTTCTGAGCTTCACGGGATCGTCTTCAGACATGCAGACTGCGCACATACCCAAGATGCCATTAAGCGGAGTCTTAAGTTCGTGCGAGATATTGGCGATAAACAAGGTCTTGCTCTCGTTTGCAGCTTCGGCGGCTTTTTTGCTCTCATTCAACTCAGCTGTGCGCTGCTGCACTCTCTCTTCTAGCCTCTCGTACTGCATCATGAGCTCGTCGGTCATCTCGTTGAATGTTGTAGTCAAGTCGGTCAGCTCATCGTGGATCAGGTGCTTGCGGTCCTTGACCTTCCCAGGAATGCGAAACTGCCGTCTTCTTTCGGCTTCCCTTTTTTCGGCTTTGTTGGCATTTTGATTCCGCCTAAAATGGATAATCTGGCCAAAGAAACCTTCTTTGCGCGCGAGGACTTCATCGTGATCATCGTTCGCACCATCGTTGCCGGAACTCAGGCTTACATCATCTTCGAAAAGATGGGGTGAAACTGTCTTCGTCGTAGCGTCTCGCAAGCGTCGAATAGGGCGACTTGAATAATGCGCGATTGGGAAGGTGAGAATCAGCATGGCACCCATGGTGCCAAACACACAGGCAATGATGACGTTTCGCAGTTGGTAGATAGGTGCCCACACTTCGCCATGAGTCTGCTCAACAATAACAACCCAGTCGACCATTGGACTGTTGACCACACCATAGCCAATTGCAACATCATCACCCTCTTCGTTGCGTGTAGAGATGATACTTCCGGCATTGTTGGTGGCCCCAGTATTTACGCTATAGGCTGTCTTGATAGCAGGGAATTCGGTCCAATCGAATGGAGGTAGATCGAGTCCAACGACGTGATTCCCGTGCCTTTTGACGCTGTCTCTGACCGTAGGAGGGACCAGAAAACGTACTTGAGCGTTTTCGGGTGGGTCGGGATTTGGGTCCTTGTAGAGGTATCCGGCTGGGAAGTGATTGGTGGCGTTATCAGGTCCAAAGAGCATCGTTAGACCACTGTCACCCAGACCCTCCAATTGATTGATGACATTAGTCAGGAGCGAAGCGTCCAGCACAGCCGTCAGCCAGCCGAGGGTTTCAATACTCGATGTATTGTTAATGATCGGTAAAGTGATTGACACCAGACTGAGGGTGTCGTTGACTCTGTACGGCCCAGAGAACAAGTAGCTGGCGTTGTTGATAGTTCTTCCCTCGAATTCGCCTTCGTATGTATTAAAGGTTGAGTTGTAGGGTATTGTTCTGACGTTGAACCTAGGGTACAGCTCTGGAACATAGCCGAAGGCTTCGTCGCCCAATTCTGCTGGTTGACCGTTGGCGTTGTTGAAGGGCAACTGCACACCAAACATGGTGTTGGCAGTGCGACTGAAAAGAATCTGGTTGGACGTGTTCCTGGGGTAGATCCGAGCCTGGATAGCAATGCGGTTCATCATGTCCCCTGTGAAGATAGCATCGTAGTCTTCGCGCGTTCGACTCCACACATCGTTCGAGGTGTTCCCGTTGTAGTAGCGTTGCAGAGCAGTCTGCGGAGAAAGGCGCTTCGAAGCTTGGGCAACGACAATCTGCATGAGGTTTAGATTCGACGACACCTGGGCTGCCTTGAGCGAGGCAGTCAAGTTGAGTCGCGTTGACCTGTAGTCGGTTCACGTTAGCCCAGAGCCGCACGGGCAAGCAGCGCACCGACCTGATGTTGAGCACGAAGTTGTGGTTCGTGACCCAGGTTGCAACAGCAACGACGGCCAAGCCGATCATGGACGCCAGCAGGACCAGACATCCCAGCTGTTCACGGATTGGAATCCGCATCTTGACCATTGCCTCGACACCAGACGGCTGGTGTGTGTCTGTGTCGGTCGGCAGGCGGTGGAGAGTCACAGCCGGAGCGGTGCGGAGGTCAGTCAGCGCACGCTACTCGCAAGCTGCAGCTGGAAGGCGCGGAAGGCGCGGGAGACGACGGGGTCGGGGAGCGAATGCGCGGCTGTGGGCATCCCATTCCTCGGTGCGGGCGCGGACAAGGCGGAGGCCGTGGTGGTGGGCACTGGAGATCTGGTGCACAGTAGGCGCACGGCGAGCGCGGCTAGGCCTGAAAGGGGGCAGGATCGGACAGCAGTCGCAACAGACGGGAGCGCGGACATGCGCAGAAGAAGGCGAGGAACGAGGGGACGAGCAGGGCGCTCTTGGGGCGGCGGCGGTGGAGAGAGACGGGGCGCAGGAGTCCCAAGGAACGGGGCCGGTAGTGGACTCGTTGGACGTGGAGTGCAGGCGAGCGACAAGACACCAGGCACGCCACGACGCGACTGCGTTGCTCTGCAGCCGAAAAGAAACGAGCTGCGCGGACCGCCGGCTGAGATTGGGGGCAGGCCGTTCAAGGCTAGTCGTCGCTTGCAGCCAGACACGGCCTGCCTGTGCTCCCATGCACAAAGTCTGTCAGCAGTCAGCAGCAGGCGCTGCCGCTGCCGCTCCAGTGCTTGCAGAGTGCATCTCGGGAGCACTGCTGAGTTGAGTCGCATGCCATTCTCGCAATTGCATGTCTCGCAGCAATCGCATCTGCGCGGCGCCGCAAATCTGCGGACGACTGGCCGCGACGCAGGATGGGTGGGCGTCCAGCTGCAGGCCCGTTTGTTTCGCGGGCGTCCCCACCTCTCCAGCAGATCGGCAGATTCGTCGCTGTATCGAGATTCTGGCCAGGAGAGTCGAGACCAACCGGCTTGCAAGGGCCCATGCCACGCCTGCCATTTCCGCGCCCTCCTCAAGACCCGACAAAGACAATGCGCTGCTTCGAGTTGTCGGCCAGAGGCAACCGCCATCCACATTCAGTGCAACGAGCGCCGGTTGCTCCTGCCCGCCAACGGCTGCTAGCTGCACACCACTGCACACCGCTGCACACCAGGCCAGTCGCTGACGGGCCGCGCCGCTGTCTGTGGTGGAAGACATCACTACTGGACGCACTATACACATCATCATGCCTTTAGTGCATTGGTGCTTCATCGACGTTTATGCGCCTGCTATGTTCCTGGCTTCATCTCGTCGGCGCCGCCAAGACACCGTTTGATGAGCATGTCTCGTTGCCGCGTCCATCCCAGACACGTTCGCCGTTGACGACTGTTCCCAGAGGCATGTCAATGTCTCACCCTCCCACCGCCCTCAGACTCAACCTGAGACTCATTGTTGCTGACAATGCTTGACTGTTGGTGTCTCAACGAAACCTCAGCCTGGCACACCTGCGTCACCTAAGCACAAGAACGCGCTGCTTCAGTCAACCGCTCAGGTACGTCAAATGAACATCATTGCTGTCTTAGTTGACAGTGAATCCTGCAGACGATCCACGGTGCCCTGACCGATGCTCCTGCACCAACGAGTTTGTCCGTGATCTCGTTGCGTCGTTATTGGAGTAGTGTCGCCCAAGCTTTTGCAGCTGTGTCAACGCTACCATCAGACTGCACACGACCTTCCCAATTCCATCTCTCTGCATTGTCAAGCCATCGCGATAGATAACCAGATCGCCGACTTCGCCTCCTCGTACAGCCAATGTTCCACGATCTGAGTACGTGAACCGCGCAATCACTAGATTCGAGTTCCTCTCGCTCAGCTCCAGCGAGATGGGCCACATCCCAAGTCGCCATTCGTATGCTTTGTTGTCGACAGTAACTGTCCAATCGGCGAAGTTGCGCGAGTCCATGTCGAATCTCGCAGTGAGACCACTGGGATCTATGTGATCGAAGTGAGCGCGCGGCCGCCAAGGCAAAGGTCCATTGTCGTCGAAAGAGATGGCTGCCAGTGTTCGCATGCGGCCATCGCCCGTATACAACACCTCCATCTCCGGCTTCCTCGAGAAGAGTCGGAAGGTATTTGTCGTGATTCGGTATGCTGAATTCGCAGATGGCCCGTACGACACCAGCATTTGGATTTTTCGATCGTATCGTCTCAGGTGGAATGTCCGATATGGTCCGTTGTGGTCGTCATCGTCGTACGCTGGAGCTGTTGAGGCCTCATAGTCAGGCAGCTCCTCGTCGTGCTCAAGATGATCATCATGTATGTCCAGGGCTTCGTCTAAACCAAGGCGGAGAAACTGCTGCTGCGCGTCCATGGCGGGCTTGCATGGCGGCTGGGCAGACTAGTCGAAGGGCTGTGGCATATATGTAGGCGTGGCGTGCATCTTACGGAAGCTCATAGCTCGGGTGAGGAGTGAGGAGGTATGACGACGATGATTTGACATAGCTGATGATGTCGCCTGTTAGTCAGCGATCTTTGACGCGTGAGAGCTTCCGTCTTTGGCAATATCTGCACTGCAGGCCAACAACTTCACACTGACCGACAACTCTAGACGCGTGTCAAACGCCTTCTAAGTATGCGCATTGATTTATCAGACATCGCGATCATACCATTCACGCGTCTATGTTGCTACATGAATGCTTCTGCCTCCGCACAGACTAGCGCAGCCCTAGCCGCATCCCTTTCTCCGGTCACATGCTTCTTCCCTGCACCATCCAAGGATCTCAACACTCGAAATAACCTACACGCGTATTCAGGAAGAAAGAACATGAGGCTCGTCTTGAGATGATTGCCAATCTCCACTTTCCGAATGTAGCTAGTTCCTCCGTATGGTCCGTATCCACACCCTAGTTCCGATCCTGCCAGCCCTGCAGGCGCAACGAGACGCGCTATGCGTCGCGCAAGCAGCAAAGCCACGAGTGGACTGTTGTCCCGATATCGCTTCATAGCTTGTTGGGCCAAGGGCGCTTCATACCGTTTCTCCTGGGCGATTATGGCGATGTGGGCGACCAGCCGTTGCGTACCAAGGCTGACATGTGCGTGATTGCGTTGGCAGGACTCGACGACGGGTAAAAGCAGAGTCTAGATGGTGGTCAAGACCGAAGATGGGCACAAAAGTAAAGCTTCAAGAACATGGTTGCTTAGACAATTTTGACACTGTTGGACAATATTGAGTCAAAAAGATTTAGGATGTTTGAGATTTGTGGCCGGTATTCCAATCGCAAGGTTCAATTGACGGCACTTCGCACGCCTGCCTCACTTGTGCGGATCCTACTAGGTATCCTACTTCTATGTCCTTCACGAATACTCGTCTTCGTCAAAGTTATTGAATGTCCAATGCTCGCGCAGCATCCATCGCTCGCGTCCAGACTCAGCGGCCTCGAGTGCATCAGCCTCGAGTGCATCAGCCTTGAGCTTCCTCTCACGTTGTTGCTTCACTTCATCATACTGATCTAACGGCACCCACCCTTCAGGCCCGACTCCGATCACATCCCTACAAGCCCGAACTTGCTCGTCTGCCTCGATCTGCGCGGCATTCATGCGTAAGCAGTCCTTGGCCTCTTCCTTTGAGAAGTCGATTGGGCAAAGGGGTCTTGCACCTTCATTTGTGCTCGTGTTCAATGTTGTGACGTCGGACCAGTTTTACCCCAACTTCTTCAGATCAGCTTCGGAATTGGTGTTGTCGCCTTCCTATGAAGAAGTGAAGTGATGATGTGCGGCACAGTCTGCAAGTATCTTTCTGGATTGTGTAGGTGCTCAGAAAGGAATACTTTCTGGTAGTCACATAGTTCTCGGCGCAGTCATTGGAATGGGTGACGCGGTCGACCGATTGCTATCAGGTATGTAACCTGTTTCTTAGCCCCAGCTATAAGAACAGCCGATGGATGTGCGACTGTGGAATGGTTAGGGAAGTTACCGGCCGAAAGGGCATCAAGGAAGCATAGCTGGCATGAGGATTCTCAATTGCATCAGTGACAAAGAATTGATACAGATATGGACCACGATCGACACTCAACTTCGGTCTCCTCCCATACCATGAGCTCAGTCTTGTATCTGGACCAACACCCGAGCGACTGTTGTTCGAGGCATTGGTGATAGAATCTTCAATCTTGCAGGCTTTCTCGTCCAGATTTTTTGTATAGTATAGACTACCGCTTGCCGTGAACGGAAGAGCGAATTACAGGTAGTCTAGCTGGACGAGTCGAGTGACTGCAGTAATTCTGGTATTCTCCAATACATCATACTAGACATCACCAAGGTTCGTCCCTGATACTAAAATCATGAATACATACATAGTGCCAGCTAGGTTCTCCAATGTGATGGAGTAATTGTAGGTCTTAGGAACGAGTATGCCGTTCATGCAGATAAAGTCCAGTGTTACAACCTTACTAGCGATGACTAGATGTTTTACTTTGGTAGTGGGATAAGTTGTTCGCTCGACAAGCTGAAAGCTATCATGTATCGTGATCTAAAACATTCGATGGAAGCCTCTTTCATCAAGCTTCTCGGATCGAGCCACATCTTCTACACTCCGGTTAACGACTGAGGCCGCACGATGCTTCAGTTCTGATACGTTGGAAGGCAACCTTCGTTCTGCAAGCTTCAGAGCGTTGTTTCAACTAAGTGTGTCGTCAGTATCATCGATGATTCCGATGGAAGTCAATCAACATCCATCAACCCGATGTATAATTGAATAGCTCTGAAGGTTGCTACCCAGGGCAATCCGCAACATTTTGTCATGAGGCTGCGAAGAAAGCCTTGGACCGCTCTTGGAAGTTTGGACGATTCAAGTCGGTAGAGGAATCTGTGAATCGAAAGATCTAGTGAGGCCCCTTTCTATTGCATCGATACTGTTGTCTCTGGTTGCTGTCTAGTGATGAATTAGACTTTGTACTCGGAAAGACTACCTATCGCCTCGGAAGTTCTTGTTGCATGGGTTAGGCATTGGCACCATTCTGTCCGATTCGTGCGTAAACTCTCAGGGGTGAAACTTTGTTGGAGCATTGTAAGGATCTTATTGATCTGTAAATGAGAGTTCGGTTTGTACTCGGAGGGTATGTGAGCGAAGGAGAGAGTATGGAGAGGCAACGCGCTGCACCTAAACACGTCCAACCAGCCAGCTATGCAGTATACAAACAGTGGTGAGGGAAGTTAACTTGTCATAACCCTTCTGTGCCTAGACGAGACTATCATTCTGCCTCCAGGTCAGTGACGCTTGGGATCTATAGGTTCCAGAGCATCGAGACCGCCGTACCCGAGGCCCCAAGTGTAGGCTCCGTAGTATCTTCCATAGTTCCTCATCCATACGGCCCTGTAACCTTTCACTGCAGCCTGGAAGTCTTTGAGTAGTTGCTCGGCCTTCTCCTTGTCATCTTCACGGGTCGAAGGAAAGTATTTAGCTTTGATGACGTTGAACCAAAATGTCGACTCGGCCGTGGCCATCAGCCCTAAGCCAGCATAGACAGTGAAACGTACGGCCGGTCGTGCCTCCTTGATTTGAGCCCACAGGCTGAAAGACGATGGTGGATTTTCTTGAGGCGAATCAACTTTGTGTGAGAAAAGGAGTCGTTGATTCGGTGGAGATCGAAACGCCGAGCATGGTAGGCTGTGCAGTCGGCGAGTTGGGAATCGTGAGGCTCTCTGCGCTGCTACCAGCATCTGAGCTGTACGAGACATGATGTTTGTGACTTGCAAGAGACGAAAACCGAGAAGGTTGAACAAAGTGTTTATGAAGAACCTACCAGGCAGTACTCACCACTTGCTTCTATACTCCAGCATCTCGCACTTTGTGTCTACAAGTCGGTGATGGTGTTACAGTCAGCCGCCAAGCTGCATCGTCCCTTTTCGGATGGAAAGGGCGAATTTGCGAAATCGACGCAATTTCCCACTAGCCTCGACGACGGGCGAAGAGTGCTCATGTGCGCCGGTGACGTCTGGGTCGCAACGAGATGCAAACGTGCGAACCCATGGTGTGGGCGTGGCAGCCGTGCCTGCAGCTCATGGCCGGCCAGTGGTCAAGTGACGGTTGTACCGTTGTTTGAAGCCTGCCAGCCACTCCTTTGTTCCCTGTTTGCTGGCGTGCAGCGCGGGGGAGCAACGAGCAGGGATACCGCGGCATGGCCATATCCACATCTATGTATCGTTTTGTTGATGGCCCACCCTTTTGCGTGCATCACTCAGGAACGCAAACAAGACTCCACACACCTTGGGGCACTCAGCGCTCAGCACTCAACACACCTACCACCTGTTTTCTTCGCGTCTCTCGACCCTATCGCTGTCGCCTTGAGTACTATGCCCACCTCAACCCACCTCGGCGCACCGCATCCAGCATCTACTATAAGCGCCCAAACCTTAATACTGCTGCCCGTTCTGGCAACCCCGCGGTAGCACAACAGCACGCATGGCGACCAGCAGCGCGGGCTACATTCCAGGGCCGCGCTGTTGCTGTGGTAGCAGCGACTGTGTCTTCCTCGCCCATAATGGCCGCCTGCTCGAGGGTCTCGAACGGGACGTGTCTAAAGCTGCGCAGCTCGGTCAAGTATGTCTACAATTACATGCTCTCCGCCCTGCTGTCCCCGTCTGGCTGCTGCTCCGCTGAGCGGTTATCCTCACCTCCGCGCCATGCCGCTGACCTTTGCACTGCAGGCTTTGCTCGTCCGACATGAGGCCTACGTCGCCGACTCGGAGCGCGAGCGCCGGCAGATGATGGCAACGATCGAACGCCTCGAAAACGAAAAGCTCGAACTCGAAGCCAAGAATGCGCAGACCATCAAGCAGAACCGCAACCTTCTGGACCAGCTAGAGCAGCTGAACGAGTCGATTGGCAGCTCAGACATTCATATTCAGGCCTTGCAGGATGCGCTGCGCTCGACCGAGGAGGAAATGCAACGACTGTCCTCTTTGGCTGCACGAACACAGCTACTAGAAGCTCAGCTATTCGATCTGGAAAGGGAGCAGTCACGACTGCAGCACAAACTGGACACCCGAACGATCGATGAGCGCACGGCCATACAACGCTGGCAAAAGGCCGAACGAACACTTGGCGATCTGCAGGACCAGATCGACCGCATCGAGCGGGAAGCCCGCGAAGAAAGGGAACGCCATGTTGAAGTTGTCGCACGCATGGAGCGGAGAATGGCAGTAGAGGGCGAGCTAGGCTCCGCGGCAGCACGACTCAAGGCAAAGGCTGGACAGGAAAAGAGCAGTAGTACTGTCGTCACCCACTTCGTCAAGGACATACTACATGATAACGCAAACTTGCAACATGGCATCCTGGAGCTTAGGGAGATGCTGGTTAATTCAAACGAGGAGGTCGAGCGCCTACGCGACCAGCTGAGGCTCCACCAACCTGTCTCACCGTCGCCTTCCCAGGAGATTCCCAGGTCAACACTAGACAAGGAGTTAGACCTGGAGACGGATACCGTCGAGCCTGTTGGAAGCCAGGAACTGCACATCCACCATCACTATCATGGGTCGAAACAAAACAAGCATCTACCAAAGATCGCGGCTCAACGAAAACACAACAAAAAGAAGCGTTTCAGTCTTACATCTGGCCACTTCGATCCTGCGCCGTCCCTAAAGCGGAACTCGACTGCCACCATTCTCTCTCAGACATCGGTGACTGTGCCTAACACACACCGCTGGTCGCAAGCGACAACACTCGGCCCTAGCTCTCTACCAAGTTCTCCAATCTCCGAGTCGCATCGCGGATCCATGCACGACCGTGTCTTCAGCGACGCAGCTTACGACTCTTCGAGACCAACCAGCCCTCCTGATTCTATTGATATCCAGTCGCCCATGTTCGGACCAACAAAGTCGGGCGACTTCTCTTTTGATCCAGACACAGTACCTCGTCAGCACCGCAGGAGCAGATCCCGGACTTTGAAGCCTCCAATAATTCTTTCGACAGTTCGCAATACTAGTAGCCCGATCGCCATGACTACTAAGAGTGCTGCCCATGCTGTGATCTCCGCTATCAGCAGCCCAGCTGGCTCATACACGAACGACGTGTTCGTCCTTTCTCCCACTCTCTCAATGAATCCTGAACCTCAAGCTGCGATACCCGAAGAGAACGAGGATGCCTCGATCTTCATGCCTGAAGACGCTGTAACAACTCCACCTGAGGAAACTGAAGACGACATTGATGCCATATCACCTGTTAGGCATTCACGACCTGCCCTACGTCGACATGCGTCCCATGAATCACTCATATCAATTTCCGGGATGGATATACATACATTGCAATCTCGCCCTGCACAACTCCTAATGACAGGTCGATCGCGCTTCACCGGCCCTCAAGGCGCTGGGTCAGTGGGCCCTGAGCTCACTCCGTGGACCGCTACCGCCCACGGCAGCCTCTCGCAGGGTAGAGCAGATAGTAGCGACAGTCGCTCATTCCTGTACTCGACCATCGCAAACCAGAGGGGTGGTCCACGTAAGAGCGACAACCCGTCAGATGGAAAGAGCTCTGGGGGCTGGTTCTTTGGCAAGTGGGGTGCTACTCCTACCTCGACAGCGCCTGCTGCATCATCGTCATTACGGCCGACCTCTTCAGACTCGCGCCAGACAGAGTCTTCACAAGACACCGCGAAGACAACAACGCTAGAGCCTACGGCTCTTAAGAAGAAAGGTCTTGCAAAACCCAAGTTACGACCAAGTGGTGTGAACCAGAACGGTCCGATCTGGGGTTTCTTCGACAACATACCTGAGACGCCCACAAAGGTCGTAGTGGTGGACTACGATGCTGAAGCGCTTGGAGAGGCACTCAATGATCGCAGCCCATCTCGTGTTGTAAGCGATGTCTGAGTTGTATGGTAATATCTCGACACTCGTTCGTATATTTTCTTGGATACCACATTTCCACTAATCTCTACTATCATTTAAATTTTCTTTGTTTTATTGGGATAGAGAAATGCGCTGCTTTGTCTTCAGATAGAAGAACGACAGGCGCGTATGGCAGACGATTTTGGTCTGAGGACGTTGACAGGCACTGTGGATGCCGAATGATGTTAATATACCCCGACACCGTACGGTAGTCTCTCATATGTATCGAACCACAGCGGAGCAACTAGAAGAAGATGTGCAATATACTGATACACAAGTCTGATACTCCATCCCGGTCATCCATTGCTTGTCGAGTTTGCGGGATGATCCGCAATGGATATGATAGTGGCGACATCCTAGTGAGGGATGTATGCAAGGAGAGAACGTTGACACCAGTCCCATTTTTGACCTTATTCATGTAGCGCTGCTCACTCAATCTTCAGCCTAACACAAAACTGATCCCGACCAAAAATTTGCGAGCCACATAGTCTAGGCAGTTGTAGTGTTCGAGATGCTCTATGAATCGCTATCACGCAATCAAAAGCTAGATTGGCGCATCCTCGGCGCTTCTCCATCCTCCGACACCCAACAGAAATGTCTTCCGAAGCTTGACACCCACAAGCACGGTAAAGAAGCTTCTTCTGGCATTGCCCTAGCTTTTTGAGCCTCACGGTCGCTACCCCAGTGGACGCCGCTCGCAGGCTCTCGCCGCTGGACGCGTGGAAATACGGAGCACGCAATATCTCGGCCCTTCTCGCAATCGGTACATTTCTTTAAAAAAACTAGGAGCATGCCCGTCGGAGCTGGTCGCACACGACCAAACTTCCACGGCGAAGATGACAATGTTAATGCGCCTCTGATTGATGCGACTGCTTCGCAAGGCCAGTACAATACGTTTTCAACAGGGACTTCCTCCGACGGCCCAATCAGCAACGCCACCTCATATTCATCGGGCAGGAGCCCCATCAACGGCACCATGAGTAAAACAGACCTCGATGTCGGCACCAACGTGTCCCATGGTGATGACCTCGAAGCTTCTTGGAGTCGACACCAGGACCATGAGGGCGACTTCGTTACGCAACTCGAAAACAACAGCCTCGCTCGAGGTCTGCGCCAACGCCATATTCAGATGATTGCCATCGCTGGAGCCATTGGAACGGGACTCTTCCTTGGACTTGGTGGCTCAATCCAGACTGGCGGTCCCCTGGGTGCACTCCTGGGCTACGCGACTGTTGGACTCATTGTGTGCGCAGTGCAATTCGCGCTGGGAGAAGTCGCCGCGCTGTTGCCGGTAACGGGTTCCTTTGTCAGACATGCCGAGTTCCTCGTTGACCCTGCGTTCGGCTTCGCAATCGGATTGAACATTGTATACGGCAATCTGCTTTCGGTACCCGCAGAGATCTCGGCTATTTGTGTCCTCTTTCAGTATTGGACTGATCTGAACCCTGCAGTATGGATCTGCATATTCATTGTCATCACCTTTGTGGTTGGCATTTCATTTGTGGGGATCTATGGAGAAATCGAGTTCTTCTTCGCTTGTTTGAAGATCCTCCTTGTTGTCTTCCTGATCATCTTTGGTCTGGTCATCGATCTTGGTGGTATTCCAGGACAGGAACGGATTGGCTTCAGGTACTGGAAGCAGCCAGGTCCATTCGTTGAATTTGTCACTACGGGGCCATGGGGCCAATTCCTTGGATATTGGGCCGTCATGACGAATGCCGTCTTCAGCTTCGCGGGCGTTGAGAGTCTAGCAATGGCTGCTGCTGAAACGCAGAACCCGCGCCGAAACATCCCAAAGGCCTGTAAGAAGGTCTTCGCCCGTGTCTTGATTTTCTACATTCTAGCAGGTATGTTGAGCTCTCCTGGGTGTATAGATATTGCTCTAACGACATTTAGTTCTTATCGTTGGTATGATTGTGGCCTCTGACGACCCCCGCCTGAATGACCAGTCTGGCGACGCAACACAGAGTCCCTTCGTAATCGTCGCTTCAGCCGCTGGCATCAAAGCAATTCCCTCAGTCGTCAACGCTGTTGTGATTACCTCTGCCTGGTCTTCGTCCAACCAAGCTCTTCTCTCCGGTACCCGTGTTCTCTACGGTCTCGCCATCAAAGGACAGGCGCCCAAGATTTTCCTCCGCACATCTGCCTGGGGCGTGCCATACGTATGCGTATGCTTCAACACATGCTTCATGTTCCTCGCCTTCATGGCCCTCTCGAGCAACGCTATGACAGTCTTCTGGTGGCTCGTTGATCTTACAGCTGCTGGTGTCCTCGTATCCTGGTCCTCGATCTTGTTCAACCACATCCGTCTTACCCAAGCAATGAAGAAACAAGGCATATCGCGCACCGAGTTACCATTCTACAATAGCTGGACCCCGTATTCGTCGCCGGTCGCGCTGTTCATGTGCTTGACCATCCTACTTACTGGTGGCTTTTCGGTGTTCACGAAAGGTGGATGGTCAACAAGCAGTTTCGTGTCATCGTATTTGGACATTCCACTTGTAATTGCTGCCTTCTTGCTGTGGAAATTCATCAAGGGGACAAAGTTTGTGGATCTGACTGAAGTGCCGATCAGAGCTGCACTTGAGCAGGTTGCATTGAATCCTGAACCCTTGGAGCCAAAGTCTACAGGGTGGAGAAAGGCCGTCAACTTCTTGTGGGACTGAGTGCTTTGACTTAGCGATCTTTGAGTATAGAAAGTGCTTTATCCAAAGTTTCACAACCACTCTATTCACGACTAATTTTGAGGACTGACTTTTGAGATTCCTAACGGGGTGCCACACCAATATCCGGGGTCACATGACAGCCACATCGTAAATTCAAGATTCGTACTCGAGAAAGCTGACTAGCTATCAGCGACCTTGGAATTCAAATATTTGAAGGTCTGAAGGCTGCTTGCGATTTATCAATGAAGGGCCTCGACATTTCATCTTAGTCGTGATCAGCACTAGGTATAGGTGCTAGTCATTATGCTGTCATCGGCACGGCTGGGGCAACTGCAGTCTTGTAATAGGCGACGCGTCTACAGCTGCAGCGCATCACCTGTCTTTCTCGTAAAAAGCAAGCCTTGTGACCCGTCGTTCCCATCGTAGCTTTTTGTGTACGTCTCTACGAGGTTGCCTGACGTGGTATTTGGGTGACGCCCGATGACGTGCCAGCAAACACGAGACAGCCACACAAGTTGTAGGCAATAGGCAAAGGAGCTGCACATCAATAACGTTTCATCATTGAACTTTGTCGTCACCTTACATTGATACGGAATATGTCATCTTAGCTGCCTACAAACTCTAATATCACATAGCGTGCAGACGATCTACTGCTAGGCAGCCATGCAACAACAGCGACAACAGGAGCCGGCTCTAGTCGACGAGTTCGAGATCGGACTTGACCGAGCCAAGATCACGAAGTCTGCGCAGATCCAACTACCAGAGTCACATGAAACAGAGAAGCAGGGCACAGAGTCTGATTCGGAGTCAGACAGTCCACGCTCGCCGTCTCATAATCTCGTTGAATCGATCAAGTTTAAGAAGCACAAAGCTGGCATCAAGATCAGAAAGAAACTTCATATTGGGAGGGCCTCAGATGACTTCGATCTTACTACGACAGCCATCGCAGGGCGACATGACGCATCACAGTCACGGTATGTGACCGACGCACCAGAGCCTGACCGCACCACATTCAAGGACTTCGTCCACAATCCTATCGATAGTGTTAGAGCGAAAGTGGCAGAGCACAGTAATCAGCAGTTTGCAGGACAGATGACAGCGAAAGAGATACCCCATAGCAACGAGGTCGATCTCCTCCAGGCTTCAGAAGCAGTTGAGGCTGCAAACACCGATGCACAAAGGTTGCTTGCGATACAAGACCTCTCCAAGCTGATGAAAGAGCGCCAAGCTACTTATGCACGATGGACTATCGATCGCCACATAACAAAGGTCAGGCTTTTGCCGCGCGAAGAAATGAAGTTGAAGTCAAGGTCAGACTTTGAGAAGTACAGTCCGCAGGAAGGCCTAGTCATCGATTGGAGAGCATATGGGCAACATGTATGTTTGGGCTCGACCACCTCACTTCAGGGTCTTCTAACTAGCAATAGTTGCTTGTGTACTACGCACATCAGTATGGAGGACAGTATATCGGCTACGGTTCAGATCTACCAGCACCTTCCAAGCACACGATCATGCCGAACATCGAGCGTTTTTTGATTGCCTCATCGCCGCTGCAAGAGCTCATAATGACATCGCGAAGAGTTTACCGGTGGGAACAGCCGTCGAAAACGGCCAAGTACCTGTTGGTATATTCTGTTCTCTGGTACTTCAACATGTTACTTTCTGGCTGCGTAAGTTTAGATAAGTGCCGGGAAGGTGGAACAATTCGCTGACTTGTACAGTTAGCAGCATTTGTGTATCTTGTGATCGAGCGTCGTTCACACGGGAATACCATGCAGGATTTACGCGAAGACATCAAACATCGAGAGGATCAGCGCACGACGGCTTTATCGCTAACAGAACTAATCGTGAAAGAAGGCGACGAACAATGGTCGCAAGATCTCATTGATGGGCTGGGCCCGTGGTTCATGGTCCAACTTGCTGACTTGGCAAATTTCTTTGAGACTATGCGCAAGTATGTTGTCTGCATATCACATGGTATTTGTGAAGCTGATCGGTCTATAGCTTTTACGAATGGCGTGTTCCTCACCGGACAATACGTATGCTGATTCTTCTCATCGCTATTACGCTCGTCACGGCACTGGTCCCGATCTGGTTATTCGTCAAAACTATAACATTCTCCATGGGCTTCACATTCTTCGCGCTTTACCCAATTGCGGTCAATTTCCCCGAGTACAGGCTACTGGTTTCGCCTACGAAGCGTTTCCTGTGGAACATCCCAACACATGGTAGGTCCAACATTGCTTGGTGAGAGAAATCCCCTGACGCTGTCTTAGGCGAGTGGGCTATTAAGTACATACAAGCTGAGGGAATTCGTCTTGCCCAATCTTCTGAGCCTGTCGCATCTGGTCCGGCACAGCTTTCTCCCACGTTTGATCCTGCCCATGATCACAACAGCTATACTGCGCACTACAAAAAGATTACCGGGCGTCTCATCGTGAGCGCTGGAGGAGTTCGTTTTGTCTCAAACTTAGGACACAGCATCTCATGGTCTATCAGGTATGATGAACTCCAGCGGTTCGAGAAGGAAGAGCGCGTTGTTGAAAAAGAAATTCCAAGTAAGCTGCAGTGGGACTCTGGTCAAGATCTGAAATTTGTTAGCAAAGATGGGAGAGAGTACCTCCTCAAACAGGTGGACAAGCGAAATGAGGCATTCTCCCAAGTTGTCGGCTTTTCCAATATCATTTGGCAGGTCGTTTGGTGAGGCTACGCTTCGCCGCGGTTTACCTGAATCGGAACGCACCTAAATGACCCACAATTCACTCTTGGCTTACCCCACTCTTTGCATCTCATGGTTACACTATCTCCGATATCGTTGGCGGAAAACAACCACCCATGCTAAGCAGCGATAAGACTTAGACGCGGCTGCTTGGCCACGCCACGGCTGCACGCTTTTAAAAGCAATGCGCGCCGTATACAGGCTTGAAAGATAATTCATCGGTTCGTCTTCGGAAAGTACAGGACATCATGGCAAGTCCATCACCCGAGCAGGAAGTCGCCCCTGCGGGCGACCAGCACAGCGATGACATCGCGAAACGCGTCTTGCGCAAAATTGACTGGCGACTGATTCCGCTCATGTTCATCACGTACAACTTGAACTTCATGGACAAAACTATCCTGTCTTCAGCCTCAGTATTTGGCTTGCGAAAAGACAATGTACGTTGTGCTCACTTCGCCGTCGCTGCCTCGAATCTCGAACTGACAGCCTGCAGCACTTGGAGGGCCAACAATACTCTTGGGTTTCTAGCGTCTTTTACTTTGGATACTTTTTCTGGGAATATCCTACCACCTTTCTCATCACTCGACTCCCAGTGGCGAAGTACCTGGCTGCGAACACGTTCGTCTGGGGTATTGTTGTGGCTCTCACAGCAGTCTGCTCCAACTATGGCGGCTTGATCACTGTCCGATTTTTCCTTGGTGTGGCTGAAGCCACCATCACTCCAGCTTTCCTATTCATCACAAGTACCTGGTAAGCTTTCACACCAACTCTGCGAGGCTAATCATGTTTGGGGCTGACGAATACTCCTAGGTACACACGAGACGAGATTCCCACTCGCACAGGCTTGTGGTTTGCTGGCAACTCTGTCGGCGGCCTCGTCGCTTCCTTCCTTGCGTATGGCCTAGGTCATGTCGAGAACTCGCTTGCACCCTGGATCTGGATGTACATCATTCTCGGATCGCTAACCTTTCTTTGGGGTATCCCCATGCTTCTCTTCCTACCGGACAGTATTGCAACGGCCAAGTTCCTGACAGAGGAGGAACGTGAAGTCGCAGCACGACGTGTAGTCCTTGCAGGTACCGGAAGAACTGACAACACTAGGTGGAAGCTCGACCAAGCCCTAGAGTGCCTTCGAGACCCTAAAACATGGATAATCTTCTCCATGAGTCTGCTCACTCAGATACCCAACGGTGGCACCCAGAATTTTGGTAACCTTGTCATCAAGAGCTTTGGCTTCACAAGCCTGCAATCCACCCTTCTAGTCATTCCAGCCTCTGTGATCGCAGCAAGCACAATCGCTGGCACAGGGTGGGTAGCCGGTCGTTTCCGCCAGATGAACTGCATCCTCATCATCTGTGTCGTTGTACCCGCCGTGGTGGGCTGCTCGCTGATCTACGTCCGCCCAAAGACCTCTTCTGGCGTCCAGCTCTTCGGCTACTTCCTGCTCTCCACCGGTCCCGGCGCAATCCCACTACTCATGTCCCTCGTAGGCGCAAACTACAAGGGCGTGACCAAGAAAATGACAATGACGGCGATGCTGTTCATCGCTTACTGCGCTGGTAACATCGCCGGACCGCAGTTCTTTCGTGCGGCGGAAGAACCTCATTACAACACTGCGTTCAGAGCAATTCTGGTGTGCTACTGCTTGGTTATCGGACTTGCTGTCGTGCTGAGGTGTTATTTGCAGTGGTTGAATGCGAAGAGGGAGAGGGAAGAGGGCGTCAAGGGTGATGCAGGGTCTTCCGGGGTGATAGCTGGCAAGGTTCTTGATGAGTCAGAGCAAAGCGCTAGAGTTACTGAGGTCGATTTGCAAGTCGAGGGGTTGGACGATGTCACCGATTGGGAGACATTTGGCTTCAGATATCGTCTGTAAGTGATTGGTCATGCGCCAATATGTCGAATATCATAGCACGTCAAAAGTCTGAGTAAGAAATGTAATGTGGTCTTCAAGTAACGTCTTCTCAACTGAAGATTTGGTTCTCAGTCTGACAAACGTTCAAGTTATCATTAGACATTGTAGCTACCACCTACTCTCACAACTCACTAGCGGTGATTCCACCGCGACCATGCGACAACACAATTCACCAAATACCACTCATCATACCCGTCAGTAACGCATCAACATTACCAAAGTTCGCCCACCTAAAACCTCTCCTTCCTCATACTAAGCCATCAGACTTCCATATAAGCTTAGACAGCCTCTTCCGGTACAGTAGCGGGCACAGGACCAACACCATGCTCCTTCTCGACACCCACGGCATCAGAGCCCCTGAAGCGCTGTACATCCCAGAGCCTCGCCTCGAGCAGCGTACCAACAAGGCTTGTAAAGCTGCCTCGAATCAGCGACCATGGACCTCAACAAAGTCAAGACTAGGGAAGGAGCGACTTACAAAGCGATAAACGCAAACGCCTCCAGTGTCCGCTTCAGACTGCACTTGTTCACGAAGCGAGGCGAGTTCACAGCACAGCCGCCGTTGTACTCGTAATCCTGCGCCGCGAAGATGAAGGCCGTGAGCCAGAGGTACGACACCACCCAGGCGAGCGGGGCGAGGTAGCCCTTGTACGACTTGATCAATGGCAGAACCAGCGCGGGGATGTAGAGGAAAGTGTCAATGGCAGCCTTGTCACGTGTTAGTAGCTGGGCGAGGGCGAGGGATGTGGTGTGAAGGGTGACGTACAAGGGCGACCCAGTAGCGGAGGTGCGTGTTGTGGGTGTACTCGTTGATGAAGTAGGCAGAAATGCCGAGGACGATGATGGAAGAGATAATGTGCAAGACGTGGTTTGCTGCGAGGAGGGGACGGAGCAGTTTGTTTGCGCGAGGGGTAGGAGCGCCGTAGTCGTTTCCATGCTCTGCTACTGCGTTGTTGCGACGTCCGAACCTCATCATTGCAGTGTGATTGGACAGTGTTCGTGTTGGTGTTAGTTCTAGTGAAGAAGGGGAATTATGTGTTAGCTTGAGAGACGCTTGCGTTTGTACTGGAAGTTGCGTATTCAAGCTGCGACGAATACCCCCTCTTATATCTCCTTCCCAGCCATCGAACAACCCCTCACGGCACTGCACCTCATCAACACAACGTCGTCACACCCCCCAAGCAAGGAAAGTACCGCTTCCAGCCACAGACCCCCTGCGTGTATCACCAGACTTACTCACCATTATTCCATTATGTCGAGTCCATCCTGCGGCTCTCGACCAATCGAAATGCACCTGAAAATGTTTTGTTGAAAAAGAAACTTAAGACGAACGTCAGGATGCGCCAAATCGGCTCCATCCGGATGCCGTGGTAAGCATGTGGTGCGAAATGCAGGGATGCCGGAGCGTTTTGAGCCACACAAACTCTTAACACAAAGCTTGGCAACGTCGATCAATACCACAACACTGGGACGCCGAACAGTGTCAGCATTATCGTTGATCAATAAGGCTACGAAAAGCCATCCACGGCTGTGGCGTGACGTGTTGGCTCAGGGCCTATGTGTCGTGGCTGCAAAGGATCTGTGAGCCAACCGGGGCTTGCATCATGCTCAGTCACGACCATGGTCAATGGAAGCGGTAACATACTTCCTCAAGTACTTCGTAAAGCAAGTTCCGCCCCAAGACGCTTCTGCAGGCGTCGGCACCAGGATCTTGTGGCCATGGAAGCACCTTTTTTGTAGCCAATCAACAAGGTTCAGCATCCATGCGTTGGCAGGAAACATCCGTGACAACGAACGGTAGAAGTTAGAACGTCATTATTACGTCCAGCTGTCTGTTTGGATCACGAGTCAACAACAGTTGTGCCAACAGTCCTTGGCAAGACCATATCACAGGATCCAAGTGCACGATGCTGACATACGCACAGCGAGTCGGGGCCTCTAGGAGAATGATGCGATGTCGAAGATTGGCCAAACCTTACTGTATACATACATTGCGCACCGGCATTATGCATCGGTCCAATGTGGGTGGATTTTGTGGTGCAGTCCCATAAGCACAACGACGCAACATTCACATGATCGAAATTTTAGTTGTGAGGTGCATAACTGAGCACATCAGCAGAAGCGGTGAGACGAAATCCCCAACGATCAATTATGCCTGTGGGAAGATGCCTGGCATTGACTGAGGCCGGCTCGCGTACTGGAATCAGGAAGCTTATCTTACCTGTACCAAGCGGTGGATTTGTTCTAATTCCGACATTGACCCTGCAAAACGATGATTTCCTTGATGTCAATGTACAGTACTCCCTGGACATATCCATCACTATCGACGTGAGCTTCATACTGCGCACTGAGCAGTGTAGCGACAACGGAGTCGCATTCGCAGGCGATACCGAATCCATGATGCAGGGATACAATCACTAAGCTGCTTATAAGGTTCTCGTTCAATGTTTTGCCGTAAAAGACGGTGTCAAATGTGTGTGAACTCCGACCCTGCTTTCGGCACTGGTCAACACGAAACGGTTTAAGACGAGGCTGCAGAAGCACAGCTTCACTCACCGCTAGCATAGGAAACTCTCCGAACAACCCCTGTAATTTGGCCTGTTGGCCAGATCTGTAAGTACGTGAAGGCACTTATTCAGTCGCCGTCTAGATACTCATATGACCTTTAAAAGCGGAGTCTGTCATTCAGAAGGTGCTGATCGACTGTTCTGTGACTCCAATCAAGGATGTAGAAACAAACCGACATTGAGTAAGCAATCTGGCCTTCATCATAGCATTGATACCGATGTAGACGTCCTGAGTGTCTGACTTGGCCAACAGCGGTCTTGACACTGCAATCGTGCTCGTTGAACCGCAACAACGCCGATACATGAGCCTGTTGCCACCAAAAATAAAGTCTGAAACGCAAGGTCTTATCTCGGACCTACCAAACTTTAATTGATGTCTCACTTGTTGATTATTCGGGTTGTTCGAGGGTAGAACGCCACGTCAGTAGGGTCGTCCGGGGACGTGGGTGGCCGAAGTGATACCAGCATCCTTGGTATTCGAGATATCTAGCAATGGTGCCTGCACTACTGTCGAGGCGCGACGTGGAAATGCGATGAGGAGAGTAGGTGGGTCTGGAGACCTGGGCGTTCCCCGCCTGACACAGCGTCTGAAGGCAAGGTCCTGCATGTTGACTCTTGTAATCTTTCATACGTATAGCAGGCACTATGACCAGAAACAGGGTCTGCGCCATTCGAGGTGACAGCAAGGGGCTATGGGAACAGCGGTTGTGTGAAACTGTGTTGGCAAAGAGGTACGGTATGCATGCTCGAAGGTTTTCGTTACCGTGTGGTCGGGCCATCACTCGTAATGCTTCCCGGTGTTGTATGTGAGGCATCATCTGCTGGGTGGTTTGAGCAACGTTGCTGGACTCTGCCCCGGCTGGAGCTTTAGTCAAAGGCAGATGCCGCCCGTGAGCGTACAGGTCGCGCGTTCGCCGTCTGCAATGTTGGAGGCGGTATGCAGGGGTGAACTGGAGAGGAACTGAGGAAGAGTCTGAGAGTATCATGGAGTATCAGAAGGCGCTACGATGCAGAAGCGTAAACGAGGAAGCTGCGATGCGTTGGCTGCGGGCAAGCTCCACCATCCTGACCATATCGTGACTCCCAATCCTACGACCCAACAATTGACGATCCGACTCATGCGCCTTAGCAGCGCACGATGTTTTGCTGCCGGAGCCTCCATCGCTGGCGTGAGTCATGTAGATGTGGTCGGTAACTTTATATCTGTTTTCCGCCTCAATAAATTCGACGCTCTTGCCGCCATGGTCCAGACTGCTTCGTTGGTCCCGTTCCACGAGACAGATCCCATCGCGGCCACTTTATCTGTCTCGGAAAGCTGCGATACTACTCGACAGATCTTGGGTTCTGGAAGACTTATTATAAATTCACCAGGGGCGTCTTTGGTGCCTGTGGTGTTACCGACACCAAGGGACTGAAGGCATTGTGAATGCGGCATCAACTTCTTTATTTCTCCCTCTGTGCCCTCTCCTATTTAGTGGGCTCTTAAGTGAAGTAGTCCATATTCGTGCTTCGTCTTCGCAGGCGCTAACACTTTCAACGATTCGTTACCTTGATTGGATCTTATCGAGCAGGCTTTTGGACAGTTCAGAGCATGTCTTGAAGTATGGCTACTGATAGTACCCTCTCGTGATGGCTAGCGAAAGGCAGATTGCGATGCCCTGACCAGCTACCTCAGTGCCTACACACGCCAGGCTGCATCATGGTGCAGGCGCGGCATACATACAGCAAGTCGGAGTCTGCGGGATATGGTCGCACTGTTGAATGTAGATTGGCCAAGTTTGAATAAATGCTTGTGGCTAATTGAGTGGGTATCATGTGTCGCTGACATGCAGGGTCGATTTGTAGACGGGACGCGATCTCTGCACCAGCCAATCGTCACGCTTTGGAAAGCTTTTGCCTCTGCAAACCTGCGTACAGTCGCAACCTGATAGTATGCATCCTTCCCCGCAGGAATGCAGCTGTTGATTGATCCTTTGATCGATCGATCGGACTACGATAGCGTGACTTCAAGTGGGAGACGGGTCGGACGGTACCACGACTAGCACCGGAGAAAAAGTCCTAACGAATTATTAGCCCGTGTCGGTATTTGGTGCATTGAAGTACATGAGCGTATAACTCGTATCAGGTAAATTGAGAAGATATGGAATTGCTGGTGTTTGGAAGCATCGTTCCTGCAACCCTATGCTCACATGGTGTGCACCGGGGAGGAACTAAGATGGCCCCAGCTTGGTCATCACAGAATCGGCGGGAAAACAGGGATGTACTTACTGAGCGTGCGGCGCCAGCGCAGGAGGGCTCATGTAGCGTCAGCTTATGAAAGACCTGATCTGCATTGAGAAGGAGACGAGCATAGGCAGACACCGTCTGTGCATACAATCTGAAGGGGTGGCTCTTCTTGCCATGTGAAGACAAATTACGGTGGTGTACCTGCATTCAGCGAAGGCAACCATGCGGCTTGTCTGTACGTCTAGCATGGTCGGTGTAAGCTATTGTCTAAGGAACACCCGAGCCTATGGGAAAACAATGCTTCCAGCGTGTTGGGAGAGCATACATGCACCCGTGCCGTGTCCGTGCCTAGAGCGATGGCTCTGGCCACGAAACACGACCAGAAATGCAATTTAGGGCCAGATTGGTGTCTATGATCGACGAGTGGAGTGGGAGGTTCTTGCAACATCGCCTTGTAGCGAGACACAGCCACGGCGCAGCCGGTCCGTATGCTTCCTGGGCACCGGCGGGTCCACGCAAATCAGGACCTAAGCCAGATGATTGGTGCATACAATGATTCAGGGTTCTCGGACGGTGCTGAGATAGAGTTCGCCGGCTCCCGACTTCCGAAGTCGTGTGCAAACGGATTGCTGCATCTGGCTGAACTGCGTGCCTGGTGGATCTGCTGGAGACTGACCGGAGAAAGAATAGCCCCTACACGTGCTTTGACCCTGAGTTCTCCACACCTTGTTCCATTAGACTGGCTATAGGTGGCGGAGGATAGCGCGTCGGCGAATCGAAGCCTCGGAAGTGATTTCTGTAGAGCTGGGTCGCCGACAAACACTGACCGGTGCTATGTTGGCGGGTTGCTGGTGTCAGATAGACGAGATAGCGTCGTAGGCTTTCGCTGCTGACGAAGGCGAGCAGGCCGAGAAAGCACCGCCACCTTGCCGCACAGCAGCAAGTCGCCAACCTCTGCCCCGCCAGTAAGTGTTGCGGACATGACGCGCCGAAGGATGCTGCAGGAGCAGGAACTGGAATGATGAAGCGAGGCGGGAGCAGCGGTGTTCGGTCGAAGGGTGCGCGCCAATTTCTTCCAGAGGATTGGGCCCGCCGAGCCAGTTCCCGAGGCTCCTGCTTTACGGAATCCCCCCGCCGGTCGGCGCCAAACTCCTGCTCGTCGCGCAGATGAATCATGTTAGAGTTTTAGCCCCCAACAACTCCTTCATGTTTATTACCTACGTCGTGGGATCAGCATGGCCACTTGAATGGAGGCTACATCATATTGGGTATATACCTCGTACGCTTTAGTTACTCGTTCTCGCTCTGGAGGTGACCTACTGCTCGATGCAGTAGAATCTCCGTGTACCGGTATGTTTTGCAGCCTGCAGTGGGCAGTCAGCCTAGAAAGGCCGAGCGTTCCACATACCTCACGTTGTGCCAATTATGTGCTTGCATCCACTGCCGGAATACACAATGGTGGAGCACACGTTCTTGTTGCCGGGACGTTGAAACTCGACGCGTGGCAATGACATATGCACATAATAGCAATGTCGAGTCGTGGCAGGTTGACGTACAGTTTTGTGGCGGCAATGTTCAGGGACAGAGGCGGAGATCTACAACGCTTTCGCGTGCAGGGTGTAAATCGCTTGTCAAATCAGGAGACGGCGGGGCAGATGTCGCTTCGTGTGGTTGACGAGTTGAAGGCAGATATTATATATACTTTGACAAGAATGTTCATACACCGAAAGGTGTGATGCTTCGCCTAGCAGAATGTAGGCCTAGAGATCACTACAGAACAAGAATAACGCGGCGAGGGCGCCCAAGCAAACCGCCGTAAATTTGAGAAAGCCCCGCGGAGATGCGTAAACGCTGAGACATCCAACCTGGGCGTGAAGAGGCAAAGTCGCTCTTGATACGAGATGTTGAAATGCATGGAAAGAGAATAACTGCCTGAAGCACAGCCTCGTTACAAGTCGTTCAGATGTCGTCGTAGCGAAACCAAGGTATCATGTTCCCAAGCATGACCAAACGCCGAATATGATGTGGTTACCGAAAGACTCCGATGACTTTTCGTCGCAAAGAGCGCCACAAGATTGAGATGAGTGATGCTCGAGTAAAAGGATGAGCCCATATTGCGGAAACATGCAGTGTGTTGTACAACATCATCCTGCACGATCACAGGCTCGATTTTCGTGCGACCCATTCTTAGCGTGTAGAACGGGTGCACTTTTGGGGCTGACGGTACGCTCCCGGAATATGGAATGTGCGTAAAGCCGGGGCGACTGTCGAGAGTTGCTGACCGGTCTCTCGAGAGTCGCATGTAGACCGAAACAACAAACGCAGGAATGCAATGCGGTCCAGGTTGTCGAAGGTGTTGGCCAGAGCGGAGTCGTGGCGGGCGAACACAGTCGGAAATAGCAACGGCGTTATTGGCATTACAAGCGCAATTTTAGCAGACTGAGATGCTACTGCTGGGGTCGGCGGGCAGTCCAGATATGACTGTGGAGCAAGGGATCAGTATTGGCTCGTAACCCCAATGAATTGGTACAACGGCAGACAAAAATACAGTGACTTACATGTTGTTGTACGCATGGATCTTGCGATTGCAGATCTCCTTCTTGACGCCGTCAAGGAGTGGTTTGACGTGGGCGTTGAGGTCCCACTGGTAGACGCGGGTGAGAGGGGCAAATGACAGTGCGTCCAGTCCCTCGGTGATGCCTAGGTTGTACCACCTGCCAATGTCTTTTTGGTGAGGATCATTGGGCCACGAGTTGTAAGGAACACGAATCACGGTTTCCTGGATGTCGATGAAGCCGGCGGCCTGCAGGTTCTCGCGCGTCCGGTGGTCGTATGCGATTGGGCGCGAGACTCGCCATGTCGCGTCTGCGAGGTAGCCGTACCACTGGACCAGCTTGCCCTTGGGATCGAGGGTGCCGTCGTCGCAGCGCGGCTGCATGTCGATTTCAACGTGCTCTATCCAGCCGCTGCCGGGCTTCAGGTGTCTGCGGGGGTTAGTCTCGATCGAGCAGGCACAAAGGGCAGCGTACGCAAAAACTTTCTGGTACAGCTCTGGCCAGCTCGAGACGCTGCCGCAGGCCAATCGCAGGTGGATCAGGTCCCAGGAGTCCTCGCCTAGCGTCCACGGGCTCTCGTAGTCGCGTGGTACACGGAAACGCAGATTCGGGGGGATTCTGCATGGGCGCAAAAATTAGTGCGTGTGCCGGCAGACAGGTGCAAGGGTGGACACATACCGTTCCGGCTGGATGTTGACCAGATCTAAGCCCAAAACCTGCACAAGTTCCGTCAGCTGTCGGTCTCATAGCGCACTGCAGCACCGCGGGTCACGCACCTCGGCGTTCAGGAATTTGCTGCACACGCGGTTAGCCTCGCACAGCACAGCACAGCTGCAGGCGCAGAGCGCGACTTACTCGGCCATGTCTATCGCCCAGATGCCGGTGCCGGTGCCCAGGTCGAGAATGCGAGTTTCTCCGTGCTGTGGCACGGGGGCCTGGTGCAGCATGTCGCGCCGTGCGACGCAGAACAGCTTGTGGTAGATGTCCATGCGGTCTTTCTCAGGCTGCAATGCACGTTAGAGCGGCGTGTGGCAGGGCGGCGGGCGGCTCACCTCGTCGCACGGATATTGGTAGATGCCTCTCCGGTAGCCGTGGTAGTAGCGGCCATTCTCGAGGTAGTTGCTATTATGGGCGGGCACGGGCAATCTGCGGCTCAGTCAGTGCTCGCTCGTCGCCGTGGTTTAGGCTGGCCGGGCGCTGCGGCGCTGCGGCGCGGGCTGCGCGGGCGCCAGCGCGGGCCCGGCGGTCGCACGGAGCGGGGAGGAGCAGTGCACTCACCCATTCGATGCCATTGTGACCATTGGGGCGATGTTGAGCAGCAAACAGGCCGCGTGGGCGGGCAGCGTCGACTAATATACCGCCTGGTCAGCCGGGCGGGGAACTGGTGCCGTGCGTGAGGGCGCGCTGGTCATAAGACGCGCGCGCAGGCGGCTGCTCGTCGCTGCGGCCGGCGGCAGGATGCAGGTGGCGGGAGGCAGCAGCGGGCGAGGCCGAGGCGAGGCCAAGGGCAACGTGCTGGGGGCTCTCTGCTCTCTGCTCGGCGCTGCGTGCGGGTGCGGGCGGTGCTGGCGGTGCGGCGGTGCTGGTGGTGCGCGTGCTGGTGCGGGCGCGGGCGTGGTGCTGCGTGCTGGTGCTGCGTGCTGGTACTGGTGCTGGCAGGCGATGCGTGCGAGTAGGTCGTTTATTAGTCGAGCACCTGCTGGCAGGGCGGCCGGGATTCACTCAGTCATCAGGGCAGGAGCGATGCGGGAGGGTTATTTAAGACAGCACCCGCACGCCCCCTGCACCGACGCACCTCAAGCGTCCCTCCGCAGACACTGGGCTCCTGCTCGTCCACAGCTGCGTCCCCGAGCAGAGGCAGCCCGAGGCGGCTGGATCCACTTGCTGGTGCTTCTGGGAACCGCCCGCGCATTAAGCCATTAACAGCACCACTATTAATTTGCAACCCTGGTCCCTGCCAGCTGCGACAGCGAAGAGCCCGCCTGTGCCCTCGGAGCGTGGCCGAGACGGGTTTGGCCTTGGTCCCACTATCCACTGCGTCGGTTCTACGACGAGCGCGAATAGCCAGACAGCTGGATCTGTGCTTGCCTGCCCCTCACCCAGCGCTCCCTGCCCGCTCCCTGCCAGTTCCTGCCAGCAGCCAAAACCACGCCCTAGAACCATACAAAGCAGAACCGCCCCGCGGCTGCGCTGCACCACGCTGTTGCTCCAGCTGCGCTAGCTGCTCTGCTCCCGTTGCTTTGCTCCAGCGTCTCCTTCATCTGGCCGCAGCGAGCGAGCCTCCGCGCCGCTGCTCCCCGGGCCCATGCACCATGCTCGCCGCTCCATGCTACATGCCACCCTGCTGCGTGCCTGCCTCTGCTGCTCTGCTCTGTGCCCTCACCGCTCAGCACACGAAAACCTTAGTGCAGGGTCATGCGCATGAATGATGCCGCCTCTGCTTTGGCTCACTGGGGCTGACCGAGAGGACAGCTTTCGCCGGCGCCGAACTGGTCC